>NC_080435.1:15406730-16006923 GCF_028018845.1 Melospiza georgiana
AGAGCTGGAACATTTCACCCAGCTTCTTCCAGGAAAAGAATTACTTTAAGGTGTGACCTCCATATCACTCAAGCTGAGATTTTTCTTAACCAAAGCCCAGCTGATGCTTTACCTTCAGCTCATGGTGTTTCTTACTGATGAGCACTTCAGGCTCAGTCTCCCTCCAAGGGAGAGCTTTGTCCAGCAGAACTCTTCCAGCAGTGGATCACAGCATGTCACTAGGAACAGGAAAATCCACTTGACTATTATGATGCTTATGTGTGGGAGGAGTGAAAGACCTTTTGAAAAGCAGATGGACTTTCTCTTCTCCAGCTGTATCTGCCCATTGCATGCTAAGTACTGTTTAAGTGATGGGGCACAGCTCTTTGTCTTAAAGGTCATTATTAACAGCATCAGTGTAAGCACTCAAACTCAACAGTCATCCTGTTGCTTAAACGTGAGAGAAAGCACCCTGAGTATTTTTAATACTTTTTTCCTCCAACAACCAGAGGAAGAAAATTGTCTTGAGGCAATGGACTCAAAGTTGCCCATCAGGGGAGTGTGTGATAGGAATCTGTTGAGGATGGCAGTTAAGTACAAAGCAGTGCTGCAGTCTAGCTCTTCACTGTGTTAGGAGCTGGATCAATGGAAAATAGAGGGATGAACTTCTGCTGGATGTAGCAATGTTGCAAATAAGTCATGAAACCACCTGGTGACTGTCTCACGCTTTCAGGCTTTAATTTTTACATCATCAGGCATGCATGAGTGAGCAGGATATTTTGGGCTAGATAGATGTTGCCGTGCATGACCCGTGCTTCAGAGCTTGGCTGCAGCTCTGAGTACTGTGCCTCTTTACACAGTACAAACATAATCCCATCCCAGGCAGCTGAGTGTGGTGTTTTGCTCTCCTATGTCTTCTCTTATTAAACCAGACTTCTTGTATGCTCTGTGGCACAGTCTTCTGCACAGAAGGAAACAGCCAGTGATAAATACTGAGATTTTCTACTATCTGTCTACCTCTAAAGTATTTAAATGAGAAAGCTGTCTGCAGTAGTCTTTGAAAACAGACCATTATGTTGTATGAAAACAGCAGTTTTTCCCTCCAAAATCAAATGATCCTAGCAAAAATCAGAAAGAGGATGTGGAGGAACTACAAGCAATTTACTCTTTAAAAAATGGATTTAGAGTTTGATATTCCCTTACTAGGATCTGAATAGCCTATTCAGATAATGTCTGGATATAAATGCTAGATATAATTGCTAGAGAGAAATGCTGAGAATGACTAATCAGCAAATTGTACTCTTAGGCTTGCCCAGACACACATTCTAAAAGGAAATTATTGCTATTAAACATTTTCCATTTAATGACTTGTGTTTTCAGCTCTCGGAGGCTGCTTGACAAAATGAGACTGAAAAAATCAGTGGGTAACTGAGAAGTCAGCTCACAAGCAAGCTCAAAAATGGTGCAGTTGAAGTCTTTAGTAGTCATTATGTACCCAGAGATTACCATTATCATTTCCATCACTGTAGCTGAGCTGGCTGTGAAATTATAACTGCTTGTGGTTTTTTCAATTACTGTTTCCAACAGCTGAAATAATTTTGAGCCACTGTTTTGTTACAGGCATTTTGTTCCTTCAGATCTTTCCTATCCACTCTTGTTCTTCAAACAGCTACCTCTCCCAGTATTCCTTGGCCCAGATTAAGAGACCTTTAGAAAACAGTTAAACTTCTGGATTGCTTTCACCCCTTGAACCCTTGCTTGAACATAGCCACTTGCTTGAACTCTTTCATTTTTTTCTTTTTAAGTCATTCAAATTTAGGTCTTTTGGACAAAAGCTCTGCATCCTGACCCTCATGGTAAATATGAAAAGACAAATATTGTGCATGCAGCACTGGTTCCCTTACCAAAACACATATATATGTTGTCACAGCACAAAATAGTTTTTATTCCTACATTTTAGACTGGGATCAGGATATTCAAAAGGTAATAATCGCTTATGTTAAGAAACCTGCTGTTCTGTTACTCTTTTCTCCACAAGAGGAGCTCAAATATTATTCTTTTTTTCATTATTCCTAATCCAATTCTTCAGTGGAAATGGACGTTCTTTTTATTGAATCCATTTATTTAATTGCTGCTTCTGGAAAGCTATTTCATGGCCCACAAGAAGTTAGAAAAGCTTGGAGATTTTCTTTTTGATTGGGTTATAAGGTTTGCTGTGGGGAAGGTTGGTGCAGAAGTCATATAGAAATCTGGTCTTATTGTTGCATCCACCTCACTTTATGCACTCTGACACCCCAGGGGGACAAAAGGAGCATCCTCCTTCCTCACCTGTGTGGAACAGCTCGGTGTCACACATTTTGCTATGGAGTATCATAATATCTGAGCTCTGTCTGTCACTGCTCACTCTTATGCCATGTTGATAGCCATAAAAAATCTTTTGATGCGTGCCTTCAAACTCTATTCCTGGAGGCACAGAGCCAATCTGGATACACATAATCTTCTCAACCCCCCCCACCTCCCTGGTTATCACCCTCTGTTGTTGCTTGTGTTTTGGACAGCTGGGCAGGACAGAGCAATCTTGCAGTAATAGATGCAACCACCTTGAATGATCCTGGTCTCACCCCTGAGCAGAGAGTGCTGGGGTTTTATTCCTCAGAGGAATTTCCAAGTGTGAACCCTCACACTGAGCTGCAAAGCCTCGCTGAGAGATGGCTCTGTTCCCAGAGATTTCCCTGTGTGGCCACCCACTCTGCCTGTCTCTGCCATCAATTTTCCCTCCTGAAAGACAAGCACTGACTGCAGGCCCACTCGGACCGGTGCTGCTGAGGAAGCAAGGCAAAATGAAAGGAAGAAATAAGGTTTTGACTCCAGGCACTGAGGGCAACTGTCATATTTTTTTTTCTCTGACTTCCAAATGGGAGTTGGCTGGGATCTGTCAAGCTTCAAGTTCTCACACATTTGGTAAATATTTAGGGTCTGACTCACCACTGAATCACTCCCGTTATTTTTTTTGCTCTGCGCAGAGAAATGGCTCTGCCACTTAGATAACACCAGCCCTCTGAGGTTCTCTCACTTTTTGTATTCTAGAATGTCATGGTCATGTGTGCCTGTCCTCACAGTACCACCTTCAGGATGGGGAGATGGCATCAGCCCTGGCTGGCAGAGGGACTCAGGCACACTGGTCACAGACACCCAAGTTCTTCTCTGGCACAAAATCCAAAACTGGCCAAAAGCTCCAGCCATCAGCTGGTGAGACCCCAGCTCCTTAGCTGGTGGGTCACACACCAGCTCCTGCTGCCTGGGGGTCATTTTAGTAGCTGCACTGCCTGTATTGCTGTACCTGCGAGAGCTTCTGTGGAAATCAAAAGAGCATAATTCCCCCCACAGACAACTGTGGTCTGTTTTGTATGTACAGACCTCTGCTTTCATTGCAGGTGGAAGACAGCATGATGGATGTGTATGATTTCGTGTACGAGGAGGTGAGGAGGAACACCTCCAGCTTCAGGAGACATGAACTGACTGCCATCCATGAAGCAGTAAGTTGTCTTTTACCTGCAGGAGGAAACCTTGCCCTGGGGTATCTTCCTGAGGGTTTTGGCAGGCTGGGGCTGACCCCTGTGCTCTGTCTCGTGAATGCTGCAATGCCATTTTTCCTCAAGAACTGAGTCCTCCAGGCTGCTGTGGAGTCTGCTCCTCCCTTCATATTCTTCCTTTCTCAGATCTGACCAACCAGATTACCAACAGGAACAAAGGGTCACCTCTTTGGGCATCACTGTGGTGCAAGATCTACAAAGCTTCCGCCCTGCAGCTGCCGTAGTATTTTCTGTCTCAGCAGCCACTGTGACTTGCTCCCTGTCTGTGATACAAGAGTGTGGATCTGCACACTCTTGTAGAGTGGCATAGAGAGGAAGAGGCAGGAATTCCACATAGTCCAGCAGTAGTATTTGCACATGGTTATTCTTATTTATCCTCAAGTTTATGTCTGAGGAGAACTGGAGGCTACACAGCCTCTTACAGAACTGGAGACTGCTATCAGGCTCCCAAATACCACTACCCAGGATGCTGTTGGTCTCTGTAGCTCAGCAGGTAGGCAAGGGTGGTTACCCAGAGCACAGGGAGGACACTTGCCCCCAAAGCCACAGGAGATGAGTGAGGATGTCCCCCACAGTGAGAAACTCCCAAGTCCCTGCTGAGTAAAGGAGATGCCATTCCCTCGCACAGCAGGGCTTGTTTGGGGAGTGAGTTCATGGCACACACAAGGCTGGATAGGGAGGTCAGCCCTGCTCTGCTGTTTCCAAACACCTCCCACACAACTCCCTGTATCCTTCTGTGTTTTTTTTAAATCATCATAACAAGTACTTTTCCAAGCTGTTTCTATCTGTGCTTCTCAAAACACAGAAGAGGTCAAATGTTCCTTTTTGCAGTGGTGGTGGTGGCCCTCAGAGTCATGCCCAGGCATGGAAGTGCTTGCTCTCAGGGCTGTGGAGCAGTACTCCCAGGGTCCCATTTGACAAGGAGAAGCAGGCACAATGCCTGGCTTCACCAGTTGCTTATTTTAGTTGCCTCTTGAATTGATGGAGAAGCAGTCTTTCTACTCCTGGTTTTTTTTTCCTTCTGCCAGAGCTCCAAACTGTCCAGTGCACCACAGCTACAGGAAACCAGCTCCCCAGTGGGTGTTGCTGGGGATCCCCTCAGCCCATAACAATCACTGGAAACATGAGTCTGTGCATCCCTGGGCTTTCTGGAGCAGCCACTGAGCATTAATATGACCACAGAGGAAGGACTCGGCACCACTCCCAGGCAGCAGTCCTGGGGGAGCATGAGCAAGTTTGAGGCCAGATCCATCCACCTCCCCTGAATTTAGCTTGCATTGCTGCAGTTGTTGATTCCTACGTGCTTTGCTCCTTGCCACCCTGGTTGGGTAGCCTTTCCTGAGGCAGCAGGGGCCCGTTGCCAGCACCTCCTGCTGCAGCAGCTGGTAGCAAGGGGAGAGCCTTGGCGAGCAGCTGGCCAACTTCTCCCTCTCTTGCAGTTCCTTTGCTGTGGGAAGCACTCTCCTTTTGGGGACACAACCGATGTCGAGAACAAGACATGCCCACCTGACCAAGTGCACAATGAAGGACAGGTAAGGAAAAGGATTCTCCCACACCATAGTGGGGTTATGCTTCTACTTCCTAGCCATCAAAACCTCACTGGTGCTAAAGTGTTAATGAGAATTGTGCTTTTTGATGGTTTGGGGTTGAAACAGGTTGGGATTTGTTTTGTTTGGGTTTTGTTTTTTCAATAACACTGGACATGGTATGGGAGTAGTGCATTCAGCTCTGGGGTCCAGCACAGGAAGGACCTGATGGAGCAAGACCAGAGGAGGCCACCAATATGATCAGAGGGATGGTGCATCTCTCCTATGAAGAATGGCTGAAAGGATTGCTTATGTTCAACCTGGAAAAGAGATGACATGGAGGTGACCTAATTGTGTCCTTCTAGAAAAGGAGAAAGATGCAAGAAAGCTGGAGAGGGACTTTTTGCAGGAGGATGTAATGACAGGACAAGGGGGAATGTCTTGAAACTGACAGTAATTTTAGATTAAATATTAGGAAAAAAATCTTTACTGTGAGGGTGGTGAGGTACTGGCACAAGTTGCCCAGAGAATTTAGGAATTCCCCATCCCTGGCAGTGTTTAATGCCCGGTGGGGTGGAGCTCTGAGCAACGTGGTCTAGGGAAAGGTGTCCCTGCCCATGGCTGGGGGGTTGGAACTGCACAGGATCTTTAAGGTCCCTTGCAACTCAAATCATTCTATGATTGTGTGAATCAGGAGGAAGAGCCCTGGCAGATCAGCAGGTCTCAGACCCACAGGTGCGGTTTCCTTCACTGCTCTAGAAAGCTTTCAAAATGCTTGTGTTTGCAGCCTGAAACTTCCCTCCAGCTTTCTGCTCATCTCCTGTACTTGCAGAGAGTGTGAGATATCACAGGCATGTATCAGAGCACAAAAAAAGCTGTTTGACTTTTCCACATGACACTAATTTCTGACACTTAAAATGTGTTCCAGTTAACAGCAAATGTAGAATTTGATGTAATTCCTTTTTCTCCAGGGCATTAAATAGGTATTAAAATGAGAAGCTCATGAAGCAAGGTGATGATGCCCACCAGTAGCTTCCTCAAGTATGCTTCATTCTGACTCTTTCAAGCATCTCAGTGGGGCTGCTGGAGAAGCCACCAGAATTAGACTGTTGTGCACTGAAGCTACAACCCTCTGAGCATATCTATTGCACGATGATGTTTCTTCCACCAGAGTAGCTAAAGCCACTAGCATCAACATTTGGTGTTTCTAGGAAAAACAAAACCACGTGACTGCAGGGATACAAACCCATTGTCAGGCGAAGAGGTCAAGTGCTAGCAGCACCCGTGATGCACAGGCGCACGTCAGCCCGCTGGGGCAGCGTTTCAAAGCACAGCCTCCAGGAGTGTCACATCCCAGGGCTGGGTGGAACTCGGCTCTAAGAGCAGGAAGGGAGAGCAGAACAAAGCTGGGCACCATATGGGCGATTCATTCCTCCCACTTAGTGGTCTGTTTCCCTCACTTGGGAGCCGGGGAAGTGAGTGGGAGGATGTGCTTTGTGTGACACAGGAAACCACATAGTTTGGTGGCCACAGTCATTCTCTCCTGGCTTTGAATGCTCTTTCTTCCTTCTGCATCCCCTGCAAGGGCGTGCTCTTGCATTTCTGAAATGGCTGTCTTGGCCAACACCTCGGGGATTTCTGTGGGGCCATTGGTATGCTTAAGGCTAATGTGTATTAATGCTTGCAGCACCTCGCAAAATTGAGCTGTTCAGTAGTAACCTTGGGGAATGCATTTGGCATCATGGTGTGCTCTGCTTTTCTGACTTTCCATTTCCTTCTTTCCATATTTCAGTGAGTGAAAAGAAAAGAGCTTTGCTTGACCACACTTAAGCACACATCCTCCACAGTGCAAAATCATCAGAACAATAAAACTCTAGGCGTGTTGTAGTAACAGAAAAGATACCACAGATGTTTGTCTTCCCAAGATGCAGCAGCAGCAGGAGGGAGAGCGGCCCAGCTGTGCAATGCTGCACCCCTTTCTTGCCTCCTTTCTCTCTGAGGCTGTGGAAGTGCTGTTGTGGGGATAAAGCCCCCCACCAAACTGCTGTTGTGCTGCAAGGGGTATTTGTTTCTCTCTTCCCAGGACTGCCTGCAAGAGATCCAGGACTTTCTGAAGAAGCACATGGACTTTGTCTTCTCGCTCCTGGGCATCGCCATTGGTTTCACGGTAACACTGTCTGTCCTTTCACATTTTGGCCCTGGAAGGCAGGATCCAGTCAGGAAAAAGTATCTTAAATTAGCCCCCAGAAGCTAGAATTCTGGGTGATTTTGGATGCTAGCAGCAGAGAAACAAGCAGTGGTGGACTCCACTATGGAAATTGGGAAGGGGTCAGGAATCTGGACAGGCTGATTGGTGGAGGGGTTTTCCTGCAGGAGGAGGCTCGCTGCATGGTTTTTGTGCCCTAACAAGGCATGGTGTCTGGGAGTGGGGAGCAGGATGCAGCAGCAGTTGCATTTCATCCACTCAGGCTTGCCTGTCTGACTTCTCCTGTGAGTGAGAGGCCGTGTCACCTTGCTGGGGGCTTGTGGATTACGTAGAAAGGGAGATGCACTAAAGCCTTCATATTTTAGGAAACTTGCTGCCTCCTAAATCAACTTGGGAAGTTGTGTGTGCAGCCAGAGCTGGAAGGTCTTGAAAGCTACTGAGCACCAGCAGTGGAGCTGGAGAGCTGTGCAGAAAGGGAAGGTCTCATCCTATTAATGACCACTATATGAATCTGATGAGGAACATCTCGGGCAATGTGGGTAACTCCCAGGCTCATAAAAAGCAGGCTGCAAAGGAAAGGGAAAGAGTGTGTTGTCTGGGCTCCAAGGTTCTGTCTTTAAAGGAGTAACATGCAGAGGAGGGGTGAAATCATCTTCAGATGATGGCTCTGAAGTTAATTTGGAGGAGAACAAAAGAGAAAATTAAATGCTGCAAGAGAAGCATATCTTTCCATGGTGAGGGGGCTCTGGGGCTGTGTGGGGGTGGTCTCTTGGGAGCTGGAGCAGGCCACTAATTAAAACCAGCCTTCTTGTTTGCCCACCCACTGCTTGGCAGAGGTGTCTCACTGTAATTACCTGTACTCAAGGACTCTGAACAAGTGGTGATGCACACCAGAAAACAGCATGTGAACGGAGACTCCTTTCTCCACCATGAGGGCAGGTTTGGTCTACTATGATATCTCCATGCTGCTCCCCAGATGGGATGACCTTTCTTGATTGAAAGTGTATTTGGAGATTGTTTTATGCCTTGTGTCCACCTTGGCACATTTATAGATTAGAAGATTCTTCTCCATCTAAATAAAATCCAGAGGAGCAAACAATTTGTATTTTATAGCAGTAAATTAGGAAAACCATCAGGCATTGCTATGGAGCTGTAAACGTAAAGTCATCTGTGAATATTTGGTGCCACTTTCCAATTTTTCTCCAGTATAAGGAGAATTTCACTGCAGCTATATTCAGATAAAAGCAGGAGCACTTTTATAACAGATACACTTTTTTCACAGCTTGATGCTGTAGCCAGATAAGGCAGCTGTCTTTGAAGCCTGTGCTAGAGGAAATCTCACCGCACAGTTCGCTATTGTGATGGCAGGATGCAAGGGAAGCACGTAAAGAGGGCTGTAGCTGCTCTGATGTCACTGTCCCTCGGCCAACAATGCACACACATCCCCAGATCAAGCTGCAAGCAAAGGCATTAGCACATTAGGGCATACTTGAAGAAAGAGCACATTGTTACAGCCCTCATGATCCTTCCCACAGCAGCCTTACCTTGGGTATGTTGCCTGTGTTAATCCTGATGTGTGATACACCAGGCAGAGTATCACAATAGAGAGGAAGTACACTGTCCTCTGCATTTATAACTATTTGGGGTTGGTTTAAGCATTTTGGTTTTTTTGGTTGGGGTTTTTTCTTCAAACAAGACATGGGTGTTGTGGTTTTTTCCCTTTAAAAAAGGCTGCTATTATGAGAGGTATGTTTGTTTGCATAGAGGAATGTTCTGTGGCAGGAATTAAATTTGAATTTTCTGGTTTCATTTTATTTCTTGGTATTTTTAGAGCCAGGTTTGAGCTGTGCTATGCTAACTCCAATCAGATGTTTTAACCATGTGTTGCTTTTTTAAAAAATTTCCATGTCAGAAATGGTGTTCAGCACTTCACTGAAAACCAGCTCTCCTCAGCAAAATGTGACAACAGGCAATATTTATGACTGCTTATTTGCACAGATGGAGCATCATAATCAGTTATGCACTTAATTGTATGCCTATCTCATTTATTTCCTTTTAGGTTTATGGGATGTTCCTAACTTCATTCCTTTGGTTCTCCATCCACTTCAGCAGCAACCTGTACCGGAAAGGGAAATACACCCTGCGGGAGAGGTAGAAACCTGATGCCTGGGCATCCCTACCAGGCAAATCCAGCTCTTGGCACAGAAGATGTCTGAAGTCACCCACAAAATGCCCTGGGAAGGTATTGTGTGGGGTCAAGTGATGGGATATGTGTCACACATTTCCCTTTCCTGCACTACAGTTGGGCTCAGAGATGCACATTCCCTCAATGGGAGATGTACGGGCTGTGGCTCCACAAGAAGGACACAAGGAGTTCTTTACAACCAAATGGAGAGAAAAAGCCAGCAAAAATCACAGCATTAAACAAAACTTCTCTCATGCTGTCAACTGAGCAGTTCCCTGTGACCCCTAAAGATGCAATGTTTCTAGGAAGATGGCTTTGGATCACAGCCCAGGACCAATGTTGCACTATCAGTAAATAAATGACAGGAAGTGTGTCACCACTGATGTGAAATGTGCTCTCCCAGAGTGGAACTTGCAATGATTAGTTCTGGGCATTTTTCTGATCATGCTGAGGTATATAGGCATCCAATGACTGTCAGCTAGTTTTCTCACTTTCAAATGTTGCCAAATTTATAGAACTTTTGGTAGAGATCAGGACAAAAAGTCAGAAAGTAGAGAATGAGCTTTGAAACAACTGACCAACACAAGAATGTATTTCTGTTATTCCTCCTTGCTAATGCAATACAACATTTTTTTTAATTCTTAGTATTTAGTCAGCCTCCTAAATCTTGATGCCACACTGATTTCTCAGGGGCTTGTTAAGCCACACCTGTGTCTAATTCTGGGCCCCTTAATTTAGATAGGATGTTGACATACTCAAACACATTCAGAGAAGAGCCAGAAGGCTGGTGAGGGGTCTAGAACACAAACCTGAGGGAGCTGGGGTTATTTAGCCTGGAAAAAAGGAGTCTTGGGGTGACCTTATCACTCTCTAAACTGCCTGAAAGGAGGGTGTAGCCAGGTGGTGGTTGATCTCTTCTCCCAGGCAACAAGTGACAGGATGAGGGGACACAGTCTGAAGCTGTCCCAGGGGAAGTTTAAGCTAGACATTAAAGAAAATGTCTTCACAGAAGAAGGGATTGGGCACTGGAATGAGCTGCCCAGGGAGGTGGTGGAGTCACCATCCCTAGAGGTGTTTAAAAAGAGCCTGGACGTGGCACTCAGTGGCATGGTTTAGTTGATAAGGTGGTGTTAGGTCATAGGTTGAACTTGATCTCCAAGGTCTCTTCCAACCTGGCTGGTTGTGTGATTCTGTAACTTCCAGCCCCAGCTGTGTGTTTATCAGGCTTTGCTAACCCTCTGTGCTCTTGTGGTAAAAGAACTTTGATATTACACACACAGAAGTTTAAATCTATAAGAGAGCAGGACTGATCTGCAGCCAGGTCAAACAATACAATGTCCAACTCCACGTCCTTTTTACATCACTTTATCAATAATAAACAGAATTTGTAAAAGGCTGTCAGTCTAGCTGAAACAACAGCTCCCTGCTATGCTTTGCCCTCATGTCGAGTAGGCAGAGCAGCTTCTGAGCTGAAACCCATCATTGCAATATATGCAGCATCTGCTGTAAATTATACAGCTGTGTGAAATGTCTGTTGAACCAGCAACAGCTTTCACTTCTCTTGCACATAGTGGGTTTTAGGCATGAAAAATTGTTAGTAGCAGTTTTTTACTGAGACAAACATGGACAATCCTATGCTGATGTTCAGGACAAGTCCTGGCCCTCTGGCAGGGGCTGCTGCATGTACACAGACAGCACTATAGCACCTGGCTAGCATTTTAACCCGGGCTGCAAATACCTTGCATTGGAAAGAGTTGTGTTAGGGAGGGCTGTCCCTTCTCATTCCACACCCTTGGAACCAGCAGAGCTTCACTGTTGACTTCACTGGAAGCAGGATGAAGTTCAAACTGCCCCAGTGTGTATTCAGGCTACCTCCTGGCAGTCACCAACACACCTCAGTCTGGCAGGGAATTGGGTATGATATGCACTTTCTAGTGGGGAAGTGTTCACTTATACATGTGTATATATATCATCACATATATTGATCTCTGGAAAGAGATAATCTCCCTTGTGAGCTCCAGCTGCTACTGTCAGGCTACTGCTACTGTTATTCCTCAGGCCAGCTGGCAGCTCATGTGACTCATGGTTGCTTCAATAAAGATGAATTTCTTGCAAAAGGCCATCATTCCTCCTCTTTTTTGTGCCACGCATGAAGCTGCCTGCATTGCTTGGGGATTTACACCATGGGGGGGCTCAGTAATTCTTTCAGTGCTGGGAAGAGAGACTCCCCAGGCAGCTTGTGCTTGCCAGTCCCAGCAGTGTGCTGGAGAGAGAGGATGGCCTTGGTCCTTTGGAGGAAAAGGAGCAGCTCACCAGCCTCAGCCAGATGATGGGGCAGCAGGCTGGCACCTCTCAGGGAGTAATGCAAGCAGGGGCAGGAAAAATGCTTAAGGATGTGTTTAAGCTGTAACTACCGGAGTGTTTATATGGAAGCAATGTCTGTGGTTTCGCTTTTTTAAGGATTAGGTAGTCAGGTCTTGCTCACTGCTCTGCATTGACTAGTTAACTGCTGATATTCTGCCATATCAAAAAACATCATGGACAAATTGGAGGAGTCAGTCATCAGTGTGGGTTACCTGCTCAAGTCTCATCAATGGGTACAAAAAATCTCTGTTAAAGCATCACCACCAGGACTGCAGAAGCTTTAGGTGCTCCACCTTCCCAGGTCAGTTTTTAATGTAAAGGCAAAGTTGTAGACAGGAGTATCATATATATGATGAAGGTATCTGCTTTTCTGCTCCCGAAAATTGCAGAGGGATGTCATTGCAGGGTGGCAGGAGCCCCTGCTGCTACACACGACACAAGCTCTGGGAGAAGAGTGTGTCCAGCCTCTGGCCATCTCGTGAGCTTTATTCCCATTTCACTGGCTGCTGGAGCTCCCCTGCAAGGAGCAGCACCTTCAACAAGGAGCTGACAGAGCCATGCCCAGTTGGACGTGCTCTTCCCCCAGAGTTTGTGTTGTGTGTAGCAGCAGGGATGTGATGGCAGCCTGCTGTGATTTTCAGAAGCAGAAAAGCAGATGCCTTCAGCTCCTTGAGTTTTAGAAGCCCATTACATAAATGTGCAGTGTTAACATTTTGTTCACAGTTGTAGAAGTGGCAGCACCGAGGGACGGCTGGATGGAACCCACAGGGTGGGTGAGTGTTAAACAGTGTTTTTACACCTCTGCCAACAAAATATCCCTGTCCTACAATGAATGTTTTTGCACTTACTAGTCCCTAATTTTCTGCTGTCTAGAGGCAAATTACAGCTCTTGTGTGACCAGGGCAAAACCCCAGGAACTTATTGATAAGTGATGCAAAGATTTACACAGTGTTGAGAAGAGTGAGAGAGAGATTTTGCTGGGAGAAGAGCATGGAGCTGAGCACTGGGGATGCAAGCCAGCAGCCAGACAAGGAAACACCTGCAGAGCAGTGAGCCTTCCTGAGGCTTGCTCTAGAGGAAGCTGTTTGTTATAAGCATGTCAACACTCACACTCTGCTAGGAAAGAAATCCTATTTATGTAGGCATATATGGGAGAAAAAAAATGGAATTTTCAGACCAAAGATGCAAAGTTAAATATTTAGTTGGGAATTGGCTCCAGCTACTTGTCAATTAAGTTGCAGCAATTATCAGTTTTTTCCACTAAGATCATCTGGGCACTTGCAGTCTGCCTCTCTCTGAGCATGCATTAGCTTCTGCTCATGAAGTACTTTTTCCCTTTTACTTTAGACCACCCCCCAGTTCTATCTGAGGCCACAAGAAGAGGGACCAGAATAAGGTCAGATTGCTGTGGCCTGTGTGGTCACCTTTGGGGCTACCTATAAGCCTGTGGGGCCAGGGAGCATCAGCCCATAGGAGCAGCAAGCACCTTTTGTGCTGCTCTCCACCTTTCACTGCCCCTGCACTGCTCAGGCACTGCTCTGCCAACAGGGCCATTAAATTCCATAGAGACCCTACATGGGGCTCACCATATGCTCATGGCTGGACTGACCACAGCTTGCTTATGAGCCAGATCAGCTTTTCCACTCACTCTGATGGCAGTGGATGATGCTTAGAGCACTTGTGGAAAGCACTGGTTAAATAATACAGTAACTCTCTACAGAGATTTGGTCATGAGGAGAGTGAGAATCTTTCAACCTCGTGGTGTGCTGTCTTGACTCCAAACCAGTTTGCTATTTCTTGCCCTTTTGACCATGTGTTTGAGAGTTCCTGCTGTCCTTGAAATACAACTTCCTCATGCAGCAGCCCCTTCACTATGCAGCTTGGATTGATGCCTGCAGCACGCTCCTAGAGGAGACACTGCTGAGCAAGTCCTTGCAAAGCCTTAGATGCTGGCAAATCTGGGTGGACCCTTGCAGTGCTGGAGTGTAAGCAAGCCAACTCCTGCCAAGGTAAAGCTGTGTTTATAAGCTGCAAACACACAAAACATTTTTGGAAGTAACAGTTGATAGACACCTAGTTTTTCTAACCAGGTGCAGAAGTATGTGTTTGGAAAAGCAGCTGGCTATCATTCTCCTCTAGAAATGCAGCCAAAGGGGGAAGATGCCCCACACAGATCTCGGCCAGCACAGCTGAAAGCAGTTGAGGTCAGAAGCTGCTGTGAATACACAGATCACACACATCCTGCAACTTTCTCATGAAGTGTCATTGCAGCTCTCTCTGTTGGTAAAATGCAGCTGGGGAGAAAAGTGATCTATTTCTTAACTCTGTAGTTCCTCTTCTTGGAGAAGGAGCAACTGGCAGCAAGAATCAAACCTGTCCACTTAGAGATTTAACAATGTGTGGGACAGAGGGAAGAACCTGGGGGTGAAGAGGGAGAGCTCTGGAGAAGTCTTGGAGGCTGTTTTGGAAAAACACAGGCTGTATGTGTTTTGCAGTTTTTGGCCAGAGCTATCAAACCCATAACTGACTGCAGGCCTGCTGGTGAACCCACTCCACTCCCCACCATGCCATCCCTCTCACCCCCAGCACAAAAGTGCTGCCTTCATCACCTGGCATTTGGGGGTCCCTCAAACAGATTTATACCTGGAGGCAACTTGCATATCCACCCCTGTCAGGAGGGTCAAGGGGAAAAATCCACCTCTTTATCTGGAAGGGATATATGTGGTGGTTGTTCAGTTTGCAAGGAAGTGACACTCCTTGGGAGAAATATGTTCAGACAAACTTGGAGGTGCCCACCAAGAACTAAAGCCCTCCTGTCTTCCAGTTTCTATTCCCTTAGACTCCAGCAAGCAAAGAAGAAAGGTCCCTCCCAGCATTTCTTGGAGGAAGATGCAAATGCCTGCGTTGCTCACCCTGGAGTCACTGGCAGTCAGCTAGCTGGGTTGTTTATATTATCCCAAACCAGAATCCCCTGTCTCCCCTCAGCATCACTGAGTATTGTTTAACCCCAGTGTGCAGCAGCTTGCTCACGGGCGTGCTTGGTTTCTTTTTAGCCCTGTTACATCAGCAATGAACTATTCCAGTCTTTATTCACCTACTAATGAATTATACATTGATTATACAATAAGAGCTCTCTGCATTGAAGGGCTGCGCTCTGGCACCTCCCAAAGCACAGCTCAGCCCAGCTGTGACTCAGTCTTCTCTGATGCCCTGAGAAAAATGAATGTTCACTTTCTGGGCTCATGAGCTAAGAGGAGAGAGCTTCTGCTTGGACAGGAAGCCTGCCTGGGTTTTCACTCCCTCAGCTGGAGCTCCAGCAGGAGCTGATGCTGTCCTTCCCCCACCACTTATATAACCTGACCTATCACCATAGATACATTGATATAAATATTTAAGGATGGCAGAGAGACAGGTCAGGCAGATGGGAACCATTTGTTGAGTTTATTAGAAACAGAAAGTTCAGGCTCAGCTACAGGTCTCTGCTTGCTGCATCCCTCTCCCCTGAGGCTGCAAGGCAAGAGCAACCTCCTGCACTGTCACAGAGCTTCGACTCAGCTTATAGAGATGGGCATGGGGATTTTTGGATAAGCAGGCACCATCCTCTCCTGCTGGGGCACAGAAAAGGTATTCTGAAAACGTCCCCTTAGATTTGGGGATTAGATTCCTCATGTTGTTTTTTCTCTCTTCAAAATGAAGGTGTTGGCTGGCTCCCCAGGGGTGTAGACAGGTCTCTTCTGAGGGGACAGAGCTCCATAGGCCAGTACATGCAATGCAGTTTGCCTTTGCTCAAGTCTCTGCCTTGAAAAACAGCATTGTGGGGTGTTGGCTGGCAAGGAAGTTACCCCTGGGTGCTCTGGGACTGTTAACCTCCCACGGAACAAATTTCTGAGTTTCTTATCATGCATCTCCAAAACGTCCTATTTAAAGATCTTTGATGATGTTGCTGTTGTTAGGGGTTTTGTGGTTTGTTTTTTTTTTTACCACCAGAGGTAAACTGAAAATTCCGGCTATTTCTGCAGTATTTTGCAATAAAAATAAAAAGTGGTGGTTAAAAGCTAACTAGGACCTCGCTAGCAAAATGATGTGCATTTTTTCCCCATGGTTTATCCATCAGTTTTGAGCTGGCTGAAGAGGGCAGGGGAATTGTCATGCAAGCCCGATGCATGCAGCCAGAGTATGACATCAGCAGTCATCCTGTGGATAAGGGATTCCCCTCTGCTCTGCCAGATCTCCTGGAGACCCTCAGTAGGTGTTTAGAGCCTGCCTTGATGGTCATCAGTTCATGTCCTGGCTGCCAGCTCCTCAGGCCCATGTAAGAGCAGGGGAGGATGTGTGTCTGTCCTCTCCCCTCATCCCCCTCCCTCACTTTTTATAAAACAAAAGGGGTTTTAAGGGGAAGCTGCTGGAAGGCAGGTGGGCATCAGGCAGATAATCAGGCAGAAAGCCCCAGGGGTTGGGTTTGCTGAGTCCCGCTGGTGAGGGATGTTCTGATAAACTGGGACTGGAGGCAGCATCTGCTCTAAAGGACCTGGTGAGTCACACCCAGAGGTGCCAAAACCCACAGGCGTGACACTGGCTTTTATAAACAGGTTCACAAAAAACCCCTACAACCCAAGCCAAACAGACAGAAAACACCACTGCAAGTGCCTCCTCTCTCAGCTGCTTCACTCTGCCTGCAAACCCAACTGCAGAAGCACATTCAAATAGCCTCTTGGGGATGGGCTTATTTTTTTAATTTGGGGTTTGGGGAATTTTTTAAAAAACATTTTTAGAGTTTATTTTTTTTTCTTTCAGAGATGAAAAGCTTGGGGGGGGGGGGGGGGGTAGGTAGCTTCCTCACAGCCCTGCCTGCAGCTGGCTGCTCTGTGAACGACTTCACGCCCTGAGCACTTGAACCAGCTTTTCCTCCTGAAGAGGGAAGTCATCAGCCCTATTCATAGCACCCACACTCAATACTGGCATGTGACACCCAGACACAAACTGAATTTTTGCAAATTAGCTTTACTTATTTATAAAGAGCTGGTAAAGCCACTGAGAGCCTTGGAAAGGTAGTTGTGGTACTTTATAGGCTGTACAGTGAGTAATGCAGTGCAAGAGATGAGTATGAAATATGAGAAATGAGCGTACAACACCTGAAATCACACATAGTCCTGGGAAACAGTGTCTGTTATCTTGTCACTGCTGTGGGGATGGCATTTTTCTTCTGGTACCTAAAGGCCAAAGTTTTCAAATATACCCAGCTGACCTGCTTAAAATAACAACAACAAGAAAAGACAAAGCTTGAAATACTTTTTTTTCCACTTACAACTTTTGGAGAAGACTCTTGGCATGGCCAGTTTAAACCCAGTGGGCTTCATGCTGGGAGCTTCTTGATGGTGGGACTGTGCCCCTGCCACAGCTGTCCTGAGCAACATGTGCTCCAACAGAACCTTAAGGAAGCTTCCAGAAACAGAACTCTGTTGGCTCCAAACCAAATTGTTGCCTAAGAGAATTTTTGGAGGATACAAAAAAGTTTATTTCTTGTTTTCCGTTTTCCTTCACTCCCCAACATAGGAGGGAAAAAGGGCAAAAAGCAAGAGAAGAAAAGCCACAGTGGGGGGGATAAAAACAACATAAAAAAAGCAATCCTAAGCTCCCTGGAAGCAGTTTCAATGCCACTCTTGTGGCAGTGATTGCACTTCTCTCCAGCGCACCAAAGTTGATTTGAGAGTCATTTTCCCTCATAGGTGGTGGGGCTGCTGCTGCTAAAGGCCCTGCTGCTGCTTGGTTCCTTCCTGTCCCACTCACAGACTCTCCAAGCAGCATCTCTGAGAGTTGTTCTGGGAACAGCCTAAGTGCATGAGAGGCTTCTTTGTTCATATAGTCTCCTGTTTTCTTTTCTTTTCTTTTCTTTTCTTTTCTTTTCTTTTCTTTTCTTTTCTTTTCTTTTCTTTTCTTTTCTTTTCTTTTCTTTTCTTTTCTTTTCTTTTCTTTCTTTTTTTATCTTTTTTTTTTTTTTGGGGTGGGGGTGTTTTACTATTTATAGCTGTAAAGGATGGAGGTGCAGAAAAGAAGATCTCACTGTGGGACACTGTGCTGGAGCAAGTGAGCAGCTCTGGGATCCTGCTGTTGTCATTTGGGCTGATGAGCAGGAGCCACACAGGATTACAGCTATTGCCGTGACCAGATGGGTCATGCTGATAATTCAGGACAGCAGTTACATGCATAAATAGCCTGGTGAACCTCCAGCTTTGTCGGTAAGTCTGGATGAGTGAATGTGGCTTAGAGACAAAGGGGTGATGAATCCATGGCAAGCCCACAATCAGGGACATACTCAGCATAAGTAATTAGGGAATGGAGCCAACTTCTATTCATTCCTGGTCCCTGCTGCCTTTGTAGGGCACGGGCTGTTACTGAGGGACACAGAAAGTTTTGATGAACATCACAAAGCCCTGGACCAACTCATCCCTGAGGGCAATGGGATGATTTTGCAGGAAGCTGACTCGATTTCTACATACATGTGCAGGAAATGTGTGATAGCCAACAGCTCATTCCCGACTATGGGATGCATGGCTGGGAAGACTCTATCAGAGTGTGCAAATACTTGGCTGAGATGCTGTTCCCTGTACTGCTTCAGTGGAGGGAAGTGCCCAGGCAGGAAGAGGGCAGGTTTCCCCACACGACGCTGTGGGTGGGTGCCAGGTTCATATTTAGCTCAGTGAGGGGCTGACCTTGGCTGGAGCTGCTCACTGATGCCTTTTCCAGGCATCCTCCTGTGCTCTGGTTGTGTCACTTACCACCCTGCCCCTGGAGAAGTGAATGAGCTTCCTGGAAGCACAACATGGGGTGAGAGCTATTTGTATTTCTAAGGATGAGAGAGTGGGCCGATGTGGGTTTCAGCTGAAAGCTTGGGAAATTTCATCCTGCTTCTACTGGTAGCTTTGAGGGGGGAGGGTTTTAACTAAAATTTCCAAGCCTATTGATATGTGTCACCCTGTTGTTTTTGTTTTTTGTTTTTTTTTTTTTTTTTTACTTTTTTTGGGAACAAAAGGAAAGGATGAGTTAGGGAAAAAGTGGGGAAGGAGAAGGAAAAAAAGAAATAAAAAAAGAAGAAAAAAGGGGGGAATCTCTTTGGTGGGCAGCCCTGAAGTCCCCCTGATGCTCTTGTTACCCAGTAACCAAAGGAAAACATCCTGAGTGGTTCTACTGAACTTGATGCAATTGCTTGCAGTACTGAAGCCACAAACTTAAGACAAAATTGTTCAGCAGAGCAGATTTAGATATAGAATAATAAGAGGAAATGAGGAAACGCTTCTCTGAATTTCAGACTGATGGTTTTAATGCAAAAGACCTTTGGTCTTTTTTTTTTGAGGGGGAGGGGGAATCCCCTCAGGAATGCACCCTCAAACTTTGCTGTACAGAAATACAAAACCTCCTGCAACCTATTCACAGAGGTTTCTCCCTGCACCCCAGGCTGCCTGGTGATATTGAGGAGGGGGCAGCAAGTTTTAAGGGATGGTGGTCAGGTTTGGGAGGTTCCTACAGCCCCCTAACACCTGCCCCTGTGGCTCCTACCTGTGTGTAGGAAATTTTGTTGTGAGCTGCCCCTGGAGGGCGAGAAGAAGGGAAAAACAAAGAAATAAATAAGAGCACATATAAAAAGGGGGGAAAAAGAAAAACGGGGGGAAGAGAGAAAAAATGAGTGAAGATGAAAGAAGGGAAGGGAAGGGAAGGGAAGGGAAGGGAAGGGAAGGGAAGGGAAGGGAAGGGAAGGGAAGGGAAGGGAAGGGAAGGGAAGGGAAGGGAAGGGAAGGGAAGGGAAGGGAAGGGAAGGGAAGGGAAGGGAAGGGAGAAGAGAAGAGAAGAGAAGAGAAGAGAAGAGAAGAGAAGAGAAGAGAAGAGAAGAGAAGAGAAGAGAAGAGAAGAGAAGAGAAGAGAAGAGAAGAGAAGAGAAGAGAAGAGAAATTAAATAAGGGGGAAGGAAGGGAGAATTCAAAAGACGAAGAAAAAAGAAAAAAAGAAAAAAAGAAAAAATAAGGCGGATAATAGAAAAAGGAGGGGAAAGCAAAAAGGGAAAGAGATTTTAGGAAAAAACAGAAACTGGGGAAAGTGGGGAAGAAAAGAAAGAGGGAAAAAAAGGAAGAAAAATCCGGGGAAACAGTAGACGACCCCCGGTCTCGGGAAGGCGAGAGGGGTGCCTGTGCCAGCCCCGCTCCTGGGGCGTGTCCTGGGGCGTGTCCTGGGCGTGTCCCAGAGGCGTTTCCGGGGCGGGGCGCGGGGGCGGGCGCGGGGCGGGTTTTGTGCGCCCGCCGCCGCCCCGGTCAGCCAGGCAGCACAGATTTGGGAGAGCCGTCGCCATGGGAGTGGAAGGCTGCACCAAGTGCATCAAATACCTCCTTTTCGTCTTCAACTTCATCTTCTGGGTGAGCACAGGGGCGGCGGAAAGCGGGGCTGAGTCCTCCAGCCTTTAAATAAGGGGGCTGCAGTATGGCCCGTCTGCCTGCGCCTGGGTTTAGCCTCCTTCTTGCGCCCCAGCACTGAGACTTGCTGTCTGGGATGTGCCTTAGGGGCTGCTTATTTTTCTTGTCTTTATTTTTTCTTTTTTTTTGGAGGGCGGAGGGGCAGATCAACCTTTGCTTTTTTATTTTAATACATGCATATGTACGTAATTGTACTTGTATATTTCGTGTATATTTTAAAAATAGATATATAGTGGGGAAGGTAGAATCATAGGATGGTTTGAGGTTGGAAAGGACCTTTAAGATGCTCGCGTCCAGCCGCTGCAGATGTTTATGGGCGCCTTTCGGGGCGGGGGGCAGAGCCGGGGGGGGCTCCCGCTGCCCCTCTTGCTGCGGGTCTGCGCTGGGGAAAGCGGCGCTCCCGGGAAGCAGGGAGGGAGAGAGAGAGAGGGAGGGAGAGATGCAGGGATGCTGCCAGGCGGAGGGAGGGAGGGAGGGAGGGAGGGAAGGGGAGGGGAGGTGCCGGCCGTGCCGCCCGCCGCAGAGGAGGGGGCGTTCGGCACACACGGGCGCTGTGGGGCTGGCCAGGGGCGCTCAGCAGAGCAGACATGGGCGGTGTGGGGCCGGCCAGAGGCTTTCGGCACACACGGGCGGTGTGGGGCCGGCCAGGGGTGTTCAGCAGAGCACACACGGGCGGTGTGGGGCTGGTCAGAGGCTTTCGGCACACACGGGCGGTGTGGGGCTGGCAAGGAGCGCTCAGCACACACGGGCGGTGTGGGGCCGGCCAGGGGCACTCGGCACACACGGGCGGTGTGGGGCTGGCCAGGGGCACTCGGCACACACGGGCGGTGTGGGGCTGGCCAGGGGTGTTCAGCAGAGCACACACGGGCGGTGTGGGGCTGGCCAGGGGTGTTCAGCAGAGCACACACGGGCGGTGTGGGGCCGGCCCCGCGCCCCCCGGCCCAGCCGGACCCGGCCTCCTGGCCCCGCGCCGGGCACCGCTGCCCCCGCCACCCGAGAAATTATTTTAGGATGAAAATTCTATCCAGGCTGGAGAGGCTGCCTTTCCTGAGAAAGTTTTTCTTGAAATAATCCATGCAGACATGCGGCTAATTTAGCGAAAGGCGGCGTATCCCGGTTTCCCTGCAACCCAGGTTCGTCCCGGTTAGAAACAGCCTCCGGCAGCGCGAGGTTGGCTGGCAGGAGTCCCTCTCCTGCTCCTGCGCTCGGGGGCAACGAGATATGCCCGAGCAGGCTGCTGGTTTCGTGTTTTAAATACTCTGCTTTCCATTCCACGGAATGCGTTTTTGTCTTGGAAGTGAGTCCAGCCCCACCCTGGCAGGCAAGGCACCGCTTGGATGCCCCTTGTCCAGTGCCCTGTGCCCCTTATCTGACATCCCGCTCTGTTGTCGGGGATTTGGGATTTGTTTTTCTCAGTGCTTGCTTAGACAGCGAATGTATCAAGGGGGGCTTGAGAAGTGGGAAGGGGACCGATGGCTTCCAGAGCAAACCCTGCGTTGGCACCTGGAGTGTCACTGCCTGGCTGGAGCCTCTGCCTGCGGATCCTCCCTGGGGTGCCCGGGGAAGCTCTTTTGGGGGTCCCCATCCCTGGGGGTGTAGGGCTTAACCAAGGGGGTGCTCACTTCAGGCCTGTTCGCCTTGTGTCTGGGTATAACACTGGCCAAGGGGGAGGTGACAAGCTCTGATAACAGCGGTGTTAATTGATACCTGATGTGTTGCCAGCTGTGTGAATAAGAGATAATTCCGCGTTGGTTTTTTTTAACCTTTTCCTCCACCCTTAAAATGGCCGGATGGAGGCGGGTATGGCTGTCTGTGAAGTGTTGTTCCTTCCGAGTCACTGTGCTTATCCCAGTTTTTTTTCCTTGCCTTCTGGTCTCGATTTCCTGCCATTCTTGTCGAAGAAGCTGCCGGCTGTGCTTGCGAGGAAGGGTCTCCTGGGTGGCAGGAAGGATGCTGGGGGCTCTGCACAGCCTCCACTTCTCAGCAGGATCAGTTGCTCACCTCGAAGTTTTGCAAAAGAGCTGATCTTTTATAAATGGGCATTTTGCTTCCAAGAGGGATTGCCAATCTGTATAATTGCCCCGTTATGACCTCTGGTGCCTCGGCCTACCCTTTTGGAGGGTGCTGCTCCCTGTAAGTGGGAATAGATGCTTCAGTTCCTCCCCAGGAGGGATGCCTGTGAGCTGGGACCCACTGGCTCCCCAAAACAGCTCCCAGTGCTGGACTTGCTGGTCCCCTTGCACTGTCTCCTGTGCAGGCTGGGAGCCTGGACTTCATTAGAATTAACAATGCTTGCTGTGGGGCTGGCCAGCTGAAGGGTGGTTGAATACCAGATCTTGGAGTTTTCGTGCCCTTTTGCGTTGCTCTTTAAACTAGTAGGTGAGGGGAATTTTAGGTTTACCACCGAGGCAGGTTAGCTGCCAACCTGGCACCCCCAGCTGGGGAGGGATTCTGTGGTTAACAGCAAAGTGTGATGAATGGTGACATTCAAGGACAGAACTGGTGCTGCTGAGCACCCTTGCTGCAGGCTGGCTGTGTTGGGAAACCACCTCTAACCACAGGGAGGTGTGAGACAGGGCACCTGCAGCCCTTCAGTCCCGCCAGCTGGTTATTATGCAAGGGCCAGTGGGCTCCCCGTGCTTATTTGCCTTTCGTGCAGCTGCTGCTCGGTGCTGTTGATGAAAACAAGCCAGAATCAGAGCCCAAAGTTTGGCAGGCACCATGCTGAGCTGCACAGGAGCTTATTCTAGTGACCAAGAGGAAGAAGGAAGCAATTCTCAGCCTTAGTTACTCTGATAACTTTTTTATCTAGCCCCGCTATCCTGCTGGAGTGTAAATAAACTGACACCCCTCTGGCTTCCTCCCCCTGCCTTCCCCCGGCAGCACAGGGGGAATTTCACAAAGCTGCTGTGTTGAAAAAGCAAAAGGAAAAGGTGACCCTGCTGCCAGCTCATTCATTGAACCTGAGATGTTTCAGTTTTATTTGATTTTTTGGGACTGCTTTTCCTTTGTGCCTGCATTCTTGAGAAGAAGATGCCAAGATTGTGTTTGCTCCAAGGTGGCTCTCGAGGGAGCAGCAGCTGCTGCATGGACCACGTGTACAAACGAGTGTCTGTCCCAGGAGAGAGGTCCCCACGTGTTTCACAGTGCACCCACCTACTGGAGTGGTGGAGGAGGCCGTGGTCAGCACCTGCAGGCTTCACCTGGTTAGCAGAACACAGGGCTGGAGAGACAAAAGTTCTTCTGTGCTGCCAAGTTGCCCTGAAACCTTGGGTGGCTGGTGGCGGGTGGGCACTGCCCTGTGCGAGGGAGCAGTAGCTGTTAGTGGGCAGCCTGAGCAGGAGCTGCTTCTCCATCCGTCCCATCCCTAGAACTGGGGTGGCCGGACTTTGGCTGCTCTCCTGCATTTTCCAGACCCGATAGCAGAGCTCGGTGTGTGGGGCTAAGCTGACCCCTGCTGCAAAGGGTCCCTGGGGAGGCTGAAGCTATTTTAAAATATAATTAAACATAACCAAGGAGGAATTGACTTGCTTGGAGAAGGATCACTCAAGCTTATTAGCTAATACAGCCCATGGCAGCCTTCCAGGTGGAGAGCACCACTGGCTGCCCTAGCAGAGAGGTGTCTAATTAAAAGGAAGGGCTTGCTCCTAATGCCATTTTCCAGGCACCGTCTAACTCTCCTGTGTGTTGAGGGGATGCTGTACAGCCTGAGTGCAAAGGGAAGGAAGGGCAAGAGCAGAGGGAAGGTGGAAGTGAGAGTCTGTCTCAACAGGGGTGATGGAAAGGGAAGAGGTGGAGGGGCTGCGTATTTTCTTGTGCAACACCGGAAGATCTGTTAACTGTAGCCTGGAGTCTGCAAAGGCTGCCCAGAGACACTTGGTGTTGGTGATGAGGGGTGACAGTGTGGGGAGGTGGCAGGTCTCTGAGGCAGTTGTCCCGTGGTAACGCTTTTGCTGGGTGACACATGACCCTCCCATTGTGGTGAGGAAGGTGGCTGTGTACCACTGTTTTAAATGAAGAATGGAAATCTCAGGGTTCCTGTAGCTCTGAAACACGGGTTTGAGATAACTGTGGACTAACAAAGCAGCTTGGAACTTGCTGTGGGTGCCGGGGTGGGCCGAGCACTGCTCCAGTGCCACTGGCGGCAGTGCCTGGCTCCTTGGCTGCTGGTCTCCCTGGGAGTGCAGAGAGCTGGTGAGCAGCAAGGACCTCGTGCTGGTCTAGCATCGTGTTCTACAGGTTTTGTTTGGAATCCTGGGACAGCGTACAGGGAAGCATATTTCTGTGTGTTTGACCCTGCAGCTGCTTAATCCCTGTCTTTGAAGGGCAAGGGAGAGGTGTCCTTAGCAGGCACAGGACCTACACTCAAGTTTTGTTGCTGGTGTCTCTCTGGGATGTTTTAGGGCGCTCTGTTAGGTCAGCGCAGCCCTTCCATCACCTCCAAAACCTCTTCTGAAGTTTCTGTGTGCAGAACGTTGCCCTATGGGGGTACCTGATTGCACTTAATGGGCTGGGCTGCAGCTGAGAGGAGGGAGCTGCTGGCTGGAATGGGGATTGCTCTGTTTCCTCACGTGTTTCTGCTATCAGCCACTGTAATACTTATCTTCTGCAAGAGCATTAACAGTGAGAAACACTTTGATCCTGCACTGTGGAAGTGCCTTTCACTGTACTGTTAAGAAGGGAAAGCAGTTGTATCCCCGTTGTAGTTAAATGCTTATGTACAGGGCCAAATTAATTTTAAAGCAGTATCTCAAATTGTTTTCCTCTCTGCTGAGGGCAGTTAGACCCTGGGAAGTGCTGCTTCTGTCTGCAGCAGGGATCAGGCTGGGGCAGGCTGGCAGCAGCCTGTGGGCACGGTGCTCCCCATCGTAGGACCCCGCTCCTGGATTTTGCTGCTGGATTCCCATTCTCCTGCCATCCATCAAGCTTTATTTGGCCTCTGGCATGCTGCTCCTCTGGGAGTGTTCCTCTGGAGCTTGTTTTGAAAAGCTCTGCAGTGTTGTAGGGCTGGTAACTATAGGCACCAGTGGAGAATTCCTCTCCGGCAGGCAGCTCTATTAATAGCCGCTGCTGGAAGGTGTGCTGCTGGGAGCGGGGCTGCAGGCTGCTCTCCTCCTCCTGCAGGGCATGGTGCTCTTCCCAAATGCCTTGCCTGCAGTTCCTGGGCAGGCCTTGCCTGCAAACTTTCAGCCTGACCTTTGGTGGCTGTGGAGCACCATGGCTGTGGAAGGCAGCGGAAAGCCCTCGCCTGTGCTGTCACAGAGCCCTATCTGCTGCCTGTGAGTGCCTGTGCCAAGATAACCTTCTGGGTCGTGTGCCTCTCAAACTGCAGCTCTGTGTCTTACTGAAGTCCCTTCCCCTGCTTACACCGTCCCAAGGGGCTCCAAGGCATCCCACAGTCCACCCCACCATGCAGCCCAGCAGTGATCTCTTGCACATCTCGCCTTAAAATTTCAACTGACTCTTGGGTGTGAAGCCTTGACATGGCAACATGGAGATGGTCTCAGCGTGGAGCCCAAGTTCCCAGGTTCCTGGGCCAGCATTCAGCTGTCAGCCCTTTGCTGCACCCCACGCCCTGTCAGCAGCTCCATGAGGTGCAGCTGTTGCAGTAGGAAAGAAGTTAATCCTCTGCTTTTCAGGAGGGGAGGTGCAGGCCTGGGAAGGTGTGGTGCTGCTTGGGCACATTCCATGTGTCCCTCTCTTTCCTGACTCAGTCCTCAGGCTGGTGGTGCAGGACCTGTAATGTGCTAGCAGGGATCTTGCAGGGCCTCGTACTGCCCTTCCAAAGGTAGTTTCCATCAAGTTATGAGTCTCTATCTCCTTGCTTTTTCTCTAGTCATGCTGCTTCACCTAGAGACCCACAAATTACTTGGGAGTAAAGCAGTTTGTTCCTGGCCATATGAGGGGCTTCTTGCATATTTCAGCCTTGGCAAGGCACTTGACTTTTCTGCATCCTGGTTCCCCACACCCGAAAGGAGGGGCATTCATTGTCACTCCATCTCAGCTGCTTTGCAGGTAGTGTTGGAGAGGAGCCATGGGGAGCCCTGGTTGGGCTTCTCTGGGTGCTGCCCTCACAAAGGGCTCTGCTTCCAGTTGATTTAAGGGAAATTGCAAACCTCTGCCGCATGAGAACCTGTTAAAAATCTCCAGTCGTCTGCCTTAATCATAAACCAGCTAAAATTCATTAAGCTTTCTTGGCAGCATCCTGCTTCTTGTTAGTAACTGTGGTATTTCCCAGGCACGGTGGCGCGAGCTCTGCCAGCTGCGTTTTTCCAAAGGCGAGCGCCTCTCCCAGCCCCTGGGCTCTCACAGGTTGGGAAGCAGGACCTGGAGGCAGCGCCAGCCATGGCTGTGGGAAGCGGCATTGCTAAATACAGCATCGTCAAACTGCTGGCACCTCCACAGGATGTCTGTCTGCTTAGCTTTGGCATGCCCAGCAAGCTGCCCTATAGGCAGAACTTCTTTCTTGTCCCCCTCCCTTCCAGGAAGTCTGTTTCACAGAAGGGTGGAGGGAAGGGAGCAGGAGGAAAAAGGCTGAGGGCAGCGGAAAGGAATGGGGAGGTGATGCACATCCTGGCATATCTGAGTTTTAGGGAGCAACAGGTTAAGGTGGGGGAAACTCAGAAATGGGGTACTCCACATTAAAAGGGGTATGGGGCTATTCCTTGCACCCCCAATTCATAAGAATTTCTTGTGGAGAGGAGTGACTGAGCTGTGAAAAATGGGCTTGTTCCCTTGCCCCCCAGCTGGATCTGGAAATTTTAGGGTGAACACCATGTGCATTGGTGAGGCTCAGTCCAGGAAGGAGCCTCACTATGTGCACCGTGGATTGGGCAACAAACCAGGACAGCACACTGTTCTTTTATCATGGTGTTTATCTGGTGATAACCTCCTGTCATGGGCTGCCATCCCATCACCCCCTGGGGACACAGGGCATGCCTCTTCCTGGCCTAGGCAGCATTCCATGGAGACTTTCTCCCCGCTGTGTCAACCAGGAACAGCATTCCTGAAGAAACAAGCCTTGGGCAGGGAGGATCCAGCTGGAAAAGTCTGGCTGTCTGTGGAAGAAGCAATAAATCTCTGGAAGCTGGAAAATAGCAGTAAAGCGGAAACGTCGGAGCCTGCAGCACCACCTCTGCTGTGCCGGGAAGCTGCTCGGGGCGGGAGCTCTGGGGCCAGCCCCAGCCTGGAGCACCACTGGTGTGCCTGCTGTGGTGCTGGCAGCAGAACAGCAGGCTGGGCAGGTCGGATTTTGGAAAGCAGGTCAAAGTCCGACACGCTGCTGGCGTGGCTGAATTTGCAGCTTTTGGATTATTGCAGTCCCCAAAAATTTAAATGGAGAGCTGTGCTGGGCACTGACACCATATCATGATCAGTGATGGCCCCAGCCTCTGCAACACTGCTGTCTGACAAGCTGGGAACAGAAAGATCAGTGGGATAACCTGTGTGAGATTACAGATATCCACAGCAGAAAAAACCACTGATATGTATGAGGATGTGCAGCCTAGAGCGTGACACTGCCATCAGTGGTTGGAGCTCTTGTGCTGGCAAACAGCAGTTGTAGGATGGAACGGGGAGAAAACATCAAGCTTATCTGGAACAAGTTGTTCTATTAAAAATGAGATTATCCCAAGCAAGGTATGGTGGAAGGCAGAGTTACCGTGGCAAGCTGACAATGTTTTCTCCCTGTTGTTTTCTTTGCTTTGGGAAGAAAGAGCCTTAATTCTGTTTTGGGCTTCTTGGTGGTGGGAGGATGTATGGTTCTCATGGAAAAAGTTACTCATCATAGCCCAAACGCTGTTTTCATTAGTAAGTGCATGTCATCTTCTCTTAAGAAATACAGCTGCTATTGGATTAAAGCTTCCATTCAGAGGTCTTCCATGCTCTGTTAAAAATGCAAATGGAGTCAGGCGGTGCGGGACGGATGTGTGATGTTCCTGGGGCGCATTCAGGATGGAACCAGGAACATCTGGAGTTGGTTCAGCTGGCTGTCTCAGGCAGACCTCACTGCTGGGGTGGGTGTGATGTGTTAGAAGAGGCTCCATCCCTCTAGCTGGTGTTCCCAAATGATTAAAAAATATCTTGAGGACCGCTTGCAGCTTGCTTTCAGTTCTGTCAGGCATTTTAAGGCAGATTTGGTTGGAAAGGAGCTGCTGGTGTCACCCCAACCTCACCATGGGTGGCAGGGCAGGGTGTGCTGGGGTGGCACTGCTGGGTGTGGAGGGCAGAGCAATGTGTCCTTACAGAGAAAAAACCAAAAAGGCGGCAGCCTTTTTTCTTTACCTCTTCCAGCCAGAGAAATCCAAACCTTCCTTGGGATGTCTTCTCTCCTAGCAGCTACCAAGAGAGCTTTACTTTGAGTGGCATGGATTAATTAGGGGGCATATTCCTTCCTGTGAGAGTAAAACCACAAACTTTGTTATGCCCTCAGACAATGAACGAGGCACTCCAGGCTGGATTTGGGTAACTTTGTGCAAAGCCACAACCTGCCTTATTTGGAGCTGGACTTGAGCACAGACTGGCTTTCGTGACTTTTCTCCATAGGCAGTGTTTGGAGAACCTCAGGCTGGCCTCAGTGCAGGAGGGATGAGGGACTGTGCCAGCAGGGAAGTTGCACTGGTTGCTGTGGGAGAAGTGTTAAAAGCCTATTACTTTGGCAGACTGGGGAAAAGCAAAGATTTCCCTTCTTCTCCAGGAGCTGGTGGGGATTTTCTCCCTCTGATAGTGGAAAAGCCCTGAGAGCAGTTTGTCTTGTGAGTTTGGAAATGGTGTGGGTTTGCCCCAGCTTCTGTGGCATTTCTGGAAAAATCCTGTGGCTGGGATTTGTAGAAATGAGCAAGGAGGAAACCAGCAGAGCTCCCAAGGGGGAAAACCAGGCTCCCATCAACAGCCTGTCTTGCAGATCCCAGTCCTCCTGTGTTCCTTGTTGTGCTTGCACAACTGGAGACTTTCCACCTTTCCTGAAAAAGCCCTGCTTTTTCTTTTTTTCTCTTTGTTTTAATGTGACTTTCATGGTTTCAGTCATGCCTGTAGCTGACCTGATTCAGACTCTTTTATAAGTAGCATATTTCCACTTCTATACTCTTTGGTAGTTTTCTTCCCTTTTTTAAGGTAAATGGCTTCAAGGATTTACGACACTCAAAATTGAATTGGCATTTGAACAGGTGATTTCAGCATTTCACAGCAGTGATATTGAAATTCTTAAGGCTTTGGGTTTTTTCCCAGATGTTTGTATTTTTTCCCTTATACTTTTAAATGGAAGGGGGTTGTCACAGAGGACAGACACAGTGAGTTGTGCTGGGAAAGCTCTCCCTTGGGTTCCTCCCTGTGACACCTTCCCTGCTGTAGTGCCCCATATCCACTCCCACCTCCCAGGCCATTCCCAGCCCCTCCCTGAAAGAGAAAACAGCAAGGAAGTCAGTCATAGAACTTCCCATTGTTTGTACATAAATATCCCAGTGGCTGAGTTGATGTCCCATGTGCAGAATGTCTCCTCCCACATCTGGAGTGTGTTTTTGTCCTTGCCCTGGTCAGTGCTGCGTGTCGCTGTGCACACGTGGGTGTGGGTGCACTGCTCTTCTGCTGTTTCACTGCATGGGCAGGCAGCAGTCTTGGCCTGGAGCCCCCCCAAAAATGCTGTGGTGGGGCTTTGGCCTGACCCCCCAGGCCTTGCTCATCTTCAATTCCTGTATTAGGACATTGAGGAAAGCTTTGTGTGCCTGAGGAGCGCTAGGTGTGTTTGACTGGAAGCTTGACCCTGGATGGGAAGCAAAACTTGGGGGGAGAAGGGAAAAATGGACCCTTTCCCAGCTTTGTTTGTACCTCACAGAGAAATGAAATGTGGTGATAACATCCCAGTTATCAGCTGGGGCTGATTGCAACTTCTGTTGAAAAGCTTTCCTAAAAACCTTAGTGGCACATCTCCTCCTGCTTGCTTCCACTGAAAATCATAATAAAGCATAATAAAATTCCTCTTGGGAAAGAAATCTCCTGTAGGAACTGGAAGGGGCTTTGCACATCCCCAGAATGAGGGGGGTCTTCTCATAAAGCAAGGAAGCTCATATGGCTCATGATCTGTGGGGCACAAAGCATGTTCCAGGGCTGATGGTTAGAAAGAACGTTCTTGTATGTTTGTGGGAGGATGAAAAGCAGAGCTCCTGGCTGAAAGCTGCCAGTCTGTGTCTGATGTGGCTGGAGCAGTGGATAACCCTTGCTTCCCTCTGTTTTCTCCCCAGCTGGCAGGAGGCATCATCCTGGGAGTGGCCCTGTGGCTCCGCCATGACTCGCAGACCACAAATATCCTGTACCTGCAGCTGGGGGAAAAGCAGGCCCCCAACACCTTCTATGTTGGTGAGTAGCTCTGGGGGTGCTGCTCTTGCTCATGGCTGTGTGCCTCAGGGTAGGCTGCAGTGTACCCCAAAGCAGGCCAGAAAGCTCCAGGTGAGCACCAAGGAGGTCACAATAAAAATACTCCCGCTGTCCTTGTGCTCTCCAAAATATCCCCTGCTGTGCCAGCCAGAGCCTTTGATAAACGTTGGCTGTGGCCCAAGAGCAGAGTCCAAATCCACAGCAGCTAAAAATGCACGGGGACGTGTTGTGGTGTCGTGGGTGTTCTCCAGAGCACGTTTGGGAAGAGGGGGGACTTCTTGGAAGTGTGTCTTGTTTCCTGTCCAAAGGGACGTAAAAGTAGCAGAGTGGCTGGCAGTGGAGGGAAGCGTGGTGAGCGTGTGACTCATGTCCTCCAGGAGGGGCAGGTGGAGCCTCTGTGCACTACAGTTAAGCTGAGCATGATTTTTGTTAATTTGACAGCGTGCTGGAAGCTGAAGCCCCCTGTTTTTCCCCTGTTCTCCAATGATCCCTCTCAGACGAGGGGGAGAGGCTTGCAGGAGGGGCTGGCTGCCAGTCTGGGGCTGGCTTGGGGCACAGGCTGACGGGGCTGGGAACATCGTCTGATCCCATGTCCTGTTCTCACCTGTGGCTAAAATTACTTTCTGGAAAGGGTTTTCCTTCTCATTTCCCTGCTTGCCGATGGAACAGCATGCCTGAGCCCTCTCCCTGGCTGTCTCTGGCTACAGAAGATGCTCCTGCTGTAGATAGCTGTGGGTTTTTCTCTCTTGCTGTCTGTCTCTTCTGCCTCACACCCAGAGCTCTATTTGCAGCATTTCCCCTTTGTAGAGCTCATATTTAAAAACAGAAAAGGGAGCTCACAAGAAGTTAAACACTCTCCTTTCGAGGAACCAGTCCAAATCTCTCGTTCTTTTGAGGGGGCTAACAACTGATACCTCCCTAGTTAACATGTTCTCTCCAAACCTGGGGGACCTGGAGCATGGGGCAGAATCCCTCCCTCCTGCCTGTTGAGCATCTTTTACTCTTCCACCCTCATTTTGTCTTTGTCCTCAGCCTTTGCTGTTTAGAAGGCACTGGGGAAGGACTGTGGATCCCACCACCACGCTGACTTTCCAGCACCCGTGAGCAGCCCATGATTTGAGGCTGGCTGTCTTTTTAAAGTTATATTCAGCAACAGATTGGCCTGGATTCCTTCTGGCAGCTGTAATTTCCATGCAGTAATAACAGCAGAGCATTTCTTTCAGTTGCTGCCTTTCCCAGCCAGACCTCTGGAGTCTGAAGACTGGGATTTCTTTTTGCTTCCCCCCCACCCCTGCTCCCCCCCATTTTTCCTCTCCCTTACAACTGATACTCCCTCCCTTTTCTTCTCTGGCATGCAGTATACACATGCACACAATGTTCCTGCTTTTGGGAACGGGAACCTCTTTGGGCTTGGCCTCCAGAGCTCTGTTGGTTTTTTTTTTTTCCTTTGCAAATACCACTTTTTGGTGTCTGGCACAGGCTGCTGGTCCCGGGATTTGTCAGGAGGCTTTTAAAGGCCAGCCAGGCTTTGCTGCAGGACAGGGGGAAGCAATAAACACTGTCAGAGGAGGAACACTTCCATCATAGGCTGTGTACTGAGCGAGAAGGGAAGTAGGAAAGCAGGTATTTGGTGTCTCCTGGTTTCTTTGTGTGTCCTTTTCTTTACCCCAAAGCTGGAGCTGTTTGTTAAAAGCTGTGTCTGTGTGTTATGGGAGGGGAAAAATAATGGATTTGAGGGCAACAGGGAAGTGGGAGAAGGAAGCTGTGGGGAACAGCAAAGCTGCAGAGTACCAGGCATGATACTTCAGGCTGCAGCAGGAGCAGGACAGGAGCAGTCCTTGCCCTCGGCTCCCAGACCAGAAGATGACAGCAACCCCCCTGCAGCCCCAGGGCACAGGCAGCTGTTCCCTGCTGCCCTTTCCAGCCCCAGGGAAGGGGCTCCTGGGGCTGGGGTTTCCCACAAGCACCATCCCCCTCCCCAGCAGCTTGGCACTGCCTGCACAAGTTGTCTTGTGGGCTGGCCTGGGGGGTCATTAAACAGGCCCTTGTTCATGGGCTTCTCCTCAGCACGGCGTGCAAACCATCTGATCCCCTAACCACTTGTTGCAGTCTTGGCTTTTGACACTTCCATTTTGGCTCTGGATCCAATGCCCCAGCAAATGCTTTAACTGCTTCAGCGCTGTAAAGACCAAGCAGTACCAGGGACGGGGATAGCTGGAGCACCTTCGTTCCATGCTTTTATAGCTATAGAGGAAAATACTTCTTCTTCATCTGAGCTTGTTTTAAGGTCTGGTAGGCATTTATTTCCTTTATTTGAAGTTCAGAAATCAAAATCCTTCTTGCTCTTGGATAACACTGTGTCTGGAATGCTTTGTCTGTCTGGAGGCTGGGAAGATGTTGGTCACAAGGCCAAAAACATCCTCCAGGATAGCTAGAGGCATTGATAAGTTGCTATCAACTGGCTAACCACTTCTCACATATTTACTGATCCTACACATAAAGTACCACGGAAAAAAACCCAAGCAAATAACAAAACTGTGATTCAGGGTGTTATGAGAGCCTGTAGAAGGCTGAGCTGGTCTCTCTGCAGATATCAGTACAAATTGGAACAGTTTTGATCTCTCCAGAATAAATTAGTGCTGTGGTGTCACTGCTTTTGAGAGCACCTGGGGATCTTGAAAAAGCAAGTGACCCTGGACTTACTACTTTTGCCCTTTCTTGGTGGGATGAAAAAGCCAGGTTCCCCATCCTTCAAAGATTTGGTTATGTGATGCCTGGAGATGGTGTTGTGGATGAAATGCTTTGAGGAGGGCAGGAACGAAAACCTCAGCTCTTGTTTGCCTTAAATCCACACCCCAGGATCTCACACCTGCCCCTTGCTGGGGTGCCTGTGTGCTGGAGCATCCCTGGCTGCTGGTCCCTGCTGCTGCCCTTCCTGTGCTCTCCCCCGGCTGCCCGGCAAGGAACGGAGCACAGCAGCCGGACGGACTCAGCTTCGCTCTCTGCTGCCAGATCCAAAATAGGCAATGTGCCTCCAGCTGCTCACAGCAAGTGGCAGGGCAGCACGACCTGTGCCTCTAATTAGCTCGGCCCTGGGAGCGGGGCCAGCCAGGATGGGGAGTGCAAAACCCTCCTGAGCTGGGCTGTGGTTTTCCACATAGCTTTTGGGATGCAGAAGGAGTTTGCTTTGCCTGTGTCTAGGTTTTGTGTGTTTTAGTAGTAAATCCTCTGCTGGGCAGTGTCTCCTCTCTGGAGCATGGTGGCACAGGGCAGGAGTGTGAGGTTTTGGGCAGGCATACAGTGGTGGGGTAAACTTGGCCACTGAGGCTGCTGCCACTGCTGCCTCTCCCTGTCATCCTGGTGGGTGTCACTGTCCCAGCAGCTCTCCCTGTCATCCTGGTGGGTGTCACTGTCCCAGCAGAAAGGCAAGAGGGTTTTTTTGGTGGAGGAGTTCCTTAGGTAATGTTTATCCACCTCCCAAGCCAGTCAGGCAGCAAAGCCTGGGGGAGGCAGGTGGGGGACAGCTGAGGGCAGTGATGGCTTGGGGCTAAGGTGGTGAGTGTCCCTGTGAGTGCTGCTGAGGTGTGGAAGGGACATGGGCTAATGGGCACACAGGCCTCCTTAAGAGGTGAATCAGACTGTCTTCACCATCCTCCTCGGAACAAACACAGCCCAGGATAATGATTTCTGCCCTGGAAACAAGTTCAAGCTGCTTTTCACGCAGACTGGTCTAGAATAAATGGGCCAGAAAGCACAGGGAGGCTTTGAAGTCTTCCTTACAAATGAGTACATATCTGAGCTGAACTGCAGCTGCTCACAAGCTTTCATGGGTGTCTTTAGCATTTTGGAAGTCCTGTCATGAGATTGTGCTGGGCTCAGGGAAATCTGCCCCTTGCAGAGAGGAGGGACTGCTATAGGGTAGGGATGGGGACATCTCTCTGAGCTCTCCCCAGGTTTGCCCATTGTCCTTAGAGCATGTGAGGATGCCCTGGCCACCCTTGCCATGGGTCCCAGATGTGACCAGCAGTGCAGAGCATGCCGCCTATCACCCAGACAGACCTGTGTTGGCTAAGTGGTTGTGGAGAAGCTATCCCTTCTATCCATAACTTAATTAGCCTTTTTAGCTAATTTAGCCTAATTAGCCTTTTCAGGACTGCCTTGGATGAGAAGCAGTGATTTCTGGGAGGTTTTCATTGCAGGGAGCACTCAGCAGAGATCCAGTGCAAAGGTTCTAGAGATCAGCAGTGCTACCATGGCTGTGGGCCCACCATGAGCAATGAGAAGGTCTGGGTTTCTGTTCCCACTCCCATCCTTGTCCCCATCTCTCTGGAAATGTTAGGCATGTTCTAGAGATGGTGCCAACTTCCATACATTGTGGGGTTAGACTCAACAGCACATCTTTTGCTAGACTTGTTGTGAAAGGCCAGAGAAGAGCCTGAGGCTCCTGCTCTGTAGGTTCTGTAAAAAGCACCAGTGAAAAACCACTTTCAGTCTTGGCATGAGGCGCTGCAGGGATCCCTGTGGATACACAGAACTGGTTCAGGACCGGTTTCCTCTCTCACCCATTTGTGCTCCACTTTGTCAAGGCCCCCTGTGTTGGAGATTTTCCACCAGACACATGAGCTGTGGTCAGGCTTGCGTGCTTGGCAGTGGAAACCAAGGTTTGCATTTGGCCTTGAACCACACTGAGCAAAATGGATTATTTAAAAAATAATATATGTGGATTTTTAAAAATAGAAGTACATGCATTTTTCTGTCTTGGAAATAAACTTACTTACAGTTAAGGACAACAATGTAATTATTTAGTCCCTTAAAGGGAAAAAACCAAAACCTGAGTTTTACTTGTTCTAGATTTTCCTCTAATCACTGTCAGATCAACTCCTTCAATAATACTGGAATTATTTTTAAAATAGTTTTAAGGCAAAACACTTTTGTTTTACTTTCTTTTCTGGCTTAAACCATGTATCTCACAGTATAGGGGATTTTTTTTTTTTTGTATTCTTATCACAGAATTCAGTTTCTATTAAGAAAGCAACATGTTATTTCATTGCATTTCCATTTAATTGTAATTCATTCTGCCTTGGTCATGACCAACTCCTGTGTTTCATTTACTCTGCAGACTAAAACTGGTTATGTCTTTAAAAATACACGGATAGCATCAGGTTATTTTGGGTTCGGATCTATCCAACTACAACTAATGTAGTTATTTTTCTTTGTCCCTTCCCATTGGCTTGGCTGCCCTGGACCTGTGCTAGAGGTGGCGCTTTGCTCTTCAGAGCTGTTTAAACCTGTAGCTTGGACAGTTTTCTGTAGAAAACCTGCACTGTGCTCGAAGCATGCAAAACTCACCAGGAATCCTCCAGTGGGATTTGTGCTTTTTTTGTGGGTGAGATCCCAGGGCACATAGAAATGCCCAGAAGTGCACTTGGCTGGAGCAGGAGAGGGTGGGCCAGCATATTCCAGCCTGGCTCACCTGTGCTGTGCCACCCTTGTCCACCCCAGCCCTGGGGATGTGCCATGGACTTCCTCCCAGCTCTTGCAGGTGTGCTGAAGTTACAAAGCTTGAGTCTCCTTCAGTGTTTCCTGGGTAGGCTGAGGAGAAGAATCCTGACTGTGGCATCTGTGTGGAGTGGATTTGGGTACAATGTGTGCACATGAGGACGTTCTTTGGGGCCTTCCCCACCACCCCTTGGTGTTTCTGACAGAGGGGTGCTCGTGGTTTCTTCTTGCCTTGTTCTTGCACATGAGGGCAGCATGTCCAGGCTTTCATCTCCCCGTGAGAGCTCTCCATGCTTTGTGACCCTGTTGCTCCATCTGGAAGTCATTAGCAGCTACAGAGCAGCAATGTTTTCCTTGGGAAACGGGGTGGAGAGGAATGGAGGGGCTTCCCACTTGTCATCTTCCAGCAAACCCTCTCTTTTTCCAGCCCCCCTCTCTCTCACCCCAGCTCTGCTGGGCCAATTCCACCGGGCAGCTGGACAAAAATGTCTGGGAGACCCTGCTTTGCTGGCTGGCTCACACAGCCATCTTTTTCCTGCCCCAACCCTGCCCTGGAGGGACTTTCCACTGTGCCTGTAACTGCTCCTGAGCTGCCAGGAGGAACATCGTGGTCATTTCTTTGGCTGCTGGGAAGGGTGTTCTTCCACAGTGGGGGGTGTGGGGCAGGAGGGAGTCTGCCTGCCAGGGAACGGTGATGGTTCCACCCTTCCCTGCAGCAGCAGTGGTGATAAGCCCAGTGGAGTTGAGCATCTCCAAGCCAGGAGCACCAGCAGGGTGGCACTGAAGCCTCCCTCCTTTCCTCAGAGGCTTGCAAAACTCTTGGATGTGCAGAGTCTCCCCGAAGGAGCCTGTTGGGAGAATAAACATCTCTCTTTGTCTGTTCTCAGCCCCTTTTTAGAGCCCACCCCATGGGAAGGGCAGGCACTGCTTGGAGAGCTGCCTGGCCTTCCCAGGAAGCATGGTGTCATGCTGGGGAGGGGATTTCTTATTTGATTTCTTTTTTGTCTTTTGGAAATATGCTGTGGTGACCTGGAGGCAGTGGCTGGCTTCCATTTAGCCAAATGAGTTAAGGATGCTGGGAAAGGATTTAAATGAGGGGAGAAGTAGGGTGCTGTCCAGGAATGCCCATGCCTGGAGCTGCACAGCATCTCTGATGGCTGTGGTGGGGCATGAGAGGAGAGCTAGCCAGGGCTGGCCTGCTCCCTGCTTGTTTTAGAGGGACACTCTGGTGCTTGTTCCTTCTTTTATTTGTTTTTTCATCGTGTCCTTTTTTAAAGACTGTTTATTTCTTCCTGTTTTTTTTTTTATTTCTCAGCAGGGACAGAACATGGGTTTTACAACCCTGCAGGCACCAGCTATGCTGCTTTAATGCCAAAGCAAGTACTGACACTGAATACTGCCTTTTTTGCTCCCTTCCCTGCTCCCAGAACTGAGCATCCTGCTTCCTACCTGCCCTGCAGGTAGAGGGCCCTCCATAGAGGCATCTTCTGCTTGAGCTGGGAGCTAAGCTGGCCTCTTGGCTGCTTTTTTTTCCTCTTTCCCACCTAGCATCAAACCAAGAGAAGTACTCAATTACTATCAGTTTCCTGTCTCTGATGTTTAGGAGCTTATCTAAAGATTTACAAAATCCCTGCAGCCTAAAGCAGCGCATGCCCTGGTTGTACTGGGGAAAGAGGGATGGTGTTTGGCCCACTGCTGCTGCTTTTTCTGATCATCATGTCCTGTCATGATGCTCTTGAGGGAGGAGATCATATCATGGCTCCTGTGCTCCTGCTCTGAATTCAGGTGAGGAGGTGAAGCTGAGAGTGGTTGGTCTCTCTCCTAAAGCTTTCTGCTCGAAGGCTTCATCTCAAAAGGAGATAGAGGACTCCAGTATTGACACCCCTCCTCTGACTTCTCCAACTCCCAGATACAGGTCCCGAGGCTCACAGCTTGCTTTGGTGTGGGGCTGGTTATGTGTGGCAGTTGTAGCAATCTTTCTTGCTGCTGCCTTATCAGAGAACCGTGCCATAGGGTCAGAAATCACAGTGTAGTGCTGCTCAGGGATGTGGAGGTGCCTTGGTACCGTGAACACCTGTGCATGATTTGCTCACTGTCCCTGTGGCTGCAGCTCCAGCTGTTCTCTCATGCACTGCTGCTGAGTGAGGGGGCAGCGTGGCTGTAGGCACTGCAGTTTATACCTCTCTCATTTTGCTTTTTGTTTACAGCAAACAGCATTGCTTGTTGTAAAACCCCGGAGAAAGCTGCAGTAAAAATGAGCTGGGAAGTGGCATGTGAAAGGCAGATGGAGCCTTGCTCTTGCCAAATTGTGCCAGTTTGGGTGGAGCCCTGCAGGAGCAAATAACCATTGTAGTCATGAGTTCCTCACCCGGGAGAGGATTTAGGGGTTAACCTTAAATGCTTACACAGAGGAGGGAGAGGCTTGTGAGGAGTCTCCTCTGACTGTGAGGATAATGTGTCATCCCAGGATGGGATGACAGGTGCCTTGCTCACAGACAGAGCCCAAAACCACAGTCGGCGTCATGGTCCCTGTGTGCCAGGAATGAAAGCTAAGATGTGTCAGGCTGCTTTCTGGGAAAAGGGCTTGGTCGTTCCAGTCTGCACCGTGACTGCTGTGAAATAGTCCCCCAGCTGCCTGGCACCCAGTCTGAAAGTGGAGACCCTCCCACCAGCCCCATTCCTTTAGGGGAAGGATGGGTGTGGGAAAACAAACACCATCCAAAGCATGTGGCTGGACACTTGGATTGGCTTCCTTTGCTTTCTCAGCCTTCAGCATGGCATTTCTGTGGCGAAACACCGCTGGCATTCCTCATTGCACATGCTATTTTTGCAGTAAATACTTTGTGCTTGTTTTTAAATAAGCTCCAGCTCAGAGTCCTGCTCTGCTGCCTCCTGGGAGAGGCTGCCATGATCTGGCCCTCGGTAACAAAAGGCAACTCCATAACAGCCGCTTGTTTGTGCCTGGGAATGAAGCTGGCCTTTATTCCAGAAACCTTCCAGGGGTTTTTTGTGGTTTGCCGAGCTCAGGCCAGGCACTGCTGCCCTCTCCCCTGCCTGGCTGCACATCCCTGCTGCTCCCAGCGCACCGGCCGCATCCGCTGGGCTCCGCTCAGGAAGCTGCACGTGGTGCACATCTTCCCTCCCCTCCCCTCCTTTCCTTCTTGCTGTTTCCTCACTTGATAGCCGGGCTGGCTCTGATGAGGAGCTGGTGAAGTGAGAGCAGGGAGAGAAGTGGGAAGCCAGGATGTCACTTGACAGTCCAAGGTCTGCACAGCCTGCCTGGGGTGGGAGTTCAGCAGGTCAGGATTGGTTTTGTTTTTTTGAAGCTGCCAGAAATCCCAGCAAGAAGCAAGTACAGAGGTCACTGGAAAACTTCTCTAAAACAGCAAATGTCTGTGTTTCCTCTTAGTCTCCTCCATCAGTTGAGAGTCTCACTGGGCTTTCATTTCCTAGCTTTCAGAGCAAAACCTTTCTGGCCACTCGTGGGTCCTGTGTTTTCCTGATGATCTCAATATCAGAAAAATATCTTTTACAGTGAGAGCAATCATTCACTGGAAAAACCTCCCCAGGGACACAATAGAGTCCCTATCACTGTAGGTTGTCAAGATACAATTGGGCAGAGTTCTGCATAGTCTCTCCTAAGGTCCCCAGTCTCACAAAAGGTTTGACCAGGTGATCATTTGAGGTCCCTTCAACCTGGGCTGCCCTGTGACTGTGATCTCCTGGCAATATTTGCTCAGCCCAGAAGGTGCCTTCAGTGTTTATTTAAAAAAAAAATTAGAACAAAACCTTCTGTCTGTGATGACCTTGTTGTTGGGGTCTCAGCATCATGCTGCTAGGTCTTCGAATGTGCTGCATGTACTTGTTACCTGTATATTGGGGTGGTTAGCATGAATAGTGACCTGTCAGATGTGGAAAGGACTTGCCCCTAGCACAGCTCTGTCTTCTCTCTACTGTCCTAATGGGCGAAGAAGTCAGAAATTGCTGCACTTAGGGATGAGGAAAGTTGATTTTCTGACTTGTGAGGAAGACTTGTCAGTTGAATGCCCAGCGCTTAAAACAGAAAAATCTGCCATGGTTTAGGTTGAAAACCCAAGCCAGCAGCTTCACTGGTAGGTACAGGCTGGAGTGGTGAGGGCTGATTCTTGGGCATTAGCAGCTTCTGGTGACAGTGAGCAGACCGTTTTGGGACACCACTGCTGGTATGTTGTTCTTTGTGAGACAGCACTTATGCAGTGTCTGACAGCCTCCATCAGTCTCTCTAGGGCTTGGCAGGTGTCCAGCAGACTGCCTTCTTTGTACAGGGCTTATTAATGCCTTCCCACCACCTCCGAGCCCTTTGGGGCCCCTCTGTCCTGCACACAGCCCAGCCCACTGTTTGCCATGCTGTCTCCCTGCCCCACTGCTCCACCTCAGCCTATCTCCATCCACTGGCACAAAACCATTTCCTTCCCCTTCAGACAGGCCTACACACCTTCATCTGCTGGCCTGTCCTTTCCAAGGAGCTCTCCTGGGACGTTTCTTTTGCTTGTTTTTCCTTTCTTTGCACACCTGCACTCAGGAGGTGTCTCAGCCCCACTTGGGGAGCTTTTTATTTGCCTGTTGTTTTTCCGTGGCTGCCGGGCGCTGCCAAAACCCTTCAGAACCCCTCAGGAGGTGCAGCTCGCGCCTCCGGCCCCTTCGCTGACGGTGCTGCCGCGAGGATGTTGGTGTCTCCGGCCACGGCTCCCGTCAGATTTTGTGAAGAGGGGCTTCCTGCGGGGTCAGCATGCTCCATTGTGGCACTTCCCCTGCAGCTGGCTTCCTCCCTCCTGCAGGGCCTAAAAATAGAGCGAGCGCCGTGCTGCTGGGACACACCGGAGAGCGCTGGAGCCGCTGGGGCGGCATCTCCGTCACCGCCACTCGCCAGGCCGGCCCTGGCACTGGTGCTTGTGCTTTTGGCGTGCTGGTGGGCTTTGTTTCAAAGAGGGAAGAAACGGGAGCCAAAGTCCAGCCTTTCCCAAGTCTGAAGGATCTGTAAGGGAATGTTAAACAAGTGGAGACTGTTATTATTTCAGCCTGGAGAAAAGGAGACTCAGAGGTGACCTTATCACTCTCTTCAACTTCCTGAAGGGTGGCTGTGGTGAGCTGGGGGTCGGTCTCTTTCTATGGGCAACAACAGACAGAACAAGAGGACACAGTCTCAAGCTGCGCCAAGGGAGATACAGGCTAGAATTAAGGAGGAAGTATTTTACAGAAAGAGTGGTCAAATACTGGAATCATCTACCCAGGGAGGTGGTAGAGTCACCATCCCTCAATGTGTTTAAAAAAAGACTGGATGTGGCACTTGGTGCCATGATCTAGTTGAGGTATTAGAACATGGGTTGGACTCGATGATCTTAAAGGTCTCTTCCAACCTAGAAATTCTGTGATTCTGTGATTGTGTATCTGGTGTTTTAGAGAAGGGTTTTGCCTTCACTCTGCTCTCGGTGCGTGGCCTTTAGACTTTGCACTTGAATTATCAGAAAATTGTTTAAAAGCTGCAGAGATAAGAAAAAACTTAAACATCACAAGCATGTACAAACAAATTTAATCTTGAGGTCTGTTTATATGTTAGGGCTGTTCCTAAAGGAGAGCTGACAGTCTGATTAATAACTGTGAAACATTTTCACTCATAGCAGAAGAAAACATTTCATTGAAGGGATGTGTCTCCCAAACACTCGTAAGATGCACTGTGTTGCTGTTACCTCTGGGATGTCCCATGTTCTTTCATCCTCATCATGATTATTTTGTTTTCTTCACTGTCCATTAGAAATAGTGACTGCAGTCTTACCTGATTTGTAATTTTTACATGTATGAAATTGCTTTTGAATGGGAAATAAGATTCACTTAGAGAGTAGTAGAACCACAATACTTGAGAACATTAGTTTACCAAAAATGCACTAAATATAAGGGATACACCAGCAAAAAGCTGTGTCAGATTTAACTGAGCTGGTAGTGTTTGGCTGAGTAATCACTATGGCTTCACCAGTCTCGTGGTTGGTGAGACCATGGTGATTACTCATGGCAGCAGACTTGAGATAAGCTCTTGTTTCCTGAATGAATAAACTTCTATTCTTCTGTTTTCTGAACCACTCCCAATGCCTCATTTCAAGCTTTGAACTAGTTATGGTGCAAGTTGCCTGTGTAAATTCAATAAGTTAAAGTAAAAAATGTTGTATTCTCTCTGGAAGAACCTATAACAAAAAAAAAAGCACCAGATTTTAAGTGAGATGCTTAAGCAGTACTTTCCCTTTGGTTTAATGGTTCATCTGCCTTTAAAATGTTAGCCAGATAAATATTTGTATGATGTTTAATATAAATAAACCATGTGCCTTACTGTTTATTTTACAAGATATGCTAACTAATAATTTCCATCTCTGCTTAAATATTTAAAACACTGTGCCAGGGTAACTCCTGCTGCAGCTGTGAGGATGCTGTAGAGCTCTTGTCATGCCTCCTACATCCTCTGCCTAGTGCTACTCTGTGTTTTCTCTCATTTTGGAGGTGATGGAGTTATTAAAGCTCCAGTGTTGGCAGCTTCAAACACTTTGAGACCCAACTCATGTACGTTGTCTGCTGCCATCACACCTCCTGAGCCTTAATTCTGCACACCCATAATTATCCACCCCAGGAGCCAGAATGTCCAGCCAGGCATGAGGGTGCTGCTGGACAGAGCTGTGCAGTAATGTGTCTGCCTCTCACTTTGCCTTGCAGGAATCTACATCCTGATCGCAGTCGGGGCTGTCATGATGTTCGTGGGATTCCTGGGATGCTACGGCGCCATTCAGGAGTCTCAGTGTCTTCTGGGAACGGTAGGAGACGCAAAGTTTGGAGTCACTGGGCACCCTGATCTCCCTGCTGGATGGCACACGGTTGTGCTTCCCTTGCTGGGGTCTTTCCCAGTGAGAGGGGCTGGGAGGATGTGTGAGCACAGAGGTGGGAGCTGGGTGACCTCTGCAAGGAGCAAGGCAGTGCAGTGTGGCTGAGGGCATCTCTGCCCAGCCTGTGGAGCTCTGGCTGAGCTGGCAGGTGAGCTGCAATGTCCTTTCAGTGCCTGGCTGCAGGGCAGAAGGGCTGAGATCAGCAATATTCTTAGAGACTCTTTCTGTGTTACATGTGAACCCCCACCTTGCAGTTATCCCTTCATGGTCTGACTGTCTTACCAAGCACCCACTAAACCCTCTTTCTTAGCTGGTGTCCCCTACAGCATCCCCTCTCACTGTTTCAAGGCTGCCTGTAACAATTCTAGTTCTTTTAAGGAATCATCTACTATTTTTATCTGTTTGGACAAGGAAACTGCAAAGACTTTCCATAATTTCTTAGTGAGAACATCTAGGTATATCCTGGAAAATCCATTACTGAAGTGCTACAGGCGTCCTTGATGTGAGGCAGTAGCTCAGGATTCCTGGCACAGGATGAGCCTAATTGGATAAACTGTAGCCACACCAAAAGCCTTTACCTTGGGAGCAAGGGAGACCCATTTATTTAAAGCAAGTTCTCACATGTGGTTCAGTTTAAACTTGATGCATAAAAAGTAAAACTGGAAGGGTAAAACATAATTTTTTTAAAATTCAAATGACTTTCCAGCACTTGGCTTCATTGGGCTGGAGGGTTCTTGGTAGTGGTATAGCAACTCATGGGTGTGGGCTCAGCTGGGACAGAGGGAAATGGAGCTGCTTTGCCTCACTCTTGCAGATGACTTCACCTCGGGTTGCTGCTGATTCCCAATAATAAGGGGATGCTTTTGCCCAGTGTTGATAAAACACTTCTGAATGTGGTGGATGGAAGCTCCAGTAGGAGTTTGGAGGCATTATCCCAGCTGCTGGGAATACAAGGAGCCTGCACACAAATCTGACAGGGGTTATTGGAGCACAGTTTGGCAGCTTTGGGTTTTTATTTTGCTTTGTTAATGCAAGTGATGACAGACCCTGAAGTACCTCTCTCTCCCTCCTGAAGCTGGAGGATTGGAAGGGCAGATGGTACAAGGTACCCGAGGTCTGACAGGGAAACCGGCTGCTCTGGCTGAAATTAGCAGCTCTAGCTGCTGTGCACTGCCCGTGTTTGCTCACACCTTGGCTTGCCAAGACAAGTCTGGAGATGCCCCATGAGGATGCTTTCTGCTGGGAAGGCTCCCACTGTGTTCCAAGGACATTTCCAGGCCGCATCCTTGGGGTGTTTTAGGGAAGCAGTCATGCTTTCTTCCACCTATCTGAGGGAGTGACTTTGGGATTACTGCAGAAGGGAGAAGTACAGAAAGCTCCATGCTATTAAAATCCTGTGCCAAAGGTGGCATGGAAGCTGAGCAGCAAGATCTAAGGAGACTTGGCATGGAGCAGGCTCTGCTCCCTGGAAAGGGGCTGCCTGGCCAGGACCACCACTATATTCCCATAGCATCAAGCTGCATCTCCTGGTGTTCTGGAGCTGGCTTACAGAACCACTGAATCTGCAGGAAGTTGTACCTCCACATCTGGGATAAATGAACCATCCTTCACTGAAGGGTAACCACTGCAGGAGTGAGCCCTAGTGCTTAACCAGACTTACAGTGGCATTGCACCCAAGGTTTAGGGTGGTGGGAGTCCTTGGGGGGGATGTGGGACCTAGTCTTTCAAAGATGCTCCTACAAAATTAGGTGTTCACATAGGAGTTGATTGTTCAGGAACTGTACAAGGATGTTGGAAGTCCCTTCCTGCTGTCAGGTTAATAGTTTTGTTTTCATTTTGCTGATAACCCTTTGCTTTTGCATGTGAGAGCCAGGTCATAGCTCCTGTTTCATCTGTTGTTGGAGAAAATGTGCTGAATGTGTTTTGAGCAGAGTCTGCTCAGGAGCCAGGGGCTGTTTTCCCACGCTGTACTGTAATTTTGTCTGTCCTTGACTGCATTCACCTCTTTTTCTTCTTGACTTCTCCCACTTTGGGGCTTTTCCCAGGAAGAAGTCACTGAGTGATGTTGTCACAGAGGTGATGTTGGCTGCCTATGGAGCATGCCTCTCTGTGCCTTCTCATGTGATCCTGATGTATGAGTTTACAGCTTCCCATTCCCAGTCCAACTGACCAACAACCATCACAATGTGTTCCTGGGATCTGAACAAAAAGGGAGGGTGGCAGGGAGGAATGCTGGAATTGCACAAACAGGGTGGGACTGTGGGAAAACGTCAGTGTTAGTATTTATGCAAAAAACTGCAGTAGCCTTGCAGGGCTGTGGATGCCAGAGCTGGCCATAAATCACACCCTGACATCCCCAGCTCCTCAGCAGCTGAAATGTGCTTTTAACCCTGCACTGGCAATTCCACTCCTCAGAGCATTTGTGGCAGAGCAGAAACCTTGTCTGGATTGTCCTGCAGGTGCATGAAGCAGAGCAATGTATCTTGTGGCATCTTCATCCCTGCCAGTCCCTTTGTGGGAAAGGTTTTGTTAATCCCTGCTCAACAACCTGGACATGGGTGGCATGTGATGAGTTACAGGAAAATGTGTTTGGGCTCAGTGCATGTATGAGAGGGAAAATGGTTTGAAGTCAGATGACACCTTGCTCTGATTTGTCAGTGGAAGTACTGCTCCACACCTCTCCCCACCTAATTGCTGCAGATATGTTAAGGATCCCTCTCTTGATTTGTCTTTGCAGTTCTTCACTTGCCTGGTGATCCTGTTTGCCTGTGAAGTTGCGGCTGGAATTTGGGGTTTTGTCAACAAAGACCAAGTAAGACTCTAAAACCTGTATTTGTGGGACTGGGAGGCTGGGGCAGAACGGCAGCCGATCCCAGCATGAGCTGTTTTGCTCACAAACTGCTCCCAGATTGGGTAACAGGGGCTTGGGTTAGCAGTGTGACCTGGGCAGGCCACCTCACTGCTCTTGGCCAGGCCGATGAACTTTAAATGTGAGCGCTTGACGGGAGCAGCTGCCCTTAGGGTGTGTGGTGCGATGTCTGCAGTAAAAATAGCCCGTCTCACTTGGGTCCCCTCCGAGCTGCCACGCTGTCAGTCACAGGGGGAGTGGATTCGTGCATGGAGTTGTGAAGGAAAGCCATCTGCACGTCCTCAGTGCCAGGGAACAGCAGTGAGCCCGGGCGGGAAGTGCCAAAGGGCGGGAATGCCGTTCAGGGAGAGCCTGCAGTAACGGCATTGCTTGGTGCTTCCTGCCCTTCCCCAGTGCCATAGAACCTGCTTCAGCCGTTTGTCTGTCAGCGCTGAGCTTGCTGTGATCCGTGTGCTGTGCACACATTAGGGGTCCAAGTCCTGTGTCTGTCCTGCTAGGCGCCCTCCTAGGGACTGCTCAGATAAGGTTCCCTGGCCGGAGGAGCTGAACTGAAGGGTAGAACTGGAAATTGCAGCTTTTCCCCTTCTGTTTCTGCTCACCTTCACTTCCCTTCACCTTCCCACATGTGGTCACATGTGCTCACACACACAGGTTTGGTCTCAAAATGCAGAACTGCCTGTGCATGGGAACGGTGGTGATCTGGGTGCTGATCAATGGGCCTCGGGGGTTTGGAGGAGAGAAGGGAACTGCTTGTGCTCAAAGCCAAGGTTACACTCTCTGGCAGAGTAGGAAATGTGTTTACTTTCCTGAGATGTTAGCCAGCTGAGTAAGTAGGTGCTGGCCTGCTCAGCTTTCTCATGCATGTGAGCAGTGGCTCCCAGGCTCCGTGTGAATGGGAACTTCCTTGCAGTCATTCGGGAGAGAGCACGACTTCACTGGAATAAACTCTTCTGTGGCTCAACATTATTATGCAGGCACAGTGCTGTTTCCTAGCAACTTTAGTGAACTAATTAACCTCTGCAAAGGGGCTGTGCCTCCTGCAGATGTTAGTTTGTGAATCCTGAAGAGTCCAAGATGTGCAACTGCAACCGACAGCAAAAAAAAGTGAAGGCTGAGTAAGGAGGGACCCCACAGCTGTTGTGTCCCATCCTGGGGAGAAAGAGCTTGGCCACTAGCTGAGGATTTCCCAGTACAGAACTGATGACCTCAGCCCCCAAAATGAATTTTGCAGTTTAAAATGAAGGGTGGCAGTCTGTTGGCATCAGCTAGTTTTGCAGCCTTGATGATGAATGGGCTATTTTGAAATCCCTGCTCACAAAGCAGGCTTGCTTCTCCCTGCCTTGGTTGGGAGCAGCACAGGCTGGGAGGGAAGCACTGAATCACCCCAGCCACCAAGAAATGCTTCCAGAAGGGACACTTTTTCTCAAAGCTGAAGGCAGTCTCTCCCTCAGCTTGCCTTCTTGGAGATGCTGTAAATTCAGAATGGGGAGGCAATAAATAGGATTTTTTTTTTTTTTTAATTTTTATTTTTATGTACCAGATTGAAATGGTTTGGTTGGAGAATATCATCCTCCAAAGCAAGCTTTTTTGAGTAGTGATGAAAGAGTTCTGGGATAATTGATTGAAATTGTGCATCATCTTGCTGCAGCTTCTTTTTTCGTATGCTAATCCAGCCTGTGCTGCCAAGAGCAGATGTTCCAGAAAGCATTTTCCCTTCCTTGCTTTTATGTTTTTCTTTTGCTTCTCTTGCATGGCCTTCTTTCACCTCTCTCTCTCAAATTATTGAAAGGTATTAGAGGAGAAGTCACAAGGCCAGTTCCCTAAAAGTTAGGAGATTTCTGCCCTGTGGAGCAGGCCCTCATGGGTGGCTGCAGTTCACCAGCCAGGTGGCAGGGTTAGAGTCTGGATAAGGTGTCTCACATAACCACTTACAGGACAGCAGTGTCTGTAGGGATCTAGCAAGGGTTTTAAATCCATGTAAATGCACCTAAACTTCCTGACCCAAATGAGCTGTCTGACCAGGCTTTAGTGTGCAATCTCTCCCAAATTCCTGCCATCCCCTCCAAGCCACTCAGTAAGCTGAGGTGCCTGTATTTACAGACAGCCTTCCCTGTGCACCCCACCTCCTCCTGACTTTTCCAGCATGTCCAGCTTCTGCAGCCTCAGTGGGAATTGTGTTGCCTGCCTGCTTTGTTTATGTGTGGTTCAAAATGAGATGTTTCTGCCTTCCTGAGCCCAGCAGCACATCCACATGGGCTGAAGGTTATCTCAACTTCTGGCTCGCCCTCCTGGCCTTGGCTGTCTTTATCTCCTAGACAGAGCCTGTGGAGGCCTTGGATAGTGTTGTCTGAAATTTGCTGGCTCGTGGAGGGGATTCTTAATATTTGTGACAGCTGGAGCCCTATGAAAGACATGCTTTTTTACACGTACAAACAAATGGTGTCCAAATCTATTCAAAAACTGCTCATCTTACTGCAAGTGCTATTATTGGGAACCTGTTCTTCAGGCACATCTGCTGGGTAGGTTTTCTCCTCCTCCTCCTCCTCTTCCTCTGGCTGAAAAGGAGTTTTCCTGTGTCCTTCCTAGATAGCCAAAGACGTGAAGCAGTTCTACGACCAAGCGCTTCAACAGACGCTCATGGGAGAGCCAGATGCAAGCAACGCCAAAGCTGTAGTGAAGACCTTCCATGAAACGGTAAGGTGGTGGTGCTTGTGCTAGAGAACTAATAATGGAAGTCAGGAAAAGGGGTGGGAAAAGCAGAGTCTAAAGTGCAGATACTACGTGCAGGTCTTAGCCTATCAAGTTTGTTGTTGTTACATTTTAAGAAGCAGAGTTGTGCTCTCTTCAGTATTCTCTCCATCACATGGTGCTGGGAAGTCTGGACCAAACTTTGATTAAGTTGCCTTTCATTTATCTCAGCATCCCTGTTTAAGTAAAATTCAATGGAAGAAGAATGTAGCTCTGAGGATATAGGATCAGGATATTAATCCTGATACTTGGTCCGTTCAGCAGGAAACAAAATGCTGGGGAAGAGCTGGGTTCACTCTCCTCCAGAAAATCTATGCCAGATCTGTCTGGGACTATTGTAGGAAGCAGCTGCATTGCATGGAAATAAAAAAGTCAGTTTGGTGACTTATTCCCCACCCTTGTTTTCCCCTCCAAGATGTCTCCTCAATCTTGGGTGACTTCAAGAATGTGTAATGGTGGGGAGAGCATTGCTTAAGTGTTTGCTGTCTGCTGATGTTGGCTTTCCATTGTTTCTCTTTTCCTCTCTCCATGTAGCTGGACTGCTGTGGTTCTGATATTATGACAGCGACTTTCACTCCTGTGTGGAGGGATGACCTCTGCAGAAAGGACGCCCTGAAAAGCTTTTTTGAGGTAGGCACAGCTGCTCTTCAGTCAGCACAGCTGCTTCAGGAAACCTTTGCTACCAAGGAAATTTGGGGATTTATTGGAAAATAGATAAAGGGTAGAGATTTCATTTATTTGGGAATGGTGTAGAAGGATGTTAAAGGTTCCCATTTGGTTCTTCCTTTGCTGTTCCTGCTTGAGGGGACTGACAGGTACAGAGGGGTGAAGTCTGGTTGGAAGTCCTGGGGCCAGGACCTGGGGACATAAGTGAGACCAGGGGGAAGCTGACCTTCCATTTTGGTGCTGGGGGTGGCTGTGGGGAAAGCAGGCTGACTGACTGGTGTGCTTCTCTGCCTCAGAACTCCAACTGTCACAAAAAAATCGATGAGCTCTTCTCCGGGAAGCTCTACCTGATCGGTATCGCTGCTGTCGTGGTTGCTGTGATCATGGTAAGTGTGGCAGCCTGGTGGGACAGGGAAAAGCCACCTCAGGGCAACCTGGTCCTCTTCCAGCTGGGCTGGATCTGTCCCTCTCCTCTGGATGCCCCTGGAACTCTGCATGCATCACCAGCCTTATGCACCACAGGACTCTGGAGCATGGCAAGACCAAGGGCTTCATCATCCCTCTGGGGAGCCAGGATGTTAGGGGAGGCACCTGGCAAGCTCAGTAGAGCAATAGCATCTGCAAACCCAGCCAAAAGGGCAGAGCACCACTGAAATCTCCTTCAAAACCACTTGTTCTACAGGCTGCCATGTTTTGTTGCTGGGGTCTGCAGTGGGAAGGGATTTGCTTGCTTTGTTCTGTTGGGTTTGCTCCCTAGTGAGGCTGGGTGTTGTGGGGGTGTAACATGGCATCTGTGCAAAGGCTGGGCTGTAGTGCTGGAGGGATTTCGAGGCATTTTCTGTGTAGCTGGCAGCCAAAAAGTTTGTCAGGTACTACCACTGCTGCCAGTGAGAGATGGGAGGACAGCTCCTTATCTCAAATTGGCCAACTCCATGTGAAAACAGCAACAAAGGTGTAGCATCCCTGCCCTTACCTCTGGCATGAGAGTGTTAATGTGGAGTGGGGCACCTTAGGATGGAGGGAACTCTTGCATCGTGCTGGTTGTTGTCTCAGTGGTGCCCCTGTGTCTCTCAACAGATCTTTGAGATGATCCTGAGCATGGTGCTGTGCTGTGGCATAAGGAACAGCTCCGTCTACTGAGCCGTGAGAGCCGGGCAGGGGAAGGGGGGATCAGGGCGGACGGCGCTAGAGGGGACCCCAAGTGCCACTGAGTGACCAGGAGACATTTCAACAACAGACAAAGAAAATTGTGTATATAAATGCTTCCAATATTACCATACAGTACTTATAATTTTTATTTTGAAGTACTTTTTTTTTTTTTTTTTTAAATAAATAAAACTTTCCCGTATCTTTGTGGCTGAGTTAGTTACACATCAGTTTTGTGTGATGGGAAAGCTGCTGTAGCAGGAGATCAAGTCCTTCCTCCTCCTTCCCTACCCCCAGTAACTCAGAAGTAACACTGGTGGAAGATGTGTGGAGGAGAAGGGTACAGCCTGGTCTCCGAAAATTTGCCTTGGTTTTACCAACTTTTTTGATTGGATGCTGAAGCAGAATTCAGTATTTTTGTTAATTTGTACTCATCTTTTCCAGCCATCACCCCACCTCCCTGGTGTTTCCAAGCTGTCCGTAGGGAAGCCTGGCTGACTGTCCAAAGCCTGGGAGAGAGGAGGGGAAAGGATGCAGACTTCATTGCCTGGGTGCAATGTATCCCAGGGGAAACACAGGCATTGTTCCTCTCCAGCCTGTTTCCATTCGTAGGTCAATCCTTAACAGAAGTCATGCTGAAACTATTTTACTCTCTAATGAGTAAAAATGTTTTATGGTTTTGTGATTTCTTTTTTTCTTGGGGCTATAATTTTATAAATTGGCTCAGTTGCATTAATTCATTGCATTAAAAGGTCAGTGGCTGGGGGTGAATTTTAGTCCCAGTTTTTCAAATATAACAAACTGAAAATTAAATTACTTTTTTAATGTCCTTCAGTGTTTCATTATAGACATATGTTTCAAGGAGAATCTAGTCCTATACCAAGTTTCCATTGTTAAGCTAATGCTCGCATAGAAATGATATTGGAAAAAGAAGAAAACATTAAAAAAAGTCCTCGACTTTAGAAATCCTGCTTTTATGTACTGCAGGATGATGCTTGGGTGTTCCCAACCATATGTGTACATGCTTAAAATTTCATCTTTGCATCACTCTCTTGTTCAGTGAAATTATTCTTAATTATAGCATATTGTCACACACTGTAGTATTGCTGAGAAATTGTCATAATCTGATTGTGAAAAAAAGGTTATTTTTAAGACCTTCCAGTTATATTAACAGCAGATCAGCTTATAAAATCAAGGTAATTTAGCATGTTAGATCACAACAGTTGAAACACATTCTTGTGATCTGGTAACTTTGGTTATCACTTTGATGTCTGTGGCTTCTTTTATATGCCACTCTGTCACCATGTAGATAGAGGGGGAGAGTGACCCAGGAGCTATGTAATAAAATCAGAGTGTCACTAAAAAGATGATCTATATGTATAGTTCTATAGATATATATTTTTAAGCAAAGCCTTTTCCTTAGCCGTACGGGCACTTGAGCTGGAAATTATAGTATCTCAGCTCTTTTGCCACCTTGAAGCAGGTGGGGGGAGGAGTTTAAATTAGTGATCACTTTCCCCACTTCAGGAGTATTTCTGTTTCTTAAAGTTTTTCTCCCCCCTTGTCACAACAGAGAGCTTCAGATCTGATAGGGAGGGAGGCCTGTGACCATCAATCATTTTCAAACTAGTACCTTGTCCACTGCACGTGGCTGTCATGGCTGTTGCCATTACAGGATAGAAGATTCCTGCACTGGGGCAAATTGATCCATTCTGAAGTTTTTCTTCCCTTCTACTCCCCCCTTTCCTCTTCCTGCCTTTTAGTATATAGGGCCTTTAAAAAGTATATAGGTAAATATATATAGATATATATATATATATATATCAAGTTGTGCTGGGTAAAGAGGAGGAAGTGCTTCAACAGATCTTCATATTGAGAGGTTGGACAAGAAAAGATCCAGCCTTAGAAATAGCCTTAAAGCAACACTGCCCTGAATGTCCATGTTGTGCACATTGAGAATGAGGTGAGGTTTTGCAGTAGGTAACCCCTTCCCCTGCTCCCCAGCGTAGCTCCTTCAGGTCATCTACTCTGTTCCGTGGCCATATGTATATGCATCATCCAAGCATGTGTGTTTACATCTATGTGCATCAGGATTGTCAGCATACAGAATGGATGTGTAACTTGCCACCTTTTTTGTTGACTGTTGGTAAATGTGTATAAATATGCCATTAAGCATTTCAATTCTGTTTTCTTTTCCTTATACCGTATTTTTGATATTGTTCAGTATTCAGTTGATGCTGTGTACATAGCTGGAGCTCTGTTTGAAGACAGACTGGGTCTCGATGCAGGTCAGGTGTGTCCTCAGACATTGTACTTTAACGGTTTGAGCTGTCCCAGGCAGAAGCAATTGGGAGAAAGTGGTACTTGGAGAGGGAATTTGAGAGTTGTGAGAGGAGGAAGAGCAGGAATTTTGCTCAGAGTGTGTCCCACATGGGGTACAATTCTCTGGCTCATTTCCAAGGTGGCTTACCATTGTGGAGAGTTCCAGAGGCAGCTTCCTGAGCCATCTCCTGTTTCTGTGGCTGCTGCAGGAAAGGTGCTCAAGGAGGGGAACAGCTAGAGAAGGGTGATGGGAGCAGAGACAGAAGGATGCTTGCAGAGAGGACAATACTTTCTTTAGTTACCAGCTGAGTCCCCACACTTGATGGAATGGTCCTCAGCTGGAGGAGTCAGCCCTGAGAGAACAGGGACAGAGAGGAACCATCATGCTTAAGAACAATGAAGTCGTTGAGAAACCCTCTCTGAAAAAAACTACTCACTTGGGTCTCCTGTGAAGCTGGACCTGAGTTAACACAAACTAGAAAGGGAGCTATGAAGGGCTGAGGGGACTCGTCCCATTGCAAGCCCTCAGGATCCAAAAGCCACAGGGTTCTTCTGCCAGTTGGTCAGCCCCAAAGCTGGCTGGGGTGAATGGGGAAAACCCTCTAGGCAGGACCCCTGCTCTGCCCAGTGCCTCTCCTGCATACTGTGCCTTTGTGTGTGCAGCATGGCAGCCTGTACTGCTCCTCTCCACAGCCCTGGGGAAGAAAAGGATGGAATTGCAGGCTGTAAATACAGACCCCTCCCTCTCCATGGAAGCATCCCTCCTGGAGCTAGTGGCAGCTGAGAAAAGGGCTGTGAGCTGAGGTGGGGATGAGGAGTGTCAACTGTCCAGGTCTGAGTTCAAAGACCACATCCAAAGGTCAAACAGAGCCGCTGACAGCTTAACTGAATACTTGGGATTTTTTTCATACTGTGGAGCATGCCACAAAGCAGTGTGTTTAACTTCTTTCTGCCTTTTTTTTTTAAAGAAATGAAACAAAAATCAATTTAATAAACATTTCTCATAGTGTGCATAGTGTGATGAACTGCTGCAATTTTACAACCAGTTAACCTTAACACCAGGATGCTTTGTGAACCAGGCTTTGACAGCATGGGATTTTTACAGCCTCTGGGAGGGGGGCCTGCAGGCAGGCTGAGTATGCATCTGGACTGGTGCTGAGGGAAGGCAAAAAGGTTGCTTGCCTGAAATGGTGCCTGCTGTAGTTGTGCCCCTCCCCAAGGGAAGGGAGGCACAGCTGTAGGGGAGGCTAATATGGATTGCAGAAGGAGTGACTGTGCTGAAATTCGGCACAGGCTGGAGGGGGGTGTGGTGGTAGTCCTGTGCACACTTGAGGGGCTCCTCCTAAAGTGACCAAAAATTGCCCAAAATGTCTTGTGCTGCCATCTGGATGGGGACTGGGCTGTTAATGCCACTGCTGCTGCTCCCACCTGCCCCTCCACACCATCAGGGGAAAGTCTGGCTGGGAGCGAGGTGGGCAGCCAGGTGCTGTGATCCCTCAGCTGCCTGCCTTCCTCTGTCCTGTCCTGGACTTTGCACTGTGTTTGAAGCAGGAATGTCCTGCAGCAGCTGCCAGCCATCGCCTGTGCTGGTACAGAGAGGGAGGGGATGCAGGGTGAGGGAGGGCAGGGAGGGAACACAACATTGAGCTGCTGCAAAGAAAGGCAAGCCCTGCTCCCAGCGGCTGTGCCTGTGCTTCGAGATCATGCCCATCTGTTGTTCTTTCACTTGTTTACCTGAATGTTAATGGAGTCGGACATAATGACTTCTGGAAAGAAAAAAAAAAGTGATATTTAAAAACAATAAACAAAAAAATAAACAAAGCAATTCCCCCTTGTTAGTAGATTTTTAATGATGTGTTGTCAGATCTTGTTTCCTTCCATCGCGTACTGATTTCTGCCACGTCTACCAAGGGAACGGGCATGTCTCATTCTTATATTCAAGCAAAATTTGGGCTGCAGGGAAGACTGTCCTCAGCTGACCCTCTAGGTGGTTTCCCATGAATGTGATGCTCTTTGCTTCATGCCTTAAAACGTTTGGATTGTGACACTGCATTGTTGCTCCAGATGGGGATAAAATTATTCCAGCCTCTGGAGCTAGGATTAAGCTGATGTGAGTCACTGTCAGACCCAGGCTGGTGTTTGAGGGGGAGAAACAATAGTGGAGACTAACTGGCAAAGCACAGCATGTATCTGGCATCCAGGGTGTGTGCCTTGGGACCTCAGCCTGCAGTTATAGCTGGGATCTTAAACCTTCCTTAGCCAAGTGGGAAGGTCCCCTTTGTTTGCACTTCAGTCCCCTTTATTTGCTCTTCAGGTTTGAGTACGAGCATTGATCTGCTTGAAACAGATGAGCTGAATATGATAGTGGGAGAGGACTGGGTAAAACAGGCCCCTTTAAGGTTGTGTGAAGATATGGGTTATCCTTGGAGAAAAGCAGTCCTGCCATGTGAGGCCACGGGGATAAGCGAGTGTGAGGGGAAGGGTGGGTGCAGTGCTTGCAGCTTGTTTGTGCTCATATTGCACAGACAACTCTGGCTTACACTTCTCTTTAACATTTTTCTCCAGAGGTCTGAAGGACCTGGAAAGTCACTGGAGACCTTAATGTGGAATTCCACTGCCTAGGAATGTGACTGTGGAATCTTTTTATTTTTCTTGTGAAACAAGATTTTTCAGGAATTAAAAATAAAAACATGAATTTTTCTAAACTAGACCATGCCAGGATTTTTTCCAGTGGAAATTCTTTTCCTCCTCCCTCCCAAACTGTTGTTTTTTTTTCTTTTTAAAACCTCCTAGAGTGTTTCTAATGAGAAGTTATGGAGGTATTTTTTGCTTTGGCAATCTCTGTTTCGTAAGCTTCATCTGGGCTGTTTGTTTTCTAAGCAGCAATGAGCCTAATTGTCTGGTACTAAGACTACTGTGATTAACATGCATTTTTGGCTCATGGCATTTCCTAATCGGAGGTTGTCAAAGCTGTAACCAAGAGTTGCAATATTGTCTCAGGAGGGAATAAATCCCGCCAGCTCTCTCATGCCAGAGCTGTTGTTGGTGGAGGTTTCTGCAGAGGAAAGCACCCTCAGTGCTGGATGTGGCTGCACCCTCCTCTGCCTGCCAGCTCTGCCTGCCAGGCTCAGGGATGAAGGATGTGTTGGTGGCTGTGCTCACATTCCTGCTCTGAACCACTGCTTCCTTTGCTGGGCATGACAGCACAGCCCTTCCAGGTAGGGGAGGAAAAAAGGTGACCATTTCAACAACCTCATTCACTGTCAGGGCTGTGGAAGGGCTGGGAACTGTGGCTGCACCAGGGAGTTCGGCAACAGTGAAATTACAGCCCCCAGGGAGGAACCATCTGCCACCAGCGGGTACTGAAGGGGAGAGAGAAACATATACCCACCTGACCAGCTCTTGAGCAAGTGGTACACACAGGCTGGGAACTCCAAGTCCTGTAAGTACCACACTGTGCACCTGAACTAGATAGAGGCTGCATATTTTTCCTGACCACTCCCCAGTTTCAGCCTGGGGAGAATCACATTGTCTTGCACAGGGCGTAACCCAAGCAATGGGGTGCAGAACATCCCACTGCCTTGCACAGGGCATAACCCAAGCAATGGGATGCAGAAATGCTGTTCGGGGCAACGCCTTGAGCTGACCTCTGGTGGCCTGATGCTTTCACTTCAGTGCTCAGGGACCTGGAGCAAACAGAAAATACCTCCCAGGTGCTAAAAGTCCTGCATAACCGAAAGCCACGTTGTTTTCACACTTGCAAACACATTAGAGGGTATAAAAACTGTGCAACCACTGTGGTGTGCCCGGTGTTTCTCACTGGATTTAGATGACCCAGCTCAAGTGCCAGTGGTTGCAAGTAACACTTCTAATTACAGTTTAATCACACCTTTTACTTTTTTCTTTTTTTTTGAAAAAAGTGTTTCTTGGCCCTGCTTTGCTAGGGCATTCCCTCATGCCAGAACACAGCTTTGCTGACTCCTGAGAGGTGTTGGTGTTGGGCCAGGAGAGATGGCATGCACACAACACCCTGCCTGCTGGCTGCAAGCAAACTGCTGAGATTTCCTCCAGCAAGGATTTGTGCTGTTAATGCAAGGCTCAGTGTTGGTTGATGGCGCTCCCACAGGTCTTGTTAGAACAAGAGATCTGGGGAGTTTTAGGGTTCTGTGGGGTTTTTTTGTTAATGTTAACTTCAAGGCCACTCAGCTGGTTCCAGTGACCTTTTTCAGCCTTTCGTTATGCCTTTTTTTTGGTTTTTTTTTTTTAGTATCAGGCACTTTGGGGCAGAGATAGGAAAAAGGAAAAAGCAGGAAGATTGGGAAACGGGTTTTCTTGGTGCAAATATTCTGTAGTTAAATCAAAATGAACAGACACCCCCAACTGTTTTTGTTTCTTTTAAACAACTAGAGTAATTGCAGAGAGTATTAATTTTGCTCATAAAGGACTTCCCTCCCACACATGCCATGTCTCTAACAAAAAAAAAGGGGTTGTGGTGTCTCCCTGCAGGTCCTCTATAGGCTGGCAGTAACATTGTTATTTGAAGAACAGAGTTGATAGACCTTCATAGCCTGCCTGCATTAAAACTCACTCCACAGGAACTAATTTCATGTAGTTACCTTAGGGGAAAATAGCACCAACATGGGTAAACAGCACTGGAATAAATCTAATCTGTTGCAGGATCAAATGAAAGTACAAAGGAAAACAGGTAAGCTCATGGTAGAAGAGAGGTGGTATCAAGCACTGAATTCTGAAAACCCACCCCACAAGGGATTTCAAGGCCATTTGTAGGATTTCAAGGCCATTTGTAGGATTTCATTCTGGCAAATGGGAGAGGACAACTCATTATTTCCTTCAGGCTGTACCAGTCTGGCTTGGTGTGACTGCATTCTTCCAGCAGAGAAGGCTGTGGCGGTCGTGACTCCGCTTTTCCTTTTTGCCTGCAGGAAAATTGTCCTTTCCCACCCCACCTCCCCTCAAGAACTGCATGTGGCCACATCTAAGGAACATCCCTTCCAGATGCAGGAGATGTTGAAAAATGCATCATATTGCTCTGTCTGACTTTCAGGATCTGGGTGGCTGTTGGGGAATGGCCTGCTGCTTTCCTACGGCCATGGGAAGGGGGACCAGTGGTCTCTGCCCCAGGCTCCGAGGGAAGGAGCAGCAGCAGGAGCCTGCCGGGGAGCAGCGGAAACAGCTACTGGATGGGGCCAAAAGACAGATTTATTTGCAGGAAAGGAGTGGAGGCGCCAGAGATGGGGCTGAGGCTGCTGTGCATTTTCACATGCCACTCCCACGCACAGGGACGCGCTGGCTTCCTGCAGACACATGGAGCCATCCCCGCAAATGAGCAGCCCCTCGGAGCCTGGATGCAGCCCGCTCATTTGGATGATGGCCTGTCCTGCAGCCCAGTTCCACCTTCCAGCCCCCTCTTCAAGCCACTCAGTTCAGGCCAGCAAGGGGAAAACACTTTCCCATCTGTTGGTCTTCAGACTCTGACTCATTATTTTTATTTCAGCTGTCGCCAAGCAATAGCGAAAGTCCCAACACACCAACATTTCCACTGCTGCAAGCTGCCTTGCCCTCAGCCACCAGAGAATGAGCAGCTCAGCCTCAGTTCTCCTTCTCTTCTCTCACAGATTCTGTCACAGAATAGGCTGAGCTGGAAGGGATCCACCCAGATCATCAAGTCCAACTCTAAAGTGAATGGCCTGTATGGTGATCAAACCCATAGCCTTGGGTTTTATTAGCACCATGCTCTAAACAGTTGAGCTAATTTCATGAATAAAAAACCATGAAGGAGGAAAAGGGTACATTCAGGTTCCTTAGCCATCAATACAGCATCCAGGCAAAAAGTGAGAACTTGTAGCCCCTGGAAAGGGAGACATGGGGCTTGTCCCTGAAGTCACCCACACCCACAGGTGACAGGGACACTGGAGATGGTGTTGCCCTCTCCTGCTCCTTTGAGCCCCTCATCTAACAAAGAACCACGGCTCAAAACAAGACTGTGCCATTGTCTGCATCACTCTGTTGTACCCTGCTTGTCTCCACTCTTACAAAAATGGGACATGACTCCACATCCTTTTTTCTGCCTGCTCCTTATTAAGCTCAGAGACTCTCCTGCTGTCTCCCCAACACCTTAGACTGTCTTACACAGCACCAGCAGCCTGTTTTACCCAGGTTTACTCTTCCTTTTGTTTGCCCATTTACTGCTCTTCTCCTTTCCATTCCTGCTCACCTACTTCTTGTTTTCCTTTCCTCCCTCCATCTGGATATCCATTTAGATGCCTGTGACCATACTACCATATGCGTACACATAACAAAAAATAAAAATAGGATCACCAAATGGGGAAACACCTCTAGAGCTGTTCTAAAACTACAGCATGACTCCAGCTAGACAGAAGACATTTTGCAATAACCTCACTGCTGCTGCCAAGTGTGTTCCGAACACAGATCTCGTGTCATAAATTACTGTAATTAGCAACACTCCAGCAGGCAAAAGTATGTATTTAAAAACTGAGGATGCATATGAAGTGGCTGCAGTTTATATTACGGGTGAGTCATAGTGAGGCCCAGCTTGAAGGGAGCCAGTGAAGCCTCTGCAGCCACAGCACTGTCTGGCACAACCCACCTGGCACAGCAAACCTTTCCCTAAACATAGGGAAAACAAGCTGAATATTGAAGCCTCTTGGGAAATGTATTTGTGCTGAAAATTTGAACTTTTTGCTGAAATAAGGGGAAAAACAAAAATCGAGCCTCTTTGGCCAGCACCAATAAAACATTTTGAGACAGAGCTCCGCTTCTTGACACACACGCAAAAAATGTTCTTCGGGGATGGCAAATGGAAACTTTTTTATTTGGATGGACAGTGGTTTTATGCCTCAAGCGACTTGGGGTTTTCTGGTTTGAGAATAAACACGTAAGAGGAAAAAAAAAAAAAAAAAACAAAAAAAACCCAGAAAACTTCGGATGTGTTTGTGGTGGCCAAGCCCTGCTTTTCCGATGAGAACAAAAGCTGTGACATGGGGGTTTTTTCCCAGACTGCGACTGCGGAAGGCGGCGGCGGTGCCGTGCCTGCCCCTCACGGCGCCGGGCAGCGCCGCGGCAGCACCGCGGCTCTCGGGGGTGCCCCGCACCGAGCCCCTCACCCGGCCGGGCACCGAGCCCCGGGCACGGCCCGCACAGGCTGCGAAATGTCGGCGCTGCGGTGCGCCCTGGGAGCTGTAGTCCCGCCGCCCAACACAGCTTCGCCCTGCTCCCCGGCTCGCAAAATGTCCTCCGCCGAGGCAAGGTGGCCGCCTACAACTCCCAGGAGCCCCGAGAGAGGCGGAGCGCGGAGGCGCCGGCCCTTTCCTCGCCGCTCTCCCCGCCGGGAGTTGTGGTCCTGCCGCCGTTGTGGCCCCTCCGCGGAGCCTGGCAGGGACTCGGTGTCCCGACGAGCCGCGGGCTGAGGGGCAGAGGTAGGAAAGGCGGGCAAGGCGTGCGGCTGCCGTGGAAAGTGTTGGGGCTGTGCGGTGTCGGGGTACGGGGGCTCCCCCTTCCATTTTCCCCTCTCCCGTCCCTTACCCGGCGGTTTGCGTTCTGTGCCCGGGCGGGTGGCGGTGCCCGGGGTGCAGGGCCAGCGAGGGCCGCGTGTGGAGCGGGCCGTTCGTATCCAGCAGCATCCCGGGCCGCGAAGGGCGCTGGGGCCGGGGCAGCACGGCTGGGGCTGCACCGTGACCTTGCCCTGCGCGGGGCGAGTGCCCAGAGGCCTATGTTCTTTTCCCTGTTCCTTGGCGCGGGTCTCTGTCCCGAGGGACTGTGTGGGCTTCGGTGCGGTGCTCTGTGCGCCGTGAGAGCGGGCCCGTGGCCGTGGTTTGCGGTGACTGAGGTGTCCGTCCCCCTCACAGGAGGCAGCAGGAAGACGCACCGAGTCTGGCTGAGCAGCGCCAGGATGGAGGAGCCCAGTGGGAACCTTCCTTTCCGGAGAAACATCCTTGCCGAGTCGTGCTGTGGTCACGTCACCATAACAAACCTGTGAGTGAGGCTGGGGTGTGTGAGGGCCAGCATGTTTGGCCACTAACTTTGTTAAGGCTAAAACATTTCCTTAGGAGCAGAATTTCTTCTTTCTGTGTAGGTGCCCTCAGACAAGAGATGGCCCTGATGGCCCTATTGCCATCGGAAAACAGGCCTTTATTCAAGGCCTTTTCTGAGTAGTTGTCATTAATTTTCATGTGTTGCAAAACTGAGCAGAAGGCTCAGTTTTAAGATTATTTCCTGCTATGGTTACATGGAGAGCAGTGTTTTCAAAAGTAGCTATCAGATCCTTTCTGTCAAAGACAGCCAGACTTGACATGGAACATAGCACTCCTCAGAAGGTTCTCTGTGTTTTGTGCTTCATAACAATCTGGCCCTAACTTTGAACATGACCTTTCTTTGAAAACACAAGCCTGTGTTACCCATGGTCTTACTACTTAGCAGCACTTAATGTTTACAATGCATAACTATTATTATTGTATTTTCTCAGCTGCATTTAATACTGTTTATTTAATCCTTTGCACATGCAAATTACAGCTTGATTTTTTTTTTAAAACCTCCCTTCTGTTCTACAGGATAAAGTTGGCAGTGCGAGTGTGGAGGCTGGGTAAATATAGTGGTGCCTGCGTTATTAGGCTGTGTGCTGTTCTTCTGCCAAAAATTCAATAATATCTACAGATTTTTATACCACCATGAGTTTCTGTCAGAATTAGAACCCAGTTTGCAGCTTTGGATGATTCAGGGAGACAGAATTATTTTTAAAACTACATTTCCAGTATCATGATGGAAATGTTTGTTTTCTAGGGTGGAAGTGCTGAGATCTTTGGTGGCTTTAACTGACCCTCAGGAGGGGAAGCTGACTCAGTCTCAAGAGAAAGTGAGTGACTAACAGACTTTCCATGTCTGTTTACTGCATCGTTTCAGAAGAGCCTATAATTAGGTAGTCAAGCTTATTCTAATAATATGTTAGAGCTGTTTCCATAAGTCACGTGAGCTGAACCAAAATGTGTGTGAGCACCAGCTCTGTTTCCAGTTGCCCAGCAAGTGGTAGCTTCATCATCAACCACCTGAATTCAGCGAGGTTCCCTTCAAGCAGGTGGCACTGGCAGGTATTCCAGCTGCTCCTGGTAGTCAGGCTTCAAATCACGCTGTCATTCACTGACTGAAGGGCCAGCTCTTGCAGGCCTGTGATTGCAGTCTCTCCTCATTTCCATGTGTGAGCATGGCATGAGTGATTAGTTTTCTTAATCCAGTGGGATTGATTTCTTGAGCTGGCTGGTTTTCCAGTTCCTGGAATCTAGCAATGACTTGAGAGCATGAAGCCAAAGGAGGGAGTGGAGCTTGTACTTTATGCCACATTAAAGCAGACTTGAAACAGTGGCCCTGATATTTTTGTGGGTTTTCTGTCACTGATATGGATCAGTGATAGTGACCTTTGTGATAGGCACAACATGATGCCTATTGGGACAGCAGGTACAGAGCTAGTGCAGTAAGGGCTGTACTGGCCAAATCAAAGTGTGAGAAATTGGATGTGTTTTGTGGATGTTTACAGTGTGAATAAACACAGGGTATAATATGCAGAGCTCATTGCTGTCTCCTGGAAGATGTAATAAGACAGCTTTGGGGGATTCAGATTAACTCAAGAGCTTTATCTTCATCTTTTAGTAATTGGAACTGATGTTACCTGTAAAGAAATTTGGTAGCATTACTTTCAATTACTTCATATTCTTGTATTCAGTCCTGTGTAAATCTTTAATTTTAATGTGCATTCATTCCTTAAATAATGCTTTAATTTGAAGCAAAATTGCTTGGGAATCCCTAAAGCACAGCTAACTGTTATATTGCAGTTATAATTACTTTGCATGACACAGAGTGATGGTTTCATTCTTGGTTCTCATTTCACAGTTAAGTTTTTATGTTCCTTTGTATTGTAGGCACTAAACTTGCTGGGCATTTGGAAAAGTGTATTTAGAGTTGTTCCTGGGCCTACGTCAAAGACCTCAGAGGAGTGACAGCTTGAAGATGGGAGAGCAGGAGGCAGGTGAACCTTTTCTGGGGATAGTGGCTGATGGTGGCAGAGACTTTGAAGGAGCTCTGCCCTCAGACACGGTGTCACTCAGCGATTCTGACTCTGATGACTTGGGGCTGGCGGATGAAGCAGAAGTTGATACAATATCTCCCGAGGAGCCATCTGTAGATGAAGGGGATTCCAGATCAGGAGAGACACCTGACTCATCAAACAGCAGATCTCCTGTGCAGCCATTCCATCTGAAGGGCATGAGTTCTACATTCTCTCTCCGTAGCCAGAGCATTTTTGATTGCCTGGAAGAGGCAGCCAGGCTGTCTGTGCCCTCTATGCCTGAAGATAATGTTGTTGATGGGAGGTTCAAGCGCCCATTGCCTCCAACCACAGTTTCAGGTAACCTGGTCCCAGAAAACATGGGAAGGCAAGCCAGAGCAGTGCAGGCTCCCAGAACCTCTCCTGCAGTGCCTGACTACGTGGCACACCCGGAGCGCTGGACCAAATACAGCCTGGAGGGAGTTTCAGAGTGCAGTGACAAGACTAACAGGGCAGTGGCCATGGAATTTCTAGGGGGTTTGAAGAAAAGAGGGGAGCAACAGAGCTCGGCTACTCAAGACAGCTACACCCAGTCCTTCAACCAGGACCCTTCCAGCTGTGGAGCTGGGAGGATTGTCTTCACCAAACCAACCAAAAGAGGTGTTGATAGACTGGAAAAGAAAACATCTACAGGGGAGGATGATAAAAAACAGGTGAAGACAGATCTGAAAGGAAAATCTCTTAAGAAGGCTGATGATTTGAGGGAAGAAGATAAGGTTGAGCTGGGGCACTTAGACAGTGACAGTGGAAAGGCAGCAGAGGAGGAGGAGTGCACGATGGAAGGGGACCAGAACACAGAACATAAACCTGATGCAAGGCTTAGTGGTGTAGGTGAAGAGCCATCGCTGGGAACAGTTGGATTCCACTGCAGTAAGAAGAAGAGCAGGAAAAATTTCCGACCTAAAGTAGATGATGAAGGGGAGGAAGAAGAGTCCTGAAGGATGAAGCACATTGGAGACATCCCAGGACTTGTCTTGGTCATTTTTTAACTTCTCTTTTTTATTTTTTTTCCCCTTTCTGGTCTGAAAACCGCATGATAGCTTTTTGTCCAACAGTTTGCATCATAGCCACCAAGAATGTTTTATATTGTTAGAAATTAAGCTACCTAAAATAACCTCCAGCCTTTTTGTTTATGAGAACTCCATGGGCACAGGATAGTTGCATCCTGGCAGAATAGAATAAAGTGTGATACTCCAGGGCTGAAGTATCCAAAGAAACAGAAGTGTTAGCTAAACGGTTGCAGGGCTTCCTAGTAACTCCCAGTTTTGGAATTGCTCCCAAATCCTGTGGAATCCTGGAGACAAGGTGATGAGCTCATTATGTAGAGATTTTTGAACTATGAAAATAAAACCTAGTCTTCCACTGGATGTGATTTCTTCTGGCCCTGTCCCAGGGAGGAAAACCTTTTAACTTTTTTGTTTAAAAACATCTTTCTGTCATTGCCATTGAGGGTGAAAGCACAGCAGTGCCCAGTTACATGATGTGAGGATCTGCACCTTTGTATGTCCTTTCCAGGAGGTGCTGCTTCCATACTGATTCTATATGTGGATTGGGGCATTTGTGGGAATCAGCTATTTATACCAGAACTGGAGACTTTTTTTTTTCTATGTGATACAATAAACTTTTGGTTGTAACTTGATTTCTTGTCTGAACCACACTGAGTAATGCAGCTGCAAGAGTTTTACCAAACATTTTATTTGATTCCTAAACTGCCTTGAAAACTTTTTAAAGTGTTACTCTAACTTTGCCATCTTGTTAACTTTTCCCTCAAGTGTTAGAGATTCTAAACCTCACATTTTTAACATTTTCAATCATTTTACAATGTATAATCCCCTCATAGGATGAGTCATCTCATACAATGAATCACATTGTAGGGAATGTCAAATAGAGTGGGTTTTTTCCATAGTGCTAGTAAATTTAATAACTAAGGTTGAAAGATTAAATTCTTTGAAAGGTTACATGATTTGAGACTCAAATTAGTTCAGGTCACTTTGGACTGACATTTTTTTGGTCATTATTCTAAATGAACCAATCCCAAGAGTAGTATTTACAATTGTGTAGTGAAAGATTAATTTTTAAGAGTTTGTGATATTTCTTGGTAGATTGTGCTTGCTCAAACTCTGAAGGGTGTTTGAGGGGGTGACTTCATTTTAACAGTTACTAACTGGGAGGCCCAAATCACTTGGGCTTTGTGTTTGAACTGATGCATCATTGGGTAAAAGAAGCAGAAAACAGTGTAAAAGGAGCAGTTGTGCTCCATTTTTCCAAAGTCACCTTTTAGTTTTCAGAGCAGAATGTATGTTCTCATGAGTGTGCAGTTGGATGCACATTGCTTAGTGGGTCATTGCTAAATACCTTGGTTGTTCCAGTGCATGTGAGTGGACACACACAGCAGGTCCCAATGGATAGATTTTGGGTTCCAGTGGATAATTAGTGTGCTGATCACATTAAAATAGTAGCCATTTCAAAATGGAAACTGCTACCAAGAGCAAGGAATGCTTGTTGTGAGATATCTTTTTTTTTTTTTTGTATCTTTTTTGTAAGATATTATTTCTTAACAAAAAAATGCAGCTCAGTTACTCAAACTTACTGGGTTTATGAGTTCTGCTTGCCCAGGGTGAGGAACAGGTAGGACTATCAAAATTCCATCGCTGCTAATGGAGTCACAGGTCTGGGGCACAGCTGAATAAACTGGACAAATGCCTGTTTCATTAAGCCATCATAACAAGATTAATATCTGGTAATAAAAGGCTCATTTTTGTCAGAGCTGAGATTTATTTTTTTTTCCACCTCTGGTAACAGAAAGCTTTTGTACAATCTACAATTACATTGCATAGAGACAATATTATACATGTGAGGAAATGCAGTTAAAGTTTGTATCAGAGTCAGACACAGCCCAATACTTCCCCCTTCTGATGCTGTTTATATTATTCCAAGGAAATTTCCCCTTAGAGAATGGTATTGATATTTTTGTGGTATATCTTGCAAAATTCAAATAAAGCCAGTGAATTTTTATATCTAAAAATGTACAAGCCAGTTTAAGTAACGGAAAAAGCCACAAACAGCCCAAATTCTTAGACTGTACGATAATTCTTGGTACACATTCTTGTTTTAAAGTCTCTTAGGTGATTTCTTTTTCCCCTGACCCTTGAGAAAGAAAAGTAGAATGAAATCAGATGCTTAGATGTAGAGGAGGTATTCCATGTGGTGTGATACATGGAGGCAAAGGCTCCTTTTCAGCAGGGAACTGGCAGCAGCTGTGATGGGCCATGGGCCCAACAAAAACCAGGTGATTCCACTCTCTGAGGTTGAGTGAGGAGCCCTTTGGAAGGAATACCAGCAAAGGAATACCAGCAAAGGAATGCATCACAGGAGCCAGTGTGGGAAGAGAAGCCGGTGAGTGCAATTGTTTGAGAGTTGTAGGAACTCCAGGAACTGTATGTTTTGTAATGTTTCAGTGTTCAGCCCTTTCCTTGGAAACTTTTTCTTGATTTCCTTTTTTTAAGCAGCTCAGGAGTACAAGCTTGATGTCTTGGCCAAGGAAGGAGCTTGTTTTTAAGTGCGTAAGCGACTGCCCTTCCAAAGGGAGACTCCCTAGAACAGGGAAGTGTGGAATTTGGCAGCGCTGATGGTGAATTGAGGGTGTGGTATCTGGAGAACAAATGGTATTTAGAAAATAAGGTGGTAGAGTCACCCTGGAGGAGAAAGTTTTAATGCTATTTGTGGAGTGGTTTTGGAGAAAGGATCGAGTGCTTCGGAAGCAGCAGGAAACAAAGCCCAGGAAATTGAAGGAGAAAGACCAAGAAATCCTTAGGAATGTCAGGCACTGATAGTGCTTAGCATAGGGAGCTTGTTGCCCTTAGGCCTTCAAGAGATTAGGATTTTACTTCTACAGTAGTTCAGTAGGACAAAAGGTTTAATGTGAAGAAATAGAATAAAATTTAGTTATCAATGTATTCAATGTCAGTCTCAAACTGATCTGCACGCTCTTCTCTTTCCCTTCTTTGTGGCAAAGGCACTTCTGTGTTGGCACTCTTCACACCTATTAGGATTGGCAAAGTCATGTACTCGTTTAAAAGCCTTAGCACAAGGGGCACATAGTAGTAATAGCTTAAGAAACTTCAAAATGTTGAAAAAAAGACACTGTAGATTGTATTACTTTGCATTTGCTCAGTAAATGATAAACACGGTTATTTTTCAGCTGTTTAAATTTCTGGTCTTTTATGCAGTTACAGTATCAAAATGTCTGGGAAGCCTGCTATGGGATGGAGTTGTTTTATTGGAATACTGATAATGAAGCAACTCACATAAGTGTTATATTAACTTCTGACAGAATTAAATAAAGCTTGAGGTCAGCTCACATTTGTGTGACTTGAGGTCCTGTCATGTTGTGACTTTGAGTTTTCCAGCTACTTTTTTCCATGTAGTATATGTGCTCAATTTATGGGTTTTGGAGGCTGTTTTGTGTGGTAGCATTAGGTTGATATTGAAATAGGTCATTAAGAAGGGTATCCAAAGTCTTTATTGTGTTGGATATCCTGCAGTGGCTGAGAACTAGCTTGTTCCTGTCTCTAATGATTAAAACTCCATGCAGTGGAGCCCTGGGACACAGGACACAATTCTTAACTGACAGAAATGGGTGCAGCTCTAAAGGCAAATGAATTCTGTCAATTAAAAAAATAATAGGAGACTTGCTCAGTTTTGATTTTTAATGATTATTGCTATGCATTTTAAATACTTTGGTAATAATTCTGTAGAATTATCTCATGGACTCAAGAAACGCCCAAGGGAATCCTCTGTTGCAAATAGATACTTGTTCACGTGTTTGAACTGGGTGAGATTATTCTAACTCACCCTGAGTGACAGTCCTTGCCCAAGGCTTGTAAATGTATTTTACAAAAGGTAATTTTTTCATTCTGAACTAAGAATATTCTGTTCCCTGATTATATTCCCATAACCTTAGGAAGCTCCTTATAGGGTAATTTTCCAATCTTATTTTTCCACCTTGCATTTTTAAACTACATTGTTCAGCTGTATTAATTACCTTTTCCATGATTGTTTTCAGTACTTACATGTGTAGTTTGGAGCTGGTTGAGTGCACAAGAGGTTGGTTTTGGTTAAAACTTCTGCCATGGAGGAGATAACAGCTGTACAGTAGCAAATCTACAAAATAGGCAGTGATTAAATACCTGCCCTCTTTTGTGAGGATATTGCAAGACCTCAGGCTGGCACAAACTTAATAAAGCATTCCTTGTGTGTTTCTGTTGGACCTGTATAGCTTGACTTTTTTCAGGAAGCTATAAAAGGGATAAGAAGGGAGCAGGAAACTGTATCAGGAGTATTAAGATAAAGAATTTTCAGCGAGGCCAGAATTATACAGGAGAGTGGCAGAGATAAAGAAAACAATAAGAGTTGTGCTACATAGCAGGTGGTTTAACATTTTCAGGCTGTGTAAGAAATGTTGTTTGTTTATATTGTGAGAGTTTGTCATCAAAAGCTCGAGACAGAATTTCCTGCTATTATTTGGATTTCATAATTGCATGTTGGACACTTCCCTTTTGAGTGTTGGTACTTGGTATCTTAAGAAAATTAGATGTACAAGATGATTAGGTCAGATCAGACAGAATGTGTCTTTTCCAAACTGACATTAAAAAAAAAAAAAAGAAAATATTAGGAGAAGGACAAGAAGGGGGGGGGAGGGGAGGAGATTAAGCATTTCATTCCAGAAGCATCCTTAACAGAGAAAATAAACACTCTCAAGTGAACTACCAAAGAAAGCAAGAAATGTTGAATTCCCTTTTCTCCTTTCTACAGGAGTTTAGACATTTTTCTTTACATACATTTATCACCAAGAAGCAATAAGGAAAGTGAAACCGTAATAAAGATCTGTTTTTCTGTCCCTTTATCCCTAAGTGGGGTCTGCCAAACCACCATTAAATGAGAGAAAGATGATGAAATTCTAAAGCTGATATAAATGCCTAGAAAATACTACTTACCTGGGCTTCCAGAACTTTAAATCGTTTTTCTTGTTCTTTCAATCCACTAAAATACTTGGACAAATTATCCACCCTGTGGAAACAAAGCAAACACCTTGAGCAAAAAGGAGAGGCTTCAGAAGAAATCATAAAACACAAACCATGTCCAACTTTACTATACCCATGGCCCTTCGCTGCAGCTCTGTGCTGCTTAGACATCCCACAGCCCCCTAAAAGTTTTGTCCTTTTAAGGTGTTCACAGAAGTATTTTTTTGGGCAGAACAGCATCCCTGGAACACTCTCATGCACCTGGTGCCCAAGGACTCACAACTGACAGGTCAGGGCAGCTATTCAGCTTCTGGTGAGGGCCCCGTAGCCTCAGTTGCTGTGGAAATCAAGGGCAGTAGAAAGGAGCTGCTCTGTCTTTTGAGCACTTGTCTTTCCTACCTGGAAACATCAGTACCCAATGGAAACTGGTCCTGGTGTGAGAACGGAGGCCACAACAGAGAACAGCCACTTAAAATTTATGCAAACTTTCATTTCTGGAAGCTGGCTTGATAGTCAAATCCCTTTTTCCCTGCAGTCCACAGGGATTGCTTAAGGAGCTTCCACATGGTGCCTCCAAATCGCTGAATTATCCCCATGCTTTCTGCATCCTTCACCTGTTCTCCCATCAGTTCCTTATTCCTAGCATCTGATTCCTCATAGGGTTGGCAAATCCCTCTCTGGTTTCTCCCAGCTACTCTTTCAAAGTTTCCCTCTCACAGGCAATGTTCCAATCCCACCTGCTGCTGGGTGGGTCTAATGCATTTTGACATTGGTTCAGTGCAGCCAAAGTTCAAAGAATCAATTCCTGAGGGTTTCCTAAGATTTCAAAACCACATGGCTACAACCTAAGAGCAAAAATAAAAACCACTGGGGGTAGTGGTGTTTATCTGAATCTCTTCCAGTGTTTCTCTGGCTCTGCTATACCTGAAATATTGTGAAGCCAGACGAATTCTCACTGTTCCCCTCCAGCAACTTCACCTACAATGTACCATCTTTATTATATAAGGATATAGTACCCTTTGTTTGGAAGAATTGCACATAGATTTATTGCATTTTCTCAACTTGAGCTCTCACTCCTGGGGTTTGTCAGTGATCTGCTTATGAGACTCAAGTTTAAACCTATATAGCCATTCTAAATTATTATGAATTAAGGTCTATGTGAATTAGAGGGAGAGGAGTATTTTCCAAGAATGGAAGTATGCTGTTCTGGTTTCCAGCTGTTCTGTGAGTTGGAGGTTTATTTTGAAAAAAAGCAGACAGCACAGGAACATTTCCATGGAATTTTCTTATTATGGTACCTTTCACACCCATTGTGCCTCTGTTTGAAGTCTGTTTTATTGTAAGAGAAAACAGCTGGAATATGTATTAAAAGCTTCTTAAAGGAGTGTTTTTCTGTCTTAGATGTTTCTGTTCTCCCTGCATATGACTACTTTGTATCTCACTTAAAGGTTTAAACCTCTGAATAATAATCTAGGACTTATACTTTATCAGACTAAACCAATTCAAGTGGTATTCCTAGTGGGGAAGTATAGAGAGGTATACAAATGGAGACTCAGTCCCATGCCATAAAAGCATAAGTATTTGTTCTTCTGCATCTGTGGTTAATTCAAGGTATCTTAAACTTCCATTCAGAAGTCTGTGTTGTATTCCAACAGGGGAAGTAATTACGTGTGCTGCGGTCTAGCAAACAAACTGGTTTTCCACCATTTTCTTCATGAATAAGATTTTCTTTGAGCTTGGCCACAGATTTGGCTGGAACTTGCAGGTCTATAATTGTACATACTTCAGGAGTGACAAACACTAACATTGTAGTGCTGCTGGCCTCACATTTTTTCATGGCTCTGTGTTTCCTAACTGCATTCCAGCTGGACCCTTTATGTAAGCTTTACAAGAACATCAATGCTGAACTCAATGAAAGCTCTTCAGCTTGCAAGTTACTTTCACTGTGGGTCAGAATAACTTACTTATTAGATGTGGCCTTCAGCCTTTCTTCATTGCTTTCTTTCTTTTCTTGCTCAAGGTTTACGAGATAATGTTCTTTTTGCACCAGCTCCCATGTTATGATTTTTTGATCTAGGCCCACTGGAAGATCTCTTTCTGTAGGAAAAATAAAATAAGAATTATATTTTATCCCTTTTTCTCTGATACTAGTAGTGAAAAGTTGTTATGCTAAAGGAAGGGGTCTTTTTAGGTTTAATAATTGGTAAAACTCACAAGCAAATGAAACAACTATTCCCTAAACCTATAAATTGTTAAATCTTCAGAAATCAAATCCCTATAACCCATTTTATATTGCTACCTTTGTTGTAATAACTATGATGCATCAAGAAATGCACTGCGGGAAAGTGTTCATAGTTTAAATTATAAACCTTAGTTTTTTGTTTGTGTTCTCCTGGCACTCTTTGTTAAAACTAAATTGTGACTCTCAGCTTAAGGAAATCCATCTAGCTCTGTGTTTTGTGTATGCACCATGTCCTTGGAGAGAGTCAGGCTCTACAGTTGCTTGATCACATTTGTTAATAACTCACCCAGGTGTTTTTTCTTGTGTTCCATTTTGTTGAAGAGCCTTCTGAGAACCAGAATAATGTGGTTGATAATGATAAATGGTGGTGCTAAGGCAGGCCGGCCATGGTATTCAACAATCAGGTTGTAGCGCTGCACTTTCCAGAAGATGTCTGTGTTGCCCTGGACAACTTGAAAAGTGTAACTGTAATTTGAGGGGGGGAGGAATAAAACATGTAACTCTTTTCACCACAAGAAGCTAAAGATGAATAGAACAAAATTTAGTCCTGTATTTACTTTAAAAAAAGAACAGCAAGGTCAGCAAGTAGTGTTAATTTAATCTAAAGTTTACGCGAATTCTTAGCTACTACAAGAATTGCAGTTGCAGTCTTCAAATGTTAAAAGATACATTTGTTTTGTTTGGCATTTTTGATTTTTTTTTTTTTTTTAGGAAAGATAATTCTACTTTTCTCAGGAAAGATCAGCAAACATGCCACATCAGTTCTTCAACCAAATGAATCATTACTAACTGTGTTGACAACAAGCATTTCCCTGATGTGCAAATCATCCACTGTAAAGCCTGCCAAGTTTAAGGCTGCTGTGCACCTGCAGATTTGTGGCTCCACACAGCCAGGGACTCGGACCCTTCTGTGCATGTTTAATTGAATTTTTAGCAGTAAAAGAGGCTTCTTTTCTCCTTGTCTCCCATCCGACCAGAGTAAGGATGATGAAAACTTTAGAGCTGTCTGATCACAGGATTCTGCCTATCGACCCCCGAGTAATATTCATTAGGAAAATTACAAGTGTATTTTAAAAGGAATAGCCAACAGTGAGGTAGAAAATGTGGACATCCACTTAAGGCTTTGCAGCCTCTGTCCTGATAGGTAGTGAAATCCCTCTTGCCTGAACATTGCAATGAGGAGGTTCATGAGAAGGACGTTTGTGACCAGCAGGAAGATGACCAGCAGGAGTATGACAAGCCAGTTGGCGTAGCTGTTGGGGCAGGATGGAGTGTTCTCCTGCAGGATCTGCAGGGGGTTAAATGTGCAGTTCCTGGGATAAGTTCGTGATGCTGCAAGGGAAGATGGAGGAAAAAAAAATAGTTATGGCAAATCCTAATGCTGTGTTTCTTTCTTTGGTTGTGTGGAAGTGTAATCATGTTGTGTACATAAAAACACATTGGATTGTTGTGCAAGGTATTTGCAGCCCTAGGACACTGCAGATCTCAACAGCTTGGCTGCTCATTTAGGGGCAAGATGTCTGTCACAGCTGGCTTTGTTGTAGTGTTTATCATTAAAGGGATTATATTGAAAGGGCTGTATCCTTTTTAGACTGGTTTTGAATTTTCAAAATCAAACCTCCTCTGAGTTTGTGTTCCCCCACATGCTTGTGTCCTCATGCCTGGCACATAGGTGGGAAGAGGAAACTCTGTAAAACTGGCAAGGGGATTGGTTCCTTGTTCTACATTTAAAGTGCTTTGTGTATCTGAGGTTGAGGTTAGGAAGGTCTGGTTCTACTGCATCAGACTAGAAGCCTAGTGCTGTATTCTGTCTCTAGCTGTGAATTAAACCCACAAGTTTAGAGTAGCATAATAATATTTACTTTTTTTCCTCTATTTTTTCCCTGTAATCCTTTTCCCTGGTGCTATAGATAACCCCCTGGTTACATTCATTAGAGCACGTGGTTATATCAAAGCTCACCAAGCTGGGATTTCTTTTACCAAGGGCACTAGCTTATACTTGTCTACACTGAATTTCATTTGATGACTCAGCACTCATGAGGCTCCTCTGCCTCTCTTAGGTGTCAGTTTTTGTCTTTGCTACCCAGTGATGTAGTTTTGTCAGCAAATTTTGTCCTCCTCATTTCCCCTCTCCCTCTCCATATATTTCATAAAGATGTTAAACAGAATAAGCCCCAGAGGGCCCTAGGACTAATTAATCCCTTCTGGAATTTGCCCATGTAATTGGTTCTTTTTTCCTCTGTTACTCTTAACCAGTTATTTACCCAGGTAGACACACCCACTGGAGTTCCAGTGGGAAGAAACACACATTTCTAGGGAGTGCTATGCCTGACATTTTGGCAAATGAGTTGAATTATATGCCAGAAATATTTGTTTCTTTCCAATTACTTTAAAGGAAATAAGAGTGACTGATTGTGCTGTACGTGCTTACATCATAGATATTTAAAATGGACATGAATCACTTTCCTCTCTCTTGTGTCATTCAGGTGTTTTGGCTTTTCAAAGACATGTTTTTTCTTACTAAGCACAGTGAGCATGAGAGAATGCTTGCTAGTTTGCTTGTATGTATAGCTTTTTTGGGTTCTAGTTTATGTTGCTCCAAGTTTGACTCCCACTTCATTATTGCTGTGAGATTTAGCACTGGCTAAATGCTGTGGTGTTACTGCAGGCTTCCCTGGGAGGTGGGTGACCTGTTCTGTATTTTACCTGCTTACCTATCAGAAATGTTGCCTTTGAACTTCTATGTCTAATTATTTCAGTGTCTTGTGATTATTTTAATGTTGTTTTCTTTGCCATGCTGCACATAAGCAATTACTAGCTTTATTTGATTTGGGCAGCTTTATCTCCAGAGTAAATAAATGCTCTGGAGTAATTTTATTTTAAAATGTGTTTGCTTATGGGCAGAGCAGTACTGCTTTAACACTGTTGCATTAAACTACTGCCAAAATGTGTGGAGGTGCTATTATTTATTATTTGAGTTTACAGAGGGTTATCTGGGTCTAGGTTAAACTGAAAGGAAATGGATTGAAATGAAAGCAGGTATGCCAGCCTTTAAAACTGCAAGTCCTTGTGTATTTCTGAGAGCTTATCTAAACAGGGCCAGCCCTTACACTCTAATGTAGCTCCACAATGCCCATTATCTCTTTGCAAATACACTATTTGTGTGACAGTAATGTGTAAGCTTTGGCCTGTAGGACAGAGATTTTAAAACAGCAAAATTTAAAAAGGGCAATACTTGGAAGGAACTCCATGCTCTCATCAGAAGTGTACATTCAAAAATGGCCAAGTTAGGGGGAAAGAAGTTTCCTCACTGTCTATTTCATCCAGTGGAATCTGGCCAAATATCTGAAGGTAGGGACGATAAAGAACCCTTCTGAATATCCATTCCACTCGGCTGTCATTGGGATGGAGCAGAGCTTGAGTTGTCACACCGTAGGCAATGAGCCACACACTCAAGAAAAACAGAAAGAAGAAAACATCCTTCATCTACAAAACAGAGGGGGAGGGGAGAAAAGGAGGGGCAGTGACTGTGATAACATAGTCAAGGAACAGTAGTCTTCTGTATGAATATGGCTCAAATAATTCTGTTTCTTTATAAGCTTGTTTAGGTTAAAGGAGGTGGAATAGGATACAGTTCCATGCACAGAATTCCTTGTCTGACCTTGCTGTTACCATATTGTCCTTGGCCTGTAGTAAGCATTCTTTGATAGCTCATTTAGATAAAGACACATTTTAAACTAAAAATCTTGCTTTCCAATAATCAAACATTTAAAAATGAAACACATTTTTATCTTTTAAGTGACTGTCACATTTTATCTTTTAAGTGCCTATTTTCTGTGAGCTATCTTAGTACCATGGACTGCTTTCCTGTGAATTACAAGAGTTCTGCTGCAGCAGAGAATCCTGGTAGCAGTCAATGCTCATTGATGAGTACTGAGCCACTGATACAGCAGGCAGTGAAGGCTGCAAGGATCAGGTTCCTTCTGTCTTCAGTTTTCAAGCTAAGTGATGCATCTGAAAGATTCTTTTTGGGGCTTCCTGCTTTTAAACATTCTGTTTCTCTACAGAAGCAGAAGTAATTGAATCCTAAAACACTTACTTAAAAAAAATCTAATATGAATATCAAGTGCAATAATTTTTCCCTGGTGGAAGAGGAACACTTCATCCTCTCCCCATCTGATCTGACAGAGTTCATTAGAGACTGTAGATTCCTTTCAATTAGATTATTGGATTGTACAGTTACCCAAAAGCATAGGCATTTCAGAGCTCCAGGATGTTATTTGGAGTTCTGGTAAGAAACATCATCTCCAAGCCAGACAAGACAGAGTTGATGTCTGACTTCCATTAATCTTTTTTGTTTTCTGGATGATCTAAAATTTAGGAATGCTGCAGGGCTGTAATAGTATCATGGTGATGGGAGAGTGGTGACAAGTCTGGAACTATTTTTTCCAATCTGCAGTCTCTCTGGAAATGAGTATTTTTCTGGAATTTTAGCAATTACCAGACCTGTTTCAGCAAATTTGTAGCAAGGGTATGAAGGGGAAAGACAGTAAGAGATCATCTGGGATTGCTTCTCTGTAAAGTAAGGGAGATGTTTTTGCTAGAACACCCTTGAACCCTTCAGGCAGGTTTCATTTACTGAGGTAACCTTCACTGTTTCTTCCTTTGATGTAAGATTCAACACTGAAATACCAAAGCTGAGCATTGTGTTGGCTTGGGCAGGGCAAAGATGAAAGGTCCCTGGTAGGGCTTTTTCTAGGCTGCTGTTTGTGTTCTCGTTTGCATCTTCCCAACCCCAGTGTTATCTTGCAGGACTTCAGGTGCCTGCAGAGTGGGCACAGGTAGGACTGTTCAAGGCCCTGGTTTAGCCTGGCAGGCAGCAAAGGAAGGGTTAGGAGCTGTAGCTCTGACTTCTCTCAAAATACAGGTCTGCTAATGCCATAAGCTAGATAATGAACAAGAACAAATATTTATTTGCCATCTACCCTTTTGCTAGTCCAACCAAATGTCACCTTAGAGTTCCAGGTATTGCATTTGTAGACAAATCCAAATAGCTTGGTAGTTATGTTTATTCAATGTATAGGCTTGTTTAGACTGTAGAGCTTTTACTGAGTTCTGCTGTGAGTCACAAATCAAGTATTTGTACATTCTGTAATGGTACTTACAATTAGATGAACTCTATTAATCAGTTAGCATGAGCTAATTGACCTGGAGGATTAACATGCCTAAATAAAAAGCTTTTTCAACATACTAATGCATACCCAGGCACAGTGACTGTAATCCTTGTTTTTTGCAGGAGAGCAGTAATAAATAAAAATATTTCATCAACATCTTCCAACATCTGCTCACAAAGTACTAATATTTTTTCATTGTAAGAGGAAGCTAAAAAGTACAAGTAAGAATAACTCCTGTTGGGAACTTGTAACTATCCTTTTTCATTGATTTTTTTTTTTCCCCCACACTTGCTGAAAAAAACATGATTTGTTTCCCCAAGTCATTTATTGGAAGCCCTGCCCTTCTGTACATGGTCTGTCATCTGCCTGAGGTCTTTGCCCTGGATGCACACAGCTTAGCAAGTAGGAGGAATAGCAGTAAGGCAAAGACTGCTCTTGGTTAGCCAGATCTGAGGATAAATTATTAGGTAAGATACAAGGATCAGTAAATTGGGACCAGTATACTGCACTGCAGAGGTGTGTGAAAGGATCTACTTCAAACATTCCATCTATAATAGAATACAGGAATGTGCAAAATGACAGGCCTTAAAAGTGTACAAATAAAGACAGATTATAAAGTTATTTCCTTTCTAAAGACAAGGTTTCCTACTCTCCATTTCTTAGAAGGCAAAAGTATTTATCTGAGACAAACTGCACACTCACCATCCTTTCCACAATTATGATCTTTGGTCCAAGTTGTTTGTGAATTGCAAAAATATGGATAAGTCTAAGTGTAAACACCATAAAATCAATGGCGAGTATTGTACGGCCAGCTTGGAAAGTTGAGTTCAGCATCCTGCAGAAGACATGGAATGAAATATCAACTCTCAGCAAGTACTGCTCATATCTGTGCAGTGAAGAGAAATAACCAAAAGATGCAGGAACACTCTTTTCTCTCTCTTGGCTTCAATAAGACTTATTAACAAATAATGGAAAATAAGATACTTTCAGTAAAAGGGATTTCAGAAAACAAAGAAGAGCTTTTCAGTGCATGTGTTTGAATATATCAATTTTAGAGGCTCCTACTGCAGAAGTACATCTCAAAGCCTGTAAAAATGAATGTTAGAGCCTGTCCTCTCATGCACATGACTCAGCTGTAAGTTGACATACACAGCCCTTGCTACTGATGCAAATACATACCTGCAGATTACCCCAATTATAAAGAGGAATATGGTCACCATATCACATTTATTCCAGTTATCCTCCACATACAGTTTGAACTTTTTCATTAAATTTGTGTCTTCATCTGTATAGAAACTCTGAAAAAGAGAAATAACCATTGGTATTGATAGCTTTCCACTTTCACTATTTCCTCCTGACTTTTAACAGAATACCTGTTGCCTTTTTCTCTTTCATTGCAAAGAGCAAAAACAAATTATGAGTGTAATAAGGGGGGGACAAAGCAATACCGCTTCCAGTTAGAGTTCAGTTTCCAGGCACTGCTGTGAACAGCATGAACAGATTTGGCATTTCTGTGCTGGAATTGTCAGTGAAGGCAATTTGATTATCTAGGCAAGGAGTTGGCTTGCTTAATTGGGTTTTAGCCTGGCAGTCTTCATGTTTTACAGGTTTATAATGAAATGTTCTTTGATCCAGATATTTTCCATGTTCTTCTCTGTTAATGGTCTTGCTGCATAATTTCAAGTAAATTGTGACAAACTTTCCTGTCTCTTTTGCTTAAATAATGAACACCTACTGGTTCTTCCAGAGTAAATGATTCTAACTGCTTTTTTTGTATCTAAAGAGAAGAGCTTTGTGCAACCCACAGTTGCAACACACTTGCACCACTGTTATTGTTTCACTTTGTAAACTGAGGACTTTCCAAAACCAGTAGTAGGAGACTAATGGAGGAGGGCTTTTGGGGGTTGGTGGTTTTGTTTGGTTGGGGTTTTTTTTAAGAAAAGCAAGCCCAAAAGAGATCTGCTAATATTTTGAGTTGAAAATTATTTTAGGAAAAGCCACAAATAATCTGAATTTATTTACTTGTGATTTTTTAAACAGTCTCCATCAGGGAAGAATCTCCTAAAAGGATGTAGAGCTGTCTGCTGTGTTTCCAGGTGTAGACTATAACTTCCAACTTATATTATTTGTGGTGGGAAGACCTAGTTCTGTGGAGTGAAATCAGAGAGAGACTTTACCAAGCAGAGAATATCTGAATGCTGGCAGCCCACTTGACTTGGCTAAGGCTGCAGTAGGATGGAAAGGATGGCTAAGGATGGAAAAACAGCGGTAGAGATGTAGGTTTATATGGTGGAGGAAGAGCTTGCTCTGGGGGAGAGAGGGGAGATGTTTAGGATAAGGTAAGTTCTGTGTTGTTCTGTGCACCTGACACTTGAAATGTCCAAGCCTGTACAGCTGTACAGATTGTAAATCTATTGCAAATGTTGCTGGAGCTTTTGCTGTGTTGGCACTGAGGTGATGCAGGTTACTCACCTGTCGGATCTCTTCCAAGACAAGGGTAAACACCCAGAAGTAGAGCACAATTTCTTTAACAGATGGACCCTGAGGTGGAGGTGGTTTAAAGTCCAGTAAAAGGACATAAGTAAATAGAAAGAGAAAAGCAAAGTACATGATAACATTCCCCATAAACACAGTTACAGGGGCACTCCAGAATTTTCTCCACCGGGTAAATATGAATGTTGCCCATGCTGTGTTTGCAGAAGGGTTCTGTTTTTCCAATGTGTCATTTCCTCTGCAAACCAAAAAGAATACATGCTTGGTGACAATCTCCTAAAATTAGTTCATGGGAATAGGCTCAATATTATTCTATATAAAGCTTCTTGTAAGATAGTAAGAGGCAGATGCTGGGGCTGGCCAAGGCGGAAGGCTGTAGAAGTCAGAGCAATCATATTACCATAGCAGAAATACTTCAAATCAAAAATAAGTTTTTGAAAAAGAAAGTCACATCAGAATTATGTGAGCATTTTTATTATTACAGTTTAGTTGTATTAATTTTCTTTTGTAAGCTTCATTGTGTTCTGCATGGACAGAAAATGCACAAGGAGAGGAGGAAGGCTAATTGGCCTTTATAAATCTAAATAATAGAAAAGAAAAATGCCAATGAATTTTTGTGAGTCAGCTCTTAATTATTTTGGCTTTAAAATTTCTTGCAGTATTTGTCTGTGGAAGTTCTTGTTGTTGCTGTGACTTTGAACTTCTGACCCAGTCTCTAAGTGCTGGATCGTGTTAAGCCTGTGTTTCTTGACTATCCCTGCTGGAATCTGATAGACCCACTGAAGAATACCTCGCTGCTCTGCATAACTGGCATCTTGCCCTATGTGATTAAATTAGAGTAAGTTGCAAAATAACAATATAGAAGCCTTTTAGCAAAAAGAGTTGACCTCATAAAACATGTACTAAGGTAGCCTTTGAGCGGTGTGCAATGACACAAGTATTTTGGTAACTGAAGGGAAATTTGACCTGTACACTTACAGCTGTTTTGCTGTGTTTTGGAACATGAGGTGGTATTTATTGGCAATGGAAAATATCCTGTGCAGAAAATGCAAGTTTGATAGCAATTTGATCTTTGTGTGAGGATTTGTTTCCACATAAAATGCTCTCCTGTGTAAGCTAGGAATGTTATTGGACCTTTAATTTTGTGATTCTTACTCTGAGAAGTTTGATCTCCAACAAAGGATGTGCACACTAGGGTATGTTTTCAATTTCACCTCACAGAAAATAAACAATGACTCGTCTCTGGTTTTTAATTTCCTCTGACAATCTTGCTAATTATTAAATACATTTGTTATAAGGGAGAAGTTCTCTTTGTGGCCAATCTTTTCTATATGCCTGATTCTGTACGACCTCTCAATTTACAACATCATGAGATACATTCCCGTGGTAACAGGCTAATATCATAAACAGATAATTGCAGCTTTACTGTAAGATGCTGAAATAGATCTGGGATGGAGAGAGCCTCTTTGTTAAAATAAATTGCTAGGATAATAGCAATTGGAACATGGAATATAATGACCAAACCATGCTGCACTCACGATATGGAAGTGCTTTATGATATTGCTTACAAATAGCTCCCAAGAGGCAGATGCTTTTACACCTATTTTATAGGTTAGGGAGGGAGAGAGAAGAACTAATGATTTTCTCCAATATACTAGCAGTTAAATGCCAGAGGTAAAAATAGAACCTAATAACTCTGACTTGGTCCAGGACTTTGTACTGCTGCTGATGCTTCCTCTCTACCACTGGTCACACATTTCTGGAGTTCTCTTTAAATCATGGAAAAGCTAAGTGGTTATATAGCCATTAAGAGGACTTTATGCCAATCAAAAGTCTACTTATCCCGAGTTAAGTCCTTGTGGTCTCCCAGGTTTTGGTGATAAGTGTGTGGTAGAGGTATAGGGAGGATTCTGTTCTGAATCAAAGATCTGACTGACCACAAGCAACTGACAAAACCTTTGTGCTCAGTTACCCATTTATGTGATGCTCCCTCTAACTCATAATGTTCTTGGGGCTCATCTGTTAAATATAAATTAAGAGTGTGAGAAGCTGACTCGATGTAAAATTCCCTGGTACTGATGGGTGCAAGTGCATCTTTGTAAGAATGTATGCAGGTATGCAGTGATGCAAGGTTTTGCTGAGAACCTTCTTTGTCCTCAGCTCAATAATCTGATAACTTCCTAAAATCCATTGGGTATTAATCATCATGAGCTGATGGGAATGTCAGGAAATACTATGTGATTCCCAAGTGAATTCCTTGTTCTTTGTTCTTAATTTCTCGTAGAAATTTACCTGCTCAGAAAAACTAAACTGGTATCTCCCTAAAGCAGTGCTATATCCCTGTTTATTTTCCTGTACTCCTTTTAGAGAGCAGAAACAGCAGTAATCAAAAGGGCACTTCCTGAGGAGTAATGACTTTCTTGGCCCTTCAGCTGCTCCTTAGAGCATTAACTGATGATCTAAGGATGATGGTCACTAATACACAAGAAGTGTCCTGTTCTGTGGCTGTTCTCATAAAAGCTACATTAGCTGATGATTTTAAACTTACCTATCTTCTTCCTTGGAGAAGAACAGAGTCCTCTCTGAATCCAAACTGTCCAGCTCTCTGAATGGCTCTGGCTCCTTCTTTGATTGTTTTTCCTCACTGTAAGGGAATAAACTCATTAGTTAAAAGATGGTGCTTAGCCATTTTTCACTACTGAATTGACATTGATACAGAGCTGCTAGCATGTGCTTATCTTGGATCTGCTCTGCTGGGAGCTATTAAATAGGGCATAAACTTTATCTTTACAAATCCTTTATTTTTAAGGAGGAGGCTGAAGTTACCCGCAAGATTCAGAGAGGTGATAATTGGTGTGCTTCACAAAAATGGAGCACGATGCTCAGTTTCCTCAAACTAGTTAGGATTTGAGCAGAAGTAAACTCCTCAATCAGTCTTAGAAGAGAATTGCTCAATGCTCCATTCCTAGTTACTCTTAGTAGCACTTAAGAAGAGAGAAGCCAGAAGCAGTGGGGGACATGTGACAGTTCTTGCATTTCCAGGGAAAGGAAGCAAAAATATGGAAATTTGGAAAGAATTGCTTTGATCATGTATAATAATTCAAACCTTTCCATGAAAACTTTGACAAAATATCACATTAAATGAATTTGAATTTGAGAGCCAGAAGATCATCTTTAGTGACATTAGCAGAAGGCAAATCTTAAATCAGCATTGCCAAACAAGTTTTCCTCTTGCTTTTTATGTAGTTTAAGAGTTAAGAAACATGTATTTCATAATAACATGTCATTTCATATTGCTAATTCTTATGATTTGTTTATGATTCTCTGAATATTTGAGGTTTTCCTAAAGTTTCAGATCCATAATTTTTATGACCACCTGAGCAGATTGGCTGTTCTTTTTTTCTTTTCTGTTTTTTAATTTTATTTAGTTGGTTGATTTTTGTAGTGCAGGGTGTTTTGTTTTGTTTTCTTGATGTTTATAGTGCATGGACTCTTTTTCAAGAAAACCTAAGATTGTAAGGCACTGAATTTGAAAATCTTAATTGATTTTGATTGATAATTTAATGTCAGTCCCATGTTTTTGAGCTTGACTTATGATTATCAAGGCTTGTGGCTGATAGCAGTGCTTTGTGATGGCTGTTTTCCTTGGATAAGATACTGAGGTTTGAGCCAGGCATCTCCAAATCTAAAAACAAATGGTTCTACAGCTGCAGATATTCTACACATTGCTGTGTAGAATCTGGAGCTGACAGAAGTCCAACAGGCTTTCCTGTGGACTGTGCAAAATAGAATGATCTCTGTGAAACCATGGCATTGATCTTTTAAGTATGTAACAGGACACACAAACCACTCAGCCCCATAGAAAAATTATTTGGTTAGGTGATATTAGGTGATGCTACTGTTTTAATCACTTCAGGGAGAAATTTTGAGTCTGAATATTTTTATGGCTTATTTTTCATCACTTACTTATTTATCTCTTTCACCCACATAGTTATGTTTATACCTGAATGATATGAAATTGGTGTAGATTAGGAAGGGACACCAGAATGCACAGATTAACTTGAGGATCTGTGTGCTTGTAGACATGTCTCCCCACCATATTTTTGTCAGGAAGGCCTGAAAGTCAAGAAGAGAAGAGATGGCTTTAATACCACAAAAAGATACTTGCAAATGAAGCACACCTATGTTCAGTGACTCCTAAAACAGTGAATGCTCTGGAAACCTCACAGCTTCAGAGCAAACAGGTTCTCTGTGTGTCCTTCTGCAGATGTGGAGTATGCAAAGAGTTATTTGGAGACCAGTGGAAAGAGCAGCGAGCCAAATGGAATTAAACAACATCTGTAGTACTAAGGAAGCCCAAGTCAGGCACTGGGAGATAAAAGCAGCATCACTCTTAATTTAGCTTTGTGTATGCAGAGAGAAGGCAGGTTGTGAGAGCAAAGCTGAATAGTAATTTAATTTAACTTTTATCAGTGGGCTCTCTCTTGAATCTGAACAAAGAGTTACCTCACATCTTGGAGCAGCTTCATTATGCCCCAGGCAGATTTATAGTGCTTTTCTGATGCTTCTCTGTGAGCAAGAAAGGAATAAAAAGCAAAAAAGCACACGATGGATTAAGGGCTAAACCTTCTCCTCAGCACACTGGTCTGTGTGCCAGCTGGAAGAGATGGGGAAAGGGGAATTGTGCTGCTTTGGCAAGGACATGGTATAATGTCCTTTTTGTCTGTTGCTAGGGGGAGAGAAGAGTCCCTTCACTGAAAAATGGTTCTCAGGGGAATACTTTCATTGGGGTTGTTCAGTTCCTGTATTGCCCTCTCCTGTGCCCAACTTAAGGGCCCGTGGGCGTGTAAAACTTACCTGGACACCATCATGTGCAAAGAAAGACTTTGCATCTGCTTCTGTGGCCAGCTGAAGGCACGTGGTTTTGCTCCAGTACTGATTTTTCCTCACCAACAGAGCAAATGCTCTCTCCTCACTGTTGTGGTAGCACTCACTAAACAGTTCTGCCATATGAAGGAAACACAGACAAAAAATACATCTCTTGGGTGATCTTCTTACTCTTTGAAGGATGAGTTGTCAGGCTGTCCTCACTTTCCTGAACAGACTAAAGAAGATAAGCAGCCCAGCTTTGTCTTGTAGACAACAAATTCTTCATTTTGAGACAGAGCTACTTGACATAAAATAATATTAGACTTGGTGGAGTGTTATGGCATAATTGTTTCCAGAGAAACTGGTCCTGGAGCTTAGAAACCAGGATAAATTTAATGAGTCAAAAAAAAAAATAATCAAGATGTTCTCATTAGACAAGTTCTGACTTCTCATGTCTGTTCCATTCTACTGATTCACTTGATTATCTCAGTACCTTTCCCAAGCCAGCCTACACCTTGCTACACTGTGAGGCTGGGCAAGAAGGTCAAGTGCATTTAAAATTGTTGATGTGGTTGATGTGGTATTTATCATTCTTAAAGAGAGTTTGCTTTGCATAATCCAGGCCAGAAATTAAAACTGAGGATCTGATCTAATATTTATCAAAGCTGAGAAGCAGAAGTTCTGTGTATTGGATTAGGCCTCATAATTCCATGACTAAATTACTTGAGCCCTGTGATTATATGAGAACTTCATTTTTAATTTTTGTAAATAACAATGGCCCTGTAAGAAGAAGGGAAAATGTGATCTCTGTGTAAATAAACCCGCATGAGCCTTCAGCTTCTTGATGAACTGCCTCAAAGGAAGAGGAGCCCTTGTGTTTGTTTCCACGTGGGGCACATTTTAAAGCCCTCTCCTCACAGCAGTGAAGGTGAGGATTGGCTGAAGTCAGGTCAGCAGAGGAGCTTGTGTGCAGACATCTGTTCCTGCAGCGAGCAGAGGGGCGAGGGCTCAGCGTTCCAGCATTGCGGATGCCTGATCTGACTGCTGTAGGGAGGGGCATCTCCTCTGCTGCAAAACCAGCCTGAGCATCACTGCAGCTTGCAGTGCACTTGGCCCTCTTCTGGGTGAGGTAATCTCAAGTTATTTTTAGCTGCAATGACAAAACTTAAAACTTGTTGCTCTAGTGGCCCTTACAGAGCAAGCTTGATATTGCAGGAAGAGCAGGCTGCTGTGAGCCTGGAAGTGTTTTGGCTATTCTATCTTTCATATCACTGTAACACACCTTGTACTAAGATCAGACAATTAAAATACCAACAAGCAGCAGGAAAGTATCCGTGCATCCCAGGGGGCCTGTCTTGGAACAGAGATTTTTCCAAAATGAGTGGGTTTTTAATCTTTCCTCTGTATCTGAATGTTTGGGACTGCCTGTGCTGCAAGGCTGGTAAATTATTCATGACAGCTGACCTTTTACAACTGAAACTGTATTTTTTTTCACTTGCTTGCCTTCCAATGGCATTTCCTTCATAAATTTTCAATACCATTCAAAAAGTGCCATTACTTACCCACAGCGAGCTGCTCATACTTGGCCTCTTTCATTATGCAAGCTGCTTTGGTCTCCGTCTCCAGGCGGGACATCTCTTTCAGGATCTTGCAGGCTGCCAGAGCTGAAGCTACACCCTCCTGACCCTGTGGAATTGAAAGGGGCACTGCTGCCACCCTCCACTGGAGGGTATTCCCGAATGGGGAAATGCAACACTATGATGCACGTTCGATGTGTTGCACTATGCAACACAACAAACAGCAAAAAGTTCATGCCTTTCAAGAAAAATCTTCCCTCCAAAACAGACTTGAAAGCCAAAAATGATGATCATATTGACAGTTTTGATGATATTTGAGAATTAAAACCACATGTTGTGGATGCCTCATCCCTGCAGTGTTTGAGGCCAGGCTGGATGGGGCAAACCTGTCTAGTGGGAGGTGTCCCTGCAAACCTGTCTAGTGGGAGGTGTCCCACTTGATTTGGTGGGATTTGGAGCTGGATGATCTTTAAGGTCACTTTCAACCCAAACTATTCCATGATTCTTTACTGGTAGTTCTTGTGCTTTGTAAGGCTGGAGACTTCTGGGCCCAGGCTCTTAGAGGGACCTGATTTGGGATAGCAATCGAGCTCAGAAAGGAGAACAATATGCCTTGGAAATAGAGCAACACATTCTCCCTGTGTTGAGATAGCTCCAGCATGGCTGTGCTGGGGCAGGGATGCAGGAGAGAGGAGGAAGCCCAGCTGGCAGAGGCCCAGCCCTGGCCCGCAGCAGGTGCCAATGTGCACGCACACAGCCTGGCAGCCTCTGGCCAGATGTGCCACTCTGCAAGGCCAGGGATGGAGCTGAGAGCTCTCTCTCTCTCTGTATGGGGGCAGGGAGGCTCCCAGATGTGGGGGACAGGGCTGGCTTGTGAGACAGGAGCCGATTATGCCAGCCCGAAGCGCAGCCTTGGAGCGCGTCATGCTGCTCCCTACGCGTCCAGCACGTAAGCTGGAGATGCTTCCCTGCTCCCGCTTCCCTCGGGTCACGCTCAGGGCCAAACAATCACCGACTGTTGGAGGCACAAACCCTGCTCCTGGGACCTGGGACCCATCGGGAGCAGGGCTGATTTACACCTGCTCCTGCTCCCCCTGGCCCTGCGGGCAGGAGCCATGCAGAGATGAAAGGGCCCATAAATGCCACCTCTCGTGTTTTGGAAACTAACCCATCAGTCATCTGAGTGCAAGGCTGAGCAAAAAAACATCTCGTAAACTTGAAATATGGCATTACTTCACCTGAAGCAGCTCCAGCTCACAGCTTACCATAGCCCAGAAATAGTTTGCCATCTTGTGCCGGTTTTGAAGTACTGCCCATACAAACAAATCCCTCCAAGGATTTTCACTTTTCTGGTTCATGTCCAAGGGCCCAGGTAATCCCTTTGTGTTCGTTTTGTCCTGAAATATGGTTTGAAGAATTCAAAATCTGGTTGGCAGTCTCACTCCATGCAAATGACACAATCTAAGATGCTTTCAGCCTCACTGCCTACTTCATATTTCTTTGACTTTTCAGTAGGACCAAAAGGTAATTAGCTCATTCTGTACCAAGTTAAAGGATCCTTGTGTCCCCAATATAACCCAATATGTGTGAGAACATTCTGGATCAAATGGTGGCTCCATTGAACCCAATGCTAAAGGTTTCATTGGCTTTATTGAATCTGGGGTTTCACCACTGGTGTGTAATATCAGACAAGACAAACCTGTGATTAACTAATCTGAGCTTGCCTTCAATTATATCTGACTCTGCTCTGCTGCCACAGAGGACAAGGCTTCAGAGAAAAGGGAACAAAAGGCATTTCATTTCATCAGAAATAAATCTCGCCCAGGCCTGTACAGGACAAGAATAGAGTACGTCAATACCCCTTTTTAGTCCTTCCTTTGAGAAACCTTTCCCTCATGCAGAGAGCAGTTTAAGTAGAACAGTGCTTATTCCTTTAGCACTTGATAATAAAATAGTCTAGAGGAAGTGTAGCCACTTAGGTCAAGTTCTGAATTTTAAGTATATTTTAAAATAACTACCTTTTTTTCTATTGTGTTGGTTAGAAGCAGCCAGGGTATATTCATTTAAACAGGGTTTTGTGAGAATATATTTTTAAAAAATTTAAATGATGGGATTCTGTTAAAATGTATTTTAATGGCACTTTTGGGGATTTTTTTTGGGGGGGTGGGGTGTTTCTTCAGTTTGTAGTGAGCTATTGAATCAATTAAATTGCATTGAAAGCCTTGCAGGAGACAAAGCCTAAAAGCCTCATCTGATTTTGTAACCACTACTTCCTAACTTGAAAAAAGACACACAATTGTGATGCTTTTTCTGTTGCCAGTGATAATGGGATTCAGCCATGGGAAGAAGCTTTAAAAGGAAAAAGCGAGTAGGCAGCAGGAACTGATCTCTGACCTGGGCCTTATCTACAGCACTGGGCTTTAGCTCACTTGTGCCAAATGCCAGAAAGGCTAAGTGAGGTTCTGGGGGCAAAATTTTATTTCTGGCAAGTTTGTAAGTCTGGAGTATGCTTGGTGACTTCAGAGATATTGTCTCAAGTTCTTCATCCTTGTTAATGAAGAAACATTGAGTAGATTCTAACTTAGCTTTTCATACTACTAATTAATTTAGCTAGGCTTTATCAAAGCAAAAGTAATTGAACGTCTCAAATAAGATTTTTTTTAAAAATTGGTTTCTAGTTTTAACAGTTTTTTAGGTGTAATTACAACTTGGCAAATACCAAAAGGCTTAATTTGTTTAGTTTGTCTGAAACTGAACTCTAATGAAAATTCTTTATACATCTTTGTTTTGAAACCTTGCACCCAAAATTATTTTCAATGCTTTTGCAAGCACTTTGGTACTTAGGTGTTTTAATGTTAAATCACCTGTCAAAATGCAAAAATGATGGTGCATCTATTGCCCCACTGTGGATTATAGACATTCCACACTGGTACCCCCATCACAAATTCTCCTTGTCATATGTTGGCCAGCATGCTTGCCAGGGCCACATCACATAATTGTGCCTATTTCTTGCTCTGTGTTCTGGCACTCCTTAAAAAGACTAAAATTATCTAAAGGCAAATATCAAATACTGGATATTACTGAATATCAATATCTGAGTTCAGTCTACTTGTACAGAGTATAAATCTGAGAATAGTTTTGTGTACAAAGGTGACCATTTTTAGACCTGGGATTGAAAATCTCCATTGCCTGCTTTTCCTTCTCCTAAGAAGAAAATTGCCTTTCCAGTACTACTTCTTGAAATTCTGTACAAGAAAAGCAGACCACTATTTTTATGTCTAATTACTCTCTAGTAAATGTAAATCTTATTTGTATTCCCCATACTCCTTTAACTAAAGCTGTTCCCTGCCCCACCCCAAAGACTAGCTCTGGTTAAGACTGTACAAATTCTAAACTGGGGGGGAGCAATGATGCAGAGTTGTGACTCACAGATTTCTTCTTGCCTTCATGTCTGAGGTCTTGATAGAAACCTTTGCATGCATCATCAAGAAAATCCTTGAGAACTCTGGAGACCTCAGTGAGAGTGAAGAGGGGGCAGGTGCCCTTCTGGTCACTTTGCTGCTGACCAGTGTGCCCTGCCAAGGTCAGTTTGCTTTCTTCATGCTTCTTCAGGAGAAGTTCATAGAGCAGACATTTCTGAGAAATGGAACAGTAGAGTCTCTGCAACCGACTGTAGGTCAGGAATTCATATATGTTAGCCCCATTGTCAATAAATAACTTCACAAATTCTGGTTTGTTGTTGACTAGAGCATCCATCATCACTTCCTCCAGGTCACAGGACTAGATTGATGAAAGAGGAAAAAAAACCAAACCAAAAAAGGAAATTTTGAGGGTTAATAATGGATGGATGATGAGAGAGGTTAGATTTAACATGAGGAGAGGCACATTTTGTCTTCCACCAGTCAACAGTGAGTACAATGAGAAAGAGGTGGAACTCTCTTCATTTTTCTCTGACAAAATGTCTGTGCCAGCATTAATGTTACAGCATCAACATAAAGTGTGTGCTGTATGACTCAGTGTGAGGTACCTACCACACTGGGTATTTATACAGCAACTGAAAACAGTGACATTCTTCATGCCACCTTCTAACAGTAATATTTCCCTGCTTCTTGTGCTTTGGTTTGTTTGCTTTAAAGGTCTGTATAGAAGGGGAGAAAGATTGTTGCTCTCAAACAGCTCAAGAAAGGGATGATGACCACTGAGTTATTCCTCTATCTTTAGCCATTATCATACAGGGGCCCCAGAAAGACAAACAGCCTCAGGAAGTATAAACCCCTGCCCAATCTCTCAGTAGAGTGTGCAGGTACTGGTAAAAACTGAAGCCATCTTTTGGGATGCTCCAGTGTCCTGTACACAGTGGAACATACACTGAGTGTCCTCTAAGACAAAAAAGCCTGGTACCTTCCACTCCACGTCACCATTGAATATTTCACTTTTAGCAATGTCGACCCTATTCCAGGCCACTGCCAGTTTCAGTTCATCCAGATATTCCTGAGCCTCCTGACTCTGACTTTTACAGGCTGGGAAAAAAATAGGAAATGCAAATAAAGTCAGTACTTTACAGTTATGTTTCAACTTTACAGTTATGGTTGAGTTTAATATAGTATTGGTACTTCGATTAGCAATGCAAACTCTCCTTCAGCTGTCACAAATCTGTGGATTGCTTAACCAGAAACCCTTCACAGCAATGTTTTCCTAAATTAAGAAGCATTAATATTCAAAAATGTTATTTTTTTCTAGATGAACCATATAAACAGCATTAAGCATTAATGGCTGTTGGATATTAAGAGGGACTCTGGCCTGCAGAAAGCAGGGGACAGGTCTGGCTGTTGGTTTTGCCTTGTGTCAATTAGCACATCAGGAACAGAATGTCTTTTTTCTTTTTTTGCTCCCATGCTAAGTTTAAGCTAACACAAACCATAAAGTTAACAGAAACTGAAATAAATGGCAGCACAAGTAATGAATTCTTTCAGAAGATATAGCGGAGATTTCTTATAGGAGAAATTGATTGTTTCTGAAACAAAGGTGGTTTTGGTCACTTGTGGGTTTTGGTTTTGTTTTCATTGAGGTTTCTTTTGTGGTTTAATTGGAATAATATAAATAATATACTGCTCCAGTATATTTCAGTTCTTTTACAGCCTATGTTATTAAGAGAAGCAATTAGTGAAATAAAGGAGTGGCTGAAATAGAACCATACAACAGCATGAAATTTAAAAGCAAACACTAGTTTAAAGGAAGCTCACAAGAGTTACAGTAACTGCCACAGTTAATTTGTCAATAAACAAGCAAAAGAACAGAGCATCAGAAATGATATCTGATCCAATATTAAACTGAATTTGCACTGGAAAAATAGGAAATATATTTATGGCATAGAAGTCAAGTAAGACAAACATTACAATGTTTGCTTATTGTATCTCACCTTTTACTAAGGCTTTCAAAATGACTGTGTCTAGTTCTTCTGAACCATCTTGCTCAAAGTTGTGCAGAGTTAGAAGATGCTGGTGTGAAATAATATTCTGAATCTGTTTGGAGACGAAACAAAAGTAATTTTACACAATGTCCTTTGGATGCACAATAGTGCCCAAATGCCCAGGAGAGATCACCCAGATGGTATTTCCCAAAAATTTACATTCTAGTTGTAAAGCTGAGGTTTGGGAAGCAGGCCAATATTACTTGTTTCCCATATATAAATAACTCCTAAGGCAAGGGGGGGATTTTTACTGCCTTTTCTGAGTGACCTACCAGGATAGGAGGAATAGAATTTGGATATTCTGAGAACCAGTGCTTTAATTAAAAGATCCTTCCTTAACTTACATTCTTATTTTACTCAAAGTCACGTTATAGCCAGCATAACATTAGTTTCATTTTACCTCATCCTGCTTTGACATTTAAGTTTTGCTCTCTGAGTTGTTTATTCAAAAGCATAGTCTCTAACTCTTCTCTGAGTAGAAGTCCTCAAATATTGATATATATACAGTACTCTCATCTTTCCTTCTGCTTCTCTATTTATTGAGTTTTCTTTCTTGCAGTGCAGCTGCACTGAGACTTTGTGAGCCTCTGGCAATATTGCGTCCAGGTGCTTTTCATCCCCTTTTGTTAGTGATTGGTAAAGTTCTTCCTAATGGAATTAATATGAGGATCTTTTAAAGCTGAGGATTGTGGCAGGGAATGTAAAGAATAAGTGGTGAGCCAGGTCAGGAGGACTTGGTTTATCTCAGAGGCACCCAGTGCTCTTCACTCTTCACACAAGGACAATCTCAGAGTGGGCATTTGTTCCTAAAAGGCTTGTGCAACTGTACCCCAAGACAAAGAGTAAAGAAGATCTCTGAATCTGTTTTGTCTCTCTGTTTTAAGAACAATGATACTTAAAGAACAAGTAACTGATAATAACAGTTATCCCATAACAATAGATAGGATCATTTCTAAGCACGCTTCATTCTACTTAATTTATTCATGCTTATCCCCAGCCCGGTTTCCATTTAACAGCTGTAGGTCATGAATTAGGTCTCTTCTGTCACAGCTGCACAAGCTGCACAGCTGTGGATATAAATAATGCTTGGTGTCCCACAGGAGGACTGTCGGGTTCCTGGGTGCTGGCTGTTACTTGAGGAAGTAATTGAGGAAGGACAGAGCCCTCAGTGTTCAGTGAATTCCTGGGGCAACAAAGCAGTTTGCATGATCAAATGACCACTTGATTTTTAATGCTAGAGAGGCATTCTATGGCACCAGTGTCAAAGCACTGGAGTTCCCAAAATTTCTGAGCAGCTTCTTGCCAAACCTGTACTGAAGGGGCTACCAAAGCTACAAGTGTTAGGGGATGGCTTTGTGAACATGATGGTTTATCAAACTGTGAACTCACTGTCAATGTCCACTGGAGAATATCCTTCCACGAGAAGCTCTCTGCAGGGAATTTCTCCTTAAATTGCTTTTCAACAGCTTCTGGCATGATAAGCTGTGGGTCATTCATGAATGCTGCTAGGATGTCTGCTGTACCTCCAGACCCTGCTAAGATAAGCCAGGGAGCAGAATTTTCCAACCCGCTGCAAATTCTCTGTAGTTCAAAATAAGATGTTTTTAAAATTCATAAGTGGAAAGAAGATGTTTTTCAAGAGAAGAACTTCTAGCAAACGAGGAATAAATATGTACCTAAATCAGATTCACTATGGAATCAGTCCAGACTCCTCTAAGCTATTAGGATTTTTTGAATTCTGTAGCAGGTCATCCATGTATGGCCTCTGACTATGCTTCTTTTCATGACACATCTGCTGAGTAGCTAAGCAACCCAATTTGGACAAACAATGCATAAAATTTCATTGACCCTGACATTTTTTTTCCCCTGAAGTCTCTGTTTCAGCATAGTCAAGTGCAAGGGAGTAACCCTGTACAGAAATTACCAGCAGGCTTTTTTTTCTGTCTGCTGAACCTGGCAATATGTTCTGAAAATCAGGAATTTGCCTCTGGGATTACAACATTGAGCTACAGGAAAAAAACACTGAATCATAGCAACTACAAGAGTTAAAGGCTACTAATTCTATTACTTGTGCAATTAGAATGAGTCAGGCAGGTTGTTGAGAGAGGAGAGCAGAGGCTATGGCATTATAATTGCAAAAATGTCTCTTTGCTGCCAGTCTGTTTCTTCCTCTGGAGTTGTACAAGACTGCATTGATTCAATTGTGGTGCAAGGGTTTTTTTCTTTAGTTTAGATATTGAGGGTTTTTTTAAAAACTGTTTGTAGTCTCTGGTGTGTATTATCCATTTTAAGAAATCCATTTAAGAAGTTGGTATTCTAAAAAAGTGTGGCCAGTCATCCATTCCCAGCACATATTGGTTTAGAGGATCTCCAGCCATTCACTTTTTGTCTTCCAGTCACACTGTTCTGTAAAACTTTGAAAAGAGGATTTAGATGTCATAACATGGGATTTTTCTAAACCAAAGATACAGGAAACACTGCAACATTTAGCTTCTCATGAAAGAAATGAAGCAAGCTCATGAGGTGATGTAATCTTTGTTTAAGCAGAGAGATTTCTAATATGATATGAGTGCATGTTTTAATCCAGCTGACAAAAGTTATGACAAGATACAAGAAATTGAAACTAGAAAACATCCCCAGAAAGGAGTCATTATTCTGGAAAGTGGTTACCAGCTTGCATGTCACAGTCTCAGCACCTGGAAACCTTAAATTATAGTTAAATTACATCTCTCTAAAGGTTTTCTAGACCCAGAGTACCATAAAAAAGATAAGTAAAGTAGAATAAAAGTCAAAGACTATTTCCTTGTTAACAAGTTCTTTAAGATGTAGAACCACTCAGGAAAAAAATCAAAACTGATCCTTTGCTGCAGAAGATTTGGGATTATTATCAGACAACACTCCAGTCTTCAATCCTACCATGTAGTTTTGCTCAGTGGAACCAGGACACCCTTTTTAAATGGCACATCCAGCAAACCTGGTCTTGTGCTTCCTCTGAGCTCTGGGGCTGAACAGCACTAAAAGATTCCTCTTTTTTTTATCTTTTTTTTTTTTTTTTTTTTTTTTTTTTTTTTTTTTTTTTTCCCTCAAGTTATAACAGAGTATTTCTGTTTCCCTAGATCTGGACCTGGTTTCTGTGGGTTTGTTTTGGGTTTGGATTCTTTCATTCCACTGGACAAGCTAGCAATGGAAGTTTTAATGATCAGTTGGTGCCTATTCAAAAGTAAATATTTCTCCCAAACAAATACTCTCAAATTTAATACTAACAGAATTCAGTTCTTAATGGCATATAGATGTGAGTTTTGACTTCATGTAAAGTGCCAATAGATGTGTTTGTCATACAGCCAAATTTTCCATTAATTACTTGGCATCAGTTAATTTATTTTTCCAAAGCTGAAAACAGCTTCTTACCTCAAGTGTGTCTGGTCCTCCATTTACCAGCAAGCACAGCACGGGGATCTCGATGCTACCTGTTCCTGCAAAACAGAAGGTTTAATTTTTAAAAAGTAGCAGCTTTTTAAACAGCCTATTGCTGTTTTGTTGACCCCTTGAAAATATTTCTCCTCTTATGTGCTGTTTTGGTCTCTTCATGAACCTGCAGAAGGATGTGGCAAGGGAAGAGAATAACACTGACCTAACAGAGGGGTCCTGGCCTAGGATTCAGGACAAAGGCACCTTTGCCTTGGAAATTTTGTGTGATCCCTGGCAAGCAGTCCAGGTTGTTCTGACCTCAGCTGCAAAATATGGATATTGGCACCTCTGTGTGTCATGCCACTGCTGGCTTTTAAAGTTATTTATTTACTGCAGGGGTGTCAGGCTGGGGAGCAAGGGAGCTGCACTAGGGTACAGCCCAGGGCTGGTGGGTTTCCAGAGAACCATCTTCCAGCAAGACACAGTGAGGTGAAAAGCTCTCAGCTGGTCCTGGGTGTTATGCACGTGCCCAGTGTGTGCTGGAAGGGGGACTGGAATCCAGGACAAAAGCCTTCTGAAAGGAGGATTTAAGAATATGAAGAGGCTGACTGTGTAGACTGGGCAGGATGAGTCAGATAAAAGTTGATAGGAACCATCTATTTTTCACTCTGCTTAAACAGCTTAAAGTTTCATTCAGTACAGCCCGGTGTGGTGATTAATAAAAATAACACAGTCTGATACTTTTAAAAGAAATGCTAATGAAATATTTAACATGTCATGGTACTGGGGAAAGAAAGGAGGTCAGGGTCCCTGTCCTAAGCCATCCTCCTACAGGGGCCCACAGAGTTTTGGATGGCTTTTACTGCAAATGCTGAATTCTGCAATGCAAAGGTGACTATAGATTGGCCTGAAGGAGCCCAGTCAAAACAGTAATATCAAGAGATTAATGCCTCTTTCAGATGGAAGATAAAAGGCATTTGGTTCAAACAATTTTTGATGTTTCCCTTTGTAGATCTCCCAAAATTCAGTACAGATCTCTACTTGCTATTTTTTGTATTTCTTTTGAGATGACTACAGAGATAAGGTTGGACTGAGCTGTAGCCAGGATATGTTTGGCAAGAAATTTAATTTGTTTTACTGAATGGCATGGCATTGTCACACCTCTCTAACGTGATGCTCTTTGAAGAGTGACCTCTGGGACTACAGGCTCCTCAAGTATGTTTCAGGCTACAAATATTCTTCATTTGCCATAGATTTAGTTAAAATTTAGCCAGAAGAGAGTCATGTGGATTCTGACTTTACGCTGTGAATCTGGAAAGTCCTCAATTGTAAAAAATATTCAATAAATATAAATATAGATAAAATAATTATTCTTAAAGACTTCTAGTTGGTGTTTTTTTAAACAGGGAAATTCCACATGACCTTATTAAAATGTTGTACTATAGTAAAGCCACATAGCTTTTCTCAGTCTGTTTATAAATGAGCTTAAAGGAATGACGTTGGTTTTGTCAATAGAAGATAACACTGAATTCAGTATGTTCCAGAAAAGTATTTGTCATATGAATCAGCATTGTTTGTCAGAATTCTGTTCCCCTGAGATTTGTTCAATCAGATTTGGCTGGTGAGCAGAAAGAGGCTGCTTTGTAACTCTCAGCGCTGCAACCTCAGGCTACCCTTACAGCCTGCCTGTGGTTGTTCCCATCTGAGTCACCAGGTAAGGATTCTTCAGGTGTGTTTGTGCTCTCAGGTGCCTCTGTGCTACCACCCCATGGGCTGTGAAAGTGGATATTCCATTGATGCACACAGCTGTGAACAAGTGAGCTGTCTCTCCTGTTTCAGCTGTGCTAGCACTGCATGTATGGCACAAACAAAGCAAAGGTAAAAGTCTCTCAACCACTGAGTTTTTTCCACAAATACTAGACCTGCCCATAACTCAGTTCTTATTACATAAAAGATCACAGATTCAAATGGGCATTAGATGCTACAGTGTTTACCCAGGATAAGATGTTATCCCTAAACAAATATGGCTTAAAATATTTCAGAGGGCTTTGGAACAAGTCTTTTCTTCCAGTGTGGGAGCAATTCAAGACCCTGTGTGTGAGAGGCGATGAAAGTATTCAACAGTGACTATCAATCTCTTAGAACCACCGGTAAAGGCACTTGAAGCTGGATTTATTTTCCATATGTTGTCTTTTAAGGCAATCTGAGCTGTGCTTTGAAGGCCAGCTTTGAGCTACATTTAAGGAGATGCAATAAAATCCCGGATTTTTGCTTCAAAGAGCACCTTTCTCAACGTCAGACATTACTGTCGTCGTGCCTCTCACACGATGACAACAGTCTTGACTTGGTCTTGCCTCTGTAGGCCCATCTGAGGCTGGAGCCACCTTTGGGGGTGACAAGGGCTAGGACCGTGCTGTCAGCTGAGAGCTGGAGTCCCCTTTGGGGTGTAACTAGGGCTAGGACCGTGCTGTCAGCCTGGCTCAGGCTGGACGTGCCAGAGGCTGCTCACCCCCGTGTCCCGTGCGCTGCTCCGAGATGTGCCTCTCCAAGGCCAGGCGCAGCTTGGCGGTTCCGTCCGGCTCCTCTGCCGTGCCGTGCTCCACCAAAATGAAGTGGGAGTGGTTGTGGTCCAGGCAATACAGTGGGCCTTGGGTGCTGTCATCTGACTGGTAGTGTACAAGGCTTTCACTCTAGAGGGAGGAGGGGAGATGTCAGTGCTCTCTGCAAAGCCCAGCCCGTGTTTCAATGTCCTTCCTCTCCGTTTCTGTGCTGTCTGCACCCTCACACAGCTCACCACTTGGGAGACACTTTGATAGACCCTTAAAAAAGGGTGAAGATAGAAAATCTGTTCCTTCTGGAAGCAGCCAGATTTGGCAAGACTGATAGCTGGAGTCCCTGAAGTTTCCCTCTTGGCCTCTGCAAAATACAGTGATATCAATCATCATCTCTGGAATGCGGGTTTTGGAATGGTTTATTGTATGAATGGAAAGGGGCCATGGGACCTGATAATTGTGTATGGAGATGTGAAGCCTCAGCTGGGGTGAAGAGGGGCAGACTATTAATTTCATAAGTGTTTTGTCCATGTTTGGGCCAGTGAATGAGTTAGCCTGCTCCATGTCCCTGTCAATTTATACACAGCTTTGCTCAATTGACAGGGTTGTATGAAATCTGATGGTTATTCTCAGTTTGGAAATTGCGTTCTAAAAGAGAGAGCGGCAGACAGACTTTAGAAATGGGAATCCTCTTTTATTTTGGGTGAGTGGTGTTATACCTTTAAATTATTTATGATTATTTTTTTTGGCACAAACTCATCTTCTAGGTAAAACAGAACCCCTGCTACAGTCTTTTGTTCTAAATATTGCACTACACATGGGCTTCTATGCGTACACTTTTTCAAACTCCCCTTTCTTTCTTAATAAATCTTTATAAGTCTTTCTTTCTATCTGTTGCCCATCCACTTTGGTACAGCATTCCAGGCTGTGAATGTCTGATTATTCATTTTCATTTTCCTAATCATTGTCCTCTTGCAAGCAGATAGATTAACACAACTGTTTAAAATCTTGGCAGTTGTCACTGTGTATTGCAATTTCCCCCCACACTAAAAAACAGTAAACTTGCATGTTTCTTTCACTTTCTTCTCTCTGTCTCTCCTTCCTTGGGGAAACCTCCTTCACATAAATAATTTCCTTCAGATTTTGCTTTGACAGAGGGTGTGCCTCTATTCTGCTGCCATGTAACATTAATCCTCCTCACCAAAGACCTGGCCTTTGATTAGGAACCCGAGACACAACAACCAATTGAAAAAAGCCTTTGGGGATTTTCCTCTCTATTCCCTGAAAACGTGGATGTCATCTTTCAATGATGTTTAAAGCATACCATTAACACAGAAGAGATAGGAGGGTGTTGTATATAAGTAATGATATTATAAAAGTTTTATAAAATTAGGTTTTGTTCTGTTGAATTACCAACTTAGCCTATAAGTTACCATAAGAAAGAATCAAAGGAATAAAAAGTCAGTTAAAAAAACAAACTATTCTAGTAACAGAGCTGTTCACACCTACAAAAACAAGAAATCTGCCCCATGAGAATCTGTAAAAAATTATGTAAACTATCCAAGAATAGAGAAATTTGATAAACACAGAAAATGCCATTTACTAACCAGTAAATTAAGTAGCAAAAAACTACTAACCAATTAGAGTTGAATTCAAGAGCTATGAAAACTATATAAAAATTAGTTATGTAAATAAAAAATTAGGTTTTCCTACATAAAGAAACTAAATCCCATCTGCTTTACTACAACATGAGCAATCCACTGATTTCAGGGCTTGTTTTTCTCCTTGCTAGTGGGGGTTGTTAGCCCTATTTTATACAACAAGCTGCTTGTGTTAGTGCCAAATATAGAGAGAGTTGGGTTTAGATCAACATCCCTGTCTGTAGTTCCTTTGTCTTTAAGTTACTGACTAAAAACCAAAATATCTTTGGGTGTAAGCTGTGCCAGAAGTCATAGGGTCAAGAATGCTCTTTGCAAAATATCCCTTGACAAAAAATTTGGGATTTAGTTGAAGGGAAGAAAATAAAAAGTGCATGCACTTGTTTTGTAGCTGCTGATAGGAAAAGATCCAGATGCATTTTCATCACTTGGCCTAGAAGGGAGGTGAAATAGTTTGCATTTGCAAACTTTCCTGAACAAAATTCACAAACACGATGAACCAAATTCCTTCCTTTGAGGCCTTTTTGGCCCGGTTGCCACACAAATAGGTTAAAGTCTTCCAGCTAAAGAGTCCCACCTGGTAGAGCACACAGGTAGCCGTCATTGGCAAAAAAAAAAAAAAAAAAAAAGGTAAAAAAGACCAATGACAATAAGTTGCTGGTATGGTCTGGCTAGGTGTCTCAGCCTCTAGCTGGTACTTTCAGGCCTGTGTGAGAGAATAACTAAGCATGAATTCAAAGGGCTATCTTTATCATTTGTTTCTTGGCTTCTGCAGGGTATAAATAGTACTGAGAAACTGTCATTCACTGTCATTAAACACCTATTTTGTTGTTATAATATTCCACTTAGGACAGACTGTATATCCAGTGACAGAAGGGAATGCTATTTCTTTTTTTTCTCTCCACTTTTGTGTCCATTCAGCAGCAACGCTTTCAGCAACAGTTTTGTTGGGTGAGGTTATTTATTTGTTGGTGTGTTGTTTCTGTTTTCTTCCCAAGAACTTTGATCCCCCTGACCTAGTTTGAGGATTCCCTATAACTAGGTGAAATCCTGCATGGCTGGTATTTTTAGCCTGTTGTATTGAGCAAGTTTTTGTGTATTAAATAACAATTCATTGGCTACTTAAAGAAAAATTTGTCCTGGAATATTTATGTCTGGTGTCTCATAATATAAAATATGCTTTTTGCAGTGTTTATGTAATAGCTAGGAGTAAGTGCTTCTGCAGTAAGTGGACAAGGGAGAAATCCATGCAAAGTCCCTTATTCTGGGACATTTTCTTGACGTTCAAACCTGTGCTGCTCGCTTTTCTGATGCCTAATGCTGCCACCCGCTGGGCACGAAGGGCACAGAATCATCCAACAATCCTTGAGCTCTGTTTCTGCATCCTCCCAAAACCCAGCTGTTTGTTTGTTTGTTTGTTTCTTTAAAGTTACATCAAAGTTGTTCTGTCAATGAGTTACAAATTCTGTAAGGGTGTGGCTTCCATCCGAACAACGGACTAAGAGAGCAGTACCTTTGTGTTTTCCAGGATTTCTCTGTGCTGGATTTCCCTGAGTGAAGCTATTCCTATGGCAATCACACTCAGGGTGGACGAGGTGCTGGCCAGGGCAAGGTCTCGCACTGCTTGCACCAAGTGCCTTGTCACTCCCACACGCAGAGCACTGGTGAAAATCCAGGCACCTGAAATGGTGTTTAAAAAGCTGTCAGGGAATTTCTTTGTATTGCAATGTGTTTGTGTGTCAAGTAGCATTACTTACAGTACTGGATTTAAGGGTTTTTTTAAAAATAAATAAAGTGAAGGCAGGTCTTGATGGAATATAGCTTTTAGAATTAAAATACATGCAAAGTAAATAAGACTTTAATAAGGGAAACAAGAAGAAATTGTGAGCTCAAGCAAACATTCTTCGTATATCATGTGATGCAACGTGGCCATCTTTACTCTGATGTTAATATGCTCATCAAGAATGCTGTGTCCACTCTGGAGTTACTCACTGGCTACATGTGAGCAGAAACATCCCTGTACCAGGTTTACAAGGGAGAGGAAAGGGGCAGAGTCAAGGAAGCTGTTGACTTGAATTGAGGCCTAAAAAGTCCCATGCAGTCACCTCTTAGCAGAAGAGCTCAGGTGTAACCTGCCTAAACTGGAGTTCTTCTGTTCTAGTGGGCGTGTGGAGCATGAATTCTTCAGGATAATAGAAATTAGAGCAGTGTTGTTACAGTGACAAGGAATTTGGAGAACCCTAGGTAAAAAGCAAGCTGACCATTTTCAAATAAGTAACATAAAAAAATTGGGAATCCTGATGCTGCCCAGTCTGAAGTACAGAAAGATGGAGGTAGAGAATATCTGTGTGGCACAAAAGTACCAAAAAGAGCTCTGGTACTGGGCTGTCTCATTACAAAAAGCAAAACTGGTACAATCTTGTCTGGAGCACTGAAGATAACCAAGAGCTTGCTGTGAAATGCTCACAGATATTTTCACTGTATTTTGCACGTGAGAATGCAGAAATTCTTTTTTTTAACTTAAGTTCACTCTTGTTGAAGTCAAATTGTTCTGCTCTCCTCAGAATTATTTTGTTATGGCACAAAAGAGGGGCAGTTGTATTTGGTCTCATTTTGATGCTATATTTCTAGTGTCACCTCTGAGGGAATAATATCAGGTAATTTCACATTTCAGAAATGGTTACCTAGAGCGATTTGCTTTGAAAGAACTTATTTTTGCTACTGTAATACAATAATTTTCACTTTCAAAGGCATTTACATGTAAGTTGCATTCAGCAAAGTCTTGAATTTTCAAAAATAATTGTGTGAGCAGGCCCATTGTAATTTCCAGATCACTGGGGTCTAGGTGTGAGAATATCTATCAGGAACACAAATTTCTTCTTTGAAGCCTAAAGCACTCACCTGTGCTTTCAGCTGCCTTTATAAATCCTTTCTTTAAGGTGTCCCGTAGCCAAGGCTTCATCTGAAATTCTTCTTCTCCCCCTACTAAAGAGATAACCAAATTGGGGGCCGGTAGATTCCATTTGTTGAGCATAACTTCAAATATAATTCCAGGGTGAATGGTACTCTGGACCTTCATAAACTTCAACAAACACAAGAAAAACCCAATGAATAACAACAGCATGGAAAAATACAGTAAAGGGTCTGTTCACGGTAAATGCAGAGGGAAATTATCATCAACTTGGATATTTAAGAAAAAAATATTTGAGCAAGATTTGACGGAGAACTGAATAGTTGAATTAACTTAGCAGACTTTTGTATAATTGCTACCTCACTAATTGGGTCAGTTCCATGGGTTAGTCCTGTGTTGCAGACTGACAAATCACAGTCTCCCTTACAGCTTTCTCTTGAATTGCCTTCAGTTTCATGGCAGCCTAGGAAAGCCAACAAATTCTGTAGGTGTTTTTTGTTTCTGCAAAAGCTGAAGTATTTACCTGATTTCATATCTGTTTTTTGAGGACACGTTACATGAATCTACTGCTCCTTCCAATTCTGTATATATTTTGCTTTTCTGCTTAAGACTCAATGCTGAAACTATGGTGAAACCTTGGGGTAGACTTTAGGAATTCCTAGGAATTCCTTCTGCTCTAGTACTAACTTGTGCATGGGACTAGTGAGGGGGTGGGTTAGTCCACATACATCCCTCTCTGCATATCAGCAGAACAGAGAAAGAGCTTTAAGGAAAACCTTTAAACAGCTCAAAAGTATGTTTAAAATGTCAAAATCCATAGTGATTAATTTTTGGTGGGTTCAACCAGGGAAAGATACAAAATGAAGGAAGCAGGGCACATAACTGATTTTTCTTTTAAAGGGAAAAGTGATCACCTGTACTTGTGTCATGTAATTGCAAATCAGGTGATTGATTTCTGAATATTAAAAGGCCATGGTTTAGATCACATTCATGTTCAGGAAGGCATGGTCCTCACTTGGGGCATAATGTGGTGTCTCATTCTGTGGCACATCGACCCTCACTGTTGCAGACTCTGCATTTACTGCTAAGAGCAGCAGTACTGTAAAAGGGTTAAAACTCCTCAGTGCCCATACCTTTCCATGGTTCTTCCCAGAAGCTGTGAAGTCTATTTCTCCTATACAGTAAGGGAATTCTCTTTTGAAGGCTTCCTCTTTGTCACTGCTGCAGAGCTTGGTTTCCATTTCCACCATTGAATTCATAAGGCGATGGAGCACCAGAGGATCAAGATGTTCACTGAGATGACAGAAAGTTGACAAATGAAAAGTCATGTAAACTGGGGAGGCCACAAAATCCATTAAAACATATCTAGATGAGGTTTTAGCCAAATGTTTTACTTTTTTTACTATCATGCCTGTAATGGTTAGCTAAAATTGGAGGTCTTTGTACCAAATGTCAGATGCTGCATACAAAAGGCAGATTCCACACCAGCCTTGTGTAACCAAAGGTCTAAAAAGGCACAAAGAAATAGGGTTTCCTGAGCTCTCATTCAGCAGACAGAAAGCTGAGATGCAAAGTGCAAGATCCTGCAATCGCAGAGGCCAAAGGTGGCCCTGATTCTACAAAAGAGGAAGAGGAGTCTCAGCCAGCAGCTCTTTCAAGCAAGAGCGGAGCAGTGTCAGTGGGTGTGTCATGGTTTCTTGCTGTCACTGTGCCTCAGGCTGCTCTGACCCATCTCACCTGAGTGCTCAATGCCCCAGTGGTGACGTTGTGTTTGTCTGGAGATGCTTTGGGAGAGGTTTGCTCTCTGCCTCCTGCAGGAATAGGCTGTTTATTGTGAGCCCAAGTGTTTAAGGCCAGGCTGTCCTGGAGCAAAGGTCATACAGCCAGAGCTGCTCTTCTGCATTGCATGAGACACTGGAAAGGTCTGCCTGCTTTTCCTGTGTTCCAGTTTGACTGAACTGACAGAATTATGATCTGAAAAATACAGATTTTAATTTGTATGCCTTATTTTGATTCTTTTCAAAACAAAAGCAATGAAATAGCTCTCTCCCCTCTGCCTTCAGCTGCGTGTTGAGCTACATAGTCTTTTAAAAAAATTCTTGTGGCACTAAGCCAGTAATGGTAATCAAGACTGCATTAATTTTTATTTATTTCCTAGTCTGAGAGCTTTGCTGTGGGATTGAGAGCATGTCAAACCAGCATGTCTCTTGTGGGTCTATTAGGATGCTCCAGCAGAGGGAGCAAGCCCTCTAGCCATTCCCTTGGGCTGGGAAATCTCTTGGGAACCTGCATCCTGGCTGCTTCACCTCTTCCCTTGGGCTGGGAAGCCTTGGGAGCCTGAATCCCGGCTGCTTCACCACAGCTGCCTCTGTATTCTCTTCTGTCTGCTGTGAAAACGTTGTTTTTTTTCTATGAGTTGCTTTTCCCCTATGAAGAGAGGCTAAGGTCCCTCTCACGATTTGCTTCCCCTACAGCTATGTCACACTTTTGTATCCAGCCCCAAACTCCTGTCAGAGATCACTGCTTGAAAGATTCTTGTTCTCATTCTCCCTGCCTGCGTGCTGCTCCCTTCTGGAGAGAACAGTGGTTACTGTGAACACTCAGATGCCAGACCAGTCAGGTTAAGTCTTACCTAAGAGAATTTCTCTTGGCTCTTCAATAGGGGTAGTCACAGCAGAGCCCACCTTCTTGTCTGTGTCCAGTTTTCCACAGGAGAACTGGCTTTATCTCCTAAGACCATTGAAAAGAATATTATGGGAAAAATAGTTAATATTAACATATTATTTATTGCTTATTATTATTATTTATGTAGAAATCAATTTCTGGAACTTGATGACAGAACAGAGGATTTGATTAGAAACAAAACTACTCAGTACTGAATTTCCAGGGTACTTCAGTCACTGTTCATCACTGTCCTAGATAGTACACATTTATTTATAGCAACACACAAGCAATGAACTTGAAATAGACAGCTATTTACAAAATAATCCAATGGTTAATTTGTCCTCAAGTGATTCATTTTAAGTCCAGTTATCCATGACTTCTCTCTTGGAATGAAGACACTGGGCTGCTGAGGTTTTTAGGGCACATTCTTGTGTTTGGGTAATTAATTATTTTTTTCCCCAGAAATAGCACATTATTATTGTATTTTCAGTTTAGGGATTCTGGTTCTCAGTGGTAGTGAAAAGGAGTGTAGGAGGCAAAAATAGGTAAAGTGCAGAAACAGAAGCTTTGTTCACAAGCTTTTGTAAGTCTGGAAAGTGAGGAAAGCACCTGTTAACTGGCAGCTACATGAGGAAGAATTTCTTTACTGTGCAGGTGGCTGAGCACTGGACAGATTGTCCAGAGAGGGTGTGGGGTCTCCCTCAGTGGAGACGCTCAAGGACCATCTGGGCACAGTCCTGTGCCATGTGCTCTGGGATGACCCTGCCTGAGCAGGGAGGTTGGACCAGATGTCCCACCGTGGTCCCTTCCAGCCTGACTGTTCTGTGATTCTGTTTTATTATGAACAGTGCAAAATCCTGGTGCATAAGATGTGCCCATGGGGTTCTCAAACACAGAGTGACCATGTCTGGTGTTTCGTTTCCTCCCGCTATGAGCTGTCTCAGCTTCTGCAGTGTAACCCCTCCCTGTCAGGGGCAGGATCATCAAGGATCTGCCTGGGGGCTGCCCCTCACCTTGCCCCCACTTTGCTCTGCAGTGCAGCTTCGGTCCCCACCCATCAGTCAGCTCATGGATTGTGTTGTGTCCCTGGTGGGTGCTCAGGGCAGGATATCACCAGCCCTGTCATTTCCTCCTGGATTGTCAACACTGCTGTTCTTAAAAAGCATGTGGGTATCTCACCCAAAGTCCTCCAACAAGCAAAGTAAGCATGGATCAGCAAACTGTGTGATGTAATCATGGTTAATCAGAATATCTGTCTCCTGGGTTTAATTCAGTCTTGTTTGGCTTGGTTTCAGCTTTCACATGGGACTCTGGTGGTTTCAGGGGCTATTGCTCAGAGACTTGAGGCTGTACTAGACTGCAAGTGTGTCAGGTCGCAGTAATTGGGTCGGATCTCTGTGCTGGAAGTCACAGCATACCACTGCAGCCAGCTCAGCCACTGATGTCACTGCAACGTCACACGGGGGGTTAATTGTGAGGGGCTGGATAAACCTGTGCCTTGGGACAGAAGAGACAGAAGGAGGAGGAGAGTCCAAGCACTTTTTGGATGAAAACCAATGGGGGGATGATATTTCATAATTTTCTCACTTTTACGTATACAATTTTTGATCAAACTTTTTAGAGATTTCCAACGTTTCTTTTATCCTGTTATTTAAAGGTTTTTCCTCTGCATTATCTAAGAGAATGCCATTGTATTAAATTTAATTAAAGGATTGTTTAAATGTAAGTAACCTGAAAAACTTCAGAGGTAAGGGAAAAAAAACAAGCCCTCACAAAAATCTTGTCTGTCGCAACATGTGCATTCATATTTTAAATTTTGTGTATATATCAAGAAATCTTTAGTTCTGGTCCAGATTTAAGTACATGTATTTCTGTTTAGGCTGCTGCTACATATCTAAGTTTGTAGGTCAAATTCTGTCCTAGATGTTCCATCAACTACAAATACAAACATCTATGGGAAGAATGTACCTCTAATGATTACCAGATTTGAAATATAATCTAGGAAACTATTTCTAACTAGCAAAGCAAGTTAAGACAATTATGAGGAAAAGACAATTGCCAGTTGCACCTACATCTGGAAATGTGAGTCAATGTCATTTACATTAGGGATGGCCTGCTTAAATCATTCCAGGTGACAGCCAGCCTTGTGAATCATTATTTTTTTAACCTCATAAACAGGAGTTGTAAGAGTTGTAACATTATATGAACCAGTGATGCTGGAGCTTGCAAGTCCTAATGCTCTTCATTCCTTCCTTTTGTATGGTCCTGAGTTGATTTCATCACTCGAGATTTCTGGGATGTAGGAAATTGCCAGGGAGGCATCACTCCAGGGGGCAGTTGTGATGGCTCTGGGGAAGCTCCACAAGGAGAATCCTTGCAGAGATTCCTTTCTAAAGGATTTATTCAGAAAAAGTGTTGAGAACAGGGCTACAGGGAAACATTTTGATTCCTGTGTTCCCCCTTTTCTCTACTTTCCTCCCTCCTGTCTCTGCTTCCTCTGGCCCTCCCCTGCCATGCCTTTCTCCTACAGCTTCTCTCACTGTGTCCCCCGGCTTTCCACTGTCTCTTTCACCCTACTCCACTGTGAGTGTGCATCCCTACTTCCTTGTGTGGTAACACAGGACAGGTTGTTCCCCTCCAGAGGGTGAGAAGAATGTGGGTCTGCTTCACCCTCCCTTTAGATTTTACCCAGTATTAGGCTATGTCCAAGGGAGGAAGAGAGGTCAAATTTGAGGCTTGCAAACATGTCTCTTGAAAATGGGCCCAGCCAAGGGATGGTTTGACCTCAGTTGTTTTCTTCCAGGGCAATGGTTCCATTAAGAGAGTAGGTGTGTGGCAGTCATTAGCTCTCCTGACTTAGAAGCACTAAGAATTCTCCTTCATACCTGAATGCTGATCAGCAGGCTGGGACACACCCTGACTGAATCACAGCAGATTCCTTCACCCACTCATGGTGTACATTTGAATAATTAGGTGAAATGATTAAATATAGTAATGCAGTATTGTTAATGCTAAACCAGTCACAAACCCTGCCCTTTGCTTCAGTGGCAGATGAGGCAAACCTATTGATTTATAAACTTGCAAGTCTGCTCTCATGTGCAGCAAAAGAGAACTACACCAGTTCCTGTGTCCTTGCTGGAGCAAGGTGAGCTAGCAATCCCAGCAAAAAAGAAGCTCCATTATTGGTCAGAAAAGAAGAGGGCTCACACAAATTGAAGTGGGTGGTAAGGGAGAAAACTCCATGAAGACCAATGCAAGGAACTTCACTTGGGCAGGAACAGTCAGCTTCCAACCCAGGAAACGGGATCCCTTCTGCTGAACTGCAGCCCTGATGGGAAGGACCTGAGGGTTACAGGCAGAGCAGATGTGAGTAATGCTGTGCTGGTCCTGCAAGAGAGAAATGACACCTGGGAGAGCTTAAACAGCCTGTGTGAAGTGACTCAGCTGCTCATCAGAACAGCTTTTTAACTGCAATATCATGTGTGGATTTGGGTGCCAAGCCTCAGGGGAATTACAGACCAGGTGGAGGAGGTTTGAGCTAGGGCAAAGAACAGCAGAGAACTTGTGCTAAAAGAGAAGGAAAGCTTGGACAAATTAGAATTATGCTACCAAAAGCAGGGAAAAATAGAGGGAGACAATAGAGAATTTAATGGTCTGCCAGTGCAAAAGGATGATAGAGAAAATTTGTTGTTTGTATTTGTGGTTAGGACAGCAAGGAGCAGGCTCAAGGGAAGAATGGTGTCAGGGCTGTGCAGGGGTACAGCAGTAACCACACTCTGAGAAAGACTTCCTTGGAAAGGATGAAAGCCTTTCTCTGCTGGGTAGGGAACAAGGAGAGCAACTAGGCAGCAGCTCTTGATTGCAATGGCATCTCTCTGTTGTGACCCAAAGAACTTGACCTTAAACCCTCAGAGCTGGATCTGCAGCTCTGATCCTTGAGATACACATACACTTATGTAACTTTTCCAGTGGAAATGCTCCTGCTGATTTTATTGCAAGTACTCACTCCAGGAAAACTACATCAGTGAGTTCACTGGGCCAGCACCAGCAACAGTGTAATGGAATTATTTGCTTCCAGTAGTAGCTGCATTTTCATTCCTGATTTGAGTTAAAACTTACTAAATATGAAGAACAAAGCTGATGCAGAGGATCAGAAAAAAGAATACCAGAGAAGTGATGGGCACAGTGAAGACTGCAAATGTCATATACAGTTTCAGCATGTGCTTGAAAAGTGAATTGGATGGACTTTACCTGGTGTGCACATATAAGTGTGAAGAAACAAAACCAGTACTTAAATCAGGGTTAAATGCAGTGAAGAAAGGGAGGTATAGCAAGGTATTAACTAGGATCCAGGAAGGGAAAAATATCTGTAATTGTTGTGGGAATATAAAAATATAAAATAAATGCATATATATCTGTGTGAGAAACTGATGTACATACATCTGTGTGCAATTACAAACATTATCTTACTTATTTTGCAGCTTTGGAAAATGTTTCTCAGGAATTAGCACATTCAAATTCCAGTAAGAATGCATGAAACATTTCTGCCTAATGACAAAGCAGAATCATGTGCCATGATTGCCAAGGAATTGCTAAATAAAGTGTAAAGACCTGGGGGTGGTGAAACACACCAGCAGAAATCATGGCCAGCTGTCCTGCACAGGGCTTCGTCATGCCTGTAGCAAATAAATCTCTGAGCATGGCACAAATACAACAAGAGGACAAAAGAAACATGACTGTCAAGGCAAGTCCAGCTTGAATTATGCTGTGCTACACCTCTCTCCCATTCAGACAGGAGGGCTAAGGAAAGCCAGCCAGAGATGAGACCTGGAGGGATACAAAAATGACCTATGGGAAGGTTTCTCCATAGTTTGGCTAGGACAGAGACAGAGAGAGGCTAGTTCAGGTAGATAACCTTGGGAATGTGTTCAGTAACCAGAGCTTTTATGAGTTTGCAGACACAGGGCCAGACAGGAAATCAGGAACTTGAATTAAAACCGTGGGGAGAAGTGAAGCATTGAGGTGTCCTAGTAAAACAGAGAGGGTTTAAGTATATTTATGTGAATTGACCCCATCAGGGTTGTCAGTTTCCTTTCTAGAACTGCATTTGCTAAAGAACGTTCTGTCAAGTAATTCCTCTTTTCTGTGTCTGTGCATAGTCAAAAATCAGAACAACTGAATGAAGAGGGAAAGAATGATTTAAAAATCTTGATCAACAGAAGCAATCTACAAATAAATGTGTGGGAAGACAGTCTTGTTACTGAAGCAGTGTAGGCTTTGTTTGAACATTTCAATGGTAGGGCTCTGGAGCAGGATCCTTCCTGCAATTGCCAGGACACGAGGATGTGAAGCAAACCAAGCATTCAAAGGAGCCTTCCCACTGTTTTCTAGGAAAGTGGTAGTGCTTTGGTTTGGGTAGGGTTAGCACTAACAAATTAATGTACAAAATGCTAATGCAAATATAGGTACTCAGTCTTTTTGTTTCTGTCTTCATTTGTTTAACAAAGTAAAGAGGACTGGAGGCTATTTGAATAATGTACTTTCAGTGAATCTGCAGAAATTTGCATATGGATGTCAGCCAGCGAATTTCATAGAAGTGGATTTCTTCTGGGGAGAAAACCTGAGAGGGTGGAGAGGTGATGAAAGGGAAACGCAGATCCGGGGAAGAGAACAATGTAAGGAGCAGATGGATCTGAGGAGGGACAGCGCACAGCAAGGCTGCTGGATGGAAACAAAGGAATTGGCAGGGCTTGCACAGCACGATGTGCATGGGCTGTGGGGGAAGGCTGACACGGCTTCAAATGCTCCTGGACCTTCCCTGCTCTGTTCCCACAGCATGGCATGGTACTTTGAAGCTGTGCCAGCACAGCTCCTTGTGTGGCCTCACAGTGAATCAGACTGAGTTCACATAAAAAGAACTCGATTTTGCCAGGTCATTTTTCAGCAAAATCGGTTCACTGATGTGGTGTACAGCACGCTACACAACTCTCTGGAAATAATGTGTTGAGAAACCACAGCCATAGTTCATGCTGAAAGAAAATACAAGAAATTTGGGGTAGTTCCAATTCAAAACAAGTGCTTCAGGAAGGGCAATGCATAAGGCGGACAAAACTAGACCTGAACATTTTAGTTGAAACTGGATTGTGCATGGACATGGGTAAATAAATAGTGTTAAAAGCAAAAGATACAAAAATACAATTGAAAGCCAAAACATTAGAAAATAAAATGGACTGCCACTTGGGAAATGGAAAGACTTGAAACAACTTAGAGTGGTTTCCCCCAGTTCAGCTTGTTAGGATCTTAATATATCATACTTGGAGAATCTGCAAAAGTTCACAAATGTTTCTCTTCATGCCAACAGCTGACTTCACAAAATTAACTCCTACCATTAAGCTCATACCAATGTTTACAAGCTATGCTAAAATAATCTCTTTACTTTTTTTCCAGTTTGTCATCTGTGCAGTTTTTTTTTCAATTTCGTGCCTGCAGATATGCATTCTTGTATGGAGAAGAGCAGTTTTTACAGTGGAAAAACCCCTTTGCTGTGTTTCCTTGTGTGGCTACTTTCATGGTCTCATGTTTACAAGAGCTTGCTCAGTGCTTCAGGCAAATTTTGTGAGCTTGAAGGGGAAGTATATTCAAAACTAAGAAGCTCTTTTGCATAAGCTGTATACAAAATATACATTGAGAATTCAAAGCCTTAGGAAAATAACTTAGTTTGCTTTTTCTCTTAAATATAACAACACTGCAGACACAGTTCTGAAGTTGGTACATTGTGCACAAACAGTATTGGCAAAATGGTTTATCAAATGTTCTAAGTTTTCCCTTTATTAAATACAAATATTCTCTCTGTGTTTTCCAATAACTGCACAACTGAAATTGCATTTGGATGTGTCTGTGACTTGCAGGAAACCTTGGACCTCAGCACCTGAGTTCACTGGGTGTGTTGTACCTTTAGAAATCAGACCCACTGAATGCCCTATGATTTTTCTTTTAATCGTTTTTTTCCTTCAGAAATTCAGGTTTCCTGCATATAGCAGAAATTCAGGTTTCCTGCATATAGCAAACCTGCCAACCCTACATTTTTAAGTGTATGCTTATTTCCCACTACAAGGAAGCCTGTTTTTCTTTTTTCTTGTGAATAGTACTGATGTTTAACCCACAGCTGCAGCAAATCACAGTCAATTTGCTCTTTGGCTGTCTGTTAAAAAAAAAAAAGAGCAAAATCCACAAGGATGAACATGTAACCTCTAGCTAATGACAGAATGCAAGCAAAAAAAATAAAAAATTAAGAAGTCGCTTTCTCACTTGCTGCACCTCTTGTAAAACAACTAAAAACAACAACTATATAGAATTATGCAAACTCAATCCAAATTAATACAAGGTTAAAAAGTAGCTATAGAAATGTGTAATTTCTGCTATTGCTATCAGTAATCCTGCTTCCTATTCCACATTGACTGTGATTCTAATATTGATGAAACTATAAGATATGTATCTGCATAATAGTAAATATAAAACTGAAATAGGTTACATACTCACCTGGGGTGGTACTAATTGCCAGGTATTGTTTACTTTTAAGAAGATCTTTAAAAGCCTGTTTTGAAGACAATAGACTTAGTACTCCGAGAATGTGTGTAACTCATTCTATTGACATGAGCAGCTCCCTTGAGCTGCCCCTTAGAACAAAAAAGAAACACAAAGTTGAAATAATTTACCAAAAAACCAGGATGGTTTTGACTGTTATAATTTATTGACTTTATTTTTCAAATTCACTGGGCTTTCCAAGATGAAGAATTACTGAAGAGCAAATTTAGCCAAGCTCTGATTTAGCAGCATTTTTGGCTGTGTTCCCTGTGATCCTGACTGAATATGGAATCTTTACAGACATTTACTGCCTTTTATCAGAGACCATCAAATAAAGGGGGCTTTTTCTACCTTAATTCTCTCATCCAGCATTTAGATAATCTGCTGTTCTGAATGCAATCTTATAAAATCAAAATTGCATGAAAAATTTAGAAAAGCAAATATTAGAACAAACACAGAACCGCAGACATCATTTGCACCCCAAGATACTGCTGGGTATCTGGGTATACTGCAAGGATCAGCTAAATACCTGAGCCTGTTAAGATTATTCCTAGTGCAAGCTAAAAATTACCTGAACAGTGGAGAGTGCACTAGTGGAATGCTGCTGGTGTCTAATTGAAGAGCAGGGCAAACACAGTAAGTCAGCTACCATTTATCTGAGGTAACCAAATTACTGAACAGAAAAAACACTGCTGAAAGTGATTGTGGACAAAGGATAGCAACAACTAACTTGTGAAATTACTGCCAGATATTCTTAAAATTTACATGTACTTCATTATTCAGGGGGAAGAGAGAGTGGCAATGATTTGTGTATGCTGCAGATGATTACTGAAAAATGGTAAAGGGGGGAGAAAATGTGGATTAAGCAATGATCCCTTCTTGGGTGAATCATAAGCATCTCTTAACATACATAGAATATTTTGTGATCCTACCTGCTGGCTGTCCTCTGCAGCAGGCATGGCCATCCATCTGCAGGGCTGGAGATGCTCTGAGGTGGCTTTTATCTGCTGCTGCTCCCTTTTCCTGTTTGGGAAGATGAAGATGTTGCCAGTTTACCTGTCACAGTGGTCCCTATGACAATGAAAGTAAACGTTGCTGGTGTAGAATGGTATCCACAGCTCTTTGGGATGGAAATAAGCTCTGTGAAATGGATGGAGATGCAAATAATTAGCACTTCTCTCCAGCAGTGGAGGAGCATAGAGGTATCAGGAGCAAACAAGCAGGAGTAGACTTAACTGTGAATGTATTTTCTAAATTACTTTCCAAATTTTTGCAATAATTGAATGTTGAGTAAATGCACCAGTAACTATTCCTTCATTCCCTTTGAGAAGAGTCATGTGCTTTCCCAAGCTACAGAAATCTTGAACAAATTTCCCAAAGCACAGGTTTGCAGTCAAGGTCCTCTCTTAATGATTTAGGTTTCCAAAGCAACTTATCCTCACTGATAACTTCACTTGAAAGTGAATTTGTTTAAGGATTTATTCTGTATTTAGAGTACAAAATTATATCACAATGCTTCCTTGGGTAACTTGCCTTTGGGCCTTTCTTGATATGTAACAGACCACATTTGGTATAAATTATTGCAACTCAGTGGACTGCTGTGAATAAAAGACACTTTGAAGAAATCAAAGATATGCCCAACTCTTTCATGATTATAGTAATGTGTTTCTTCAAATATTTTTGTCCTTCACTATTAAAATGAATGGTATGATTCCTATATGTTTGTACTGGGGCTTTGGGTTTTATTGTATATATGCCATAAATATTATCAGTCCTTAGAACAGATTTTGCTGTTTTCATAGTCTTTAAATTCACCTTTCTTCTGCGAGTGTGCATTCCTTTGTGCTTTTGTTTCTAAAACACTTTTAAAATGTACCTCTGATACATCCCTTTGATGAGACTATAAAATGACATGAAGCAGTCAGATATCCAAATTCTATCTGTTCAAGAGAGCAGCAGATTTCATTTTTCTCACAATGAGCCATGTAATAATTCTGAATTGCTTAAAAATTTCCTTTGTACCTCTATATGTCAGTATTTTTAACTATCCATATTTCTGTAAATGCTTGTATTTCTAGGAATATAATTGTGATAAGTTCCATAACATTACCGTCATAAAAAGTCTTTGATCTTTGTTACAGCAGAGACAGTTGCTTGAAGTGTAAAACCCTGAAATGAAGCAGGACCTTAATCAAGAAATGTTCTCTGAAAGTGCTGAAGTTAGTGGCTGTTTTTGTCCAGGCTTGAGTAATGGTTTGTCAGAAAGCAGGAGGTGCTGGGACTGTGGAAGTCACATCCCAAGCAGAAGTTTCCCTCCAATTTAGACATGAGTGGTTTGCTTAGTTTAATCTGCAGTTAATGTGCATTTCTGGGTCTGAGGATAAACTGTACCAGATTAAGACCATCTCAGTCCCTCCTGGGCTATGACTCTGCAAGTGCCTCTGTTGAAATCCTGCATGTTTTTATCATTCTAAGTACTATTTAAACATCAGGATGCTGCCAGGTTAGCTTTTATTTGTGTCTTCTCCCTTCTGCTCAAAACAGGTGTGTTTATTATTAACCCATTATTTTAAAAAAAAACAAAAACATTCCCCAGACAGTTCCATTAACTTTTCTGGAGAAGTAGGACTTGCTGGCCACTCTGATCCATCATGACACCTGTACATCTATCTCCCTTCCTGGTAGTCTTCCAGCCTTAGTGCCAATCTGCTAAGAGGGAAATAATTCTTGAGTGTAAAGATTCATAATTAATTACTATCTTACAGATGCTTCAGATTAAAAATCTTGTAAGCTGCTACATGCACCCACAAATTCATGACGCTGTTTATTCAGCTCTTTCCACTGCCTTGCTCACCCTGCCACTGTATGTGCAATGAATTATTCCTTTATCTTACAGGATGGAACTTTCATTGGAATATTAGTTGCATTAAACTGTGTCTTCTAACATAAAATTTGATGTTTTGCATCCTCAGCAGATTCCCATTTCTCCCCTTCTGATTATCAAAACCAGCCATGGATGTGGTGATGGGCTGTATTTGGGGGAGGGAGTGGAAGAGGGGGTGTGTGCAATGGCTGGCCTCCAACTTCAAAAATCAGGGTTATCAGTGACACTAAAGTATTTTACTATGTAGCTGATAAGCCAGGTAATGCTCCTTTCCAAATCTGTTCAGGTGGTGAAGTTTCACCAAGAGCAAATGCAAGAAAGAATCTCTGTATATATGGCATAGTTATATATATATATGTAATATACTATAAATATATGATAATATACGATAATATACAATACTATAATATAATATATATTATATTACATAATCTCTATATATGCCAACAGTTAAAGCACTCATTCAAGTCCGTCTTTCCATTCAAAACATGTCTTGATTAAGAATTCCAGTGTTCTATTTGTACACCAGAATTTTGTGCAGTTTTCCAAAGAATCCCTGCCTTTATAGTGATTGCTGCTGCTTCTCTTCTTCCCCAGCAAATCCGAGTGCTTGACCTGCAATCACGTTTATCATCGCAGCTACAAAGGAGGACAGTGCCATTATCCCATTTACAAAGTGACAACCTGAGGCACAAATAAGAACAGTGTCACAAGAGAGGTCACACAGGAAGTCTGTGGGAGAACTGGCTGCTGAACTCTGGCCGTCCAAGTCCGAGGTCAGAGACTGCAGCTTTTCTCTTTGATGGGGGACTGAAAATGCTTTCATAAATTCAATGTATTTACAAGAGTTTGACCCTCTCTTTGCCAGCTTCCTATTATTCATTATTCAAATATGGATAATGTATCAAGTTAGTACAATTATTCTTTCTTTTTGTAATGTGAAAAATATTTTTATTTAATTTGACATTTATTTAGTAGGAGGAATTATAAGCGTTAGGAAAATCTTTGTCTATTACGAGGAATAGCTACCAAAGAAAATGAGGCAAAACATTTGTGGCCTTTTAAGCCAGACCAGATGAACTTGACACTTTAGCCACTAGAGGGAACTCCAGGAATAGAATATATAGAAACAGACTACAAAAAAACATTTGAAGCATTAGGTGTCTTTAAAGAAAAACAAAGAAGTTCTGCAGACCAAAGTGTTTGCTTATAATGAGGTCTGAAATAATTGAAAACATGAGTTAACTAATTATTTTTAAAATTTGGTCAAGAAAAACCAACTTTTCTGCTGGTAAGATATGACTTCGGTGGGTTGTTTCCTCTTCACCTGACTTAGTGAGGTTAGCACATCTGCTTTGAAGATTTGAAGATGTAGATGAAGTAATTTACCAGTAAGGTTATGGATTGTTCTTTTGGGCAGTACAAAGCAAATGCAGCTATTCTCTTTCCAGAGTTTCTGAGAAGAAAGTGGTTTGGACGTGGTGCAGAGAGTCTGAAATCAGTAACCTCCTTTCCCACCGGGTGGTACTTGAGCAGAGCCCTCGAGTGATGTCAAATTTTAACAGCAGTTTAATAGCCCAGTTAACAAATGTTAATGCCTTGCTCTGCATGCAAATGGTCGCTAAAAAGTAATTGTGCTACAGCCTGGGTCACTGGATTTGTGATTAGCCATCAAACAGGGAGATGATGAGGGTGCTCTAATGTTCCCTTTTTCACTTCCACAAAAATACAGAGGGAGCTGTGGTGTTCTTCACACACAAAGTTTTGGGGCTCCACAAGCTCGGCAAGCTTCAGCTTTAGCATTTGCACTGTAAAACACAAAATCCTGCTGGGCAACTGGGCTTTTGAGACACTGGAGATGAGGACACTGAGATAAGAATTGCAATTAACCCAATTAGAAAAAGGTCAGGCATATCTCTAGAATTTGGCATTAAATCACAATTATGGAACAGGTTAAAACAATTTTTGCAAGACTTTAAATTATGTTCCATTGTTTAGCTTTACCTATTAGAATGGTCCTAGCGAAATGAAAACTTATTTTGTGAGATGAAAGCAACCTGAAATTCCAGTTTGGCAGAGCTGATTGTTGCACAGGTCTCCTGTGGTCTGTCCACTGAGTTTTATAGTTTCCAATTTGTTTGCCTTGAGAGGTTACTTGTGTAAAAAAAGGTGCAGTGGGAGGGGAGGGGACATTGCTGGTATTTGTTCTTTGCTTGTGGTTGGGGTTTTTTAAGCATTAGAAAGCTTTTTGATGGATTACTGTTTGAAAAACCTTTGATTCTCCCATAGAGTTGGCATTAAATTCTTTGCATTGCACAAAACCTCCCAGTGAACTACCTGCAATTAAGACATTCAGCTGCAGGCTTCACTGTCAGACAGATGATGCTTGACATCACAAGTGGGTTGCCAAGTGGGTCCTGCTGAAGAAGAATGATTATCTGTCCCATGCCATTCCTTACACGTAAGGTAGGATATTATATGTTACAGATTAACGTGGTCACAGGCAGGAAGTGTTCCTGGACCAGGAAGAGATTTGGTGATAGCCAGTGATTTCTTTCTCAGCTGCTGAGAGTGAAACCCTTTCTGAAATGCCAGGACATCCTTTCATGAAGACCAGTCCTCTCCATAAGCAACCATGGGGCAAAAAAATTGGGGGTTATTTCAGAATCTCAGTTAATTCATTTGGAGCTTGCTCAGCAGTGTTATTTGGTGCTGATTTTAGCCTAACAGAGAGAAGGTTTGCGACTAATGTGAGGAGGAGAATTTGCTTTTGATGCAAGAAAGTGATGTAACAATCTCTTCATTTGGAGAATGCTGTTAGTCACTCTGCCCTCAGACGTGCTGGCCTGGGTAAGAATGTGCACTCAGGATCCTGTGTGGCATGGGTGAGCAAGCAAATCCTGCTGAGTCTCACCTGCTCCTGAGACTGAAATACACCACCTCTGAAACAATGGTGAAAATGAATGTGCCAAGGTGTTGTCAGCCTCTTTAGCTTTCTCTTTTGGAGTAGTACATAAAAGAATCTTTTTCAGTTACAAAAATTGCTGGAAAATTATCTACATTAAAGAACTCAGGAGGACAGGACACTATGGGCAACTGCTGAAACAGACTGGATCCATGTATGGATCTACAAGTGTGTCTGGAGCAAGATCTCCTAAAGCTATTCTCTCTTAGCTTTCCCAAGTTCTAGATTTTTATTTTTCCTACTGCTGCTTTGTTGAAGATTGCAAGTAGGTTGGTGGCAGGAAGAAAATGTTGCGAGGGACTTTTCAAGCTGTGATGCACCAACATAGTTCAGTTACAATTCTAGCACCACTTTCTTATTTTTTTTCTTAATGCCTGTGAGCCATTCAAGGGCTCTGCCCTGAAGTCCTGTTCCTAAACAAGTAAACTTTTAGAGCCTGAATTCTTCAGACTCACACGTGGAAGATTTTGGTCAGCCAGAAAGCAGATAGGAGAGGCAAACAGTGTAGAAAAAATTTTTATTTTTATTGATGGAAACCAAAATTCCATTTGGCTGGTTCTAGCCTTTTGTATAAATTAATGTTCCTTAACAAAAGAAATTAAGAGTCTACCAAGGTTTTTACCTCAGTCTTTAATGGCAACCTCTCTTCTCACAGCTCTTGAGTGGATGGACAGCAGGATGGGGACTGGGGGAGCAAAGTCCCTCCCACTGCAATAAAGATCAGGTTCTGGACCACCAGAGGAACCTGAATATACAGAAGCCCATGGGACCTGATGAGATGCATGCCAGGGAATGAGGGAATTGGCTGACACAGCTGCCAAGCCCCTCTCTGTGATACTGAGATAGTCCTGGCTGTCAGGTGAAGTGTCATGTGGCTGGAAAAAGGGAAATATTGCACACATCTGGGAGGACCTGTTTTCCTCACCTTTGTGCTTGAGAAGATCCTGGAACAGATCCTCATAAAAGCTCTGCTAAGGCAGGGAGGTGATGTGAGGCAGCCAGCAAGGCTTCACCCAGGGCTGATCCTGCCTGACCAGCCTTCTGTGGTGGAATGCCAACGTCAGTGGACAAGGCAAGGGATACAGGAATATCATTTGACAGGAAGGAATGTCATTTATCTGGATTTCTGTAGAGCCTTTGGCATGGTCCCTCCCAACATCCTTCTCTCTAAATTGGAGACTGATTCAATGGCTAGTCTGTGAGGTGAATAAGGAATTGTCTGGATAGCTGCATCCAGAGGGTAGAGATCAATGGCTCAGAGTTCCCAATGTGTTTGAAAACAAAACAGAAAGTGTTTGTGAGGCATAAGCCTAAATAAATATTCTCAGAGTCTTTCTTTGCTTTACGACTTCAAACCTGAGCATTGGTGGACAGTAAATTCTTTCCCAGAACAGCACCAATATGCTTTAAAATCCCATGGAGCAATGTAAACGCATGAAATTAATGTAGCCATTACCCTGCACTCAGCTAGCATTCACAGAGATAATGCTAATCAGGGATGTCAGCAGGGCTGCATGGCCTCCATATGCCAGATATCTGGTGCATGCCACTCGCTATCTCCTGCAGGGCTGCTTCTCTCTGCTGCCCAGATTCCTGAGCAGACTGCATCCACTGCTCAAAATAACCCATCAGTAAAGGAGGGAAGGAATTAAAGGACACTTCAAACTTTCTGAGTAGAATATCTGCTCTTTTCTGTCTGCTCCATCTGTTTGAAAGTGACTGGCAGAAAAGCACACTGCATAAACACCTGCTGGAATTGTGTCTTTTTGGCAGTGATTAGTCTACTAAGGAAGTGATTAATTAATGTGATCTCTGACTTATGAAAAGTTGATGGTCAGTGTTTTGGGACATACTGCAGTTTGGAATACACTCTCTGTACCTGGAGTTTCTGCTGGTGTGCTGAGTTCTTTGACTAGCAATGCCTGCCAACAGGGAAAATCTGCAGGATTTGCACAGGGGAAGGAAGCATGGATGTATTCAAGAGCCTGTAGCAAAGATTTTGCTTAAACTTAAAACCTGAAGTTAATTTGCATAAAGGCACACAAGTTGTATATTAATGGATTTAGAATTATTATAAATAATGATAAATGAGATTACCAAGGTGCCCAATGGAAAATGTCTACACGTACTCATAAAATTATTCTTATTGGAAATTTGATGAATGAATGAAAACCTACATATGTCTCTCCATCTACCTACTGAACTGCCTAAGCCATAGTCTTCCCAGGATTTAGAAAGTGAAGCAAACCCTTGTGTCTCTTTCCCTTGCTTTTGTTTTGAATCTTAAGGCTGAGGTTTATTGGTCTACCATGTTATGGTTGTGGTTTCAAACTGTTGTTTTTGTCTGAGGTCTAAGTACTTAGTTATTTTATAGCTTTTAATAGGAATGTTTTTAAAGTAATGACAAGTCTGTGAGCAGAATTTTAAAATTTAATTTAATTTAAAATTTTTAATTGATACCTTGCTATATGAAAATATATAAACAATCTAGAACTTTATTAGTTCAAGTGACATTTACCTTCACCATTGACTGTGTTTTATAATGATCTATTCAATCAAAATGTGGATTCTCCAGGAAACTGAACACAACCAAATATTTACTCTACTCCAAGAAAAAGAGTTCAAAAATTGAGACAACACAACTCTCTCTTTCCTTTCCTTGAAAGCTGATATTTAACATGTCTCCTACTGTAGCTGGGCAGAAATTGAAGTGGCATTAGAAAAAAAACACCCAAACGTAATTCAAACAAAAACCATCCCACAAAGTAATCTAACAGCAAACAAGAAGATTCCCATGCCAGAAGTGGTGAAACCTGTAATTGCAACGTGCTAAAGGCTTTCAGAGGACAGAGAACATTCAGACACAAACTGTTTGAGTCTAAGCTTCCACAGGGAAGAAATCAGCCAAAAGATCAAGGTGCCTCTAACTGGCTGCAGCCATTCCTGCCTGTAAACCTTCATCAGTGACTGAGCAGGCTGGTGCTGCATGGTGCTCTGGCAGGCACAAAGTGAAAATGCAGCGTGTCAGGGGCACATCTGTCACTGCAGGCAGATATTGCTCATAACTTGGTACAGGATGACACAAAGAGGCCCAGGATGGTACAAGCGTTTTTGATCAAAAAAGCCTTTAACTAATAATTTACTAGTCTTGCTCCAATTAAATTTCTAAAACTGGGAGCTTTGCCACCAGTTTCACTGTATTATCATTATTCTATAGCGACTTGTGATATCTCATGTTTAGAATCACAGTCCTCTTAAAGACATAAGGATTTAAAACAGTTCTTGCAAACCTGAATTAAAATATACTGGGTGTTACTCATTTCACTGCAGTTCTGTAAACACTCAAAGTACATTATTATTATTATTATTATTATTATTATTATTATTATTATTATTGTTATTATTATCCTAAGAAACAATTCAACACAGTAGTTCCACCTTAATATTTATAACCCACATCCTCTTTATTCAACATATCTTCCTACCTTCTTCACTATCAAAGCCTAGATACCAAGCTCCATAAATATATTTGAACACTCATCTCCCTCTTCTTCCCATTTTTAACTCTTTCATATATACACCACACTCATTTTTTTTCTTTTCTTCCACTTAATATAATTCTGTTGTTTTATAAAATAAACATGATTAAGATCAAGAAGATCAAGACAAGGCAACTTAAGAAGGGGAAAAAAAGGGAATTTCCATTACTATGTTAAAATATGCATCTTGAAAACGTTGCAAATTAATATACAATTTTAGCAACTTAATATACATTAAAGATAATTGTACCCTGGATTCTCATCACTAAGTAGTCATTTATTTGACACTTCTATTTAAGTATGCTCTTGCTTTCACCTGTGCCAGACATGTTTTACCATTTAGTACCTTGAACAAGCTGGCAATCATCTAACAATATGATTTTTTGCTACATAAAACAAATTATATCATTTATCATCAACACACTTAAAATGTAAATTTTGATTAATTCCTTGACTCTGGGAAAAGGTCTTGAAATATTACCTAAATCCTAATTTTAAATACTTCAACATTCCTTTATTTGTGACAATTCTTTGAAATATTTAGCCAGCATTGGAATTCCAATCTAAAACCTTAAGAAAATATTTCTGTCCTGAAAAACAATTCAATATATTAGGCTGTGGAATATATTTGAGATCTTTTTTTCTTTTGAAGTAAAAAATTTATTGAAACAAATTTTGGTTCTTTGGAACAGTTTCTCACTGACCACTGAAGATCAAATTTAGATCTTACCAATTTTCTTCCCTGTTTAGCCATTTAAGTATATAATACCCCATAACTTTTCTTTTGCAAGGACACTGCATAAGTAATGCAGAAATTCCATTTTCCTAGGTTCAGATAGAGTGAAGTTTCTGTTCTCTGTTTTGTTAATCAGTGGATAAATAACAACATTATGCCACAATATTTTTTAAAGATTTTGACAAGTTTTATGAAGACAACATCATTTTTGTATGAACATACAGCCTCTTGTTTGGCTGAACTCTGTGTGTTATATTTTGCAGCTTGCTCCAGGATAACCCAGACAATGTTACGTTGGTCTATAAAACAAAGCGGAACACTTACATAAAGAAACACATTTGTTAGCTTTAATATCAAGACTTTATCAGGCTGGCCCTCAAACAGTGAGCCTTCAAGGGTAGTGGTGACATTCTTTCTTCCATTAGCCATTTTTCTTGCAGGAAAGAACAGTTCCTCAAAATAGAAGAATCAGGCTCTATTTTAACCTGATGCAGGAAATTTTTCCTTTGAAATGCTGTTTTTATTGAGCTGGTTTGTTCTTCATGCTCTGGTGGAGAGGGGGAAAACCTGGTTAGGACATTGTTGGTTTAGAAACAAGTTTTTCAAAGTCTCATTTTAACACTTCTGGTTTTGTATTCCTAAGATGGAGCCAGATCCCTCAGGGGTGTAAATAAGTACAAGAGCCCACTGGTTTTTCTTGTTTACACTGGTGGAGGATCTTGCCTGGTTCCCCTACAATTCTCCCCTACAATTTGTGCAGCCTGGCATTTGAATGGAGCTGCAATTAGAAGAGTTGTTTTCGTTTAACTTTATTTAGCACCTTATCTCCCTGTAACATTCTTGTCCGGGTACCAGTATCAACCATGAACTCAACATAGCTCTTACTAGTGCTGTTCTATTTTGAGCTGGAAGAAAAAACCCACCAGTCCAGATCAAAGAGCACCTTTCCCTTCACTCTGGGAATGGGAATTGTTAACTAATTGGTGCACCAAAGTCACAATAAATTGATTCACAGCACAGTTATGGGAGGCGTAACTAACTCCACCACACAGGAAAGTTATCCAGGGCCTCAGAATGACCTGGTCTCGATGGCCAAACATATGCAACTTTCCACAAAGGCCAGAACGATGCTGGTGAGGGACCCAGCTTGTAGAGGATGCAGTTCTGCAGGACTGTGTTTGCTGAGTTCTACTGTTTCCCCAGTTCTTCAGGTATTCACTCCCTTTGGTTAAAATAACACAAAGGACTGCGAGACCTGTTTTTTGGGCTCATCGTTCTTGTTACTCATTTTAAAAAGAGCCTCCTCGAGAATTCAAACTCTGGCAGAGCTCTGCTGCTCTCAGGCACTGAAATTCTGCAAAAAGGAGTGGAGCGGCAGGTGCAGAAGGCTTTGGAGGTCCTAAATCTGAAGTGAGGGGTTGTACCCCAGCATCTCAAGCCACCCACTGCCACAGCTCTGGGAAACACTGGAGCGGCAGAGAAGGCAGGGAAGTCTGCTGGGCTGCTGGAAGGCTGTTCCCTGCCCTCTGCCCTGGCAGCTCCTCACACAGGTGAGAGGCCGCCTGCACGCAGCCATAGCGGTGACAGGCACAGGTGCTGCAGGCGAAGGTCAGCAGTGAGGACAGCGACACTCGTAGCGCAGCCCGGGGATGCTCCGGCCGCGGCCGGGCAGGGGAGCGGCAGCCGCGGGCAGCGCCTCCCGCCGGGCGGCTCCGGGACTGCGCCGGGCCCGCCCCCGCCTCCCGCACCTTTCCCGGCCGGAGCCGCCCCGCGGGGGCCGGGCCAGCGGTGTCGGCGGCGGGACGGGGAGCCCGTGGCTGCCCGCAGCTCCCGGGGCACCGCCGCGCCGCCCCAGCCATGTCCTCCAGCTCCCCGCCGGGCGAGCCCAAGGGCCGCAGCCTGGGCCGGCTCTCGCTGCCCAGGAGAGGCAGCATGACGCCCGGCAAGAAGCTGGCGGCGCTGGAGCTGGCCGAGAGCGCCCCGAACGCCCACTACGCCCCGCTGGCGGCCGCGCAGGGCGGGCAGGCGCCCGCGGGATGCGGCCCCACGCCGGAGCGGGAGCGGGAGCGGGCGCCGCGCCTGCGGAGCGAGGTGCTGGTGGTGAGCGCCGACTGCCCGCGGCCCCCCGTCAGCCTGGACCCCCGCGTCTCCATCTACAGCCTCCGCAAGCCCCTGCTCAGCCGCAGCAGCGTCCAGGGCAGGGTCTACAACTTCTTGGAGCGGCCCACGGGATGGAAGTGCTTCGTGTACCACTTCACCGTGTGAGTAGCGCCCCGCTGCCGCCGGGCACCTGCTCCGCGCTCCCGTTACCGCCGCTGCAGCGCTGCCCGTGCCCTGAGCGGCCGCGGCTGCCGAGCCCCCTCCCCTCCCCGGAGGCCCCCCGGGCACCGAGCCGCCCAGACCTACCCGGTGCTCCGCGCTTACACATCGGGCAGATACAGTCCTTTGGGCTGTGCGTGGTTTGGTGTTTTTTTTGTTGTGTTTTTTTGGGGTTTTTTTTGTTTTCTTTTTTCCCTGCAGGTGTGAAGTAAAACAAAAGTCACCCTCCAGGGGAAAGTTTGCCTTTTTAGTTAAGAGAAATGCTGTATCTCAGTTCAGGAGCTCTTGGGTGTATTTATCAAATAGTGCAGGAGGAACTGGTTTCAGGCAATTTTCTTCGGAAGGCTACCCAGGGAGCCTTGTTCATACTGATCGTAGAAATGAAGTAGGTAGCAGTGTCACCCGTTCTTTATTACTTTTTGATGCATGGCTCCTGATTTCAAGCAGTGACACCTGTGTGATGCCGATGCTCGCTGCATAGCAGCAGGTTCTAATTGAACAGGTGCTATTGAACAGGTGCTGTCAATTATCAGTGCTGCAGTCTTGTCAGAGGAGGATGAGAAACAGGTGATGCTCGTTTTCCTTACCTCTGTTATTGCTCCGGCTCTACCTCCTTGTGCTATCCATTAGGATGGGGAGGCAGTGGTGGTCGGAGGGTGCTGTTGAGCCGCAGGTAGGTTGGAAGTTGCTTTTTCTGTGGTACTGTCTGTAGAGTGTAGTGTCAAACCCAGCCAGCAGGTCTGTGCAGCACGAGCATCCCAACAGGTGTCTCTGTGAGGTATAAGCTTTTCCATCGAGGTGTTGCTGAAGGCTTGTGTGGCCCTTGGGCATTTGGCGTGTGTTAAATGTAGGTGAGAAGGTCAGGTAGGAATGTGGCGTGTGTTTATTGTATTCATGCACAAACATATATATGTGTATGTGTGTATCCATTATACGTATACATGCTCATTCCAATAGCTAGAGTTAAAGATGTTTTGTGGTCAAAATCCTAAGACAAATCACACCAAAGTCAGTTTTTATGACTTTGTTACTGTATTCTGATTTTAAGTTCAATTTCTAAATAACTGTTATCTAAAGTTAGTGCAGGATTTTGTGCTTCTGTTCCACACTTGAGGATTCTGGAGTGTTTAGGTCAACAGGTTAAGTGGTACCAACTTTTTTTTAGTGCAGGGGAAACAGCTGTCATCTGAGTGTATGTAATTGGGAGATGACTGGATACAACTGATGGGATAATTGTGGGCTCCATTCTCTTTGGCCTTATGATAATGCCGTGAGATGAGAAAATGAGTAATGACTGTAATGATGAAGTGCCTAATAGCTGTCGTTGAACAATGTAAAACAGTTTTGGGAATTGGAGCCCCCCCCCCCTTTTTTTTTTCTCTCCCTAACCAGGAGTTTTAGGTAGCTATCTTGTACGGTTTCTGACCTTCCAGGTGTCTCAAATTATGCTTGGATGGTGCAGCAAACTGTTTTCAATATCTTAACTAATCTTCTCTAAATCTTAACAGCAAGTCTGGGAAAACTCTGAAAAACAAAAACCAAGCTTATAGCCCTTTCACTACTTAAAGTTCTAGCACAACTTTTAACTGTTTTTTTTTTTTTTTTTTTTTCAAGTATTTCCAGTGTGGATTAATCCTGTTTGCGCAAGAATTAAGATTCTGTAATTTGTGTAAGTCACTACGTGTTTCCCCCTCAACACACACCCATGGTGTAAGCATTAGCCCCAGCATTTCCCTTCTTTCCAGAACTCCTCTGATGCAATGACGAATGACAGCGGCAGTAAATATTCTCAAGCCTCTTACCGAGCATTGTTCAAATTCCTTAGGGCACTGAAGAGACAGAAGAGGGTACTGACACCCTTGTATGTTTCTCACAAGGCGATCTGCAAGTACCATTTAGGCAACCTAACTCTGATTCCCACCAGCAGAGGGAATTGAGACTTTACTGTTCTCAGCCCAGCTTCCCAGCTTTTTTTTTTTTTTTTTTTTCCTTCTCTTGTAGTACATAAGCTTTTTGTGCCCATTAAATCATGGTGTAAGGTACTGGTCTTTGGTCCATACTACTCCAGCTCTTTCTGAGCTCCCAAAGCAACTTTCTGCTGTGCAAAGGAATGCTCTGGAGTACAATGCCTGCCAGCCAGGTGCTGAGTATTGGCAGATGAATTGTTGCTAAAATGAACTGCTGAGGCAGATTTGTCTGATTCAGAGAAGCTGCTGGGCACCAGTGTCTCCTCGGGAGGAGGCACAGGACCTGCTTTGTGCAGGCAGCTGGATACAAGGGATGAGGTGCAGAGCTGGAAAGGACTTGGAGTCATCAGGCACACACAGGGGTGTGCATGTGCTCCTTTCCCACTGGAGGAAGTACTCGATTGTTCTCTTGTCAGCATGCAAACAGTCATTCATAGAATGCTAAGCCTGGTTTTACCTTGGGGAGTGCCAGGACCCTGGTGTTAGTCTCTCCTGCCCAAACGAGTTTAAGGAACTGAACTCATTTTGCCTGTTGTGTTTTTGACTCCCCTTGCAGTCTGCCTGCTGCTCTATTCCAGGGGCTTTCAGCTGCCTGAGAGGTCTCAGTGGCTGTCCTAAATGTTTAGAGGGGAAGGAGAGGAAGCGGGAGTGGTGTTAAATCAGGGCATAAAGCCCTAAGCTGAGTAGAGAGCCCTGGCCAAGATCTAGACCAGTGATGGGAGCAACAACCACTGGAGGCTTAATTTTCTGTTTTCTGCGTGGTGTGGAGTGTGTGGCTGTGTTCTTAATTATGTGCTGTAATTATTACAGTTAGAAACAACTCCTGGAATAGCCCATGTAGCTTATTCCGTAGAGTACTCCTGTATCTCTGGCTGCTTGTTAAAACACTGTTTATCAAGCGATAAGAGCTACATCTACTGATTGCCTGTCACACCCTTTTCCTGCTCAGGAATCTTAGTCAGTGCTATGTAGAATACTAATAGCTAAGAACTGATACTCAGGATTGATTTTCCTTGGTTTTGTGCTATATTGTTTAGAAAAGGGAAGTTGGACACCAAGCTTTAATCCACAGATTCTAGGTTGTTTTGTTTGTTTCATATTATTTTGATTGCTGCTTGTTCTAGTGAGTATGGCCCTTGTGTACCCTTGACTTAAAGGATGGAATCTGGCTGTCTTGCACAGGTCAGGCCATGACCTGTTTTCTTCTGAAATTTCTTTTATAAGGTGTCAGAAATACCTATTTTCCACTATGCAAAATGTGTATTATCTCTTGTTGATATTTTGAATCTCCAGGGCAATCTGACACCCCAGTCTCTGATTAAATTAATTTAATTCTAGACAGGTCTTTTCTAAGAATTTTTCTTATTTGCTTAAACCAAACTGAGCAGAATAGAGAATGAATTATTGTCCCTCACTTGTTCTTGATTTTTGAAGGCTGAGGAAATGGTCTCTGTGGGGAGAAAGAATGGCTAATCAACCATTAATTGATTAACTCAAAAAAACCTGCCTAAATTTACTTTGTGGAGATGCTAGAACCTCTTAGTTCAGCTACTTGACTTGGTTTGATTTTGTAATAAATTTCATGTAAGTAGATGAAGCATACGGTGTACATACACCTGATTTTACCAGGGCAAGTAAATTGTGTCTGGTGTCTGAGGATCTACCTGCATGGCTTCTGCAGACACAGTTGGTGGTTGCTTGGAGACTCAGACTTTGCAGGCTTTGCTTGCCCTGTGGCCTGGCTGTGTGGGTGGCAATGTCCAGCCAGGGCCACCAAATCTGCCTTGGCTGTCAGAGCAGGGGAATGACTGAGTGCCTCTGTTCTCAGTGACCTTCCAGGCTAGGGCATCTTATCACACTTACCATAGCAGTGCACCTTGAGAGGGCAGCTGTGAGAGGTGAAATGTTCTGTGGCCTGAACAAATCAAATTTTCAGCCTCTGAGAAGAGGTGGAAAAAGAAACTCTGCCCTCATAGTGGCCTGCTGAAACTCTTGGGTACTGTCCCACAGTTGGAAATGACTGTCCAGAGTAAGTGAAGTTGTCAGATGTTAAAAAGAATTATTTTAGGTTTAGGTGCTCAACAGAAGAGGTTCTTCTTACCCTCTTAATTTTAAAAGAAGCATCTTGAAATGTGCCTGAAGAAACTGAAGTTATGAACTGATTTATCTTGTTCTTGGTGTGGGAAATAATGACTTCTGGCAGTGTTGACTCCCTGTGTTCTTTGAAGTGTTGGCTGTAACCAGAGGGAGCAATTTGGAAACTGATGGACCGTTGGTTTGTTCCATTGTGGCACCTCTCCTTTGTTGCCATGTGAGATAATCTGTCTTATCTTTGCATGCCTGTACCTGGTTCAATTTACTTTGCCTTTGTATAGGTTTGGTTTAATCAGCAATGATTGTCATTGAGTTTGTTTGAATCCCAAGTTGTTTACATAAGCCTGGACTGGCCAGTGGCTGGGGTTTGGAAAACTGTGGAAACAGGCAGACTGAGCAGCATGGCTGCATGTGTGTGCACACAGAGATAGGGAGTGAGGGTAGATAGAATATTCCAGTTGCCTGAATCAGGACTCACAGTATTCAGTTTCTAAAGGCAATGCAGTGTTTACACCGTGCTCTTTAGCGTGAAGAAAAAGCATAACTCCAATTTACAATCCCATTTTTGCCATGTTTCCAGACTTGGTGCAAACATACTTCCAAACCTACTGGTTCATACTTGTTGTGTAAAATGTTGAGGAGGAAAAAAGATCCATAAAACAATTAGTGTGTGTATGTGCTCACACATGACTTTTCTTTCAGACTGAAGGATGTTGCAAACTGAAATGCTGTGGTTTTGACATGAACATTTGTATGTTTAGAAATTTTTGTGGCTTGAAATCAGACTTGCAGATTCTGTTTAAAACAAAAAAAGGAGACATAAATCCTCCAAGGTAAGCACAGCTTTTCCAAGTGGAAAGAAAGAAGTATGACTTGCTCAGGGTCATATTCCCTGCTGTCAATAGCAGGAAGACCCAGATTTAACTTTTTTTGTCTCATCATGATCGAGGTAGTTTAGTTGAGGCCAATTTGCAGCAGAGCAGACACCTTTGCAACTGGACTCTATCTATCTATCTATCTATCTATCTATCTATCTATCTATCTATCTATCTATCTGCTTGGTAAAGTGTTACCTGAAGGGAAAAGGCATTGGAAAGCTGACTTTAAGTGCTCCCAGAGAGGAGGGAAGACAATTTGCCTGCCCTATGTAAGAAGGTTGCTCATGTTTAGGAGTTGCTGCTGCAGAGGCACCCCTGTTTGCTGATCAGCCTGATGGCGAAGCTTGGGCTCTTGGCAGGTTTTTGGAGGCAGGTGAGAGTGGCTAAAGAGTTTTGTTGTTCCCTCTGTACTCTCTGCATGCTGCAGTGCAGCCCCTTAGCCACAATATTGTGTGGGGGGATAGAATGTAAGAAAATAAAGATAGTGCAGAAGGTAATCTCACACCTGAGGAGTTGCAGCTGTACTAATCACCAAAGATTAGGAACAGGCCTGCCCTTAACAGGCCACAGCTGTGCCCAATAAGAAAAAGAGTGCTACAAAAGAGTGGGGTAGCAGTTTGTTGACTGTGCTGTGAATAAGAAGGAGTCAGTGCTGTGAGGAGCCATACATGGGGAATCACTGAGAAGGTATGGAACCTTTGCAATAAGATGATGACAATCAACAATATTGCACTACAGTAGTGCTTCTTTGGGAGCATGTAATTGATGTACTATCTTTTGGGTTGGCCAGTACAGAGCTCCCTCCTCTTGTCCCGTTTCCCAGTTTGTAACCTGTCAGAAGTTTCATTTTTGCTTGTGGCTGTCTGGTTGTCTTGTGGCTGAGACCAGCCCAAGTTTGTGCCATGAAGAGCTCAAGTCTCATTCTAGTTACAGATCAGAAGGGCTCCCCGTTTCTCTATCCAAGTGGGACAGTAGACGTCTTAGGTTAAGAAATGCAAATACAAATAACTGTGTAATTGACTAGAAAAAAAGCATGTTTACTTAGTAATTGACTGTCATCAGAAAGAAAAGCAGTAAGAGAAACCAAATCCTCTCAGTGCCAATGCTTGTAGATAATGCCTGGAAGCCACTTTGATGAAATCGCCATCTTTGCATTATTTGTTGCATTCAGTGATTGCTGCATCATGAAAATTATTGTGGAAATTTATTGATTGTTGAAGGGGAAGGAAGGTGAAAATCTAGATAACTTCTAGTTAAAATGCCTTTTGAAGACACTTCTAGCAATAATTGGGAAAATCCAGTTTCTTTTCTGAAATGCACAGTGGGATATGGTTGGCTACTTGGAAAAAATTCATTGGGTCAAGGAAGTTTTGTAGAGAGAAAAAAGACTATAATTCTGTTGATGTTTAGGTTTTCTAAAAACAAATGGAAGCAGAAGAGTGTAAACTGGCAAAAATTAGTGCTCAGTAAAGACAGGTTGTGTGCAGTGGGGAAATAAAGAACTGTGAAATGCACAGATAGAAGTTATGCATTTTTTCAGTTTAGGCAGGCTTTCCTAGGATAGGCCTTCTCTCTTTTCCCATCATCCTTCCAGTATGACATTTCAGTCCTTCTCCTAGGATAGGCCTTCTCTCTTTTCTCGTCATCCTTCCAGTATGACATTTCAGTCCTTCTCTCATGTTTGCTTTTAAAGGTAGGAAAAGAATTATCCTACCTTTAAAAATTGCACATGAATGATCTTAAAAAAACCAGTAAGTGCAGCATTCACATTTCTCTGTCTCTGTCAAATGGTTGGTTGGGCAATTCTGGCACACTTGCTTGCCCTGGCTCCTCAAGTGCCAGGGAGAAAACATGCAAGGCTGTGTAGATAGGCCTCTTTCAAAACTTCCATTGCAGCTGAATCAGGGCTAGAGTTGAGATTCAATTGCAGGGAACTAATTAGGCTGAGCTCCAAATGCCTGAGTGCTGGATGTGTTACAAACAGCGGTGCCAACATATGCTGCAGGGAGCTATGCGCAGGCACAGGGCTTAGCTGACTTCAAACTTGGCACTACCTCATTAATTTGGTCTGTTAATAGATTGTTTAATGTGTGTTAGTGGCTGAGCACAAAAGCTGTGAACACTTGCCCATTCAGTTCCAGATGGAAAATAGTGTCTTGTTGGGGGCAAGGTGTTTTTCTGCCTGCCAACGAGAGGGCCAACATGTTTCAGATGCCTTGGAGAGCTGCCAGATGCAAATCAGCCCGGTGGGGAGGCTGAGTTACAGCAGGATGCCAAGGCTGGGGAGGCTTTAGGTGGGGTACTCGGCCTCCTCTGCAGTCATGCTTCATCTGGCATAATGGCCTGAGAACCATTGTAGCACCGGGCATGGTAATGGGAGAGCGCAGGCCTTTGCCAGGCTCTGCTGCAGGAGTAGTTGAGGTGTGGAGTTCTTGCCGCCTACCAGGAAGATACGCATGTGAGAGTGTTTTATATCTCTGTTTATAATGGGTAGGAGCATTCAATGCTGTAGCAATCAAATCTAATATTAATTTTATTGTACATTTTTAGGTAGTTGGTTTTTGTTTGGTTTTTTTTTTTTTTTTTGGTGGTTTTTTTTTTTGGGGTTGGTGGTTGTTGTTGTTTTTTTAAATAGAAAATGCCAAAGCTGCTCTCAATGAAGAGTCTTTCTGGCCTCCAGGCTGTGCATATCTGGAGGACTATAGAGGTGCTTGGTGTGAGCTTTTCCTTTGTCTCACATGACCAGTTTTTGAGGATATATGGACTTTGTTCTTTTTTTTTTTTTTTTTTTTTTTTGCTACTTTGTGGTACAGCTTTTCCTCAATTTTTGAGGATATATAGACTTTCTTCTTTTTTTTCCTACTCTCTGGTACAGGATACTAAAATAACAGCCATTTTCTATGTTCAAGGAACTGTAAGAAGTTGCACACAGTGCAAAGCAGGGCCTGAGTAAGTGTGTAAGTGCACTGTAAGTAGTTTAAAATATATATAAAAAAACCCACCAAAACCCAATCAAAACCCCCAAAACAGCAACAAAATTCAATCAAAACCCCAAAAATATTGTCCCGCCTTTCCTCAATGGAAGTCCCTTATTTAACAGCCATGTTTTATAACAGAGAATGTGACTGCTGGAAACATTACAATAAAACCTAGGCACAGGGGAAGCTAGTGTTTTACTAAAGCTTAGTACAACCACCATGACAAATGCCAGGTTTGTTTTCTCTGAACTGCTTCAGTGTCAGAACTTCCAGTTGTGTGAGATAATGAGCACACATTTGCTCAAAACTGACTGAACCCTTTTTGAGTTTAAGAAAAAAATGTCTGGTACTTTTCACAAGGAACACATCAAGCACCAAGTCTGCAGCCTTGGGATTTCATCATTTTAAAAGCAATAAATTCCCAAAAATAAGAAATTATGCTGTAGGTTGTTCAGTGTTAAATATTTTTGTGTTTTTTCTTGTTCTTCACAATCACTGTGATTCAATATTTTATGAAAAATGTCATTCAAAGTCAAAATAAACCTGGGACAGGGCTTCTGGATCCTTTTAAGTTTCTTCTGCTTCTGCACATATTGATGTGAATCTTTGAATTTCATATTAAAGCTCTCACTAGAAACATACATCTCACATGTTTTGCTAATGCCAGTGGACTTACGAGACCTCATTTGACAACACAGTTTTGTCCCATTTGTAATAGAAAACTGATTTTTTTACTCTCAACTCTAAAATCCCTGTGCAATCTGCTGAGGTTTTTTAAAAAGTAAATGCTTTGTATATAACTACACTAATATTTACTTCAAATGAGAAATATACTGTTTTTAGTGAACTGAGATCATAGAATAGTAGAAAATCTTTGTTTATGCTAAGAAATTGTGCTCTTGATAATAACCTATTATTTTTACTATTACCCCAGAAATAGAGCATACATTTTCTTTTACAATAATAGGAAATATAATGCCTTTGTTGGAGTAATGCTTGGTTTGATTCTTCATGTGTTTAACTTAACTGTGTGGACAGCTGTTTGCTTCCTAGTGGGAGCAATTTGTAGAGGTAAAAGGTAGGGACCAACTAGTGAAGACAAAAACTTGCATCTACTCATCTCCATAATTAGGGCAATTATAACTACTTGCAAGGCATTGTGCACCAGATGTAAAGAAATATTTTAATATTATTTTATTTATAGTAAGGCTGTTTTTTCTTTAACACTAAGCATCTTACAGTGCTAATTCTGTATGAATTTTGTCCAAGTGACTGCTGTCTCATGTCTGAGTAAATATGTCAAATCACACGCTATTTTAATGCAGGTTTTTACCATCTCACCAGTAGTTTTGTTGTAGATTCTGACAATTGGTGGTCTTCCCTCTGTTCCTGCTTATGTGTTTTAGACCGGGCAGGAACACAGCTTATCCCTCTGTTTAGAGCAGAGTGTGGTCACCCTTGCAGTAAGCTGCTCAGTGTCAGACAGCTGGAACTGACACAAGGAGACTGGGCAGGCCTGGATGTGTAGAAATTCAGAAGTTGTTGGTTTCCTCTGCAAACTTGCAATGAATTCCTGATACCTCAGGGATACTTTTAAATTGTTTGAATTTTTTACAGTGTTTTCTCATTGCAGTGTTAATATTGCACACTTTTAAATTATTTGGATAGTACAGAAAATCCGGTCATGGTTTGAGCACAGAATGTAAGTCACCCAGCAGGTAATTTCCTTGGATTCTCTCCAAAGACACCAGGTGTAATAGCAGAGGCAAGGATTGCAGAGCTCTTGCTCATCCCTTGTACCACGAAGGCTGAGGTCCTTGTACTGAATGCATTTTCTTCCTGCAGAGTAAGGAATTGCTGTCCAAGAGTGTGTTTGTTCCTGCAGCAGCTATCCCCTTCCCCACGTCATCTGAAAATGAGCTGGGTTTGGGTAGAATCTTCTTCTTCACAGTGAACTGCAGGGCAGCACAGCCAAAGGTGCCTCATCTCCTGCACGGATGTTGACAAGTAGAGCAAAGGAGAATGAATGCAGGAAATGGTTTCTGCTGCTAATCTCATTCTTACACCCTTCAAATGCCTGTGCCCAATTATTTGTGCAGGGCAGTGGAGATAGGGGAAGAGACAAGAGCAAAGATCCTCCATCCTGTGGCTTCTATAAGTAGAGAATGTCCTCTGCTGACCCTGTTAACAAGCAGTGGTGTTTGTATTCTGTGCAATGGCTTTATCTGATCTTTACAAACTTCAGCAAATAAGGTCCAATTTCCCCCCCCTAATATTCATCCTAAATAGATCTAGTAGAGGCTATTTGTTTTTCACCCCTGTCTTAGAAGACATTACAATGTGGTCAAACCTGACAATGAGTAAATAACTGAACATGTATTGCTTTATTGTAGTGTGAGTAAACTTCATGTGATTGTATGCTGTTATCTTGGCTGTGACCCAGAAAGTATTGATAACTGGTTATCTCAGCACTGCGCACACAATAAACCTGCTCACTTGATGTTTTCTGTGTCAGCAGGTCATCCAGCACCCTTGCACTAAGCTGTCTGAGCATCCTGTTTCAACAGCATGTAAAGCATGCCAGGCACAGGCATCTGAGTGCTGCCCAGTCATGCCAATTGTATGCCTTCATAGTTCTCTTCATTCCAGACAGCGCTCTGTAGATTTTATTTAATTTTGTGACATAGTCTTATTTGGGCAACTGCATAATTAAACCACGGAAATGAGAGAAAAGCTACAGGAGAGAGGGAGAAAACAGACCTTTGAAATCCTGCAGGTTTTGCAGCACGTGGAAGGCAGTAGGTGTGCTGTGTTATTGCTGACCCTTCTTGAGTGTCTGATTGCTTACTGTACTCTGGTTTTCAAGCACTGAGGTTATCTCTTGGTGACTTCTGTGGCATTCTTTTGTTGTGTGGCTTTAATAGGAAACATTACACATCCATCAAGTCTCAGGGTAAAGTGAAATAGAGAAATTGAACTGACTGTGAAAATGTGATTTAATATGAGAAGAGCCTAATGTATAGAAATTTTCAGCGGTTTATATCTGTAGGATATAAAGGGCCACCTGCTTGTTCCTCTTACATGAGAGAGTGGAGATAACATTCAAGCTGGTTTTGATACTAGCTGTTAACCTCTGCTGAGACTGTCTGCTTTTTCAAGGAAAGTTTTCTGTCAGGTTCCTTTCTCTTGAAAAAACAATGCTTTTTTCAGGAAACCTGTATATGGTCTGTATTTGTTATTATATTATTAATATTATAGTAATAATTAAATAGTAAATATACAGCACTTAATATTGTATTATTATATTATTAAAATAATATATGCAAAATGCCATGGGATTCTTTTCCTGAGGAATTCTGCGGAAAGTGACTTGGTAAGTAATCAGACTGTTTCTAAGTACTTTGAGGAAATCAGTCTGTCTGTTTATACAACGTGTGCCAGCAGTCAGTGTGAGCTGTGGTCAAAACCCACAGCCATGTGTTTCATCTTCAGTTTCCTCCTCCTCCCTGTTACAAATGCAATCTGATGATGCTCCTGTCCGATTGCTAAAGTGATGTGCTGTGTTTTCTTTGGAATTGCAGTCTCTCTGCATCTCCCTCAAACACCACATCTGTCAGTTTGAAGCAGACTTTGTTGTCACTGGTTTTTTCATATGGTGCCTCTTTTTACCTGCTCTCCAGTCTCCCTGTGTCTCAGACTTTCTGGTCTGTAGAAGAGATTTTGTGTTCTGTTGAATTTTAGTGGCTGTGAAATACCATGGGAAGCTTGTGCAAGTTTTGGACAGGAACTGAGGGCAGAAATTAACTCAATTGGAGCAAAGCCTCCCATAGGCAGCTATTGATTAACCAGAATAAAATTTGGCTTCACCACTGAGATTAGCACCTACCTTGGTAAAATAAAACTGGTATTCTAGAGCATGTCTTTTAAAAGACATTTATAAGTTGAACTCAGCTTTGAATAAGTGGTTTCCTACATAGTTAGGATATGGTGTGGTATTGAAAGTAGTTTCTTCCCTTTTCTGTATCTTGTGATAAATGTAAGGAAGAATTGAAATGGTTTTTTACCATTTCATTTTTACCAGGATGTTTTGTAGGAACAACACTGCCATTGCAATGCAAGGAAGATGAATGGTCATGGGAAAGCCAGGCAACGTGTGCTTTCTTTTCCAAAGTGTAAAGTGACTGCTTTATAGTAATGAGCTGAAATAAGTTTGAATTCATGGATGAAATGGAGGAAAATAGCCTAGACAGTCAGGAAGAAGGACCACCTGTAAATTTACTTCTTCCTCACAATTCCTTCAGATCAGTGTTTCTGGCTTCCTTGTATCATTTTATACAGATGAGTGGACTAGATGAACTCCATCAACATCCCAGGGACCTGAATGAAATCATGAGATTTACTGGCTGTAACCTCCTGTGCACTTCATATCTCTACCAAATTTGATACTAATCCAGATAGTTTTAAGCATGCATTTCTGCTGCTAGATGTGGATTACAGCTGAGCTGTGCCTGCTAGATCAGCCTGGATAAAGCTGTGCTGAGCATGGAGGTAGAGGGAATGCATGTGCAAACCCTGCACTTGCCCCAGCTGGTGGTTCTGAGCTGGTTCTGGCCCAAAAGCTCGGCAGCTGCAGCAGTGCAGGGTTGTGCCTGTGCTGGCAGAGGGCTCCTTAGCACAAGTGAGCACCAACAGTCCTGGCTGGCATTGGGACCAGAGCCTGGCACAGGCTGTGGCTGCACCTCACTGGGTAGAGACACTGCTGTGTGCTGTAGCATGACCTTCTAGAGCAGGCATCCTCGTGCCTTGTGCGTCCTTACATCATCTAGTGCTCTGGGAATGTTTCTGGCCTCTAGGATGAAGCGACCGTACACGCAGGTAGCCAGTCTGTGCTGCTGAGTTTGCCCCTGGCACTGCTGTGGTGCCTCAGAGCGCTTTGCTTTCAGCACCCCTGGATGTGTGTGAGTGCAGTGGCATCAGGGACTGGCTGACAGCTCTATCGTTAATAAGGTTTTTAGCCTTCTTACCCCCTGAGTCACAAGTTCAGTGGAAGTTGGAGGCTGTTTGTTCTAGATGTGGTAAATAACACAATCTGACTGCGCTCTCCTCTGGCACCGTGTCTAAAGCTGTTATCAGCCTTGCTGTGGCATGTTTGATTTAGGGGCAAATTGGCACCTCTCTGACAAGTGCTGGAATGTCCCAGTCTGTCCTTGGGGTGTTGTTGGCATCTTTCACACCACCAAACCCCCATCAGCAGTGTGATCGTGGGCAAACACCAGCCAAGTGCACAAAAGCGCTTATCGCCTGCTCGGCTGTGCATTCATAAAAAGCAAAGCCATAAAAATCTCCAGTGGCTGGCAATTCCAGAGCTTTCTGCTAGACTTGAAAAGGAGTCCTGAAGAACACAGGCTTCTTATCAATTTTAATTGCTGGGCAGTGGAGGGCTGCCATTTGTTTAACGTCATTTGGTGTTCGCAACTCTGACACTGTTGGAGAGATGTTTCTGGCCAGCAGCATTCTGCTGAATGCAAAATTGAATTCAGCAGAAATCCTTTGGGTTTGGGAAGAACTCAGGTTGAACAATTGAATCTAACAAGTAAAGAAATGCAAAATAGGATGTTGAGAACAGATTGACTGGAGGTGCATTGGACGATGTGAACATGTTAAATTTTAGAAAGTTGAGGTTTAAAAGTATAGATGCTATATTGTAATTGCTTTTCATTGCTGTTGAAACAAAGTTCTGTGTTCCCTAATCCTTTTAGATTGCCTTTTAAAATGTTGCAGTTGTGCTTCTGCATTTGCACTGAAAATAAAAAAAACTTCAGGGTTAATGTTCTCTGAATGGCCCTGTATTCCTGGCACATGCTATTAGCCAAAATTCGTGACACCTTTAGGGAACTGGGCCGGACACAAAATCACTCTGAACAGTTGCATCAACATTTGTATATGGCTTTGCCTGTGAGATTTTGGTTTTTAAGTCAGTTTGCTGGATTTGAGCTGTTGTCAGATTCTGTGAGGGCCTACACCTGGATCAATAGAAACTGGTATATGTGCAGGGTTCAAGCGTTTTAAATACAATTTAAAGTGCATCTGAACCACTTTTAAACCAAAGAGCAGTAATAAAACTCCTTGAAAATTACTCTGAAACTACAACTTTAATACAAGAAGCTGATATGAGAAATATATGTGTTCTATAGCAGCTGAGAGGGAGCAGATTGACAGCAGTTAGCTAATCAGGAGTATCTGCAATCAGGAGTATCTGCTTCTCTGACCTCAGGTCTGTCTACTCCTTAAGTAGCAGCTGTATCCCATCTGTCTCTCTGCTTTTCACACATGGCTGTGGAAGATGTGTTGGACTGTCCCTAGCTGACTTGGAATGAGACCTGAGTTCACTTGCTCTCTGTAGCAGCTTTGAAAGTCTTTAGATGAAACTTGACCAGAAGTAACCGGTTCTAGGGGTGTGACTGTGGCTGTTTGCATTTAATGCTTCATCCTTTTCTTGAGATGGTGAAGGAAGCCCTTTGTTTTGATGGGTAATTTGTTGGCAGCTGTCTGCTCCCAAAGAAGTTGGGCAAGGGGGAACAAAAATAGTATGCAGAACGGTCCTGGTGACTGATAATAAGGACTTTTATATATAAAATCCTTATTTTGGTGCCCCCTGAGTACAGGTAGAGAATAAATACCATTGTCTCTCCTCCAAACTCTTACACTTCTGGTTGGTGAAGTAGCAAAGAAATGACAATATCTTAATTTTTCTTATTGTTGTGTATGTATCTGTCTTCATTTGAATTTCTTATTTTTCCTTCAGCATTTTTCTGGGTTTTTTTTGTTTGTTTGGTTTTAGTTTTTGGTTTTTTTTTTAGTGTGTGTATGTTTCTGAACTCCACTGGACTCTTGGGAGAGCAGTTGTGTATCAGATTAGGAAAAGCAGTAATGAGAAGCTAGAGTAGTTGTTTACTTTCTGTGTTGAAGTCTGTCCACACTTGAAGTGGAAGGAAACTGCTTTTCCTTATTGCCAGTTGCCAGGATTTGTGTTGGTTTTGTTTTTATCTTTTTTTTTTTTTTTTTTCTTTTTCCTCCTGCATGAGGAATTTCATAGCTGAGACTGCTTTGGCTTATGAAATGCTGAGCTATTGATGTGTTTGTGGTTAATTTATGGAGAGGGACACTCCTGCTGCAATAATGCATAGCCAAGCTATTACTGGCTGGCTACTTTTGTGTGATGAAACAGAAGCAGGAGCTGGAATCAGTCGGTTTTCAAGTTAACACCAGTTCAAGTCTTTGAATTCAGAGTATCCTGGCAGTGTTACTGTGCTGCTGTCTTTGGCTTTGATGGATGGAAGGTGTGGATTTTTTCACTTCTCACCTTTATTTATCTTGATGTTTCCTCATATTTGTTAGCTTTTTATTTTTGTCATGAAATAGGAAATGTTTACCTTTCAAGAAAAAAGTCTTTCTAAGCATTCACAGCTCCAGCCTGGGAGTGGATTTGCAGTTTTGTGTGCAGCAAGCAGTTCCTGTTACTCATGAAACAGGAGTGGCCTTTTAATAAAGGCGCCAGATCTCTGCTATGCAATTACCATAAAATAACCAGTGGAGCAATTCTGTATTGTGAGCAGCTTGACAACCAAATGCTTTTTGAATTGCTTGTAAGCTCTGGTGAGGAAATAAATCCTGAAGAGCAAACTTTAATGCCTCATGCATGCCCTGTTTCTAGATTGGAAAATCTCTCCTTCACCCAGTGTGTAATACAAACACATCTATGTACTCAGCCTTGTTAGCCAGGAGACTTGTTGGGAGTTATAAGAAATATGAACTCTGCAGAAGGTATGGTGCACATAGCTATGATTCCCTATTTTGAATAATTGGGTGGACGTTGGCACCTATTGAAAGGCACCAGCTCTTTCAGGCCTGCAGTGATAGTGATGTTCTGTAATCTGCTTTGAGCACAGCTGGCCTTTTAAACAATTTTACTGTCAGATTGCCTTTTTGTGTGTGTGTGCAGTGCTTAAGCAAAAAAACCCACATGCTACATGGTGGAAGTTGCTAGGTACTAGGGCAATGCAAATAATAAATAATAGGGCTGGAGTCTTCTGATGAAGTGTAACATAAGACAGCCTCCAGAGTAATTCCTCTGTTTTTGCTAGCCTCAAGCAGAACTATCTCTAAGGCTGGGACACATCCTTTTAAAATAGAGTGCAGTGCATGGAATGAAAGGTGTCATAAGCAACTAAAAGACATCAGTGGTGGATGGTCATGAAGGAGACCTTGTTTGGAGCCAGCCCAGTGAGTTGCAGCCCATGTTCTGGAGAATGTGGAGCTCTGCAGCTCAGCCATCAGGATGGGGCTTCTGAGAAACTCAGTTTCTGAGCTCTTCTGGGGAGTTATGCGAGACAATCTCTCTTGCTTTCTGAGATTTTTTTTTTTCTTTCTATGTTAATTTGTATTTTGGTTTTAATTCTTTGTGGGTGGAAGTCTTGCTGATTTCAGTGTAATACAATATTTGAAATGCTGAGTATTTAAAAAAAGTAATAAAAACTTGCTGTATAAGTGTTCATTCACAGAGTACTCAAGCATACTTGGTTCTCTGATGAGACGCGCTCTCGTTTGTTTTTCATCATCTTGACCTGTGAGTCAAGGGCCTGCCAAGTGCACGTTTGCTCTGATTGTTAGAAAAAACAGGAGATGGAAAGCTGCGGAGGAATAGAGAGTGAAGAAGGGGCAGAGGTTTGTGTAGTACCAGCTGAAGCAGTGAAGTTAAACAGATAAGTTATCAGTGTGGTGCTGAAATTAACCCAACAGGTAGGTTATTAATAAAGAGCACTCCAAGCTCTCAAAACATTGTTGGCAGGATAACTGCAGTAAAATACTGGGAAGCACTTGTTTATGGTTTTTCCTTTACCAGCCCTGTACGGGTTTCCACAGCACAGAGAGTCTCCAGTGTGTGACTGGAGGCTGAGGCAGGGATGTAAAAGCTTGGAAAGCCTCCTCAGTGTTTGCTGAATGGAGCTACCACACCTAAAGAGTGCTGCCTGCATTCTTTTTTATAATCCTCTGGCTCCTGAGCCATCTAAAAGCTGTGATTTCAGGCATGTAAAGAAGGCTTTTATGAATCTATTACTATGTGGTTTTCTGTCAGCTGGCAGGAACAATCTCTCTTGTAAGTCTAAAGTTTCAGTAAATGAGAGGCTCCAAATATCAAACTGTCGTCTAGAAAAATATTCTGCCAAGGTTGACCTTAAAGAAGCCCAGAACCCATAATTAATTTTTACATGTACATTCTCTCACATCTCTTTAAAACACCCCTGCCCCTATATTCATTTATTTGCTGGTGACTGGGCAGTGTGTGTGTCCTGTGTGCTCAGAATGGCACATGACTAACTTGTTGCTGGCTGGCAGAGGGTTTTCTCAGCTCAACTTGAATTCAGTGCTGTAGATTTCTCTGCTAGCTGGCAGATAGATTTGCATATGCATGAAATTGCAGTGAAGCTCTTAATTAGGTTGAGCATCACCTCCCATTACACAAAGCCTCCTAAGCTTAAGTTTGCTCTCTGCATCACTACTCCTTAGTGCTTACTTACTCCTCCTGTCTGCAAACAGTGGTTGAGTCCCTGTGTGAACCTATTCTTTGCTTTTTCTTTGAGAGAAAGTGCTGAGAAACAGAGGAAGGCAATATGTTTCCTTTTGGGTCAAAATAAAAAACTGGTTTGGAGCCCAATATGTATATGAAGTACTGTTAAATCAGGGATATTGTCCAAATTTTTTTACTTGAGAGTGCATCAGCTGAGGCAAAGGTCAGATCCTTTGTGGTGCCTGACACAAAGAATGGCCAGGGGTTTGCTTTTTGGTGTGTTTTTGGGTCAGCAAAGCTCAGGTGGTGAACTTAAAGTAGTAGTTGTACTTTTCTATCTAGAATATAAATTATACATTGTGTGTACTGGACAGATTTTCTAAATGGATGTTATGAACTGTGGGTGACATTTTCATTGCTGCTTAGACAATGCAGTTCTGCTGGCAATCAGAGATATCTGTGCACTTAGGAGTTGGGGAAAAAAGCCCCATCCTGAACAACTTAAAGCCAAAATACTAAAGAGTTAAAAAAAAGAAGCATGAAACAAGGTAAACCCCTAAAATCTTCACCTGAGTATTCACTGCTCAGCATTGAAGATAGTACAGGAAAGTAATTGTTTTAATTAGTAATGGCTTCTCTAGTGCATATACTAAATATCTAGAAGGTTCTGATTTTGCCACATACTGATTTTTCTTGCCAAGTTGCACTGAAATAATTGATGTTGTTGACTTAAATCCTGGCAGTTAAAGCATTAAAAGTTACCTGTCATTGCATAATCTTCAGGTATAATTTATTTTTCCCATTTGTTTGGGATGGTGGGAAACAATTATGCTTGAATCTAGTTTCAAAGTGTACAGTTGATGAGGTGAAAAAGTTGGAGGGAAGAAAAAAACCCCTTATATTAAAATAACCTAGGCTGGGTGGGTATAGTTTGGTATTCTTCAGGTATTTAGAACCAGAACACCCTGTAGTGGCTCTTGTAAAGACAATCTTTGCTGATGTCAAAAACTGTCTCAAGATGTTATGTTTTTTTAAAAAAATATTTTTCTAGAATAACATAAAACCATAGCCAGAAAAACTAAATTGTATTTTGCCTACCTTTTAAAATCTATGTTCAGCATCCATTTTTCTTTTAGGAGAGGGTACATTGGGAGAGAAAAGGAAAAGCAAATAGAAATTTGGGCAGCCTTTGTCTTGTGATGAGTCCTTCTAGAACAATCTGTTCAGTTTAAGCAATGGGGAAGTGAAGTCATCCTTGGGTAGCTCATACATACTTGTGTTCATCTCTTTGAAGAGCTTTGGGTATGCATTTCAGATCACAAACAAAAATCATAAACCAACAAAACCCAATCCTCAAGAAAGAAAAAAAAATTAGACCTTTTCTAGTTTTTTTGGTTTTTGTAATATATTTGGAACGTTTTTGAGGGGAAGTCACAGATAGTAAATTCTTCTTGAGACGAGTGGGATGTTAAATGTTTTCTTCCCAAGGGTACCTTAGTGTTCAACTCCTTTGTTGTGTATTTGCTATGTAATGCCTAGAAGAGGACCTGATGACACAGAGAAATCCCACCAATACCTAGCAAATAGCATGGTCCTGCTTTGCAATTCCCGATCTCCTTTTATTTGCAGTTGTTTCTTTTCTTAGGCTCCTGAGCGCCTCAGAGGAGAGCATATCTTTATCATAATAATTTATCATAAAATTTAGAAGGGTATTTTCAAATGACAGCAATAATAAGATGGTGTTTTGGGAGAGCAGCTAAATGAGAAATGGGTAAACTGTCCTGCAAAGATGCTCTGCTTTGCTGTGCTTTTCTCTGCTTGGTTTTGCACATCTGTTGCTCAGAATAACCTGCTGGTAACACCTTTTGTTTAACAAGTGTTAGGCAGAAATGACAGCCAAGAGTAGCCTTCATTATGCATCTGTCGTTGTGTTAAACACAATATTTGAAGAATGAGTGAAGAATACAAATAACAGTTCACACACTGACAATAATTTCAGATGTCTTTTTTTCTGCTTTTTGCTATGGTGGCTTCTAGGAACACTGATTGTTTGCACCCCTGGAGCACTTAAAAAAGCCCACCCAAAAGCAAAGCAAAACTACCAAAAAGAAACAAAAAAATAGAGGCAAAAGGTGTCTAAGAACACTTAGAGCTAGCTGCCATTTCTGGCAAGGCAGCCTGCGTTAATGAGCTTGGCACTCATCATTTTATGGGTGTATTTTATTGTTTCTACATGTGCATTTGATTACCCAGAAGACCTCTAGCTTCCTGCCCCCTCAAGGTGGAAAACCACAACAGTTATAACCATCAGTGTAATCGGACATGCAAACAGTGACCTTGAATGTGCTGGGCCTGCTTCCTTGCTTAATTCGGGAGCCGCTGGTAAAAAGCCATTCAAATAAAACACCAGCTTGAAAGCGTTGTGGGGGAAACAATGTTACGAGCTGCACTTCGCTTATTTACAGCTAATGAGTTAATGCTGTGACGGAGGAACAAAGGCTGCGTGCGTCAGGAGCTCCCGAGCTGTGTGTTCGGACCCAGCGAGGAAGAAGCTCCGTGTGCTTGTGAACAACAGCGCGTGTAGGGAGATGGGACGGGCTGTTCTGGGCTGTGCTCATCGCACTGGGCTGGGATGGAGCTGGCAGCACACCTGGGAGGAAAGGATGCGTGGATTATGCAAAATGGACATGCTCCTGTGAGCTTGGAGGGGGGTTTGTGTATCCTTCGCATCCGCAAAGCTCAGAGCCCTGCACGGCTGTGGAGTGGTCCATGGTTGCTGTCTTGGCCAGTTTGAGACCACGGTGGATCTGTGTGTACCTGAGCCCGTTCTTTGAGCCCCTCTGGGCACAGTGTGTGTGCATCTGATGAATTGTGTGGAAGGGGAACTCACTTTGAGCCGATGAGTTCTTTGACCTACAGTCAAAAGTGCAGTGAGGAGTGCTTGAGAGACCAAATAAGCAGCAGCGCATCAAAGAGGCAAAACTAGATTAATTACTATTCATTGCCCAAAAGTTGCATTAATTCTCCAGATATGCTGGATATTATTTCCAGAGATACCCAACAATGATAATCTGTGGACACCCCTTTGGACTTTGCATTATTTAACCTTTCTTGAAGACCGCCTAACTCTAAAATATGCTGTTAGAGAGCTAATTAACATTCAGGACAGACTGAGAATGTCCAAATACCCCTCCAAATGTTGAATATTCTCTTCTTGAAAATTTCTGCTTCTTGTTTTTTTGTTTTTTTTTTTTTTGTTTTTTTTTTTTTTAATTTTCATGGGCTATGAAAAATATTTTGAATTGGACATTTTTACATGTTTGCTTGATCCTTTTGCAGCAGTAACCAATCAGGAGAAAAAAGTTCTAGAGTGAGTTTAGAAGACTAGAAAATGGGTGAGGGAGAAAAGAACATTATCACCAACCTCTCCCCCCCAAAGTTATGGCAGAGACAGAATTTAAATTCCACAGCTTTTTGGGGAAAGCTGCAAGTCTCTTGGGTGGGATTTGATCAGAGTGTGTGGTGGAATATCTCAAAGCAGGACAGAGGCAGTCCCTGGAAGCCTGGGAACTGAACTACTCTTTCAGACCTTTGGGTAGCATCTGCTGCCAAAGTGTGTGTTGGAACGTTTGTGACCTGACAGTAACCAGGCTGATCTTCTCTGGAAGAATAACTGGTAGTTAGGAAATTCTTGAAGCAATTTTTTTTAACCCCTGCAAGTTACCTGACAAGTCTGTCCTGTTCCCTCTCAGGCACTCTGTGAGGCCTGCTGGTTAAGGCACATTGTATTCACTCTCATTTCTTTAGTCTCAAGGTATGGTCTCATTTTCAAGTGTGTTTTTCTTTTTTGACATTCTTTTTCCCCCTCCTCTGTGTAGCAGCAATTGTGATAGGCTGCCATAAACAGATGATGTCTTTAAGAAAAATATTGAGCCACTTAATGCATATCTTTTTTATTTTCTGGTCCATATGAGGACTGACAAAGATTGTTTCACGTGGGAAGAGCAAGAGAGTGACTATCACTTCCACACTGTGTTGGGGTTGTGGACAAAAGTAAAAGAACCAGTGACTTTATTCTCATACTAAATTTAGTGGACTCATTCATGCAGGGATTTCTCTTCTGGTGGAAATAAATGTCCTTTGCCAACTCCCAAAATGTGTGGGAAAAGACTGTTAGGGTTTTGTGGGACTTGACTGGTGTCATCAGTCTTGCACCCTGAATCCTCCCCATCTTTCATGCTAGAAAAATGTTAGAATCTGCAAAATGCCAGCAGGGATCTTTCAGGAAGCCAGGCTTGTGGATTGCATGGTGACTGACAAGTCACTCATGGTATTCCTCGAAATGTGCTGTTTGAAGGGAGTAGCTGTTGTGTCTTTGTCCCTGATTTTTGGATTCGTGGGGTTCTGTACCGTGTCACCCCAGAGATATGAAACAACAGGATTTCATTCTTTCAGAAATTAGAAGATTAAGCAGGAATTGGAGAAGGATGAGGAAGGGGTTGTCTGTCTCAGCATGAAAACTTTTTACCTCTCACTTAAATCTTCCTCTGAACTATATAGAACCAGACAAGGATGTTCGAGTCTGTTCTGGGTCAAAGCCCAGGAAACTTGTGAATCTTTTTTGCTTGCATTTCTTTAGAAACTATGCTATGAACTTTATATCCTGAAGAGTCAATTTCCAGATGGTTTCAGACAGATTAATTCTGTGATGCAAGGGATTTCCTTTTTCCTGATTGCTCCATTGTTGGCTTCTTGCCCTCATGTCTGTGGCTTGGTGGATGTAGATTCTGTGGGTGAGCTTCCAGTGAAGTGAATGAGTGTAGTCCGTGGCAATCTTAGCTACTGCAGGACACTGGAAATAGGGGTGTAGGCTGTGACTTTTTCAGCTGCAGCATACAGAAATATCTCCGCTCTATTCTTTTGTTTTGGATGTGAGTGTGATTTTGTCTTTTTCAGCTGTCAGGAGGACTCCTTACCTGAGGGACGAGTCACAGTCACAGACCATCTCTCTCAGGGCCCTCAAACACAATGTGTCTGGTTTGATGTTCTGGTATAGGATGAGTTCTCTCAACTCATCCCTAACTCAGTCTGGTGTTCTTCCTGGTACTGTATCTCCTCCTTGAGCCTTGCATCTAAGCACAGAAGTCAGGGAGATGTTGCTGGTAGAGTCTGAGGCAAAGAGGGCACTGGGTGCATTGGCTTGTGTGCCTCTATGCCATCAAATCCCCCACTCCACTGAGCAGTAAGCCTGAGTTTCTTTTTTTTAGTCTTTTGCTGCTGCTGTAGCAGCAGAAGCTCTTCTGGATGCCCTTGGCATTGCCTCCAAGTGCCAGCTCTAGCCAGGCTTTGGGAGCCTATGGCTCCTGGTGTTCACAAGCTGTCTCCTGTCCTGACCCTGTCTAGGTGCCAAGGCTGCTGATATCCGGGGTGTTGAGGGTGATGTTGTGATGTGGACAGTGGACCACAAGAAGTAAAACTTGAAGAATGTTACGTGTTTTCAGAGAACAAAATAATTCCACAGCTTCTAAAGGAAGTGTGTGCCTGTATAGGGCTGTGCTGTGGTTTCCCATTCAGGCTCTGTGCAGTTCCACAAAACAAGGTGTCTTTCACCTTCTAAGACCGGAGGTGTGTAGCTGAGAAAAGATAAATTTTGACTTGGGACACTGATCCATAAGCTGTAGCATAAATTTAGAGGTATACAGTAATATCCTATAGAGCTCAATCTTTGATAGAACAAATGGCATGGATAAAGTTTCTAATCCTGCTTTTCTTCTATCCTTAAACATGTAACAAATTTAGCTTTAAGCTTCATTCTGAGTGATGAGAAGGCAATGGCTAATTGTTCTATATTGGTGCTACATGATGTGGTAGAATGCTGTATTATTTTACACTGAAATGACTGCAAGCCACTCTCTCTTTTCTCTCTGTATGGTGTGCAGTAATACCTGTGAATCTGTATTTGTACTACTTTGGATTAAAGATGGTTTTATTGCTGACTTAGGTAAAGTACCTGCACTGGAGTCACAGCTTTAGATTTTCTCTTTTGTTCCCCTTCCTCCAGTGTAAAATTGGAAACCCAGATCTTCCTGTCCTTTAAGAGAAGTAAGACACCTTTGATATTTCACTCTCACACTTGATTTCTTGTGTACCTGATATGGCTCTGAAGGTCTTGGCACTCTGCATGTCTTTGGGCTGGATCACTGCTTAAATGCTCATTTCCTTATTGCCACCTTCCACGCTTTGTTCAGTGTTAACAAGGCCAGAAAGAAATATTGAAGGTTTGCCCATCATAACATCTGAAAGGTTTGTAAATGAAGCCTCAGCAGAGGTTAGCTGCCTTATGATAGATAAGAATTAATTTATCTCAGTCCAGAATGCTCCTGTGAGGACTTGTCTTGCTGCAAGGACTGAGTGGTGCAAAGGGATCAGTGTCTGTGCCCACTGCAGTGGTGTGAGTCCTCATCTACGTGTAAGTAGAGATCCTGAATCAAACAATGGGCTTGTGTGCAAAATTGTGTGCATAATTAATACCCCCTTGGTATTTGGGAAGTTAATGGAATAGAAACAGCTTCTTCAGAGAATGGTGCATTTTAATCCTTTGTTAGCTAAATCTCAACATATTTATAACGAAAAAAATCTTGTGCTACATACTTGTCTTTGATAGGAAACTGATCTTTCCTAATGCTCTAGATTGTTACATGTAGTTTTATCTTCAAGAATGATTCTTATTTTTTCTAGTATGAGATGCAAGGAGTGATAGAGGGTTCTTGGATCCCTTTTGGCACATGAAACTTAGATAAGTCATTACTATCCTGTATTTGAATTACTACTATGTTTTACTTTTGCTAGATGCGGACTTGCTCTGCTTGAAAGCATACATGCTACTGCTATAAAGCACTTATTTTCTTTCTTTTTTAAATGGGATGATTTTGGCCTTTTTCTATTCTGTTACCGTTACCAGTGGTCTCCTCCTTTCATTTGGCCTCAGATATGAAGGTAGATGACTTCAGTTTTTAAGGCCTTCAGCTTATCCAGTCTGTATAATTTTCTCAATATCGTAAAGCCAACTTTAAGGGACTTTTATCAGCTTTTTCTTTCACTCCTTTAAGTGGAATTATCAAGCAAATACTTTTTCTTCATGCTTAGAAGTGACTCTTTTGTAAGCCTCCTCATGAAGAAGCAAATTTCCTACTATTTAAGCAGCTACGTAGCTTGTCATGGCAGGAAAGATGGAATCAGAAATGAGGGTGAGGATCTTTGGCACAGCCAAAGCAGTTTCAGTGTTTGTCCCAAATCTGCCCAAGGTGGAAGATGCAGGGGTTGCTCTCCCCATGTGGAGCCCTTCCTTAGAAGACAAGACAGCACCAGGATGCATATGGATTGGGTCAGGGAATTTCTGGAGGGAATTTCCCAATTTTTCAGGCTTCCCCCTTGAGCTGGCTGACCAGCAGGGTGCTCAGCACTGGGCACCAGGGGAGGTGGCCAGCAAGCTGGTGGGTGTGCTGGGTTTGCTGGGATGCAGCAGCTCTGTCCCTTCTGCTCTGACCACGTCTGCAGTGTCTGTGCTGAGGCTTGGTGTGACTGTACTGGGACTGGGGAATGGCTCAGAGGCGCTGACTTTGGTCTTTGCCCAGTGTGACTGGCATGAGGCTGCTGTCCCCTTGTCTCCTGGTGAGTTCAGTGCAGAGAACTGGCCCAGCTGTGTGAAACTCACTCCTGGAAGCCAGACCCTTTGGGATCTACCTTCAGCTCTGCATCACACGTGCTGTATGACCTTGTACGAGTCACTTTATCTCTCTGCTGTTCAGTTCTCTTTGCTGGCCAATGAAGATGATAATCGCTCCATGGGTCACTGCAGTGGAAATTTACATGCACTTAGGAAGTAGAAAGGAGCTAGCATCCACTTTCTTTTTTCTTTTTCAGTGTTAACCTGACCAAAGCATGTGCTCTGTGCCTGCAGACTTGCAATAGGTAGCATGCAGTATTCTTTCAGTAAAGGTCAGTCTGGAAGAGCAAGGGAACTATGTGAGAGCAGAAAGAATACTGGAGTAGAAGTTATGCAGAACTTCAATTTCTTGGTTTGTGACATATTTTTGAAGTCTCAGACTTTATGCGTGACAAGTTCTTAACTGGTGTATAAGAAGCTGATGGAATTTAAGGAAAAAGCAGATTAAGAGAACTAGGTACTACTGAATTTCTTTAAAAGTTGTTCCCAGAGCAGTTATGGATGGCCCATCCCTGGCAGTGTTCAAGGCTGGGTTGGTTGGGGCTCTGAGCAACCTGGGATAGTGGAAGGTGTCCCTGCCCATGGCAGGGGCTTGCAATGGGTTGAGCTTTAAGGTGCCTTCCAACCCCAACGATTCTGTGCTTCTGTGATCTGATCCTCTTTATCCTATTGTCTCACTTAAAAATAATAAAAATTAAAAAGTTAGAGTCTTATTTCTTTTTATCTTTTTATTAATCAGCAAGTTCATTAATCAGTACACCTCCTTGGGTCCAAGGATACCTTCCTGCATATGGAGGAAGGCCAGTTTGATTTTTCAGCTGTATTAGTGAAACATTTTCTGAAGGGATAGATTTAAGGCAGACAGTTGCATGTGAGACCTGAAAGTGCCATTTCAGAATGCAGTAGTTTTTAACCAGAATGTGTTGCTTTTTGAGCATGTGCTTTTTAATGTTCTTATATGGGAAACCATACCTAAGTTTCTCAACAGGGCTTTGAGACAACTAATTTTGGAAGTGTGTGAGTAATGACATGTAATGAAATATGTGCTCTACCCTCGTTCTGACCTTCTATTAAAGGGAAATGTCTTCCTAAAATACACTGGAAATGTCTGCCTGAAATACTTTCTACAAAGATTTGAAAAATTTTTTATCACAGTGGAAGAAGCTTTTGAAAAGCTGTGCAGCTCTGTAGCCATAAAATATAGAAACACTGTCCTTGGAAAAATTTAACTTTAAAAAAATAAATGCCTATTTAAGGGATCCCAACTTCTGAGCAGATTTAGTTTTGTGTATTGGTTTATGTTCTTAACTAACTAACAAAGCTTTAAATAAAGCTTTTGCTCACTTTAATAAAACAGCTGTGCATTCTCAAATGCATCAGTGCCAGCAGACCTAGCTGGAGTTGGGATTGTGGTTCCCTTTGCTGGGAATGGCACTCGCTGTGCATGAGCTGTGCCGTTGCTTTGGGGCCACCTGCTGGAGCCCTCCCTCTGGAGCCTCTGTTCTCCCTCACCTGTTTCTCTCCAGGCATCATTTGCTTCTCCAGTGAGTCTTTTTTTCTCCCCTGACTCTGATGAATGCTTGACTTGAGGCAGTTTCCATCCCCAGACTGATCCTGGGCTCCCGTGTCTTAACCGCGCTAGGGAGCTGCAGCAATTTATCTGAATTTATTTTTAGGTAAAGGAGTCAGTCTCAGGGGGAAAAAAAAAAACCCAACAAAACGTTTCAAACGGGGAATTTTAGTTGGTTAAAAAGGAGCCTGTTTCTGGAGCTGTCTATTGTGGATGTGATAATATTATTTTAACTTGTGCTTAAGTGGCTGAGGTGAATGAGAAACATGTCTGTCAACTTGAGTAAAGAACAAAAGCTCCATAGATCACTTGAAAAGTTCAGAGATTGTTGTTTCAGATGAAGAAGCTTCTCACTCTTCAGGATAATTATGGGGTTTTTTGTTTGGTTTCTTTTGGTTTTGATTTTTTTGTGTTGTAGTCTATATTATGAGGTAGTTCAGTGCTCCATCAGAAATATTGTTTTTGCTGGTGTGCCCCACTCTTTATGGATCTGCAATACCAGATTTTTCGGAGCTCAAATGTAGGTCTGGAGCCAGAGTCATACTACTACTACTACTACTATTTTTTTTTTTTATTAAAAATACTGTTCTCCCAGAAGTCTGTGTCAGAGATGGATGATGTGAAGTTGCATCCTTCTTCCCAATTGAGAATTGATTAGGATATCTCAGAGTAATGTAACTTTATTTTGGTATTTGTTGAGCAGTGAGAAACAGTATATAAAAGGAAATCTGAATAATATTAGGCTTATAAATTAGTTGTCCTTGGATCCATCTTTAAAACTTTATTTGAGGCTGGTAGTGCTAACTACATTTCGAAAAAGTGATTGTTTTATGGGAAAGACTCCTTGGTATTTACTGTTTTCCTTATTTTTATTTTTTTTTAATGAGTGGCCTTTGGAGCAGCAGATAGTTAAAATGTGTGTCACCATCTGCTGTATTTTGTAAGAAACATTAAAAAATACAAACAATATCTAAGAAACATAATAGCAAGAGGATTTCAGTGGTTCTGGATTTATGACATCCAGGGTTGTTTCAGGTGAAAGTCACACTCAGACTGTGTGGAGCAGGAATCTGCGCAGCAATTCCTTGGAGAAGGAAAAAAAGAGTACACACATTAAGAAAGGTCCCTTCCACACATTTTTTTTTTCCCCTTTTAATTAAGCATATCCTGTCAGCTGGTCAAGAAATTAATTTGCTCCATCATATTACGAAACAAATGCTATGTGCTGTGCACATTAGAGATACTTTGTTCTTTTCCCCATTCTGCTGCCAAAGACTTTCCAAGTAGAACAATGCTTTTGTTTGTACTGACGAAGGTGAAGCAGCAGAGAAAAGCACTCTCCAATGGCCCAGGTGCCATTTCAATAATGGCTTTCATCAAACTGTGTCCTTCAGCCTTGTGCTCCACTGATGACTTTGGTGTTCCTCAGTGCTTTGCATCTTTGAAAACAATATTGATTGTTGCAGATATGGTTTTAGCGTTGATATACAGACAGAGTGACCCCTCTGACCCCCTCTGTCTATAATCAATCCTGAGGGACTACAATAAAATCAAGCTTTCAGGCTTGGGATTTTTTGGTTGTTGGTTTTTTGTTTGTTTGTTTTTGTTTTGTTTTTTTTATTAAAAGTCTTAATGGTCAGATCTGAAATTCTGAACTCCATAGGACTTAGCCTGTTCTGGAAAAAAAATTCAATAAAAAATGAAGTTGTGTTTTAATCTGTGTAAACCTATTTCTAGAACAATTTGGAAATAAAAAGTAAGCACTTCTTTAAAGCTGCAGTTTCAAAAGCGAGGTAAACTATTTTTACCTTTTGTTATTTTCTTTCATTTGTCTTGTGACTTGCAAGGTGACTAGTGCGTCTTCCATCCTCCATATCACAATTCTTGCCTATTTTTAGCTGTTGTAAAATTTTTCAGTTAGCACAGAATAAGGATCCTGAATCTTCCACTTGACTAACTTTGTAGTTAATAAATTTGCTAGGGATTGATTGGTCAGAAACAATTAGTATCTATAACTTGAACTGCATGTTCAAAAGGGATCAGTGCTTTAAGTTAAAAATTTATTCAAGAGAATAATGTCTGTGTTCCTGGATGAGGAACATGCCTGCAAATCTGTTCCTTACATTGAAGGATTTTATGGATGATTTGATGCATGGTAAGTGTAATGGTTTAATTATGATGCACTGTCTGAAATGCCTTCAAAATTTTAGGCTGCCTTTTTTATAACTATGGAAATCCTTGTTTTTTAAAAAGCAAAGCAGAAATCAGTATTTTTGGTGGGTGATTATGTGGTTTCTCTCTGCATCTTTGAGCTCTGCCTTTTCTCTCTCTGTGCAGTGCTACCAGAATCTACAGGATTCCAAACAATGAATTCCCATGGCTGAAAAGTCAGCTGCGAGTGTTAGCAGACCCCAAGAAACAAATGATTACCAGAAGGTTTCTTATTGAACATCACAACTGGCAGCCAGCTGTGTGTATGGAATGACACACATTAGCGCAGTGCCACAGAGGTGCCTGAACTTGATTTGTGGTTCCCTTGGGGTTTTGGATACTGCTGGAATTGTTGTCAATATTCCTTTAAAATGACTGGTGGTTCAGGGCCCGGAGTGGTATCTTGGAGCATAATTTTGCCATGAGGTCACGTGTTACTGGGATGGATGCTGTTAATATGTTGGCAGACCATATCAATAAATTTTAGACACATTCTAAACATACACTTGAAATGGCAGCCTAATCTCAAGGGCACTGAACTTCGACAGAAAGTCATCGTTTGATATTTCCTGGTAGTTTAGCCATGAAATTATGACTTCCAAAAGAGAACCCTTCCAGGTCTGCTTCTCATCAAGTCTTCCTCCCTTGTACTCAGCTTTATGTGTTAAAAATTTTTGTTTATTATTTGTCATTGTACAGCACCACATAGAAAACTAAATAGACACATGGAAATATTGGCACTTTAGAAAAGGATATATGCAGAAAATATATGTATTATGGTTTAATGCCCTAAATTTTTCTGCTATTTATGAAGCCTAAAGGAGATAGGATTCTGGAATTCTTTTGAGTCCTAAATTTGTGTAATTTAATAGCTTTGATATCTTAATGTTGTGGATATACTGCATGCTTTCCTCTATGCAATTGAAACTACCTGATATTCAAGCTTTTACATGTAACGTTGGGCCTTGCAATGTTAACAATTAACTGGAATTTCATTTATTATTCAAGTCAATGTGCAAAACAATTGTTTTGCCTCTTTCTGACTTCTACCACTGTTTTCAGAAATGTGTTGCGTGCTGTTAACAAGCACTTGCTAGGTGTGGTTTGAATGCCCCAGTGAGAGCTGTAATAGAAATAATTTTATGTCTGTATTAACACTGGAATAGCACACTGGGTGTCCTCTCAGGCACTGGGATTTTGCTTCCTCATGCTGCCCTGCAGTGGCATATCAGAATTATGGTACTATGTTAGCTTTCCTCTCCCAAGGCTGTGGCCTTCAGGTGAGCTACAAAATGTTACCATCTCTCAAGTCTTTTTCACCAATGAATTTTGATAAACCCCTGTTCTGGAGGTTACCTGGCAGAATCTGAGATTTTGCTACAAGATAAATAGGGTTTCTTTTCCTGCAGCATCAAAAGACTACTCCCAGAAATGTATAGAATTCCCAGAATGTGTCCTGGCTTTTAGAGCTGGAAGTGTGTGGGCAGGTGAAAAGTAAAGCGCATATCTGGCAGCTGGGGGCTGTTACTCACAGCAGAGTTGGTTGTCCAATTTATAGTTGATTGGTTATTTTTTTTAATGTTACATAGAGCCACTGTATTCCTGATTAGGAGCCCTTCCTGTAAGGTTTGAAGCATCTAACATCTTTTATTACTTCATCTTAACTTCTCTTACAAGGAACTCCTTTGCTCAATGAGTGTTCAAGTTTGAAGTCCCATTTTGAAACATAAGTGTTTTGAACTCTAAACCACCTTGAAATGTGTCTTGGATACAGGCCTCAGAACAGATTATAACTTTCTTGAGCCATTTTCTCTCAATGTTACCTTGTTTAATTCAGGGCAGGTGAGTTCAAATGATACAGCAGAATTTTTTTAGCCTTGTGATAGACAATTGGAATTTCCACTAACAGCCAACTTGACTGTTGGAATAATAATTATCCTCATAGTTTTCAGCCTGAAAAACTGTCTATTGTGTGGTGAGGGCACAGATCTAAAGCTCTTTAAGCATAGTGTGGGGTTCACTTAGGAAATTTCATCTGTATAGGTTTTTTGAGGAAATGGAGTCCTGAGCATTCCTGTATTCCACGGCATGTATTTACAGAGATTTTTGTATTTACAGAAAAGCTCTCTCACCATAAATTAAAAGCTGCCTGTGGCTTTCTAGACCCTCTTGATTCTTTTCTTCCAGGGACACTTGAACTTTCCATCATGCTTAAAGCAAACTGAGAAGTCAAGTTGCTGCAGCTTTTAGACGTCACATCTTCCCCTCAGCAAATACCCTGAAAAGGGAAATAACCTCTGTTTGCTGAATTCCTCTGCTTTCACCTCAGCAATGTTAACCTGTCATGCAGTTTCTCTTCCTTGTTTCTGGGCTGTAACACATGAAGGGTGCCATGTTCTGCCCCCAGCGCCCCTAGAAAAGGACAGCTGAGAGCTGAATGTGGAGAAGCTCAAAGGATGATGACAAGACTGATTTCAGTGAAAGCATCTGTCAGCTATACCTTTAAATAATTAAAGCAGAGGGTCATAATGGAAGCCCTGGTGAGAGCACTTATCCCAGCTTCAGATCTTTCTCACGGTCTTCATCTTACTTGCCAGCACTGATGAAAGTGCCTTTCAGGCACACTGGTTTTAGCAGAAAGGAGCTTGAAAAGTCATTTGAGGGGATCAAGTGAGGAGGTAGGCCAGTTGCTCAGGTCTGGTATCACTTTTGTGGCATTTGCAATAAAGCACATTTTCTGTCCAGGTCAAGGTACGATTGCTTCTTCCCTGTTTGTATATTTATCCATCTATTTTTAGTCCCTTTCACTGTTTCACAATTGATGAACTAAGGATGCTGTCAAAAATATCAATATTGCTTCTGGAGAAGGTTTTTAGAGAGCTAGAAATGTGGGTATTTCTTTATGGAACGTTTAAAACCGTAGCCCATATTCACTTACCAATTAGCCTCCAACTTTTCGTGCACTGCTACATCAGCTCTACAAGATTGTGGCATAGTGCATTTTTCCTTTGGTGTAGAGGCAATGTCTCCGTTCTTCTGCCTTGTTTTGCATCTTTGGGGCAGGATACTTACTTACTTGGCTACCTGAAGTGTTCAGAAGCTGCTCCCAAAGGAAGATGTCTGTAAGCTGAAAAGCTGACCAAGTCCAGTTGTCTGCAGCGTTATAAGGTGCATGTGCTCTAGAAGTCATGATTCAATGTTCTCTGATCTTTAATGGGGGAGGCAGTGCTGCTGGGATGGAAATAAAAACTAAAGGAAAACCCCCAAACCAAGAACCAAAAAAACCCAGGTAATACATAGAGCTCTTGAATTGCTTTGTCAGATGAAGCCAGAAAATAGTGCTCAGCCAGCCCAAGCAAGAGAAAAACCATTGGAAGTAAATATTGTTACTTGTTTAAAGAAATATTATGTATTTAAGGAAAGTAATTATTAAAATAATTTATTTTTAAAAAAGAGTATTTTATTTAGAAAGATTTATTTAATTTAGGTTTGACAACATCAAAGCAGAGGAATAGTCCAGTCTTGCCAATTTTTCAGAAGCTGCATTTTATAATCCAAGAACTTTTAGTAATTTTCTTTTAGTGTTTGGATACTAAATAATTTAAACTCTGCTGCCTTAAATCCGCTGTCACAAGAAAAGTGGGATAGTGGTGTAGTGAGTGCTCAGACCAACTGTATAAAAGTCCAACTACTAAACAAGTTTTACCTGTATTGTGACACTCAGTTTCTAGAACATTTTTCTTCTCCTCTGTTAAAAGGATGCATCTCCAGAACTGGCTGATAGAAAATGACACCTTTCCCCTTATTAAGCCTGATGTAAAGAAAACTGCAAAAACTCTCTTGATTTCTAGTGTTGGGTGATGCCCTTACTGCGCATGTGAACTTGCCCCTTCTTCTGTGGTTGTTGTGTTCCTATGTTGGGGTTTCGTATCAATGATGAGCACATTGGAAGCTTATTGGGAACTATCTGGGGAGGGCTGATAAATATTCTGCAGTCCAGTGGTTCACATCTCTTGGTCATGCACTTGTTTTAAGTGTAGCATATTCATTTTCCTCTTTCTTACTCAGTACCTATCATCTTTTTCCTGTTAATCCTTGCCTGCTCTCAAAGGAACCAACACCTCCTAGCAGGATGCAATAACATTGCTTTTTGTGAGTAGTTAACCTTTCCTCTTGAAGCATCTTGACGTCTGGTTTGCATTTCTACTGCAATCATACCCTTTGCCAAGCCCTTACAGGCCTTTCCTGCAATAATTCTGGTGCTGTATCCTAAATGACTTTTGATTCATTGTGTGCTTTGTGCTTTGGTACAGTGCCCATAATTTAAATCATTTTCACAGACTTTAACCTCCCAGAAGAGCCAGGTAAGTGTGATAGAAGCCTTGCCTATTTAGCTGTATAGTTAACCTATTTTTCCTAGTATCAGACAACCCTGCATTGTATGTGATCTTTCATGTGCAATAAATCTGCTTTCCTACACGGGAGCCAGAAGACAGCATTTCTTTGACAAGGAGTCATGGAGCTGGTTAAAAATTATGCCATTGTTTCCTTCAGGAAGCACCAACTCTGCTTTTCCTTAGGAGCTGGAACAAAGACATATTAACAGGAAGCTCCATCTGATAGAGCTAAGCTGAGACAAACAGAGCATTCTCACTCTGTGGAGGGGTTTTTGATGGTAAGTGACAGCTGAGAGCAGTGACCTGTCTGCAGGCTTGACCTGTGCTGGCCATAGCAGAGAGGAAGCGTGTGCTGGGCAGGAAACTGCTGTGGGCAGCTCCTGGAGGGGGTCATGCCTGTCTGCAGGAACGTGAGTGTACATCTCCTTCTGCTGGGCATCCTCCTGCCACAGAGAGGCTGTGCCCCTCCTTCCTTCCCCTGCCTCAAAAAAAAAGCAGGAGAAGAGATGACAAATCCTGAGAGGAAAACCATGCAAAGAGCCTGCATGGACAGAGACCTAAACCCCTACTTTTTTTTTTTTTTTTTTTTTTTTTTTTTTTTTTTTTTTTTTTTTTTTAAATTATCAGCACTAAAGTACTTTCTGTGTATTTATTCTTTTTAAAGCTTGCTTCATCTTCAGATATGGTTTGTGTAGGTTGCTGGTATCTTAACTCCTTGCCACAGTGATTTTTCTCTTTTTTTCATGCCAATGCATTAACAGCTACTGCAGTTAATAAAATTAATGCATAATTAGGAGTGTTCAAGTTGGCTTAAGGTATGGGCAAAGAGGAGCTGAGTGCAGGGCTCCTTCTTTCTAACCGTGTGCCTTTGCCAGACCATTCTCTTACACTTTTTTTTCTTGTTAATTGAATAAGTGATGGAGGACCTCTGGTGTCCACCAGCTGGATAATTAAGTGCTTATTTAGCTTTCCATCAGTAGCCTGGTACTGTGCTCTCATAGTCATGACAGAGTTGGTGCTCTTTAAGTATTCAGTTCAGACTTGCTAAAGGGTTCAGGGTGAGGCCTACACATATGGGGTGTTTACTTGCATGAATTTGATTAAGGTAAGGATAAAAGTTTTCTCTGCTTTTTTTTAAAAAAAATAATCATCCCTGCTGCAGTAAGAAATTACTTGATATGGGTTAGTTCTGAGTGTTTTCTTGTTTGTACTGTGGAAATGACTATGTGGTAGTGTGAGGTGGTCAGGGATTTATGTTGACTTGTATTTTCATGAGGATTTTCCTGATGTAAATTAAGTAAGGAGTCACTTTGCTGGCATGGAACACAGCAGAATGTATGACAAAATGAAGGAGTCTTCAGTGTGTCTCTGACCTGAAGTTGCCTATCTAAATCCACATTGCAATAACAGTCTTTGTAACCTGGAAATCTGCATGAAAATGTCCTTTTCTGGCACCATTGACCTTTTAGTGTAGTGTCAGCAGGTATAAGCCATGGGGATGAAAGATTAGATAATGATGCTGTCATATGTTTTAATGAACTAACGTGAACTGGATATGCAGGAGCATTATAGTTTTCAAATTATGATGATGGAGATAAGAATCTGCCCAAGTTCAATCTGCACACTTGTGTTGTTCATTGTCAATGTCATCCTTCCAGTTCTTGTAAGGCTTTATGCTTAGAGGAGGTTAAACTTTTTAAATTACATTGTTTACTTAAGAAATGTGTCACACTTAGAAGCTAAATGGCAAAAAAATTAATATTTAGTCTGTAAAAAATCCACAAACTAACAAAATCCCACAAAACAAAACCACACCTGAGTTACAGGGTAGATGACTGATCATGCATGTGACTGGCTGTATGTGCATTCAAAGAAAATCTATTTCTGTAAAAATAAGGGTTGACAGATTCAAGAAGAGGGCTTAGGTAGAATGTTAAGTACATAGAAGCATGCTAAAGACATTTTCTTTTTTTTGCAGAATATTTCTTTTTTAGTTACAGTGGTTTTCTCCAGTAGACAGAGAGGATGAACTGCACCTTGACTTCAGGCCAAACAGAAAAAAGCACAGATGCTGGTAACTGCTTTTTAGCTGGCAGTTACCAGCTAAAATAAACTGTATGCATCAGTAGTTGGATATCTTCAAGACTGATAGCTGTAATGAGTAAAAATGGTTAGAAAAATCAGACTTAAGACAGCTTGTAGCATTGAGCAAGGAAAAACTGTCTTCCTGGATGGTTAGAGCTCAAGTTGATATAAATTGAGCTGAACTTTGCATGTCCCTTCTCATCTATTATATGTATTTAAGGTCTCAGCTCAGTTTATAGCCTAATGGCAACATTTTCCTGGTTAATGGAAAGACTCCCACTGTGAGTATGTAAGAAACACTGCAAGGAATGAAATCTACTCACATTTTAGTGCTGGTTTTGATGATAACAGCTGCATGCACATGAGACTATTAAACTGGTGAGTAAGTACTTCCAGCATGTCTCATACACTGTTTTTTAAATGTTCCTGGTCATATCACTGGACATATTTTATAAACCCTTATCAGTTCTCCTACCTGTGACATTCACTAAATGAGTGCTGTTATCTCTCAGTAAGTGGTTTATTGTTCCTTTGATCATTCTACACATTGTTTCAAGCCACAAAAAAGACATGCTAATGTTCAAAAATCAAAGTTAAATATAGAAAAAACTCAGCAGCTCAGGGCTGAAGGCTGCACAGTACTGATAGCTACCTATAATGTGTCAGGTTCCTGCAGCTGACACTGAGGTCAGGGAAAAAGCCATAGGTCTGTCTGTAAGTCAAAATATATCCTAAAATAGTCATAAAACATTAAATCTACCTTGAGCTCTTAACATATTTCCTATCTATTGCTAAGTAAAGCACATACGCTGGCTGGCCATGTTCCCTTGTTGGCTGAATGATTGTTTTGTGGAAATGCTCTAGCTTTTCAAACCCTTGAGAGACAAAAAATTACCTAAGCTGTCTGACTGACACAATGAAGCAAGACAGAACTTATTTATAAAATGTTTGCCCACATGAGCACAGCGGTGCAGGCGCTGCCCTGTGTAGCTCTCTGTACAGCAGTGTCCGTGTTCATGCTGCTCTCTCCAGAGGCTGGTGTGGCACAGACACATCCTGAGTCCAAGCGTGACACCCTGGTGCTGTGCACACTGAGAGCTCCACTTCTGGCTCTGGCTCCCCCAGGGATGGGAAAACATCTGCTGCTTTGTAATGTCCACGCTGCTGTAGCAGTGGTGATGCAGTTTCACATCAGGCAGTACAGAGATGATCAGCCACTTGCAAAATTCTTGGTTTAAAAAAAACCGTAGCACTGTTAGATATGACTTAACCATCCAGCTGAGTATTTTTGAATGCATCTACTGATGCAGTAGATGTGACTTATCTACATGCAAGTAGATGCTGCTTTGTAACCTGGGAGGGACAGCATGAAAAACTTCCCAGGCTATCTCCTCATCTCTGGTGCTTGCTTGGCCCCACAATCAGAGAGATATCAGAGCTGATGAGAGCCTGAACTCATCACTCTGCTTCCTTTCCTGAGGATGGTCACATTTGTGCACAGAGGGCAAACAGGCAGTGGGTTTCAGGAGATAAAACTCGTGGTTTGCAAGAGATGAAGCCCTGTCTGACCATTAAGAGTGCTAAATTTTAAGAAATTCCAGTTTGCTGACTGTCTCTCCTTAAGAGGAAAAATGTATATTAAAAAAATGATGCCATAGTGGAGTTAGCTGCCCATTAGTTTGTCTGATATTTACTGGTTGGATGAAGAGTTTACATGTTTAGCATTTGCACCAAGACAAGTGTTTTTTCTTTCCTTTTTTTTTAAAATTTTATATGTAGTAATAGCAATCACAGTGAAGTGATAAGGTTATTTTATGAAAATTGTAATGTTTGCTTTTCTGAGGCTGGCCAGTTAAATTGCTCCAGGATGATTTTTGCATAAGCAAATTCAAGTTTCAGGCAGAGTCTGTCCCTGCCACTGTTGTTTGTGACTAACTCCTGTGGACTTGTCTGCTGCCTAGGCAGTAACTGGGGATCTGTGTTCTACTTAGGACTGAATAAGAGAAAGGAAAGAAGTGCCAAACTTCCTGTCTTCTATTTTACTGGTGCCTCACTCCCTTCTTACACTTCAGAGGTGGAGAAGGGAGCCACTAATACCAAAACAAAAACAAAGCTGAGTTTTGGAAGGCAACAAACAGTAGGCTCATGCCACAGGAGGAGAACACCATGTGTGTTTGTTTAATGTCTTAATTTTGCACCTTCTGTTCCTTATGTGCAATTGATCTAAGCAGAATAGCAATGCCAGTGTAACAGGGTGAGTGGCTCAGCTGTGGTGCTGGGCTGGCACCTTGTGGGTGTCATCTCTCCCTTGCCAAAGGAGCAGACATGAAGCAGCAGTTCCTCACCAAACATCTTTGTTTTGCTTGGCATAATGTGTATTTGTGGTTATGAAGGTGTTTCGTGCATCAGCCTGGAAAGAGTCTGCAGTGAATTGTAAGAGCTTCTCTGGGGGTGAAAAAGAAATGAATTAGTAAGGCTGAAATGGGTCCATGTGCATGAAAAGCCATAAAAGTAGGCAGGCAGTGGGGTGAGTGGCACTTGATGCAGTTCTTACTTCAGCCATCAATTTCTCTAATATGAACAAGCATAGAGATTTGGCAAACGACTGACACTAAGTTTATCTTTTTGTCGCTTCGGCACGTGAACTTTCAACTTCGATGCTTATTAGGGGTTTGTGTTTGTTTAGGAAAGGGACAGGAACGGGATAGTCTTTGCTTTGGTTGCCCCCTTGTGGTTTCTTGTGCTGGCTGAGTTAAACATTCCAACGTGTCTACTGCTACTGAGGGGTACAGTAAATGTGAAGTGGTGCTGCTCGTCCCTTGCAGCTCATTGTTTGCTTTGAACTGCTAATTTTGTGTATGGACTTCGAATCCAGAGAGCCTCAGCTCTCTCTGTGGAACATTTATGTTCACGTTGTCATGTGTATAGCGCTTATGCAATTTTGAGAATATTGCAGACAGAGGGGCTGGATACTTAGGGCACATTTATGTTATGTTACAAATTATTGACTCACCTCTGCATTCTCCTGCCTTGTCTGCACAGCTTACTTGTGCTTAAGAATGCCCAAAGGCAGAGAGATATAGGGTAAAGTTAGAAGACTTTAGAGATGAAACAAACACCCACATACTTATATTTTGCTTAAGTATGTTTTTATATGGGTACTTTTATTGATATGTGAGAATCTCTATCCAATAATTTCATTATCTGTTTGATTTTTGTACCTAATTAGCTACAGACTTTTTCTCCATTATTTGGTAGCACAATCTCAAAGGCTGGACTCAGTTATCTCAAAGGTCAGGCTTGGTCTGAGGTCTTTTCCAACCTTAATGATTCTGGCATCATTTTTTGTGTGTGCTTTGGACTTGCATATGCTGTATCATGAAGCAATCATTGGGGGGTGTAGCCTATGTCAGCCTTAACACTGTTTTGTTTTCTTGCGTGCTCGGTCTTTCAAAAGATCCACCCAAAGAAGTGCTCACTTCTGTGAATAAAGGTAGAGGCTCTTCAGCTGAGCTATGTCAGTCTTATGTCCTGGTTTAATACTTCTCTTGAGTTCAGTTTTATTTGTTATGCCAATTCTTTTTTGTTGTGTTTTTCTTTTTTTTTTTTTTTTTTTTACTTAGAAGATTGTGAACTGTTTTAGAGATGCCTAACAGGATGAGTGATTTAGTTTTTGCATTTTGCAGCAAGTTTCAGTTGAGTACAAAGGATTGGTGTTGCTTGTCTCAAGAGAATGGTGAGACATAGCCCTAACAACTAACGTTGTGTTTAACAAGTGGATGTTTTCAGCCTTGCTGGTTGCTCATGTTGTGTTTTTCAAAGAAACGTGCAGTTCTTTGGGAGCTGGAAGCTGCCTGTGGCTAGTAGTGGGTAGCATCCAGTCTGGGTGCTGCATGGTTTTCTTCCCAGGGGTGGTACATCCTTCAGGGGAAGCAGCACTCCTGTGGGGTGGGGGGCAGCTGAAGCTGCTCAGGGAAGGGCTTTGAAGGCAGAGGCTGCAGGGCTGAGCAGCCTTGCTCCCCACATGGGGGGAGAGCATTTCTGGGAGGTTGCAGAGAGCTGGGCTGCTTCCCTGGCTGTGCTGGGTCTTATGTTGGAAACCAGGACCATCTCCCCATGGACAAATGTGTCAGCCCCATCCCTGGAAGTGTTCAAGGCCAGCCTGTGTGGGGCTCTGATCAGCCTGGTTTAGGTGACTGACTGCCCCTGGCAGGGGTTTGGAGTTAGGTGGAATCAGACCTAGGTTGTTTCAAATGCCAAATGTCAGACTTTATTTATTTGGGGTCTTTTAGGGATCAATTATAAAAGACAATATAGCACAGCCTATTAAAGTTTGGCTTAGCTGTGATTTTTTTTTTTCTGGTTTATTGGGCTTTAGATCAGCAAAAAGGCAGATACTTGAAACATGTTTGGGGATTGTGTGGTGATTCAGCCAAAGTAGTCCTCAAAATAGGGAAGAGCAGGAATGCTCTTTCCATGAGGGGCCAGGAGACAGCAAATCTTGGAGGTAGGCTAAAGCTAGTGTTACCATATGGTTTCATTTGATAATGTCAACCCCAAACCTCAGTGTCTGAAGAGAAATAAACTATCAAACAGGAAGCACGATCATGCAACACTTACCAGCTGTGTTTAGGGATAATCCAATACCAATGACATTTCACTGTAAACAGATGATTTGTGATGGCATAATTATCTATTCTCCCCATAGGTTATTACACTGCATTACATTATTTTAATTGTTTAATTTCTTTTCATTTGCAGCTTCCTTATTGTGCTGATATGCCTTATCTTCAGCGTGCTTTCTACAATTGAGCAGTATGCAGCTCTTGCTACAGGGACGTTATTTTGGATGGTATGTACATGGACATTAATGTGATTGATGTGTGTTTGTTCTCAATGTGCAAATTCTGATCACCTGAGCTAACACCATATCAAACAAAATGCTCCTTGTGGTTTAATTGACAAGAGACTTTTCTGCTTTCCCCTGATGAATCTGCAAACTACAGAAATTCTAAAAGTCATGGTAACCCAAAAATGAGGTGGTGTGTACCCTCTGTGGCCTGTACTGAGGACACCTGTGCTGTGCCCAACACATACAGTTATTCTAATTAAGCTTGAATCCCTCCTATTGCTTGGGTTAATAGTTTTTTCAGCCTACTGAAGACCAGACACCTGGCCACAGCAGGGGAAAAAAACTAAGTGGAAGTCCTTTAATTTAGTTGGTGTCATATCCAGCTTTGTTTCAGAAATGGAAAACTTATGTCCATTGACTTTAAGACAACTTGCTCTACCAGTCTTATGCTCTTTCCCTTCAGCAGAGAAAACACAGTCACCGTGGTTGTGATGCACCAGTGCTGCAGCATAGAGGTATTCACACAAATGCTTCACGAGTATATGTGTCCTGCCAGCCTAGGTTTCATTGAAGAGCCTTAGTTTTGAGGTTGGAGAGGCATGATTTTAAACATCCAAACTTTTAGTGAATTTGTTGTACCTCACTAGTGGGATAGCCCCTGCTAAATCATTGATTTTTTGTGTTTATAAATAAATGACTGTTATTTAACTTGTGGAAGCACTGTCACTTTATAGAGAAAATGCTAACTAGCAATTTAAATGTTTGTTCAAAACAGGTATTGTAGCAATGCTTCAGTTATGTCAATAAGTGTATTACCACTATTCACATGAAAAAGTTCACTTTAGATCCCCATCAATTCTAATAATTTTTGTCTGATTATCTATGAAATATGCCAAGGTTCTATACCTAATATGAATGCTGTAAGAATAGGAATATAGCATATTAAATTTAGTGTCAATCATACTGTTTCTGCATTAAGTGCTTTCATTCCTCTATATAATTTTAAACTAACCTGTAAGATGTTTGAACTCCTAAGTGTAACATAACTAGTGCCAGCTAAGAGCATCCATACATTTATTTATGCATTCAGTACAATGTTTTGTGGTTTGGCATTTCCTCTTTTGTACAGATTTAATTTGTTTTGGGTTTTTTTACTCTATCGCTAGTAGGGTTTTTTATCCATAACTTCTGCCAATGTCTGTGATGAATTTAACTCCTGGTAATGTCTCACTCACCTTTGCAATATATCATAGTGTTAGACATGTGTGTTGTCTCAGTGAAACAGCTTCTGGTGTCAACATAACCAGCAAGGTTTCATTCTCTACCCCCACCCTGTGAAATCATGGAGCTTGTTTTGGTTTGTTCATCCTGTGTTCAGTGTGTGTGTTGTCTGTATCTGGCAGTGTAAAGTGCATGCAACACATTCAGGATTACACAGTGTGTGGAATATCCAGTATTGTGTATTTCTGCTGTTCTGTGTTATCATCCCCTCTAAGTAGTGAGGGAATTGGTGAATGATGGATCAGTGTTCCTGTTCTGCATAGTGAGAAAAACTGTGGTTAATTTCTAAAATTGAAATCCTACTGGCATGTGTTTCACGGGAAATGAGCAGTTGTCTGTCTGTTCAGTGTTGGCAGAGGCTGATGCTGTTTTCTTAAAGGATTAACTGTGGTAACTTTGATGAAACCTGTGGGGATTATGGGGAGCCATCCATCCAAAGCAGTAGATGGGCTAATGTGCTCTCTGCTCTATCCAGTTTCAGTGGGACTTTCCAAGGGGTTGTGGCATCTTGAAACACAAACATAAATGTCAGAATCACACTCCTGTTGGCATCTGTCTACCCTGTGAAATTTCCTAGTCTCCTGTTCCTTAAGAGATTTTAAGGTAGTCAGTTGCCTTAAAGTCAAATAAGTTGTTTTACTTTTGTTTACTTATTACAAGTTGTCAAAAGTAGATGTAACTGAGTTCTTAGGGGGAGATTTAATCACAGAGGGCTGGTTGAAGAGAGGCTGCAAAATGGAAAGAAGGAAGTAAAATAAACTGTAACAGTATGTAGGGATTAAGGCACAAAACTGAAAGAGAGAGAGTGCAAGCTTCCCAATGATGCTGTAAGGAGAAATGAAAGCTTAGGAGAGCACCCTTTCTACTGCTCTGCAATAGGAATTAATTTCTTTATTGTGTCTATAGAAGGATTTTTAATTGACAGTAATGATTTTTATTTGGAGCCAGACAATTCAAGTGGGAAACATTGTCATTGTAGGTGAGCAAAGGAAGGCAAGCAATTTGATTGACAAAATAATACTAAATGAGACAGAGCTCAAAGGGGCAGGAGAGTACCAGCAACCTACCAGGAGTATGGGAATCCTGGAGATGGCTTTAACTGAGAATGAAGGAACTTTGGTCATGTAGAGTTTGTGGTTTGAGACCTCAAGTAAGCCCATGAAACTGGAGTTGCATGGCACTGAAGATATGCATTGGGAAAAGAACAGAATCTCCTCCTTCTGACGGGAAAACTAATTAAACAAGACTATTAAAAGCACTCACAATTAATAGCCATACTGCTTTATTTCCTGCAAATAGCTCTGTATTTAGCTCTGACTCTGTAAAAGATCTGAGCACCTGCATGATTTCAGCAGGTAGTCGTTTTGAAAGCAGGGAGCCTGGTCACATTGAAGTTACAGATAGAAGCTGTGTGCCCTTTTTCATGAAGAATAAATTTCATGCTTTACTAATATAGTCATACAAGATACTACAATAACATGAAAATAAAAACGATAAAAGTTGTTGAGATTAGATGTTGTGGCAGTTTCAATTTGAAACTGGGTGGAAAAAACAATTTCGTGAAGTATATTAAAAAAAATATTGTAGTATATCCAAATATATTAATTTATTTTACTCTGGAGCTGCTTGTCTTAAAAATCACCTCCCACTAGCACAGCACGAAACAAAAGATGTTATGCTATCAATAATTTAAAAGCATTAAAAACCACTTCTATTTCTCCTAAAAGCAAGAAAAGCACAAGCTTAGCATTGGAAAAATAAACAGGGGCAAGTTTATACGTGTTCCAAGTGGCGTTCCAGATTTAGACAAAAAGCTTACAATTAGCCGCCGAATCTTTCTCTACTTGTCACCACACTTCACGAGGCAAAGAGCCTTGATGAAAGCTATACCTAAACGCAGTTGTAATGGGAGATTAGGGGAGAATTGGCCTTTTGTTCGTTTCCAGAGTGCAGTGAAAACTGTTTAAATTTGCATGTGTTTATTTTCTCTCTGTTTTTCACTAGATGGTGCTGTCGGAGGGGCTTTGACTCCAGTTAGTTCCTCGCTGGCGCTTGCCCAGCGTGGGCTGGAGCCCGAGCCAGGGCTGTGAAAGCATCATCGTTTAGAAGAGCCCTGTGTGCACTTGGCCCGTGTAAAACAGTGGTGCGGGAGAGCTTTTGCCATGACTCATAAAGAGAATGTGGTGTATCAGGGCAGAAATTGATTCTGAGACTACAATGTCTAAACTATGGAAAAAAGCAGCGCAGAGATGTATGTTCCCAGAGAGACCGTATTTTTCTTTTATTTTCATAAGCAAGGGTTTTATGGTGCCAGAACACAGCAGAATGCTGTTATCTCAGCATGATCTAAGAAAATCCAAGTGCCTGATCCAAGGGGATTAAATATTCTGCTGAACCAAGGGATATTTGGTGTGCCTGAAAAAGCTATTTTCTGGTAGGAATCTCATTTCAATATTGATTCCTGCCAAATAAAAAAAAGAAGAAAAAGCTGTGTTTTTATGATGAAAGTACAAACTCTTTCCAGCTTTCTGTTTTAAGTTCCTTTTCTACTTTAGCATACTTCTTACTGAAGAGATAATATTTAAACTTTAAAAAATACAAATTAAGATAAAAAGGCAATAGTTTTGGTTTATTAACGTTTACTTTATTGACATTGAAATTATCACTACACTTCTGAGAAACTGGTACAGAGTCTAGGCCCATAGGAAATCTAGTTTATATTGCTTTTTTAATACAATGTTTTGAGTGTAAAACTTGGCTTTTGTTTGCTGGAGTTTTTTGTGGGTCTTTTGAGAGAGAAAGAGGAAAACACCTTCAGCTTTTGCTTCTGAAGGCGGTCTTCACAGAGAATACACAGTTCAAAGGGGTTCCAGCAGTTTTCTTTCCTGATAATATCCCTTGCTTTAGAAGGCCAAAATGCAGACTCACCATCTGCATTGGTGCATTTTCATCCTTTTGAAAAATTAATTTAGTATCTGTAAAGGTGCCTGGTGACAGCTCTACAGATTCATCTAGTCTGCAGACTCTGAAGAGCAGCTGTAGCTGAGAAAGTGAAAAATTTGTCCTTGCAGCCTCAGCAATGTCCCCTGGTCTGACCCAAAGTGAGGCCAGCCGGTGTAGAAGACGTGTCTAGTGGATTTATGGTCTTTAAACTTTTTCCTTTGTTGGACCTGCAGAAAGACCTGTCCAGGGAGTCACTCACTGACAGCTGAAGTGGAGAATCCCAGCTTTCAGTCAAAGCTGGCTTCTTTACATTTTAGTTTGTAGGAACAATGCCAGCTGTGAGTGATTTGGAGGCTCAGAAAACATGATTATAAATTAAAATTGCCCTCTCCTCTTTTAATGAGGCAACAGTATGAGGAGTGGCTGGAGCAGGGACCTTCCCCTGAAAGTGCACCCAGGTGTTTCTGGCTGCATTCAGCCCCTGGTTGTGATGTTTGTGCCTGGGCTGTGCTGGCAGATAACGCAAGGGCTTCTAATCTGCCTCCCTGCAAAATCAGCTGCACTGGTTTGAAAGGTTGCTGGTAGTGAGATCTTAACTTGTTCCAGCTGTTCTCAAAGCAATCCCTTGTCAACTCCCCCGGCCTGCAGAAGAGAGTTACGCACTTAATGTAGATGTGATGTTAAAAGTATTTAATTAGTTTGGTTCAGAAGAGTGTGTGAACGTGCTTAAATTCTGCTTTATGTCCATTCTGAGCAGGTCAGAGGGAGCCAAATCAGATTCTCCTAAAGTGGAAATAAGGCTGTCTGTTCAGGACAGCTGAACTAATTTCATTAAATGGGTGCTTTCTTGTTAAAAAAAAATTAAAGGCAAGCCTCTTTCTCTGGTTTGGTGTAGACGAAATCTGAGTTAAAGAGGAATGACGAGATGATACGGAATGAAAGCATGCTAAGACCAGTAAGGGAGAGATGAGCTGGTTTTGTTTAGACATGTGCTGAAAGTCAAAACCTTGTAGAAGGGCTGGAGTTTCCATGTAAAATCTGCAGAGGGCAGCATTGGCCCACGCTGTCTTCTCCTGGGGCGGCTGCTTCTGACCTTGGATGATGTCCTCTACTAGATAAAAATATATTTTGGAAGGAATGAACTCCTTTATTAAGAAATGTTTTTCCACATGGGCTTGGGGAATTTTATACGACTAACTAGCAACCATAATTTGTGGAGAGAGGGATGGGAGAAAAGGGCTGTGTAAACATTGGTGCCAGAGAAAACTCTGGCAACTTTGTGGTGGAGCCTCAAAATTCATGCAGCTTGGTCTACTTTATTGCTCATCATGTGGATACCTTTAAAAACAACAACAAAAAAAAACCAGAGAGCAATTAATGCTTTCAGTGAAATGAATTGGGCAAGTGTTTGCACAGAGGAGAAAGAAAAAGTTCTTAAACTTGTTAAAACATAGAAAGACTTCCAATATGTTATGCCTTGCCAGGTACAGTCTTGGTATTATTAGATGTTTCCTATTCAGTTGGGATAAAAGAAAAAGTTAATTTTTCTAAATTTCTGTAATGTTACCACCAGGTATGGCCTTTAGATATATATGATAAGAATAGGCAGCAGTTTTTACAGGAAAAAACTATGTCTCTTTTTACATATATCCATACATTTAATCCAGAAGGTCCGCATTGTGGGTTTGAATTCTTATTTTGGTCTGCTACAATGGAGTAGCTTGGATGTAGAAAATTGATTACTTCTGCCTTTTCTACGAAGTTTGAAAAAAAAAAAAAAAAAATCCCTTTCCCTGCGTTTTCTGTACCTGGAGTTGCGTGGTGGCATAACTGAACGCTGCCATTTAAAATAAAGTCAATGTCTGCATGGCTGTGCATGAAGGAATTCAGCATTTATCCCCATTGGGATGAGGGGGCTGTGAAGCACCAGGCATGTTTTGGGACTCAGACTCTGAAGACTGAGATGGGTTCTGGGCAGAGTGACTGCCCCGAGCTCAGGCTGGGGCTGGGGACAGCTTGTGGCCAGCACAGGCACCAGGGATGGATACAGGGTTTTGATAAGTAAGAGATATGTTCTCTGGAGTTATTAGTTTTTCACCTGTTCTCAGGAGCTTGTATTTGCCTTCATAATTCACACAGTGGTTCGTTTCTTTATTTTTAAGAACAGGTACATTCCAATAAATTGTGTTCAAAGGTGCAGATAAGAAAATGCCATCGCTGAAAACGGCATGTTTCATTCACAGTTACATTTATTGTTCACTTTTGTCAAGCTTCCTACTTAAGGGTTAAATTTTGACTAAACTTTCCTGGGGTATGAATTCATGTGAAACTTGGAACATCAGCTTGGTAAACTCCAAAAGAAGCGTAGTAAACATATTTCCTTTGAAATTATACATATTTCCCACTATTTATTATTTTAGTGAACAAGCAGAATAATACAAATTCCATCTAGGGGAAAAAAAAATTAAAGCTGTGGAATACTGGTGCATGCTATAGCCAAGCAGTGAAAAGAAAGATTTTTAAATTTAGGGTTTATCTGGATTAGTGTGTAATGTTTGCAGTGACAGGTGTTTCCTTTATGCTTCGCCCAAATGTCTGGAAAGTAGTTTGTCATTAAGTGCTACATTCAGTGTGTATCTCAATTTCAGTATAACTGGAGGGTCCCTGGCTTTGTTAGGTCCTTGTTTTCACATCTGACCTCAGCCAGCTGGAGTCTATTGTTTTAAGCGCAATGTAACAGCTGACATAACATAACGGATATCAAGCCCAAAAACTGAATCAGGGCCCTGAACTGAGGCTGAGGGAGGGGAAAAGGAGAAGCTGGGAGGAGGGACAGGGGCAAAACTTGCTTCATGATTCAAAGTGGGAGTTGCTGGCTTGTTTTCCCAGGGGGAATTAGCTAGGAAATAATGGGATGAGTCTGTTGAAGTTCTATTTGCAATTGATTACATATGATAGACTACTGAGACAGGTTTGAATTTGCCAGCTGTCACTTGCTGGTGGCTCTTGAATGGCTTTAAGTGGCCCTTGGTAGGCAGAACTGGAATCAGCTCTGCAGGTGTGGTGAAGCTGTAGTGCAGAAAAGCAGCGAGTGCCAGTGCCTAAGAAGAAAGGAGCTTCCAGGAGCTAGGAGAGAGAAAATAACTTAAATTGAGTGTATTAGGAACTTTATTTTGCAATGTTGGCTTAAGTGGGTTCAATAAACTGGCTAAAAACCCAAAATCAACTGGACTTCTTGGTGGCTTTCTTTTTCTTGGCAGTTTCTAAAGTAAACTTCTATGAGTTTATTTTCTGAAAAGCTTGATTATTTTGTTTCTTGACTTCTGAGTTTGGCAGGAGCAGAGTGCGTCTCTGCACTGAGATCTGACTGCTCTGGGAAGGACAATGAGCAAATGAACATCCTGTTAGAAATTTGCCAGGCTATGAAAAAAGTGACAAATATCTGGCTTTGTGCACAGATAGAGAGCAATGCCATGGGAGAATACTCTTACTTCTTCATATGCATTTATGTATATGCTTCTTTACATATGTATTTATATATAGAATCTTTCTTTTTTCATCAGTAATTTGAAGAAAAAAATACTTCTAGCTGGATTTCATTTGTACCCATTTCATTGAGTAGAGCCTCTAGCAATTCTGCCCTACTGAGAGTTTATTCCATGGCTCTAGACAAAGGGGTAATGCCTTGCCTTTCAGGGGGGAAAAATGGCAAGACTGTATGCTGGGTTTTTTTCTTAAATGTATATGTGCAGAGGCAACTAAATTATGTTCTACGTTTTTAAGTGAAGTTTTTATGGCACGAGACTCGCAGTTGTGCAGTGTGTTTAACTTTGTGTGTATGAGTCGTCATCATGACTTCAGTGGAGCTTCCTGTGTGCATACATATTAACAGGATCAGGATGTAATAGGAAAGATTTCTTCAACAGAGTCTGCTTGTACTTAGGGAACACTTGTAACCTAGGAAGCACGAGTTTGATTTATGTAACTCCAAACTGTATTTATCTCACATTTAATGTTTTAAATGTATTTTTATCTAATTTACTTTTATTTTGTTGGTATAAAAAAATGTCATTGTGACTGAAGCATGAGTTGTGTTAAACTTGTCTTGCACAAAGGGTTTCTAGGATTGCTCCTGTTGTACTGTGAGGCCCAATTCTACTTTATCTCAGTAATCAGAAGGGCCTTGTGAAAGTTTATTAGAGCTGTTGATTCAGTGGCTAGTAGTATTAGCACAGGCATTTACATTTTATCTCAGCTCATAAAAGAAATGAATTTAATTGTGGAGCTCAGAACATGGTGTTTGCACTGAGCTGCTGGAGAAGTCTGGATAGCCCAGGGAGCTGCCACGTGCTGCGTTTTCCTTTCCTTGCTCGTGGCATGTCCCGTGCCTTGGGAGCAAACAAGGATGGGTGCCCGTGTGCCCTGATAGCCACAGCAGCCAGGGGCTCTGCAGCTGAGTGACTTCTGTAGCCTTCTGAGTTCCCTCTAGGGACCATATATATTTTATATATATCTATATCTACATCTATCTATCTATCTATCTATCTATCTATCTATCTATCTATCTATCTATCTATCTATCTATCTATCTATCTATCCCAAATATTGGGATAAATGTCCTAGAACCTCTGCACTGCTCAGCCATCCCCGCTGGTCACTGATTTCAGGGACCTGTGCCTTAGTACATTGCTTACATCGGGTATTTCCACCTAACCCGTAGATCAGGAGCATATTTTTAAGATGTTGGGGAACCCAGAGCTGTTACTGGCACTCAGAAACAGGCGGACTTTGAAGTACTTACAAAATAAGCAAAATGCCTGTTTTCACACCCAGTCTGTGAAAGCGAGCTGTGTGCTGCCTCGCTTTGATGGTTTCCCTTATGCTAATCACACTGAGGCTGGCCTCTTTTTTTCCTCCAGCATGTTGTTAACATCCTTATTTAGGCACCTTTCAGAAGCTCTCCTTTTTGCTGTTGTTTCTGTCAGTTTGACAGGATGTGTTCACACGTGGAGCGCATGCAGGAGGAGTTGATTTGCTTGTCCTTTATCCCTCTGCAGCTGTTCCCCAGATGAAGGTGAGAAGGGGTGTCTGCTGTGGAGGTGATTTGTCTGTTCCAGGGTTCCCTGGAGCACGGATGGGTACAGTGCATTTAGGTGCTGTTGTGGCTGCAGCACTGCAGAGCAGTTTTTAGTTGGATTGCGTGTGTGTGATGACTGACCTCCATCTGGCCCACAGGCAGGGAGCTTGACAGCTACCTTCTAGGAGCTGCTCCAAGTCATTGATTTAGTATTTGGAGCTCAGAATGAGTTATACTCAGTGGCCAAGGCTGGGGGAAAGGGAGGAGAGAAAATTAAATATTTACTAATCTTACTTCTGTAATGCCTTACAAACACGAGTGTGCTTAACCTTGCAGCGTTCTTGGGAGGTGAATATTAGCAGTTTTATGTGTAAAATCGGGTGATCCATAGCTTTTCCACTCTAAGTTGGCTTTGTGAGATAAATCCTTCAGAGAACCAAGGCTGGACTTTCAAGAGGGGGTTTCAGACTACATAAACTGGCACTGCCACCTGAAGAAATGATCCTGCTGCTCCATTCCTTCTGCCAACACAAGCATTTATGCAGCTCTGTTGTCAATTGCCTTGGAGAACCCAGATGGGTTCAAATTAACCTTTTTTTTGGCCAGATGAGATTGCTTCTTTTGGCAACAGTTCTGGCTTAAACTGTTTGTGGAACTGTAGAGTAAGATTTGTTAGCTTTTGATAGTTAAAAGTGTGATGGAAACTTTATCTGCAACACAATTTACAAGCAGACTCATGTGTTATTCTTCTGAGAAAGGACATTATTGTTGTTTCCATTACAGCCCTGCCTGAAAGATTGAGTACAACACCTAGTAGAGTGTGGAGCCACGTGCTCTGAAAGATAGCTCCTACCCTCATAGGCTTTGCAGCCCAAACAAAGTGGTGTGCAAATGTAAGGGGAAGGAAGTTCTGAGTGGGCTCTTGCACAGCCAGGCACTGAGGCAGAGAAAACATGACTTCCACAAGTCCCAGCTTTGGCCTGCTCCAGGCATTCTGGTTGAGTGATGGGCCTCAGCAGTCACAACACTGAAAAGGAAAATATATTTAACTTCTTGTCTCATTTCTTAACTTAGAACTGTGAAGGCTTTGGTTTGGTGTTTCTTTTGTCCCCCAAAAACTGAGATTTTGGCCCTTATTTTACACACGGGAGCTTGTGCCTCTCATGTATTGATTTGACTGAATAATGAGTTAAGTAGCATTTTGTGTTTACTTTTAATCTGTTTTGCTGCAGGACAGCAGCCCTGACAGCTGATTGAGGCCAACTTGGCTGAGATTAAGTTGATCCTGCAGGTCTAGACCTGCCTACCATAATCCAGAGCTGGCTATTGAACCTGAGTTGGCAGCTGGGCCATCTCTACAAACAAAAGCTGTTTTGTTCAAGCTCAGCTAGAACAGGCAGGGTGCAGGTAGGTTTGCAGATGCATGTCTCTCTGGGAATCTTAAGAAGCAGTTGTGTGCTAGCTCTTTGCTGCAGGCCCTCCGTGGGATTTACCACTGCCCAGGACTGGACTATGTTCACTTTCATGGTCTGCTGCAGTGCCCAGCTGCCCCAGAAAGCCTTTTTTATTTTTCCACCAAAGGTGGTTAAACCTATGTGGTGGTAACAAAGAGGGCCAAGAGCACTTCCACAACAGGTTACCTCTGTTCAGCTCTGTGGGTGGCAATCTCCAAGATGAGAAGTGCAGGAATGAGCAGCAGGGTGGGGCAGTATCTTCCATCTCTTTCTGTCTTTGAAGTGATGGTGGGCACGTGGTTGCACATGTCAGTGTAGCCTAGTCCCACAGGGTATAATTGTACTATTATGTCATCATTATTATTAATGCAATAACAGGCACATTTGGGGTTGAATTAGTGCAATTTTTTTGCTAAAAAGGGAAAAAAAACACCCACACAACCAAACCCCAACTCCCACATATCTCTACACAGAATACTAAATGTGTGTGTAGAATAGTCTTAAAATAGCAACTTGCCTTATAGATTCCTAACATGTGTTTCTATATGTATTAATATATATCTAAACTTTTTAAAACACTCCTTGGATACGAGTGGGATTTTTCAGCTGCAATGACACGTGTTTTCATACTCACATGTTAGGATTCAGCTCATTAGTGAAACAGTTAAATGTTTAACCACTGTGAGTCATACACCTTTTTAAAGCAAACAGAGTTGAAAAGTATTTAAAGAAATAATTCTTCCCTTACTCCTAATTCTGAACTGTCTTAGGAAGTTGTTATCTCATGCACAAGGAAAAAAAAAATCAAGAAAATTAGGGGCAGTGTTCTGACTATACAAGTCAACTTTACAATGGTATGTGCTTGCAAATACATTTGTGATACTTTAGGTAAGGTGGAGGCAATAGATCTGGGATCTTGTAGACCTTTTAAGCAGCAGAAGTTTGTAGCAGTAATTGAAATTAATAACTTTGTAAACAGAGACCTGTATTTATATTTTGGCAACACAACTGGGAAACTCCATGCTACAATGTAGAAAAAATGCTTTCAAGTATTATAGCAATAATGTGAAATTTCCTTTCCTCTTCTTAATTGATTATGTCAGGTTAATGGCCGATGAGTCAGAGGTGAGAAGCTCAGCCATGCATCAAGTCACACAAAAATGCACACTGTGCCCATTCTGTCGAACAATTCCCAAAACAAACAGGCAGTCTGTCAATCTTTACTTTGTCAAGGTCAGCAAACGATGGTACTGAAATGCTCGTGAAGACATTAAGAGAAATTCTGATTAGGAGAATCTCCTGTTTTGTGAGTTGATTTGACTTTTGGAAAGGAGCTGAACTCTGGTTTCTAAGTGTTCAGACACAAAGGACTGTTAGCTTTCAAGTCCCAGGCAGCTCCGTTTATTTTGTAGCTTTTGTGTAGGGGTGTTTCTGTCTTTAAAATCAAGTCATACCTTCATGGTCATGTAATGAGCACTCACAGCCCAGGGCAGCAGGTCAAAGGAGGGATCCTGCCCCTCTGCTCTGGTGAGAGCTCACCTGCAGTGCTGCACCCAGCTCTCATCCAGCACAGGAAGGACATGGACCTGTGGGAATGAGTCCAAGAAGATGGTCAGAGCTCCTTCCCTAGGAGGAAAAGCTGAGAATTAGCTTTATTTAGTCTGGAAAACAGAAGGCTTAGGGTGACCTAATTGTGGTTTTCCAGTACCTAAAGGGAACCTACAGGAAAGATGGAAAGGGACTTTTCACAAGAGCATATAATGGCAGGACAAGGAGGAATGGCCTCAAGCTGAAAGAGAGTAGGTTTAGATTGGATATTAGGAAGGAATTCTTTATTGTGAGGGTGGTGAGGCACTGGAACTGGTTGCCCAGAGAAGTTATGGATGCTCCATCCCTGGAAGTGCTCAAGGCCAGGCTGCATGGAGCTCTGAGCAACCTGGTCTAGTGAACAGTGTCCCTGCCCATGGCAGGCAGGTTGGAAAGAGATTATTTTTAATGTCCCATCTAACCCAAACCATTCTGTGATTCTGTGATCTGTTCCCCAACTGCTGATTTCTTCTGATTTTGTGTCTGTAATTAGCTTTTACTTGGAAAGAAGAGACTAGTGTTTGTAAATATAGAGGGTAAGAAGTTTTGGTCATTTTCTCCCTGCAGCATTGCTAGTGCTTTTTTTTAGGAAAAGGGAATCAGTGATTATTCAGAAAAATATCCTCTGGCACTTTAAATCTCTATTAAGTAGAGTCAGATAATGGGGGTTTTTTAATGTAACAACTCTTCAGCTCTGTAGTTCCTGTAGATTTCCCACAAATGTGTGGATTATTGCCACTTACATCTGGTATGGTGAACATCTGGAAAATAGTAGGCGAGAAGTGGGATATTCTGCCGCTGTGTCTCTTGGAACATAGAATGGAATAAAAGTGCAGGAAGGCATAACAAATAGTCTTGGTGTTAGATGGAAAAACATTGGTTCATTATGGAGAAAAGGAGGCAAGCAGGAGAAACATTTCTGATGAGTTACCTGAGAAACCTGAGTTGTCTGAGCTGTTCCTTGAAACAGCTGTTTCTTTCTCCTTGCTTCCTAATTTTGTGAGGCATTGGTAACAGATATTTAATTCTTCCTAGTATTTAAAGGAGATGTTGAGTTAGAGCTCTTTCACTTTAGCAAAACTGTTTGCTTTAAAGAGTTGGCGGAAGGTGGTGGATGCTGTCAGTGAAACATTTCATGCAAAGGTGTCAGAAGTGGAGGAAGAAATGTCAGGTAGCTTGGATGAGGGATGAAATGTCACTTCTGTTTATCTCTTGGAATAGGGACTTCTTGAGTATTTTAATTTCTGAATTAATTGCAGATTTCATTGTGGAACTCTATCTTTCATCATTCTTTCTCTAGCTTGAACTTAAAAATCATTACTGACTGAAGCAGTCTGCAAGGCATGGAGAATCCAAATACAGAGAAAGCCAATGTCAATTTAAATTTGGGGGAGCTTGTATTGCCTTCCTGAAGTGCATCTAGGCTCTCATGCACAGTACAACTTTGCTTGCCTGTCAACTTTCTAAAATTAAAATGTCTTTTAATCACTTCTATATAAATATTAATCCCAATCCTTATCTTAAAAGGCTCCAGGACCTAAGGTATTATGAACATTTTAAAACAAAAAGGAAAATTGAACCAGGGTGGGGAATTCTTTAGAACTGCTACTGTTTTTCTTACTTATTATTAGTCCTAGATATAAGGCTGAAAACAGTCAGTAAAAATCCTGGGAAATATTTTTGTTTTGTACCTCTTCATTTCTTTTATTTCTCAGTAAGATACTTTTCACGTGCTGTGGGAGCAGTAGGAAAAACAATGGCATCTGACTGACCAGCATAGCAGAAGTGATACACAGAACAAAGAAGGCTTCTTATTTGTAATCTCTTAGGTTTTTATTCATCTCACTTCATAACAGAGGCAATCAATAATTTTCAGTTGCTTTGGTAAAGTAGTATTAGGTCAAAATCAAGCAGTTCTTTTAACAAACGAGCATACTGTAATGGTCTGGCTGTAAGGCTAAAGTTTCAAAGCAGTGTGCTTTTTTACTTTATTTATTGTCAGTAGCTTATCAGGCCTTTGTTTGAATTGTTTGCCATTGTGGGCAGCCAGAAATCGAACTTTATGTAACATAATCTATCTGTCACTTAGTATCAGTTCCCCAGCAGTGATGCTAACACATTCAGACTTTAGCATCTGGACCTCGCACTTGAGTTTTCAGCCACGAGGTAGGGTCTAATGTTTCAGTGCCTCCATGTAGTCCCTTCCTGGCTATTTCCCATCTGTGTGTGGCTGTCCCACTTCCCTAGGGGTCAGCCACTAGTGCTGCCAATGTCACCAGACAAACCTTTTCCCAAGAGAAATTTTGTTTAAACTGTATCACATGTTAAACTGTGCCAGACTACTGGATTCATTGTCTTCATTGTCAGAAGTCAGGAAAATGATAGTACAGCAGAAAGTTGTGGGATTATGCTTGAGCATGTCTCTAAGATGAATATATAGCTTTTTATTTCATGGGCCAATTCCAAAAAAAGCAGTTCTCTAGTCTCCTTTAATGATTTAAAGAAGAAAGGCCAAAGTATGGAAAGATAAGATGTGATTGCAGGAAAGACAAAGAACAAGCATTAGAGTCTACAGCTGGTTCTCACCCTCCCTGACAAAGTCAGTTCTTGAAAGAAAAATCTGTAATAGTTAACGTACTAAGTGTTATTAGAATTTCCAATCTGCCTTCTACCTCCTGCAGAGCCTTTATGGCTCCCAGGCTTTTCTGGGAATGTGCCTGTACTTAATTCACGCTGCTCTAGGTGGAGAATACCTTGGAAGAAAGCAGGCAAGCCTGTCCTTGAGCAAGAGAAAAATTCACACCCACCCTGGGCTTCCTGTGAGCTTTGAAGAACGTGCCTCTGTGATTGCTGCACCTATTTCATGTGCTCCTGGTGGTGCCTGGGAGCTGGCTGTAAATGAGGGCCCCTTTGTCCTCTGGGCCCAAATACAGTATGGAGAGTTGGGTATTGAAGGATAAAAGCTGTAGTAGGCTGGACTGACTGAAGGACACTTCCCCAGATCTGTGTTGGTTTTGTAAATCACAGATTACCTGTTGGCACTAATGATACAAGTCCAAACCATCAAACAAACAGGGTATCTCTTCTCATACACCCTCCCTCTGTTTTCTTCTGTGGATTGGCTGCTTAGTTTAGGTGTTAATTCAGAAGCTGGAAAGCTCCACCAGAGCCAATGGGCAGGAAGCTTAGCCCAGAGCAATACCTCCTCTGTCTCTCGAGCAAGTAGCAGCAGGGAATGAAACTTCGCTCAAAACGTCTGGCAGAGCTGAGCTGTGCCAGCACAGCCTTCCTCCCCCAGGGAAGATGACTGACTCCCAGGGTGGGGCCAGATCAAAAGCAAGGTGCAGGGAAACGGAAACTGGGGTGAAAAGGGATGCCAGAATGTTTAAAACATAGCTGCTGCTTCTGTCTAGTGGTCTAGCTCCTGTTTGTGAAATAAATTTCATGAAAGATGCACTTATTTATGTTAGCCTGGGATATGTAGGTCTAGACCAACTGGCATGTTTTAAGAGTTTGGGAAAGAAAAGGAGACCAGGTATTTTGCTTGCACTTTTTGCTTTAAAGTAATTTAGTCTAAAAATCTTTGAAGTAAAATAAACATTGCCTTTTAAGTAGCCGAAGGCATTTACTATGTTTGCAAAGACCTTTGCTCTTTGCAGTCTGGTTTGAGGAGATTTGGTTTTGTCTAGAAGAAACAAAAATATTTGTGAGCTTCCTTTTGATTCCTGGACTGCCACTTCTGTGTGTGAGGTGGAATTGTACAAAACTTCCTTTTACTATAACTCCAAAGGAGAGATACACTGCGAGTGGAGGGGTCTGGAAAAGCTGCATGAAACTCTTTCTTTTAGGATTTGCTTTGAAGAATGATGGGCTGTATTTGTTTTGATTGCCCTCCCTGTAGTGCTGCTGCTTGGACTGGCACTAAGAGTGGGCTTTATGTCAAGCCTTTAGAGAGGTGACCCTCATGAGCCTGAACAGGTGGCTGCCTCTGTTGGTCAGGAGCTGTCCCTGAAAGTCTCGTGTGTGATGGTCAGGAGCTGTCCCTGAAAGTCTCATGTGTGATGGTCAGGAGCTGTTCCCTGAAAGTCTCGTGTGTGATGGTCAGGAGCTGTCCCTGAAAGTCTCATGTGTGATCCCACCTGACATTTGGAGCATCTTTCAGATCTTTGAAGATCTTTCAGATCTTCACCTGCATGGTGAAGTCTGTGTTCATCTCGTGTGATTAACTCTGCTGTCAGGGACAGATTTATTATTAGCAGTGGAAACCCTGTGAAACATGACAAACCTTGAAGTCAGATGAAAAATAGAATTTTTAGCTCATTTTGTTACAATCCTCCCTGCCTGCTGCGCCATGAAGATATGTGGACCAGATCAGTCTTGAAAATGCATTTATAAGCTCTAAATGTCAATACTTGCTGCACTGTTGTTTAGTTTATAAAAAGGTTTCACTTGTAATTTAAATGGTGAACTACAGGTGCTTATTCCCTCCTTGAATGGGAGAGGTTTTTAAATCCAGGTTTGGTTCCTACTGGTTGTATTTTGCAGTGCCATTGAAATAAAATTGTGGCCTTTTGTGGAGCTTTGTAATTTACAGAACTACTGATCTTATCCAGTTCAGTGCAGCATTGCTGCTGATTCAGAGTGAAGAACTCTGGTTTTGTCTTTCTACACAATAAATGTGTAAAAGGACAGAAACAGTGTGTGATGAACTGGCCACAACCCCCAGTCCTGGGGTTCCCCTGCCCCTCTGGCAAGGAGGAGGCAGAGAATTTGAGTGTGAAGTTCAGCCTTGGAAAAAGGGAGGGGTGGCTGGAAAGTGTTTCAAGATTTGGTTTTATTTCTCATTATCTTTTTCTGATTTGATTGGTAATGAATTAAACTGATTTCCCCAAGTGGAGTCTGTTCTGCCCAAGACAGTAACTGGTGATTGATCTCTCCCTGTCCTTATCTTGACCCAGGAACCTTATATTTTCTCTCTCCTGACCAGCTGAGGAAGGGAATGGCTTTGATGGTATCCACATAGGGTGTACCCCCATAAAGGGTGTCCACCCCTATGTAATAAAGTCAGAAAACACCTTGAAGTGTGAGAATGTGATTCTGGTAAACAGATAAACACACCAGATTAAAAACCAAACCAACCCCTCTTAAACAACTTGACCTCAAGAAAACAACCCGCACAGAAGCCAACAAAACCTACTGTGATGTAACGTGCTCAATTTTCTGGTAATAAAATAATAAAGTAAAAATTTTAGATGCATTTAAATAGCTTTTGCTGAATAGCAGCAACCACACGTGAGTTTTTCTACTGTCTTCTGAATTATTTATAATGGAAAATACTTAGATCCTGGCTTTGCCACTAAATCTTTCAAAAAAGAAAAGAAAATCACACAGGAAAGGTTTGTGTATATGAGAGAATTTTGCTTGTTTATGTTGTTAGAGCTTGATTTTGCTCTTTGAATGTAAGGTTATGTTTAAAAGCTGCATTCTTCTGGCATCTACTGAGGTTATGTTCTTCAGAACTCTTTATATCGACTAAAATAAGCACTAGTAGTTAAATAAATATGGTACAGTGAAAGCAAATGCTTTGATCAAGTATTGTTGACAAATGTACTGTTCCAGAAAGCTTTAAATAACGTGTTTTATTTCTGTCTTTTCTGTAGTGCATGGCATTAGATGAATCAAAACAGGTGGATTTTAAAAGCTATATGTATGTTTTAGAAACTGGTGGTTAATCAAGAATTAGAGTAGTGCAGTGTGTCTGTCTTCTATTAAGTGCATTTCAACACACATTTGGCAATAAATACATCATTTAGCCACATAACCAAACAATTTAAGGAAAAGTTCAAGAGAAATTATGACATTGCCTAAACTTTTGCATGTATCTTGAACCTAGCTACTTATTTCTGTTTGGACAGAGATTTCAGCTTTGGGTGGTGTTTATGGTGTCTGGAGCACCTGTGCACTGCAACCTTCTGCAGGGGAATAGTGAAGACTTAGCTACAAGAGCCTCAAACTGCAGGTTGTCTTCCTAATATTTGTGAGATACTGCCATGTAGCTGGCCACTGCTACTGCAGTTGTAATGTCTGCAGTGATTGTTATTCAAAACAGGGTGCCTTTTGATTTTAAACACATTGAGACCCTTGCTGTCATATAAATATGTTAAGGAGATTTCCTGTGCCAAAAACTTAGAGCTATGATCTGCTGGATACAAACTACTTGACGAATTGGCACAAAAAGCGACAAGTTAGCAGTAGCAGCTTTTATATATGTGTTGCACCACAAAGCATAATGCCTAAAAATGAAGAATCTCTCAGAATTTTTGGGGGTTTGAGATCTGAGCTGTATAAATGTGAGAAGGGATCCCAAGGTGTGCTGATTTTCACTGTGGTGGGGTTTTTTTTCTGAAAGAGAAACTGTTGAACCAGAATCTATGACATGGTTTCTGTTGAATATCAGTGGAGCCAAAAATTCACCTGCTTATCCCCTGGGTCTGATTTGTTGCCATAAGAGGTGGGTGACAGTCATCTGCAGTGGTTCCTTGGCTTCTGCAGCTGTTCAAAGTCTGAATCATTGGTTTGAACATTTGTTGGTCTCAGTTTAACTTCATGCAGTAGAATGGGAAGTCTATGAAGTGTTGTCATACACTCTTTTCTTTTATCCCTGCTGTTGGACTTGACAGAAAATCAGTGCATTTACCTCACAAAGTATGGCAAAGCTCTTTCTTGGTGTGACTTGGTTTATTTTTTGTGTTTGTACTTCGTAGCTTTCAGGAACCTGAGTGCTGCTTTTGCTTGAAGCTCGAATATGAGCTCACACCAATTAACCTGAGGCTGAGATGTCAAAAGCAGGGCCTCAGTGTGTTTTTTGCCCATGCCCCTCTCCTGCACAGATTTATGGATGGAACCAAGGGGGTCCCAGCTGAGAGCAGAAAGCTGAGGTGGAACAAATGCAGGCCTAATTGTATTTCTGAAATGAAACACATGCTTCTATAATCTCTGAAAAGAATGGGTGAATCTTTCTGGTGTATTTAAGTGTCAGTTGACATATGTCTTGTCACCACCATCTCTCTGACAGTTTATGCTTAAACGAATCCAGCTTTTTCACAGGTGTGCAAATTTTGCTCATAGTACTTACCATTTTAGAAGATAGGGCTTCCTAAACCACTGAAATATTTCAAAATGAAGACTTTCCTCAGGATATAATGCTTATTTATAGCTGTTATGTAACTATATCAGCGAAATACTACAAAAAAATGCCATGCCTTGTTATGCACCCCCTGATCTTAGGGTCCTAAGCATCTTAAGGAGAGCTGATGAACTTGCTTGTGTTTCTGATTTAAATGAAGTGTTTTGTTTTCAAAGCATGATGAAGCAGATAGATTTGATACCTCACTCTCCTTTGTTGGATGCAGCTGTATTTTATTAAATATACACAGTTCTGCACTGCCACTGCAGTGCAATGTCTGTGTTGTACACTTTGAAAGAAGGGTAGGCATTGTTGTCATATAGTGTCCAAATACCATTTAATCATGGCATTTTTCTAGCAAAATTGCTTTGAAATAGAACAAAAAAATTATCCTTCTACTTCTGTGGAATGTAAGTTTCAGGAGTGCCATGATCATCTCTGGAAAGACTAGCTTTTGGAGTTTACATGAAAACCCTCTCAAAATGGGAAGCCTCAAGGTTTAGTTGCAGCAGTGGTGTACTTGGGGGTTCATTGAAAGCCTTTTTAAGTGTCCTGCAGACTGACTGCTTTCCCTTCTTTATTGCTTTACATTTTGTCAGAGTTAAGTGATCTTTGGTCTCAGGCGTCCGTCCGTAATCCTTTGCTGTGGCAGGGCTATGGGGCAGCTACCTGAGCGTAATGAGCAAACTCACCATGAAGTGGAAATTGCCATGTGGATAAGGTCTAGGGAAATTGGGTTTAAATGAAGAAAGCAATAAGATGTAATCTCCCTGGAGATCTGAAAGGAAATCAGATTGCACCACCTGATTTAGGGAGGAAACACTGATTTTTGCCGATGTAGTTTTTCTGCTTTTACTTATCCTACGTGTCACCATACAGTCATTGTGTCTGTAAGTGCAACACTAAGGGAAAAAGATGTGTACGTGTTTTTTGTTGATAAAGCCCCATGTGTAAGTCCCTATGTGCCTACAAGTTCTTCATTACAGCACTGTCCCTCAGCACAAGCCATAGGTTGGCTGTTAGATTGATTAGTTAAACTCCTGAAATGTTCTTCTTGGAGCGCCCAGCACTATAGGCTGTCCACAGCAGAAAGGAGAGATGTTTTCCTCACTTATAATTTAAAATAGGAAAAATGTCCAGCCCTGTTCTTCAGTAGAATGCAAAGGAAAAGGTTGTTAGGGATCTTGTGGGCAGGCTGAGATTTGGAGTATTTTCCCCCCTCAGCTAACCTTGGAGGACCAGGAATGGCTGCCTCCTCAACTGTAATTTCTTTGTTATCCTAACCCTTTGCTTAACCCTTAAGGCAGGTTAATGCCTTTCAGCTTCACCCTTGTCTGATACCTGAACTGGGGACACAAAAACCCCTCTGCAAAACGTACCTGGTGACGCTGTCTGGTAGGGCTGCTGTGACAGGAAGGCAAGGAGGAGACTGGCTGCTCTCTCTGTCCTGCTGTAGGCTGAGCGTGCCCTATTGTTATTTCTGGATGTGCTGTTTCAGCGTGGCAGCGGTGTGTAATATATACAAAATATGAGTGGCTACATATGTCAGATTAAAAAGTAAACAGGTCAGAGTGCGTCCTCTGATGTGTATTTATAGCACACTGACATCAGCAGGAGTTATGTACATCTGAAGGCAGATTCAGCCTGGGCAATAAGTGCAGAAAAGCGTGCCTCAAGCCAAAGCTGCGTATCGTATGTTTCAGTGAATATCACTTCTAACTGTTCTTATGTATACCCTACTTACATTGTATATCTAACCTCAGTGATTAGAGCCTGTTAGGTATAAATGTGGTGACAAGCTGTACCTTTCTGGAGTTGCTTAAGAGTTACAAATAGGCATGACTGAGTAGTTGAAGGACATTGAATTAAACATGCTTGAATTAATAGGGTAATGATTGGTGCTGCTCAGAGCTATAAAATAAACACTAGCTGGAGCTCTGTGCTATGTGGCAACCAGATCAGCCATGGGGTTGCTGAAGTATTCTGAAATGACTCAAACTTTAAGTGAGAGAGATAATCCTAAGAAAGCTCTCTACGTAGGCTCCCTGTGCAGTTAATATTTTAAACCTCCCTTTGGCTTGTTGTTATGACTTCAAAGATACTCTAAGGCCTTTGTTAAATTGATCGTTAACTCTGCAATGTTATAATTAGACATTTGAACTTGGCTGCATTCAAAAAGAAAATGCAAGAATGAAAATCCTGGCCAGCGTTGTTTCTCTGCAGCCCATCAGCATGGTCAGAGAAGGATTAAAGTTCCACAGGAGTTAAAAAGCAATGGGGATTGAAGGCATTAACCAGCCTTGCAGGATTGATAGGGAGCCATTAATCCACAAAGTTTTTCTTTGTAAGTACGGAGCGAGAATAATGTCAGGAACCTGAAATGGGTTTCTGCTGGAGATTTAAATTTAAGCTCATAAAGCATTCTGATGGGAACGTCGGGCTGGAAGCGTGCGTTGGGGAATCCTTAAGTTTGCAGCCCAGCAATCGAGCACGTTACAGCCATCAGCTGAGGGCTGCCACCAACCCTTTCCGAGGCTGCAGAGCCGGCAGAGCAGGCCCCGGAGGCGGCTCCGAACAATGGCTGGGAAGATTGAGGGTGGCTGGAGGCTGCGGTTAAAGTTTATGAGCTCCGGGGCTGGGAGAAGCTCAGCCCTACGTCTCCCACTTTCTTTCCTCAGCCTCTCCTGATGGAGCACAAGTCGAGACAACAGCTGGTAGCTACTACAGGCCCGGCTGCGGAGTGGATGGGAAAACCTGTCTCCATGGTAACAGAGCAGGCATTGCATGTGCTGCTCCTGCTGGATCTGGGGAGTAGCTGGCTGAAGACATCTGGTCAGTGTAGCCAATTCTCTGGGGAAATTAGCTCATTTCATCTGATAGTAACCACAGAAACTTTTGACTTGGTTTAATAGTATGATGCTGAACATGAGATAGAACCAACTGGTTCAGCAGTTTTGAAAGTCAAAGATTATCTAACTACTCTAAGATAAATATTTTGGTAAGGAAGGCTATTGCTTGTGCTCATTACCCCACTCCCACTCCTCCCTGTGGCGATGTTTCTGTCTAATATTAGGTGATTCTTCAGTGTGGGGTGGGTTTTATGAATTCAAAGATAGTTTTCTCTTTCTAAATATTTACTTCTTCTGCTTACAAGAGCTCTTTTTATTATACAGTGAGCCATCTATGCCTTTCATCTTAGGCAGGTCTATGTAGTGTGAGATAATGTCTGTGTTGACACACTGTGGCCTGCACTCTAAAAAAAGTTCACTCCCCACCCGCAAAATCTTGGGTCAGTTAACTCTTACACATTTTCAAAAGGAATATTCTGAACAGTTATGCAGCTGCATAACTGTTGAATATGTGTCAAAGTCTTGAGCTATTTAGCATCAATTAAACCAATTACAGATCATAATCTTGCGTACAATACAGGAAAATTCCCAACTGATTTTTGTGGAACAAATTCTGCATCCAATAGGCAGAGATTATATTGAGGATATGGTGGTTGGGTATGTTGGCTGTTGTTTTCCTGTTTACCATAAAATTTATTATCTCATCCTACAGCTCTGTGTAACACTGAGAAATCTGGAGGAAATTGAAGAATGGAAAATTTTTTCCATTTGCACATTAGAACATCGTTGCATATTTTTCATATGCCAATAAATGATTGTAGTGGATCATTGCTTTTCTGGAATAATAATGCCTGCAGAAAAGCATCTTTGCAGCAGGTCAAGAGGAACATCCTAATGTGTGGGGCACAGAGAAATGCTTGATCTTCCACCACCCGCACCCACTATTGATGCCCACTCCTGGTTACAAATTTTTGAGCTCAGTGGGTTGTTGTGACCATCGGGATCTAGAAAATGAAAATGTATGGGCAGGCATGAACCGTGTGTCTCTGTTTATGGAAGACCAGCAGGGCTGTCAGTCTTTGACAATCCCTACCCATGATTTCTATTTGAGCACGTGGGGTTGAATGAGAGAAGTGTGTTCAGCTCTGCTGGATGACAGCAATAAATGATTTTATGGAGAGTAAGAGCTGCTGGCTGCCATAGCTCTTAAGAAAGATCTAAAGGACATCTAAAGGTCTTAACAGAAATCAAGAAATTATTATAATAAAGAAAGGGGCCTGAGTTTCCCCAATCAGACAAGTGCAGCAGATGTTCAAGGGCCCCAGGTGGGCTATATAGATGTTAATAAACCAGATGAGCTGAAATCAGTTAATGAAAGAAGTTTAATCAATCTGAGTTGATTCAAGAAGTGACTGACTACCTGATGAACGCATGTACCTTATTGAATGAAGAGTCTTTGGTTTTCTTTGTCTGCTGAGCTCATGCTCTGATGAACCAAGAGTTACAGCTCTCTGTGGAGTTACACCATTGAAAGTGGGTGTCAGATTTTTTTTTTCCCCCCCAAATGCTTTTATTTCCTACCTGGAAACAGTAATGTAACAATGTAAAGCAGCATGTGGATGAGTGGTGGTAAAGATGGCATGAAGGAAGGCTTTCCTTTTCCACTCTGCACTTCATACTGAGTTTCATGGCAAATGAACTGTCCTTGAAACTGAAAACCTCTTGGTTTCATAGTTTTAAATTTCTGGCTACAGGAATCAATAAGAAAAAATTGTACTTAATCAGAGAAAATTGATGACATTATTATAGAAAGACTTAAGGTGTGAGGGTGCTTTGTGGGTCTTGAGGTGGGTGGTTGTTTGCCTTTCTGCATTTTGTTTGCTTGTTTTTATCAAGTCAAATGGCTTTGGTTGAAACTTGCAATAAGTCTTCCTGAAGCTGGATGTTGATAAAAATTAGGGAGTTCTGGTCAGTGTGGTTATTAACATGAAATCTTTCCTCTCAGAGTATAGAGAGGGTATTTCTTTTCCACTGGGCTCCTTATTTTCACGACATTTTCAGGAAGCTTAAATCTCCTCTGACATGCCTGGTTGTCTGATCTGTCCACATCAAGTCATGGATTTGGGAGTTTTGAGAGGGAAACCGGAGGTAGACAAGGTAATCACGTGGGAGAGCAGCCCAAAAAGAGAGAACCCACACAAACATCTCTTTCAAGTGAGAACTGATAGTAAATTTCCTCAGTAAATTTCCTCTGCTTTTTATGCTGTTGCTCCAAGCTGAGTTCAAAGCAGTTTTTCTAGGCTGACTGGGTTTTTTTGCAGCTTTTAGCTATTAGATAGGTTACGTAGTGTAAGACAGTCATATATGCTGTCCCTTCATGGAAAAGGGTGTAGGTACTCCTGAAATCATAGCTGCTGACATCTCAACATGCCTAGGGCACTTGACATAATTTCCCTTTGTACATCCCTATTTCTCTCCCTTACCTGGAGAGAAATAGGGATTTTTACCTTGTTCAGGTACTCAGAGTTTGCAGTCCCCATGAGCTCACTTTCTATCCCAGCAGTTAACGCTAATTTATTTGATCAGTATAAATATTAATGTTGGTTGTATAATTGTTTCATAGTTATGAACATGCTTGAAAACACATCACATGTGGTTGCAGAGGTTTTTAAGGGTTTAGCTGGTGTTTGGAATATGGTACAATTGCATTTCTGATGGCTGGTTACATGCTGGTGTTTTGTTCTGTGTTTTCCTTTCAGGAAGCATAAATTGTTGATTATGTGGCTCAGTACTCAGTTATCAGTGGTGTAAGGGTGTAATCTTCCCTTTTCAACAGCTTGGTTCAACTGTGCTTGTCTGTTAAGGATGGCAGCTTGGCTTCAGTGGTCATCCCATTGATTTGGATGGGGATATTAAAAAATAATTTGTTATAGAGTGAAGAGGTGTTGGAAATCAGATGTGTGTATGTACCATGGGCAGCTTAGTGTTAAAGCCTCATGACTGAAGTCTAATCCCAAAACAAAATGTCAGAAGTATTCTTCCTGCCAAAACTCTGAATAGCTTCTTTTATCTTTGGGTGCTATGATTGTGTTGGCTCACAGGCAGAGTTGCACAGTGTACTGAGCAGCAGTAAAGAGGGACAAGCTGAGCAAAAGAGGAGCTTCTCAGCTCCTGAAGAGGAATAAATACTTCAGTGGGGTTCCTTTGAGCCTGAGGTGTGACTGAATTATCTTTGTATTTATTTTAACAGTAAAACAAGTTGAAGGTTGAAAAAAACACCCTGCTTTCGCTGCTTTAAAGAGTAGAAAGAACCACAGAACGCGAAGTGAAGTTAAAAGAACTCCTTGAATGTTGTTAAGGATTTCAGAAGTACTCTTTAATTGCTGCCAAAGCTAATGTGACTGGAATTTCTGTGGAAGACATCAGTACAGTAGTCAGTACACAATTGCCTCCAGTTTGCAATAGATTCCCCTTCCCCAAGCTTATTCTCCCTGTTAAAAAAAAAAAAAAAAAAAGAATCCGCATTCAATGTTACCCTTAACACTGAAACAGTCAAAGATGATTTCTTACAGCAGTGTGAGGAATTGCAGTGCTAGCTGCTTGGTGTTGCTCTGATTGCTCACTTTACCACCACCCTTGTTTGCAGTAGTTTTAAAGCTAAAAAGTAATTCAATTCCTTGAGCCTGCAATTAATTCACAAAGTGTCTAAAAGAGGGCTTTCTTATTGTTTTTCAGAGTAAATTAGCACCCAAGATGAACATAGTCCATGTCTTCATAGCATGAAATACCCATTACTATTACTCAAAGGGTGTGAAACCACATAAAGGATGGCCAGAGAGTTTCTACCACTCTAGAGCACCGTAAAGCTTGATGTTTGGATAGGCACAGCATTTCTGGCTCTATCAGTGTGCCATTTGGGATAAGTAAGTAATGTGGTACATGATAGAAGAATTCTCTGATGTAACATACTAAGGGCAAATTTCTAATGAGGAAAGCTTTGTTTTTGGGCTTACTAAAAACATGCACTCATGTCCTCAGCTTTGCTATCCCAAGTGCAATGGCTTATAAATATTCAAATACCCAGTTATGGGACACAGCTGTCAATACTTTGCATATCTAGTAGGTTTCCTTTGGCCATCCAGTTGATGAGGAAATGCACACTGTACACAAGACAGTTCCCTTTTTAGTGTAATATAATTGTTATGAATTAAACCGTGAGCAAGTGATAGTGATTGACAGAGTTAAATGTGAATGTGTTGCATGTTGGGGAAAGGGAAAACACGAGGTTGTCATTAAAGTCATTTTTAGCAGAGCTGTCTGAGCTTTACATACACTATTCATGTGTCAGTGTTTGGTGGTTGTGCATCAGGACGCCCCCTCTTCTTCCTCTCACTTTGTTTTAGAAAATAACTTCGCCTGTATTTATTTATTTTGCATACTGAGAAAATATTGCTATAAAAGAATTTTTTACAGTGGAAAAACCATTATAACCTCTCAGTAATGGTGTGATGTGAAGAGTGTCTCATGTTTCGGTTACCACTCACACAGAGTGGTGGTTTGTGTCGTGAGTTAGTAAATATTGAGGGTTGGGTATGTTTAAAGCAAGGACCCACCTTTCTTTAGTATAACCTATTGCTTCACTTCTGTAAGACAACTGTTACAAGTGTGAGTTTTCACTAGTTCCATTGTTGCTGAACACATATATTTTTATGTGTGATGAGCATTTTTGGTTCCAGTGGGTGTTCTTGGCTCTTTGATTTGTGAGTAAGGCCTTTGGTGTCCAGATTAGACTTAAGGATTTTTGTTGATATCACATCTAACATCTAATGGGGTCTTGAGAGGCTTAAGCAGGACAGATATCCAAAAATCAGCTTTTTAAAAGAGTAAGCATTGAAAACTGCAAAGATATAAAGTGTAGGCTAAAACATTGGATGATCTTTTGACATCAAAAACATCCTAACCACAAAACAAAAGAAGTTTTATAATTATTGACAGAATTCATCTAACTGTGGAGTAAGACTGACGTTTCCTTCATCACTTGCTGGGAAAAATTATTTGGAAAATGTTTACAAAGATATGTTTATTTTAATACTAATTTAAGCAACAATAATCTCAGATCAGAGAGAAGGGCCTAGAAAATTCTGCTATCCTTCAAAAAAAATGCTTCAATGAATTACCTGGAAGTATAGTTCACATAAAGAGCAGCTATGCCTCAAGCTTTAGAAAAATGAGTGCACCAATATGAAGTTGTGCTCTACTGCTACCAGTTGGACATTCTAATGTGTTAACGCATTTATAATGCATAACCAATGCTTTGGTTCTTCTAATAATGTGTATCTTAAAGTGTACTCTAAGTCTGACCTTCATTGCCCAATGCTCCAGCACAGAAGAGGCTCATCTGTCTCTAAACCATGCTCCTTGTGCCCATTGCTTTAAGTTACAATTGTGTTTAACTCTTCAACTACTGTTCTGCTGGGGGAATTCTTCTGCTCGGGTGGCTTTTGCTCAGTATTGTGCAGAGTCTAGAGTTTATTCTTGACATATCCAAGGCATTGGTTTTACAAGGTCCCTCCTTTTCCAAAGAGCTTTTGAGTATGGTGTTGCTGAATTCTGCCAAATACCAGCTTGGTGGTTTGTTTGTTTTGTTTTGTTTTTATTTGTTTTGTTTCTGTAAAAATTCATTCCATATAATGCCCATTAGCTTCCTGAGGTATTTGATGTCTTGAAGCTCAGACCAGCTGCTACTGAGAAGGCTGTGGCTTTTTAAAGAATTTTTTTTTTCTTCCAGCAATGAATAGTGCACTTGTCCTTTATTTGTAAAGGGAGCAGAGGAAAGATGATAGTGAGTGAGTGGAGTTTCACAGAGCTGCAGTTCTCCTTTACTGACTTTGAATTCTGCAAAGAGCTGCCTCTGCACCATTTATTTATGTTGGACCCTGAACTGATAGAAACATGAATTCATATAAAAATATAAGTCTTTGCGCATAACGGTAGCTTGGTTAATGGGCTACGCGACTTCAGAGAGATCTGGCTTCTATCTTCATTTTGCAAATGTGAGTTCAGTTTGGTCTCTTTGGAACGCTATCAAAGCTCTGGAGAGAGTTTGCACAGCGCTGGCCATGTGCTTTGGTTGGTAATAAGTTCCCATTTTGGAATGCTCTAATCCTGATGCGCTGAATGATGGCCACAACTGTTCGGCGCTCGCTGGCTGGAGCGGGCGCAGGAAATTGGCGCCAGGAGAAGCCTACTTGCCTTCACTATGTGAAATGGATTTGCCACTTAGCTGAAAATGCTGACTTTGTTGCCTTCAGTTACGTTTATTTTGCATGTCAAATAGCTCTCCTCTCCTCCTTCACAAATTTTAGAGGCAACTGTAAAATGCTGACTGAATGGGCTGTGTACATATGGCATCTGAGAGGGTTTTTATTAGCTTAAACTAGCACATGTGTTTTCCTGTGAGGAGTATTAAGTGCCTGGACTGCAGGTTTAGTGTGTGACTGTTTTTGCAGCTGTGTGGAAGAGCATGATGTGTATTCCCTAGAGCAGGCCTGGGAGAGAGCTCAAGTATGTTGAGGCAAAAGCAGGTTGTGTTTATGGGAATGTCAAACAGAAATACAGCACTTGAACCCTTATCAGTGCTGAACCCTATGCTGCTAACTGAGTGACTGTCACCCAGGTGTGTGAAAGGATTTTGTTTCAGAGCTTCATGTTTTTGTACTGGAAATTTGTCCTGCCAGATGAGACAAAAATTGTTTTCTTTTTTGCCTTTTTTTTTAATCTGGAGAAGTTGAAACCAGTGTTGGTCACTTAAGATTTATTTCTTTTTAAACTCTTTTTGAAGAGCTTGTTCATTGCTCAGGCCAGAAATCCTGGTTTTGGAGGATGAATTTTGAAAACATGCTTCTTCTAGAAGAAGAGGATATCATGAGTAAATGTGTAATTAATGTCCTGCTTTTGGTGACCTCTCACTCTTCTTACTTGTGGAAATTACATCACATCCTTGAAAGAAAAACCAAAAACTACATAGAGAAGAGCAGCAAGGCCAGAGCTGAGGATCCTGAAGCAAGGCTAGCACAGAGGGCCATTCCATAACTTACTTCCAGGAGGAAGGACTGGGCCTCGGGGAGATATTTTGCCTGCACAAGAGGGTTAAGAAGTTAGAACTTCATCAGAAAGAGCTCCTCTTCTGCATACTCTGTATGCTTTTGCAGGAGCAAGTTGTTGAAATAGGCCATAAATAATTAGCTCATTACTCAGTGTGGGGGCCTCATGATGTCTCTGTGCATATCCAGCTGTACTTCTATCCAGAGTGCTTCTTGTCTTGAAGCATTTGTGTGGGTGCTGAGTAGTGGGTTTTCAAAACCACCAGGACAAAAATATTTTTTTATCAGTGCTCCTTTTAATTTCAAATGTGGTGATGCTTCCTGGATGGTATTACAATATGGCCTCAACAAAAAAAAAGTACATTGTGTCTGAAACTACTAGATTTCAGGTGTTGCTGTTATAAAATTTTATAGCAGGTGACCAGAACTTGACCATTACATCTTAAAAATGCTATCTACCCTTACATTCGCTTTTAGCTGTACAAAGTGGAACTACTGCAAGTTAAGCTAGGCAGATCATGGCCAAATTCTTCCTTTTGTTTCACTCTGCTTACAGATAAGAGATGCTATGCAATATTTATTTTCTCTTAGAATGGAGTAGTGTTGTAAGATGATAGTCTAAGGGTATAAAGGAAATATTCTTTGCTGGGAGTCACAGTGGCTTTTATTGCCCTGTACTTTGTGGCTGGAAAACAACAGGCATACAGTCTCTTCCTGAGGTCCCTCAGTAAATTCCATGTTGGCTCTGGAGCAAAGGCAAGACTTATGAGCTGCTTGGTGTCGGGCATGGTGGGTATGAAGTAACTTTTTTAAAAAGAAGTGAGAAAGGTTGTTTAATAAAAAAGCATGCAACAAGATACTTGACAGGATGAAAATGCTCAGATCAAGGAAAGTAGCCACTGTGTAAATAGTGTTATTATGACAGTTCTCTGTAACACACAAATACAGACTTGCTTGGCTTACACTGATTTTTTAAAATAGTCTGTAGCAGTTCCTTCTACTTGTATTAGCATATTGTATGCACTGATGAATGAGTTTGCGTATTTGTGAACTGTCTTCATGTGTGCTTCATCTGAAGTGTAGGTGAATAGTTCCTTTGAATTCAGTAAGATACAAAATTAAGCATATGCTGCACTGGGTAGAAACCAGAGCATTTTTCAAAGAGAGGGTCCTGAATGAATTCCTTCTAGAGACTTTTATGAAGCCCTGAATAAGAGGTTCATGAAACAAACAGAAAGGAATAGGGATTTTTAATAATTTTTGTATCAGGGTTAGCGCGTTGACACTTCCTCTCTCTTGCCAACTACTTTGGGTTTGAAGTCTGAAATAAACATGGCCAGGAGACTTCTTCTCCTGTGTAATGCCTTTATTAAAAAGTGACCAGCTCAAGGATCGGGCGGCTCGACGGGTCTGCAGCGTCCGTCGTCTCTCCCAGGGCGACTCAGAGGAGGAGGATATGCGCAGCTCTGTCCACCAGGGGCAGAGCTGGGGATCAGATCCTCTTGGAAGCCTTCTTGGGTCTCCTGATCCCATAAGATGGTGTCAGATGTTGGTTTCTCCCACTCAGTCGGCCTGGTCTCAGCTCCAGGGTCAACTCCCATGGTCAGGGCGAGAGGGTCCGAAGGTGTTCCGCATCTCTGCAGGCTCAGCACTCGGTTCCTCACGTCCAGACATCACTCTAGTCTCTCAACTCTTAGGTGGCTCGTTGTTTTTGGGGTTTCTCCATGAGTTTGGAGATGGGGGTCTCACAAAGCATTCTGGTCTTGCGAGTCACTTTGCATAACCCCCCCCACCTTCTCAGGTGTCTTCACTATTCTGGGAAAGGTACAACTTAGCCTCGGGCAAGGTCCCCACCCAGGAGAAGGGCCATTACCTCGCCCCAGCCAGGGCTTTTACTAATACAAAAACAACCATTAACGACAACGACCCGTGATTACAATAACAAAACACACAGAACTTGGGCAGAGCCAGTGGTCTGGCTGCCTTTTTGAAACTTTTTCTCATAAAAAAATATTAACCGAGTTTTTGTTCATAACAGTCCCCCCTCTTTTTCTTTGATCGAGCTTAAACTCTAAGCTCGCATCAACTCCCGATTTTTGTTTTGAATCTACTATAAATCTCTTGTGCACTTTGGTAATCACGGTTACTTAACCATGTTACTTTCCTTGGTTTCTTCAGGTTTGTCTTCACGGCAAACACTATTTTACTGAAACAGATAAATAAGCATAGTAAAAATAGCAATCCTCCAAGTGCACACACAGCGAGAAAAACTACTTTTACCCACACATCCTTTTTGAAAATCTCCAGGTTCTCCCACCCACTGGGATCAAGTGTAGAAGTCTGATCTTCATTATTTACACATGCTAACCTTTTTATTTCGTTTGAAATGTTCCTAATAATTGAGTTCTTTATTTTTAATACTGCTTGGAGCCGAATAATTTTGTTTAACATAGATATTGGGATCTGAATTTGGCTTTTACAATTTTGGATTTTCTCAATTTCTATTTCACTGTGCCTGTTCTGTTTAATTTCTCCCAAATCATTATATATAGGAACTCCCAAACTTGATCCAGTTTCTTTGGGCAACAAGAAAATTGGTTTTATCACTCTAGCGGTGCAGCTGCCAGACAAGATCAAGTCTAGGGGTTTAAGGCTCCCCTGAAATGTGTTCCTAAAGGAGTTTATCTCTTTTCCAGTATACCCATATAAATACTTGTAACAAACAATTTTTCTTACTATTTTCACCATTTCTTTGCTTTTTACTAGATCTGCTGAGCTTGTTTCAGCAGCATCCTATTCAAAGCACAACCAGGCTTCCCCTATAGGGCACTCTCCTAGGAGTGGCTGCCTAAAAGTGGCAGTATTGTATATTATCCAATACACTCTCTTATTTTTTTGATAAAAGACCAATTGGGAGAGGTTAACACAATCAGGGTTAGAACTGATGTGGACTCTCGACAAGGAGCTCACTTCCTCCTCACAGAGGGGTTGGTAGCACTCACTGCACGGCTCAGCTGGGCTCCCCTGAGCACCACCAGCAATCAGAGCCATCAGCACTACCCTTCCCAAGAGTCCGGTATGGGTCATCTCACACAGCCTGCCCACCCGGCCTTGCCTCTTGGGGAACTTTACTGAGGAAAAGCTTCCAAGCTCTTTAGAGTCCCTTCTACCCGTTTCTCTGGTTAAACCTCTCTCGGTCTGTTCCTTACCAATTTTGGTTTCCCCTCCCAGGGGAGTGTTCTGTAGAGGATTAACCTGGAGTCTTTAGAAATAAATTGGGGAACTTAACCAGAATTACTTATTTACAGTCCTAAACTTTTTTTTCCAACATAATTTACACAGAAGAGTCTTAAAACATTTTAAGCAATATTAGAACTCTGATACCATTTTTTTTTTTTCACACAGTTCAGTCTTTTTGACTCTTCCTTCTGAGAGTCATCTTTAAATCACAGTATACTCAGGTGAATTAACTTGTGAAGCAGATGAATCTTGTCCAGCGCCGGGGGGTGAGAGTGATGTGGACTCTGGTCCAATGCCAGAGGGAAAAACTGGGACTCTGGCCCAATGCCAGAAGGACAAAGGGGTGGAGTCCGATCCAATGCTAGAATGCCAGAGGGAAAAAAAAAAACTGGTGTTGAATCCTGGTCCAATGCCAGGAGGTGAGAATGATGTGAGTCCAACCTTTTTCTTTTGGTCTGCACAGTCGAATTAGTAATGAAGAGTACCTGAAACGGGCTTTCAAACACAGGCATTAATGGTCTGCAATTTAATGATTTTATCAAAACTCAGTTTCTCTGTTTAATGTTATTGGTTAATTTCTCATTTTCTATAGCTTGCATGTTTCTCTCATCAACTTCTACATACTCTGTATTTTGCAAGGAGTTGTATTTCTCAGCTAACTTAACTCCCAAAGTATTTTTATTCCCCTATTTTTCTGTGTATTTAATTCACTAGTTTTTCTGTTCTATTTTTCAAGATCTTATCTATTTATCTCTTGCTTCTGTTTCTCACTTTCACTTACAGCTTAAATACTTCTTTCAACCCCTTACACTTGAATTTTTTTCTCTTTTTTTTTTCTTACGCCATTCTTCTAAACAATACACTTCCCTCTAAGGAGATGTGGTAAAACTTATAATGCACAATCTACATTACCTCTATTCTAATTTGTCTATATTTATTCTCACACATTCCTTCACACCCTCAAGACACAAACTGGATCATTATTGCTAGAAAATCACTGTGGCTCCCCTCACCTTGGGGTTGGCCCACAGGTCTCAGCATCTCTGGGCCTCCTGGAAGGGCCCTGGCTCTGGTTGCCTCTGGTGCACATTCACCTGTGAGGCTGTCTGCGTGTCACTCACACTCTTACAGCTATGGCTCCCTCACACATCTGGGGAGCACTAGTCTGGTTTGCAGGTCACACACACTCTTTGGCCACAGCCCCCACCCGCCTGGGGGACACAAGCCTGGTTTGCAGGTCACACATACACACACTTTCACTGCCCCCTTCCCACGTGCCCGGGAAGTTGAGGCTGACTTTGTGACTCGCTCTCACGCACACAACAAGACAACAATAAGGTACCTTTTACTTTCACATCACTTATTACAAGTTAAGTATTACTGGCCAGTTTTGGTGCTATTGGATATCCTTTCTACCTAGCTGTTTTTTTCTAACTTCAGATGTTTTTCACTATACTATACCATACCATACCATACTATACCATACCATACCATACCATACCATACTATACTATACTATACTATACTATACTTCTTAGTACTTTGTTGAGACAGGACTTATCTGCTCCTGTATCTACTCAAAAATTCTAATTCTTCATTTAAGGGTCCCACTTCAAAGTTTACCAAGGGCTCTTCTAGATGTTACATCAGGTCCCCTATAGTGTAAAGCCCCTGACCCTCTAATCGTCACCTTTAAGGATCTTCCCTAAATTATCTTGTTCCCTGGCTATTGCCTCATCAAGACTGAGTTTTCTACAAAACCTCCTCACGTGTCCTGCCTTTCCACAGTAAGAGCAATGTCGCTCTCTCAAAGGGCTTTGAGGTGTCTCCATCCCTCTTGCACCTGACAGTACTGACCTATCCTTGCCTCCTCCTGGTGGTGGACCCGCCCACCCTGCACTTTCTCTAGCTACAGCAACCATGATCTTAGCTTTGGCCTTTGCTTTATCTTCCTCCCTCCTTAAATACACCTTCAGTGCCTCTTTTAATAACTCATTAATGTCCTTCTCTTGCCAATCTTCCATCTTTTCCAGTTTTCTCCGTATATCAGGCCAAGATTTGGTAACAAATTGGACTTTTAGTAGCATTTGACCTTCCGGGGTGTCTGGGTCTATTCTAGAGTACAACTGAAAGTTCCGCCTTAGGCGATTAAGCCAGGCAGCAGGAGCTTCATCTTTCTCCTGTGCACCCTCAAATGCCAATTGGGTATTAGTTCCTTTGGGAACTGACTCTTTGATCCCCCGTATTATCAAAGACCTATATTCCCTCATGGCCTTCCTCCCCTCCTCCTGGTTAGGGTTCCAGTTGGGCTCCGTTAGTGGCAATTTCTGTTCACCTGATGGCACCTGGGGTCCTGGACTGTTATCTTTCTCCCAAATTTTTATGCCAGCCGCCCTTATCATCTGGACCTCTTCTGGGGAAAATAATATACTCAGGATGGAATTCATTTCCCCCCAAGTGTAGATATTTGGACCTAGAAATTGATCCACTTGTTTGGCTATGCCCACTGGGTCCTCAACTAAATGCCCCAACTCTTTCTTGAATCCCCTCACCTTAGAAGCAGTTAGGGGAGCATTCACAAAGCCAACACCTCCCGCCACTCCTCCCATAGGAACCTCTCTGAGGGGAAAGAGTCTCTCTGCCTTGGAGGTCTTGGATCTGGTGCTACAGTACGGCCCATCTTCAGATGCCAAACTACTTTGTGGGTTTTCTGGGTTACCCTGAATGTTCTGCCCATCAGCAGGTGTATTTGCTGATAGCTGTCTATCGGGCGAGGAGGCATTTGTGTCCCAGGTAGAAGGAGGTAAAGGGACAGCAATAGGAGGGGGAGAAGAGCCTGAGTAGATATTAAGCGGAGCTGGAGAAGGGGTGGAGAATGCAGCAGGTGGAGTAGGCACTTGTGGTGGTGCAGAAGGAACTGGAGGAGATACTGGGTTCATCATAGCAGAAGCTGAAGAGGTAGAAGGAGGAGTTTGAGCAGGTGGTAATGAGATGGCAGCCGGGGGAGGAACCGGACCTGCCATTTGAGGTGCTTGAAGAAGAGGATTATAAGGTGGAGGGGCAGAAGGAGGCAAATAATCCAGGGGGTCCCATCTTTTACTAGTCCTATCATCCCCTCCTTCATTCCCCTCTTTCTTCCTCTGTACCTTACAAATTCGCACCCCTTCATCCCCAACAGCACTCTTTAACCAGCAAGCTACATACAATAATTGCTCAGGATCAGTATCCCCTCGAGCTGTCAGATAATTATTTAATTGTTGGCACATCCACTTATCCTTTGTCCCACACCAAGGCCATCCTCCTTGCACCTCTAATTCTGGCCAGACTTCCATACAATAATGGATCATTTTCACTTTATCTAATCCCTCCGTGGCCTCTATAGAATCCCATTTTACTAACAGTTCTCCTAAGGGACTATTGGGATGTATATACCTCAGTCTCTTGCCGGTCTTTTTACTACTACAACATCCCATTTTTCAAGTCTCAATAAAAAATATCCCGAAGGTGCCTCTACTGACCGGGAATTTCAAAAAAAACCTTCCTTGAGGAGCTCCAGCCTCCTCCACTGAACTTCAAATTTACTGCCTGATGCTCAGGACTTTATACTGAAACAACTGCCCAATCTCTTGATTGCCCAACTTCCCAGCGTCAGGTCTTACATCTATCGGGACTTAAACACACGAAGCCACGGCCAAGAATCCGGGTCGTGCCTGACACCCTCAGTCAGGAAAAACAACTGCCTGATTTTTAGTTTGCCTAACCCGCCAATTTTTAGGCTTCACCGTATCAGGACTTAAAAGCAAACCGCAGCCTCCTTCGCTGGGGTTTGTGCCTGACTCCTTTGTCAGGACTTACTTTGCCTGCAGGGCTTGTGAACCACCCGAATCCTTCTCGGGACTGACAAATCTTACTCGAATCCTTCTCGAGACTTACAAAAGTGCCTGACCTCCCTTCGTCAGGACTTACTTTGCCTGCAGGGCTTGTGAACCACCCGAATCCTTCTCGGGACTGACAAATCTTACTCGAATCCTTCTCGAGACTTACAAAAGTGCCTGACCTCCCTTCGTCAGGACTTACTTTGCCTGCAGGGCTTGTGAACCACCCGAATCCTTCTCGGGACTGACAAAAGTGCCTGACCTCGCTTTGTCAGGACTTTGGGGTGCGTGCCACTCATACACAGTAATTCACTCCGCACGCCCGGAGTGGGGGGGCCCTTTATTCCCCCTTGGGAGACGACTCACTCACACTAATTCCACTCGCGTCCCCCTGTTCCTGGCCGCTTTTCTCGCGAAAAAATGGAACCGCAGTACTAAGGGGTCCACTCTCGCTTCGAAGGTCCGGCTGCCGGCCCTCGTCTCACTCACACACACATGCGCACGTCTCCCGCTCCCGCCACCGAGTTTCTCACCAGTCCGGTGCTCCGGTGCTCCTCTGCGTCGCTGTCCTGAGCCGGTCCCTCTGGTCCTGGTAGCCAGCTGTCCTCTGAAGATCCAAGATGGCCAGTCCTGAGTCCTCTTGCGGCGTGGCTATTCCGGACGAGAGCCCCCAGCTGAAATAAACATGGCCAGGAGACTTCTTCTCCTGTGTAATGCCTTTATTAAAAAGTGACCAGCTCAAGGATCGGGCGGCTCGACGGGTCTGCAGCGTCCGTCGTCTCTCCCAGGGCGACTCAGAGGAGGAGGATATGCGCAGCTCTGTCCACCAGGGGCAGAGCTGGGGATCAGATCCTCTTGGAAGCCTTCTTGGGTCTCCTGATCCCATAAGATGGTGTCAGATGTTGGTTTCTCCCACTCAGTCGGCCTGGTCTCAGCTCCAGGGTCAACTCCCATGGTCAGGGCGAGAGGGTCCGAAGGTGTTCCGCATCTCTGCAGGCTCAGCACTCGGTTCCTCACGTCCAGACATCACTCTAGTCTCTCAACTCTTAGGTGGCTCGTTGTTTTTGGGGTTTCTCCATGAGTTTGGAGATGGGGGTCTCACAAAGCATTCTGGTCTTGCGAGTCACTTTGCATAACCCCCCCCCACCTTCTCAGGTGTCTTCACTATTCTGGGAAAGGTACAACTTAGCCTCGGGCAAGGTCCCCACCCAGGAGAAGGGCCATTACCTCGCCCCAGCCAGGGCTTTTACTAATACAAAAACAACCATTAACGACAACGACCCGTGATTACAATAACAAAACACACAGAACTTGGGCAGAGCCAGTGGTCTGGCTGCCTTTTTGAAACTTTTTCTCATAAAAAAATATTAACCGAGTTTTTGTTCATAACAAAGTCTACTTCTAGAGCATACTTTGTGATGGGGGAGAGCTGCACATTAAAACGAGTTCTGTAAAATGAACGTGCAAGCCCAGCTTAATTCACGTCTGCAAATTCCTGGTGGATATCATCGGCAGCCACATTCAAAAGCTAAAGACAACTGCATTATGAAGAGACCTGTGCAGGAGTGACGGTGTTGTGCAAAGCTGCTGTAAGGCATCCATGCCTTCACGTGCAGAGTTACACCACTTGACATCTGAGGCCTTTTGGGGCTGGTGGAAAAATTCCAACACCCAGCATTTGGGTTTGGTGAAAACTCTAGTGAGAAGAGAGCGAAGGAAATCAGCAAAAGGCTTTTTAAATACACCTAAAGGAGTTAGGTGCCTGACTTCTATTGAAATTCAAAAGGATTTGGTTGCTTGGAGCCTTTGGAAAGAATTCAACCCAAAATTGCAGGCCTGAAGTATTGTTTAATGGTCCCAGTGCTATTGTTCTGTGCTCTCAGCACTGATTAAGGGAAAATAAAAAAGCTTCATCACAATCAACTGTTCTTACTCTGTCTCCTGGTAAGCATCCCTTTTTTTCAGGACATGAACAGTAATGGAAACATTATTTCATCTTAATTTAAAACATAATAAGGGGGCTTTAATGATGTCCAGTAACTTGGGATTAATTATGGGCCTCTGAAGGTGGAAATCTAATACTGATATGTTTTTGGTTTTCTGTAGCCTCTTTAATCATTTGGTGCCCAATTTGCCAGATAAAGAATTTTAGCAAATGAAAAACCAGTCTTTTGAAAGAAAGGAACAACCAAGGGTGTTGGCTTTAAACATTTTTTTTAAAATGTAGCATTATTTGTTTTCCTCTGAAAAGATGTAATTTACAAGCTCTTTGGAAGTGAGGAGGTTAAGTATGGGGGAGAAAAATCTCCAGTCCTAAGTAGGGGTTTTGAGACTTGCTGTTGCTCAGTAAGTGTTTACATATACGAGAAACCATTTGTCTTTCTATTTTTGATCTTTGTACTTGGTCAAGTTGGGATTTTTACTTTATTGAGTCCTTGTGTGCTTGCCTAGGCCATCTGATTTTGCTGTTCTGTGTATCTTAGAAAGCACAGTACAGCTTTCAGGAAAAAAAAAATCCTGCCTTTCTCAATAGAACAAAGAGGGGCCTCTCTGTACAAAGTGGGTGAGATTAGAAGAAACAGTTGCCTTTGCTGCTGTTAATTTGCATGCCCTGCTCTGGCTGTACAGAAGTGCTGTCTGAAGCGTTTTGCAAGCCCTGGTGTGTCAGGTGAACAGTGTGCTGAGGAGTGGGCTCCAGGTCTCTGAATTATCATACAGTCTGTAGCGTTTGGGTTTTGTGTAAATGCAACCTGTTGCCACAAAGAGGATCAGAGGGCTGCAGCACCTCTCCTGTGAACACAAGACTGGGAGCTGGGATTGTTCAGCATGGAGAAGAAAGCTCTGGGAAGACCTTAGAGCACCTTCCAGTACCTAGAGGGGGCTACAAGAAACCTGGAGAGCACTTTCTACAATAGGATGGGACAAAGGGGAATGGCTTCAAACTGAGAGGTGCAGGTTTAGATCAGCTATTGGGAATAAATTCTTTACTGTGGGGGTGATGAGGCCCTGGAACAGTTTACCCAGAGGAGTTGTGGGTTCTCCATCCCTGGAAGCGTTCAAGGCCTGGTTGGATGGGGCTTTGAGCAACCTGGTCTAGTGGAAAGTTCTTCCCCCATGGCAGGGGCATTGGAGCTGGGTGATCTTTAAGGTTCATTATGAGAGACATGCTCCTGCTTTTTCTTTGACCTTTGAGGAGTAGAGAGATGCTGTATCCCTGCTTGTTAAGATGCTTAGCCTGGTTGTTGTCCAATCCAGCTACACTGCCCTTGACTGATGGCAAGTGTCCCGTTTGTCACTTTACTTCAGCAGATCTGTTGTCCCCTCTCTTGGCTCCTGCTTGTCATGACTGCTGAAAAAAGCTTGTGGCAGGGTCCTTGCTCCACTACTGCTGCCTGAGACTGTGAGGAGGTTCCACTTCTCTGTAGCAGCAATATTCCATTGTCTTGGCTAAAAAATAGCTTTCAGTGCAAGTAGAGCCATAGGAATCTTACAGCTGAAGGAATGGTTGTTGGCATGCAATCCCCACATAAGCTGCATGAGGGATTATTTAATTGTTTAAAGAAATCTGTGGGAACTTTATCATCCTTGAAGCCAGATTTGATAGAATTGTGGGAATAATGTGATTCATCTCTCCTATGAGGGTAATATAGTAGAGCTTGTGATATTGCAGATATGGGTAAAAATTGTATTCCCAGTGAAATGTTGAGATGGGAGGAAATTCTTCAGTACAAGAAATGTGTACTTGTGAGTCTCAAAGCTGTCCCCCTCACCAATGCCTCTTGTCTTCCTGTGCCTGTCATCTCTCCTTTCTCTTAGGGCAGACACCTCCATGGGAGATGCAATAAGCTGTATGCACTCTTCAGTTTTGGGTGTTCTGTAGCCAATCAGAATAACATAATGGTACACTTTGCCTCCTTCCTCTTAAAGCATGTGTTTTACCTCTCTTACATTTATGGAGTGCATTGAAAAAAGTCTAGGGACCAAGTAAAGAGATTTTTGTTTGTAATAGATTTCAGTTGACCTTGTCTAGCCCTCCCACATCAAATGGAATTTAATTGCCTGAATGTGATGCTCCATGACCAGTTATAGTTTTGAGGTCTACAGGCAGAGCCTTAGGCAATATATTCTCTATACAGATGCATTCATAGCCTCCAGAGACAATTTCTGTATCTGTTAAATAGCTGTTGTTGTGGTGTCATGATTTTTTTGTGTTTTTTCCTCTCAAGTTATTAATCTAATAGCTTAAAAACATTTCTTTCAGTTAAGTTTTAGGGCCCTGTGATTTCTTTTGGAGTTGCTACTGTACTTTATTTCACAGTGCAGGTATTGGATGTCTCCCATCCAAGGTTTGTAGCTCTTTCAGAACAGTGGGGATTGAGAAGTAAAGGAAGGGCTTTTCCAGATGCATTTATTAGCAAAACACCTTGGGAACTCTGGAGGTATGGACTGTACTAGCAGATAGCATGGGTATATTTGCCAGGCAACTGTGTTTGTATTGATCCTGCTCAAGTTCCTTCATTGGATGGTGAGAGCTGTACTGTAACCAGGTGATTAAATTATGCCATGTTTTACTTGGCTGTGCTGGGATTATGTGGCTGAGAAGGCATGAATATGGCACAGGGCATACCTGGGCTGAACAGGAGGGAGGGCAGAAGTGAGGATACCATGTAGAAATCAATAATTAAAGGAAGAAAAAGTATTTTCTCTTGACACAGCCCCTGTATGCCCATAGTGTGAATGTATGTGTCTGTCACGTCTTAGAGGACTCCTTATACCATGTAAATTTTTAATCTCAGTGTTGCATTTCTGTTTTCACCCTGTAGAAAGATTTCTGTTAAGTTACATTGGGTTGAATGGGTCCTTGCACAGTGTGTAGTGTTTGTGTGTATGTAATTTTAACCAAGAAAACTCCTCTACTGAGCTTTAATTCCCATGCTCACCTGTGTTTTTCAGGCAGTTATTGTCTTCTAGTGCATGTAAATTTCATGTTAAGTTGGTAATCAGAAGAATAAAGGGAATGTTTTGGTAGCTCAGAGGAACATAACTAATGTACTTTTTTTATTGTCTGTAAGTTTCTGGCCACTAATATAAGAGCCCACAGACAGAAATTCATCAGCCTGCCCCACCCCCAGGAGACTACTTATTAGATTTATGCAACACAAGATATTAAAAACACTTTTGTCTGTCACAGAGCCACGGGCAGGGGAGGGGGAATTTGCCAGTTGCTAATGGATACCTGGCGTTTTTGTGTATGACCATGAAGAACAGCTTGTGCACTTTCACCCCCGATGTTCCCTGAATAACTTGGGTCTCATTTAGGTCAATAAGCCTTTATCAAAACGTCAGGAGTGAAAAATGTGTCTTGGTGTAAGCCGACTGGTCGTTCCCCGCAGTCAGCGGAGTCTATGGGACAATCAGTGTTCGCTGAGCTTGTCTGCATGTCACGCAAAGGGCTGGGTGACAGTAACCATTGAGTGCGTGTCTGTCCCATTGTCTTTGGGACAGCCCCCATTTGCATACTTGCCGGTGTGCCTGTTAGCCAATGAACCATGCAGGGCTTTAGGAAGCACGGGCACAGCTCCCATGCAAATTCCCTGCGTGGGGAACGCTCGCTCCTTCGCAGCACAATCCGCGCTTTCTCTGCCTGCCTTCCTCCTGTAAGACTGAAACTGTGATCCTGACAGTCCGCAGGGCTGTTTGTGGCTCCATTGTGCTAAAACGTTACCTTTTTCTCTGGCTTTTTCTTTCCTTGCCAAGGTAACCTTTTCCCCTTCTTTTGCTTTTGGCAATTGCTTTTGGGGGTATCTGAATGGTATTATCTGTGCGATCACACATGATGTGAAGCCTTACATATATATCCTTATATATCCCTTCCTATCCCTTCCTCAGATGAGCTATTTTGAATGAAGGACAGCTTTTGCTTCCCGTGTGGTTGGAATTGTCTTTTGCAAAGGGAATTTCCTCCATGGTAGTAGTGATGAAGGGAAATTTACTAGTCCTCTGGAAAAGGGAGAGCACTTGAATATTAGGGTATATTGACCAGGTCTGTGAAAGGAATACAGTCACCTGATCAGAGAAGGTGCTCTGATTTCTGTGACAATTCCACAGGACCTCATGTCAAGCAGAGCTCATAATTCTCCCATTCAATTTTGGTTTGTAAGTGACATTAGACTGGACAAAGGGAGAGTTTCATTGTGTTTGAAGCTTGTCATAAGACACAAGGTTTCCTTAAAGCATCTGATGCAGCTGCTGTTTCTTTCAATTTATGATGTTCATTATGCCTTTAACTTATTGAAAAACATTTAACTATAATTCAATTTTAAAGTAAAAAAAAAATTATGGAGGGTTCTGGTGGATCCTTTCAGAAGGAAGGAAGCTTCTTTCAGAAGGAAGCTGTAGAAGAGATTCTTGGCTGGATTGAAGAGCCTGTTCATTACAACCAATGCTTTTGATAGTTCTATTATATCTTAAAAACCTACCTTGAATACAAGTGGCTATAAACAATTGTGATGTTCTACTGTATCTGACATCTTGCATAGGTTATGACACATCAAAATTAAGGGAAAGAGCCCTGGCTCATGTTCTACCAGCTTGGCTAGAAATGTCATGAAGTTGAACTTAGACAATTTCTTGCCCTGAGATGAGCAGGTTTTTTATGCCATCCAGTTTTTTTAGAGCCACAAAAATATTATAGCAATGTCAACTGATGCCTAACCTTTTCCCCATTATTTTTACTGAGTACAGCCATATTATTTTGCTTAGTATTCAGGGCAATGTCCCATGCATTTTTGAAGGTGATAATGTCTCCCATTCATCTTGACTAAACTAGGGCTGTGTCCTGGCTGAATTGTTTCAGTCAATTAAGAAAATAATCATAGGTACCATCTTGAGTCCTGTTTGCCAATTTGTTATGCAAAACAGCAGTGAACCCTGCAGACATGTGAGAGGGGTGGATAGAATGTTCAACAGCACATTGTGTTCTCTGCAGTTGCTCTTTATGTGGAATCACACTTTGAAACAAGGGCTCATTCTCTTAATCTGCACTAACCTGTGTAACTGTGACATGTTGAGACTGGTTTCTCAGCTGCACTCTTACTTAATGCCATGTGTTGTGTGTTTTCAATGACAAGCCACTCTTACCATTTCAATAAGTAGATTTTGTTGTTGGCTCTGATGGAAAATGTGACCATTTATTAATTGAGTTGGCCAATAAGGGAGGATTGTAGCTCCCTGATATACACAGAAACCATGCTGGGTACGCCCTGCTTATCTAGTCTGTGGAAAGCCCAAGGTTTATCTGCACATTGATGTTGTTCCATATAGGACCTAACTGTACCTCCATCCAATCAACAACAATATCAGGTGTCTTTGACATCTGTCACCTTGGAGGCATTTCCAAAGTCATACCTGAGTATAGGTGAGCAGTTTATAAGTAGCTTGGTACCGGCAGCGCTGCAGGACTAGATCTCTGTTTCTGCTGAAGTCCCCAGATGCTGACACAAGGATGGGAGAGGTGTGTTAGAGAGCTCACTTTGTCTTCAGTGTACCTGGAGACTGACATATTGGTGATAGATACTAGAAACATTTTTCAGTCCATGTTAGCTTAAAGGGAAACTGAAAAAGTATAAATTAGGGGGAAGTTAAGCTGATCTGGTAGATGGTACATGAAGCACACCTCTTCTAGAAATGCAATAAACTAGCAAAATGCTCATCTTCTAAATACAAACTCCTCTTGTTTGCTTTGGCTCAGTCAGGAAATCTTTTGTTTGAATTAGACCAAGTGAATTGCACAGAATGGTTTTCAGTTTTAGTACGTGTAGACAAGCCAAACTGCACGCAATCAAAGTGTTTCATTTTGCTCCTAATATTTTCTTCCTCTATTCTTACAGGTGTTTCTATTTTATTTCAGATCATTTTTGCTATAGTTGATAAATAATTTTACATTTTATTTATTGCTTTCTAATACATTCTGAAAAGAGATGAAAGACATATATGGAGTAGAAAATTAACTTTGTTCCCCGTGTGTTTCTCGTAGGAAATTGTATTAGTGGTGTTCTTTGGAACAGAGTATGTGGTTCGGCTATGGTCAGCAGGATGCCGCAGTAAATACGTGGGAGTGTGGGGAAGGCTTCGTTTTGCTAGGAAGCCCATTTCCATCATTGGTGAGTATGCAAAGCTTGCAAAGTCTATGTAAACAGTTAGTAAAACTTGCCCTGAAGGCTTTTAGAAGTTGAACTTGTGTAGCACTTGAAGCCAAGTTAGAGCGGGAGCTCTTGTCATTAGTGTGGATGTAGATCTGAATTTCCTTTCAGGAACTCATGGCACTGTCATTTGAGAACAAATGTAGCTTGGTTTGTTTTTCCAGAAGAGATAATTTTCAGAAATGATCTTAAGCTTTCCCAGGAATAAGTCTTGGCTGTAGTCCTGTCTACTGTGATCTGAGGATCCCAGATACTGTACAAGAGCCCCAAATATATTTTTTCAAAGATACTGAACAGCCTTTTTTTCTCCCTTTAGCAGCCATTTGACTAGTTTATTATGAGTTTATTTTGCACTCTAATTGAGCTGTGTGTCACATGTTGGTGTGCAATAGATGCACTGCAGTTGCTTTGTGTATCAGTTGAATTAAGGTTTTCAGTGATGCATTTGGAGCTGGACACCTCAATTCCATTGGGATTCAATTGGCTTCCTAAAATGACTTTAGGGTTCCTGGAAATTACATCCAAATATTCCATACATGTCACTAATCATTGTTTTTTTTAGAATGCTTGTCATTAATTTTAACAGTTTCACCAAAAGAAACATAATTCAAAATCAATCTGTGTTTTCTTGGCCAGCATTGATAAAACAGTGTAAAGACCTTTTCCCTGTACTTAAGTACTTCAAATCTATATGGACTAAATAAATTAATCAGGCATTGGAAGAGGAGTATTGTTGTGGAAGAATAGTAATTCTTGTTCTGTGACATTTTCCACTACTCAGAAACATTATATATTGTGTAGTACAGGACATAGGTTTCCATAAACTATCTGCAGTTTTTCCGAATGTAAATTACAAAATTTTGTACCTGGGTATTTTTACAATTACAAAATTTATTTCGCTCCTCTGTGCATCCATCCATCCATATATGTGTGTGTATATGTGTAAATAGCAACTGCATCTCAGGTGTGACTGCAGCTATAAAAAGACTTTGCATCTTTTCCCTCTGGCCACAATCCATTTCTCTCAAGTGCTAGAACACTAAGCATTCTGAAACATCATCCAAATTAGATCAGTTTGGAAAGCAAAATGTAGTTCTGCTGTCCCAGATATGGATCAAGAACTATTTAATTCTCCAAAATAGAGAGTTCCTTTCCAAAATTTACTAGGCCTGAGGCATGTAGATTTAGAATACAGTACTGACTAACTTAAACTAAATTAGACTCATACCCTAATTTCAATTTTCTCTCCCTTTTAGGCCTGGACAGATGAAATGATAGTAAGGCAATTTTCTTATATATGAAATTAACCTTAAAATCTCTGTCAATTAAAATCCTGTCTAAGCACAGAAGAGAAAATAAGAATTGGAGAAGAGAGAATAGATGGAAACTGCTGAAATTCCTCCTGGCTTAAAGCTAATAAGAATTCCAGGCTGCTTGACAGTAACTCCTCATTCCTCTGGACTGTGGCCAGCTTTGACCCATCTTAGTACAACCTTTCCATGATATTACACGATGGAATTTTTTTATATGCCACAATTGAGATCTCTTGATATATAAACAAAAATATTAAGTAGGAGTGACTGTTCAACTTGTTAAAGTGATATGGTCTTTGGTTCTAGTAGTCTTGTAGAAGTGTTGCAAGATGCTGGTAATTAATTTTCTTCTATTGACTTTTGTTTTCCAGATTTAATTGTAGTTGTTGCTTCCATGATAGTTCTTTGTGTGGGCTCTAAAGGTCAAGTCTTTGCAACCTCTGCTATCAGGTAATTGTATGCAATATAAGAAAGTGGTGCTATCTGACCAAGGTGGCATTTCTTGTTTTGTTTTAACTTACCCCCTGTTTCAATTCTTGCAGGAGAAAATGAGTCACTGCCCAGTGTGATGTAATAGAGCAGATCACTGATTGTGTATTGCTGATCCCATGAAGTGTAGGGGAGATAAAATTTTGTTGTATCACTTTTGTGGTTAGTGGGAAGCTAACCCACAGAGAAACTCATTCTCCTCCCCTCTTTCCCCAGCTAGGTGGGTTATACCCAAATCCTGGTTTAGTTTCTTAGCTCAGTTTTATACCAATTCTTTGGTGCTTCATATCTCTGACATCTTCAAGATGCTTCTTTAAAAAACGTCTGTGATTGTGAATTCCTGATGGACTGAATCCACCTTGTGCTCAGTAAGGTCACACCCCTTGGTTTTCTTGGATGAATGGGTAGCTGTGGGCTTTGCTATTCACACTAGCTGCAGCCATGCTCCAGGATTGCAGTGACTCCCATAAAAAGAATATTTTAAAATATTACTGGACTGTGTGGTTCAAATTGCCTATGAAATTCCTCAAAGATAAGGAAATCAGATCTTCAGTTAGCTGGTTCCATATCTTGTTTTTTCATCGTGGTGAACATGTCAAATATGAGTTGATGAATGATTTCCAGAGTGTTTACAGTTTGTGTCCAAAATTCCTGAATCCTTGAGTTATCCTTACTAGCCATGTGTACAAAGGTCAGTTCTTCCCTTGGACAATATCCCCAGATGGTCTTCATAAAAAGAGGAAAGATGAGTGAGTGGGTTGAAAAGACACAGGCTACTGAATCTAACATAAAATACTCTGTGTCTCTTAAAACTGTGCTTTGGAAGCCAGAGTTCCTTTTTCCACCTCTGTTTCTTCTCTTGTGTGTTTGGCCTGTCAATTAATTTGAAAATGGTGTTGCAGGGGCATCCGTTTCCTGCAGATCTTACGGATGCTGCACGTTGACCGTCAGGGCGGTACCTGGAGGCTGCTGGGGTCAGTGGTGTTCATACACAGACAGGTGAGTTTGGGCACTCTGATGAGGAATGGCACAGCTGATGCCAAAGCTTTGCTATTCGGAACAGCCTACATTCAGCCCTGCTGCTGGTATCACTTATATTTGGTGTGGAGGCAGATAGTAATTTATTTTAACCAAGTGTGGTTGTTCTGCCTTATGTTCACTGCCACTTCGGCAAATTTTGACTTGTAGTTGGACTCAACCACTGAAAATGAGACTTTTGAAAGTTAGTTCTAATATTTCCTAAAATATGTATTTAAATTCCAGAGTTATTTTGAATCTGACACTGTTTGAAAAAGTTACCCAACTACTTTTTGGTGGCCGGAAGGTTAACAAGTCCTGTGTGATGAGGTCATTTTGACTCTTTGTTGTCTATGGATCTCAGTGGATTTTTTGTTAATTTGCATAGCTAATACTCAGTGTCAATATTTTTTGATTGCTAAAATTGCATTTTTCTCTTACAATTGTCTTTTATAACCCATCAATGTTGTGACATTTAGGTGTCTCAATGAGATCATAATGCCGTTATTTTGATTCTCTTTGCAGGAACTGATAACTACACTCTACATTGGATTTCTAGGCCTGATTTTTTCCTCTTATTTTGTGTACCTGGCTGAGAAAGATGCTGTAAATGATTCTGGAGAAACGGAGTTTGGCAGCTATGCAGACGCCCTGTGGTGGGGAGTAGTAAGTATAGCAATTTCACATGTTAACACTGTCCAATGTGGAGTAAAATTCAAGCAGTCATGGAGTAAGAGCAGCACTTTGAAACAGCTTCTTACTGCTTTGATACACTTTCATGGAATTTGTAATTCCGTGACTCCACAAAAATACTATAGAAGATCAGTAATATTACGTGGTGTTTGCAGTCCCATGTGATCTAAAGTGATCACATTACATTAAAAAAGTGCAGACACACATGTTCTATTTCTTTATCCTGTCTTTCCTGCTGGTACAGTGATTATTTCTTGCTGCCTTTGTCATGGTAGTGTTCAGCTGTCTAAGATGCTAAGTGTCTTGCTAACTCAGGGTTAGTTTTTTTGAGAAGGCTGTGTTGTTTTGGTTTTCTTTGCCCATCTTTTGGTTGAGTTGGGATTTTTTCCTTAAAACAGTTATCTGTGTTTTGCAGTTTGACCTGTGATTGTAATTCCCAGTTTATTCAGAATGGACTAATTCTGGAGCAAGAAGCTTTTAACGTAGATAGGAAATCCAGGGACAAGACTCTTCTAAGGTGGTTATATTGCTTTGGAAGCCCCTTAGTTGCTGCCGCAACTTCAGTGTAGATGTATCTTTAGTTCTGGTAGTGAAATTCTCCTTTATTGGTATTAGTAGTGACAGTGTCTCTTTGTTTATTATATTAACTTACTGGTGTGGCAGCTCTATTCTGGGATTATATTTTCATAAACATTTTCATTTTGTTGCTTCTGCTAGTTACTATTCCCTCTTTCGTTCTCACAGGATATACAAATACTAGGTTGGCAATTTTGTTCTGGGATTTCCCATCTGTAATTGTTCTCATTTCTGTGATTGTTCTTATTTCTGTTTCCTATTGCAGTTCAAAGAAAGGTAGTTTTGGGAAGCTGTTTTTCCTTGTCATTAGCATTCAAGCAATGGCATTTTTTTAATCTGCTTTTATTCTATTAGATTAATCAAACAAACAGTCATCAGTAAGTGCTACAGATCTTTAAAATGCATAGACATCACTGATAACATACTTGCACTTTCAAAAGTGCTGATCTTCTAGAGCTTTTTCTTTGCTGCTTAAAATCAAAAGGCATTGCTTCTCTTTTTTTTGTTAAAAATAATGCTAACTATTAAGTCTTCTGTATAGGCCTGAAAGCACTAACACCTCCATTTCAATAATAAAATACATGTACGTATTTAAGAACAAATATTAAGAAATATTTTTGATAAACGTCTGCATGTGTGTGCTCATATAGTCTTCTCTTTTCAAACCATCACTTGCTGTTTGAGGAAGGAAAGAGCCATTGATGAGCAAATCCACTGCAGGTCTGCTGGTGCTGAAATGCATATGTAGCCCTTTTTGAATACAACAGGTTTTGTTTTGTTGTGTTGTTTTGCTGCTATGATCTGCTGTAGAATTCTTTCTTCTTGCTGTCTGCCATGGTTAAATACAGGCTTTCTTAGGAGCAGAAGACTTACTGTGTAGCACAAGAAAGTGGCTTTCTGTCAAGTAGCTTTTTTCAGTGCTTTCATGTCATTATGGCATTTTTATTTTCCACTACATTGGTCAGATGACTCAGTAATTAACAGTGGCAGATGTAGCTGCATTTAAAAGCACATGCTGTCATTGGCGTTGCCATTAAAAACTGAGTGTGTGACAGACCAGATTGGCTTTCTGAAAATACAGTAAAACCTCCCATAGAAGCAACACGATCTGTCAGGATATTGAAATATTCTCCTTTCAGGGAATTATTGTTCAGTTAATGGGCGTGCAAGTTATTTTGTCTTCCTAATTACAATAAACTTATTTAATCAATACATTTAATTATGGTAATATTTTTCTCTGTTATAGCTTCTATTGTGTTGCAGCGTGCCACATGAAGTGTGAGACTGCATTCAATGAACACATAATGTAATTTCTTTAATATTAAAAGTAGAATTAGGTGTCCATGTTCTGCTCTAACACACTTCTACTAACTGCTAAGAAGATTTAGCAGAACAAAACTGAGAGGTATTCAGGTCCATCCATTTCTGATTTCTTGGTACTGTAATATTCTTCATTCTTTCTGCTAGGGAAAAAACCCATAAAATTTAGGAAAACAGGAAATATCCGTTTTCCAAGAGGAAAATAGGACAGAGAATTTCGCCCACGGAAGCTGTGGATGTCCCATCCTTCTAAGTATTCAAGGCCAGGTTGGATGGGGCTCTGAGCAACCTGGTCTAGTGTGAGGTGTCCCTGCCCATCTCAGGGGGTTGGAACTTGGTGGTCTTTAAAGTTTCTTCCAACCCAAACCATTCTATGATTCAACAAATAGCTGGGAAGTCACAAGGATTCTTCCTAATAGAGGTCTCAAACTCGTACAAAAACCTTCTCAAGTGTTAGACCATGAAAGCTTTGGTTATGCTTAGCCAGAATTTTCCAAATTGCTTAAACACCACAAATGAGAATGCTTCAAAAAGCCCTTGACAGTGTTTTCACACCCCTTGTCTCACTGTCTAGACTGTGCATTTTTGTTATCTCAGTCTGTGTGTGCACTGCTAAGTTCTTTGGGCAGCAGTAACAGAATATGCAATATAGCTGAGGTAAACCATATAAAAGGTCTGTGTTACCACAACTAAACCTAAGTGTGTTACCAACACTTAAACTGCATCTGGAGTTGGGTACTTTCATATTGCTGTGCTTGGCTGACTGTAGGCACCCCCTTAGGGTGCATAACTTGTAATTAAATGTTCCTCATTGTCATTGTTGTTATTTATAAATCTACATTGCTTTTCCATTTTCATATGTGAATTGGCCTCCTGGGCTTTATTTGAATTTCCTTGACAACTCCGGACTGTAGCTATTTGCCCTGTCAGTTATGGGCTTGAAGAAACCTAAAGAGTTTGAACAGCATAAAGAGTTGTCTGTATTATTGCTCCTTTAGAATACAGTGCAAGCTGTATAAATTCTGCCACAGGCAGGATATCTGTACATCCTTCAAAAACAGGTTTAATTTTAGCAAGTAAAATAAATATAATGTGGTGCATCTTTCAGTTCTCCAGTGCCAATGTTCAAAATAACTCTGCATATACTGTCTGTCATGTCCAGACTGACAATTTAAAGACCTTATATTAAATTTAAGGCAAATAAAACCAGGAAAACATTAAAAATAAAATTTAAAAAGCAGGTACTTAAAAAAATAGGATAAATGTTCTCATCGTGTCTGTCAGAGATGAGCACCTTCAGAAAGCATTACCTGCTCACTGTCTCTGGGGGTTTTGTGAGTCTTAGCGTTTGCTTGTGGCTTGTTGTGGTGTTGTTTTTTTGTCCCCCTCTCTCTTTGAGCATTCATTTCAATCCTATCTCACAGCAACAGAGAGGAGCTCTGCTTTTGATATCCACTGAATAAACACACAATTTCCAACCTTCACTTTGGCACAAACATGCCTCAGAAAAACTGTGCTAACAGTCTCTTTGATCATGAACACTATTTCCAAAAGCAATTATTGAATATACCCATGCATGGATATTTCTCTGTGCCTTTTGCTTTGAATTGAAGCAAGCAGTTTTGTGTAAATAACAGCTCTACTTGAGCATTTATGGTTCCTTTATTTATTACAGTTTAGAAGATAGACTTTTTCACTAAGGACCAAATTCCATAGAACATTTACAAGTTTACTTATTTTTAAGCATACGCAAAATTAGTATGCTTATTTTTAAGCATACTAAACAATGTCCTGTTTAGTAAAGCCCATGTGTGTGTGCTAAATGTAAATTGAAAATCAAAGTTGAGGGAAATCTTTGCTGAAATGTTAAAGGAAATTCCACTCAAAACTTTTTATGCACATGCATAAAATTTTTGCTAAATTAAAAGTAATCTGACTTAAATTATAAAATAGTTGGACATACATTTCAAAAATAGCTTCATGAAAAATTATCTCACAGATCTTGTGTTACTCAGAACCCTTTTCTCCACTCTTCTCAAATAAAAAGGCTGTAGAGAACTGTACACTGACTTCAATGTTTGACAGAAGGGAAGATGTCATTTTTAGTTTCTATGTAATTTTCTGTGTGGGACCAACATCTGTATACACCTGTGACATCCTTTTTTTAAAAAAAAATTCAGCTGTTGGGGATTATGTGTTTGGATTTTTTTCTGGGCGATTTGTTTAGTTTAGCAATTGTTGGAGCAGGGGTTGAAAGATGAAGATATTTTCAATTGTTTTTGCAATTGAAAGGCATCCCTTCCTTTCGCAGCTGCCTTCTCATCTCTGAGCTTTAACTCCATGAGTGCTTCCAACTACATTTTGTTCTCATACAAGGAACTCTTATGGGGTAGATGTGAGGAAACCTTTTAAAATTGTTACTTGCAAAGTACAAATGTAGATATTGTTACAAGTGAAGATTCTTGCATTTTAGAGCTGTTTGCTATCCAAATTTTCCAAAGTACACAGCAAGGATTTCATAGACAGAACATCCTTACTTAACTGATTGGTTTCCTGTGCTCACTTTAGTCTGGTATAGCCTAAAATAAAATCCTTTCCCTACTACATAGTGCTGATGAAAATTACTATTTCTTCTTTATGGGTGGGTTTTTGCTTCATATTCCTCCCTTCAGACTTTTGATTCATATGTAATGGGAACAACATTAGTCTTAATGCCTAAATCGCTGGTGATGTTCATCAGATCAAAGTTCTAAAATAGTCAGTGGATGAATATGATTTTGTTCCTAATTAAAGCAATTGTTTTACAGGCTTTTCAATGAAATTCAATGTGTGAGATCTTGTATAATTTTAATTTCATTATGCCAACACGTTTAATATGGTAGAGTAGAAGTTGAGTCAGTATTTCCATTATAATGTCCTCTTTTACAACTGTAAAATTAGTATTGTGCTCTTTAGGGAGTTTTAATCCAGCTGTAAAAAATGACTTAGGGCAGAAACTTGGCGTGTAATATTTCAACAGCATGTATTTTGAGGAAAAAAGAAAATGCAATTTCAGAATACACTGCATTTGTAGATGGTTTAGAGTTATGAGGGCAGAAGAAAAGTTAACTTCAGACTTTAATTTGCAACCCAATTTCCAAAACTTTTTTTTTTTTTTTTTAAAAGCCTGCTAGACAACCATCACAGGAAATACTTTTTTTGTGTTACTGATGGTTCATATAAGCCAATTCAGAAGGAAGGGGCAGGGATGTGGTAGGAAAGAGGAGATAAATACTTAGATGTATATGAATTCTTCTTCAGTTATACTTTGGTGAGCTCAGAAGCACCTATTTCTTTTCACATTTCTAGTTAATGTGTGTATTTCAGCATGATTTTAGTACTGTAAAACAAAATAGTTGATAACATTTTTTGCTTACAAGGATTTATAATTTTTTTCAAAAACAGAAGCATAAACCATTATTTTCTCTCATAATCTTCTCTGTAAGAAGGCATTGGAGACTGTAAATTTTCCCATAATTATGTTTTCTTTTTTTATTCCATATTTTTCAAAGTGAAATTGTAATTAGACTTTAGGATTTTCTTTTTGAGCCACTCTCCTATGTAGGTAAGGAGATAACATCACGCTTCCTTCCCTCATCAGGTCCTGAATGTGGTATACTTTTAATAACAATTTCAGGAATACAGACAAAGGTGCTTGGGTAGTTAACTAACCCTTACAATGCTTCTGTGGGGTATGAAACAGTTTTGGAAGAAGGCCACGTTTTGAAAACTTGTATTAAAAATTAAAATCTAAAACTTGTATTAAAAACTAAAAACACATGAATGTTTGAGTATCAGCAGCTGGTGAGAAACTTGCAACGACCATCCCCACCTCAAGCTGCCCCTTTTGTCCTGGGTTTGACTTGCGCACAGTGACTTTGCTTAGAGGGTGGTCACGTTCAGGACAGGGTGAGGATGGCCTGTGTGTGACTGTGGGACCAACATCTGTGTCCTGGGCGGTGGAAACCCACAGGGCCAGAAGAAAGTCTGACCAGCCAACAGCTGAGCTGTGCCTCAGCTGCTTGAGGGCTCCACGTGGTTTCCCATGCTCTGATTTGCTTAGCCTTCCTCGAAGTCACAGATAAAAATATCTCTAATTTACAAATGCAGAAATAGCTGGTGACATAGGTGAATTTAAATTGTTCTCAGATGTCAAATGTATCCTCCTGCTTCAAACAAATGCATTCTTTCCTTGAGCTCATGCAAATAATGACTTATTAAGCCTTGTTATGCTGCATCACTGTGGTGGTAATCTTTGCTTCAGTGTTCTGAAGGGCAAACTCAACAGATGTTTCCTGCATTTAAATCATCTGTTCCTGCTCTCAGTGTTTTATATGAATTGGTGATTCATTGGGCTGTTTTCAGGGTCTTTACTACATGGAAAATGTTCAGTCTCTCTTGCTATTTGTACCAATGTTATCTCTAGAGTGCTTCATGCCTGACCTCAGACACAGTGCCTGCTTACAGTGTGTGTGCTCTTTCCATGCAGCATTCTCAGCAAAATATTCTCCTGCCCATCAACCAAATCACAGCTCAGAACTGCTGGCAGCCTTTCCCTAAGGAAACTGTGTGACTGGGCAGGCAACCCCTGTCTCAGTAACTTCGTGTGCTGTGCAGTTGCCTCAGCCATGAATGCTTAAATTACTTTGCAAGATTTTAAAGGTGTATTTTGTTGTGATTCAGTTTCCTGTATATGTTTTTCCATTCAGTATTAGGTGGGGAAGCAATCCTGGAAGGAAGAGTTAACCTTCATTAGTGTCGCACAGGCTGGCAGTGGGAGGGTCAGGAATGCAGCTAATGCTTCTTTGAAATAAAAAAGGAAGAGAGAGCAACAAGCCCAAAATGCCTTGTTAATACTTGCTGTAATGCCCTCTTTATTTCTCTTTGCAGGTGACTGTTACAACTATTGGCTATGGAGATAAAGTGCCACAGACCTGGATAGGAAAGACAATTGCCTCTTGTTTTTCAGTGTTTGCAATCTCGTTTTTTGCACTGCCTGCGGTAGGTTCTCTTGTACTTTTGCAAAAATTTGATGCTGATTCATTAGTTATCAGAGGGAACTTCTGTTATTGTTCTTTAACCTTTCATTTAACCTGGTTTTGTGTCAGCTCTGTATTAAGCTTGTATAGTGTATCTGAAATTTATGTAGCTTGTAGAACAAAAGAGCTTCTAGAAGTAGCTAAATAAATATGCAGTGGTTTTTGTATGAGGCACTAGATTTGAGAAGGATTTGAGGAAGAGATGTTTAATTCCATGTAGTTTTCCTAGCCTATCTCAGAAGTGTAAAGGAAATTATTTCTAATTACTTCTTTGTGATGACTTAATGATGTTTTGGTTTTTTTAAGACATTCACTCATAGTTTACTCAACAGAGTAGGTCCAAGGTGAACTGGAGAATTCTCATGTACATCCTTCTTCTAGAAAAGCTTCCAAAAATACGTCACTGTCAGAAAGACAGCAATCAGCAGCCAGAGACACCGATGCAGTTCTTCACAAAATTAATATCTGTCCATGGCAAAAGTTCTGTTTTCAAAAGTGATCTAGAACTGATCTTTTGAAGCTGTTCTGGCACTTTATTTGCACTGAAAACAGGTTCCTGAGTGCTTTCAAACAAGAAACAAGGCACTTGAGTTCCAAGGGTAAATTCAAAATCAGCAAATCTTGGACTATGGTTTGAAAATCCAAATATTCAGTGCCAGGTGTAGCTAAGGGTGTGTTTTCCACAAATTTAGCCAGACTCCTGAGTTGTGCTGTTAAAATGTTTGTGCCACCTGAAGCATTCTGTTTACATATTTATTTTTTTCAATTCAGGGACACAAGCAGTCATGTTAGCAGATGTTTGTGTAGTTCTAATGAAGAAGTGGTGGGGATGGTACAGAATAGATGGGATTACTTTTATGCCAGTACCATCACAAAAGTTCTTCACAGCATGAAAACACCAGTGACCTTTTAAAATTAGTTGCCTACTTTAAAAGTACATAACCTTTTATAGAAGAGGATAATTAAGTTCTTTAAATTCTCCAGCATCAGTTTGCCTTTAAAGCATATGCTTCCCCCCCTCCTCATTCTAATCTCTTCCACTTTTATTTTGGAAGAGAAATCGGATAAGTGAAATGATTGGTATGGAAAATGCCAAAACCTACTTTTTTTGACTGAAGAGTGTTGGTGATGGGGAGTTTTGTTTTGGTTAGTTGATTTTTTAAAATCAGTCTAAAATGCCACAAAAATGTTTTATAAATGATTGTGTAGCAGCTGTGCCTTCACAGCCATGTTTTATGATTACCTGTCAGATTTCCCTAACCTTTGTTGAAGTAGAACACCACCAATCACCCCTTTATTAGTGGGATTTTCCTTACTGAGTGAAGTTGTTTGTGTGGGTTGGCTCAAGGGGGAATTCAGGGTTTGAAGCTGTATTTCAGACTTTGGTGTTTTAAGTAGGAGGATCTGGCTGAGATCACAGTCAAAAGTGATTGTAGTGGCTAAATGCAACTGGTGTGGGTTCTGGATCTGGCAATGATCACTCATTTCCCAAATATGTGGTGTGTGAGCATCATCATCTCTTTGATCTTTACTAAATCAATATGATAGGAAGGGCATTTCATGTTCCTTTCGAAATATTTAATGATTAATAGAGTTCTTAGAGGTCAAGCCTAGATTCCTGGCTGCTCTGATGCCTTCAACTGTGTGTAGAAAAAGAATTGTGCTTTCTTGAGTAGGTGTAAACATGTAAGACAATTTATAAAAGATTTCATTTTCACCTGTTACTAAAACTTCTGTTAAATATGTCTATAGCTGTGCAAATGACCACATAAATGGTTTTGCTCTTTACTTAAATTTGGACTTCATATCTGTATTACATTTGGAGTCTAGTTCAGGTTTCACACCATCCAGTGCCATTAGTCCATGTCCCTTGTCCTGAGAGTGAATTGGATGGCTTTGTGTTCAACTCAGTTGACCACTTTGAAATATGCCTCTTTCTTTTCTTCTTCCTCTTTCCTCACTCCCACCAGGGATTAATCACCAGGGATTAATATATGGATATAGAAATTACCATACCATAGTTAAAAACCCACTAGACCTTTTTACTACGGTATGGTAATCATGCCCTGCCAAAGCTTTATTTCTTATGAAAATGTAGTTGAGCCCATCAGGTTGATTTTTTTTTTTCTCCTGTAGTCTGTCATTTTCCTACACAAGACTTTGTGAGACTTTTAGAGGGTATGAAATGTCATTTCTGTTTCCTCTTTTGGGTCTGAGTCCAGCAGGTTTTGCATCAGGGCATGGTAGCATTCACAGTTGGCTTCAGCAAGTAATAACTGAGACTAAAAATTTCACTGTATTAAGTCATTTCCTCAAAATAATTAGTTGGGTTTTATGATGCTGAATAGAAGTTTATTACCACAACATAATTTGGCAATTTTATGTGGGGCTCTTTCCCTCCACTCTTTAAAAAAAAAAAAAAAGAAAAAAAAAGTTTTTTTCTTCTTTCCACAGGGAATTCTTGGTTCAGGCTTTGCCCTAAAGGTACAACAGAAACAAAGACAGAAGCATTTCAACCGTCAGATTCCAGCTGCTGCTTCTCTTATACAGGTACTGAGTTCTTGCATATTGCATACTGTAATCTCTTTCCATTTATAGTAGGTTTTTTGTTGTGGTTTTTATTTTTTTTCCAAGCTGTTGGCAATTTTCCCCTCCCTGATTCCCATTAAAAACTGTGCAGAAATTACAGATGCAAGTTTTGGAAATCCAGTCTTTAATATAAACTAATGAGCAGAAAAGTGCACTCCCAAATCAGTGTAAACTGTTTAATTTAGCTGGTTAAAATCAAAACTCAAAGTTATCCTGCAATTATTAAGCAATTTACCTGAGGAAAGTGTTGTGAAATGTTATGCTTAGAGTAATGAAAAAAAGAGGAAGTTTTACATAGAATTGTGCTTTAAAGACAAATGTCAAATATGCTTCAGTTGGTACAACTAAATTCTCAAAAATTTCAAATTTAGGAGAAATATGTCAGAATCTTAAATAGGAAAATGTTGTTTGGACTTTTCAGCTCTAGAATAGGTGGCTGGAAACCACTGGGACTCTTTAAAATCAGTCTTTTCATGTAGAATAACTGACTGACAGGAAAATATTGATCCCCCTGTTATAAATGGAATTGCAGTTCAGTATCAGTATGGTAGAAGTGATTTTATCCTTTACTTTGTTGGACCCAGCATTGCACCCTGGAGAAGTATTAACATGGTTTCATTCTAGGTTTTTCCAGCTTTTCCTCCCTCTACTCAGTACCTGCACATAGCTTTAGAAGCACAGAGATCAAATTTGAAAGGAAACTTGATACACGCCATATCATTTTTTCATTCTCATATGACTTATTTCTCTAGCTTCATGAGTGAATGTGGGTTTCCAGGTCAGGATCTTTATGGAAACAGTAGCTAACTGTAAAGTTTATGCTTGAAACTAAATAGTCCCAGAGTTTATGTGAAAAAGGCCCTGGTTATAGCCAGAGATTAGCTAAAAATCTTGAGACTTGTATGGTATGGTTTTGTCAAGAAAGGATTTTTTTTTAATGTTCCCACTGATTCTTTTGGGAAATGAACACCAAATTATTGGGAAGCCTGAGACTGCATGTCCAGAATGGGTTCCATTAGAAATGTTAAGGAAGAGTAAAGGATAGACAATGAGTTCCAGAGTACCTGTTCTTAATAGTTGTAGTCATGATTTACTAATAGTCTCAGACTTCTGAATGCCCAATTCAGTAAGTGCTCTACAAATTACAAAAAGATTGTTGTTAAATCAAGATGTTTACAAAGCAGGTACAAGACAAGAGAACAGCCTAGATGAGTAATTTTCTTTCCTTGTATTCCTTCTTGGTTTCTTCTAGAGGTCATTTGTTTCTTCCACTCTTCTGTTAATCATGGAGGGATTTATATAGTGAAATAAGTTTACTTACTCATATCACCATATATCACTTGTAAGTTTACTTACTCTTTACTTTCCAACTGCTGTTTCTTTAGCTCTCTCATTCTGCCTTGCTTTGTTTCTTTCATGCAGGGTTTTGTGGCCTTCCCTGCTTTAGATTGTTTGTGTATGTGTGTCCTTTCTTCATGTAGTAGGTGAGGATCTGCCTTTTTAATTTGGAGACTCATTATTAATCAATTCTGGTATTTACACAGTTAAGAGAGAATGCAGTAGTGTTTTCTTGTTGGTCTTGTTTCCTAGCCCTGCTTTCCCTCCCTTTTGCCTTAGAACATGGGACTTTAGCATTGGTGGTTGGCAAGAGGGAGTTCTGGGTTTGGGTTTTGGCTCTTGGTTAACCACTGGTACTATTCTGTTGTGCCCACAGCTGCATTTCTTCGTATGAATATAGCCCTACTGACCACATCACAACTCCTTTTGTTTTCTGGTCATATTTTTGTGAGGCATGAAAGAACCATTTTTGTCTTTTTCTGAGTAGGGGCCTGTAACATAGGATACAATAGGCAAAATGCCTAAAGTCAGGTAGGAAATTGGGGCAGAACATAAAATTTAGACCCTTTTTTGAGTCTGGTCTAGAGCTCTCTCTCATTATTTGTTTGTTGCTACTGAGAATAAAAGTTGCACTTGAAAGGACTCATCTTTCTGTGTGGTTTCCCAGTTCTAACTATGCGGTTTCTATTTACTAAATAAGAGTTATAAACCATGCTGGGTTTGTTTCCAGAGGGCAAATTAAAGAATATCATTAAGTAAAGAATGACTGACATGCTACTTGAAGTTACTGTGTTGTACAGTGAGCCACTAATCTGATTGAATAATTGTTCTGTTGCTTAAAACATTTGTTCCAGACTGCATGGAGATGCTACGCTGCAGAAAACCCAGACTCTTCTACATGGAAAATATACATTCGAAAACCTGCCAGGAATTACCATTTGCTCTCACCCAGTCCAAAACCAAAGAAATCGGTGATGGTATCAATAACTAATTGATTCACATTATAGTAATTTGAAGATTTTAAGTCAGATTGAGTTTTTTTACTCTTTAGAGATTATTTGTTCTGCTTGTTTTACAGATTATTACTTGGTTTCAAATTTTGATTTACATTTCAGTTTTGACTGAGTATCCAAACATTATAAATTAGAAGCTGATTTGCTGAATTTCTCTAAACTTGATTTTTTAATGGAAAAGAGTAATAATGACTTAACTCAGGCACGTCAGCTAGTTACTTACTACTGTTGTTTGAAAAACTATAAGGAAAGGTAAAAAATAAAAAGAAAATCACTTTCGTCATATTTCCAAAATCGTAACTTTTACTTGATTCAAACAAACAAACAAAACCCCAAAAAAGCTTCTGTTTCTCTCACCTATTGATTTTGTGATTTTCTAAGCTTTTATGGTAAAGACTTCTTGTGCCTTCATAGAGTAATATTGTCCTATTAACAGATTCCATAAGTTCAGAATTATTTTGTTTTAAATACAGCAACAAAACCCCTTTGTCAGACTCTTTAGATTATGTAGTACACCATCCTCTGCATTGTAAGAGTATTGCACAGCAGTCTCAAGCTAAATGGAGAGGATGTTGTGCAAAAACCTTCTCTTGTATCTCCAAGGTTCATCTGAGTTCAGTAGCAATATATCCATTGGCTTTGTGCTGAAGGTGTGATTTATTGCATCCATAAAATGATAAAGATATTCTGGAATAGTTTGATTTATATAAGCAGCTGCATAACTAGCAGATTTTCTTTTTTAACTGCAGGCAAGGGATTTGGAAATGACAATGTGCAGAAATCTAGTGATTAGCCAGTTTTGGCAGGATGAGGGGGCAACATAATGAGAAACACAGTGCAGGATTGTGCAAATGTAATTCAGGCACTCTTTTAATTGGTTATAGCTCATTGGGGACTGTGTTATTATTGAAGGCGTCACTGAAGAGACAACTCTGTGTGACTTGGTTTGAGTAATTTAATTTATGTGGGGTTTTTTTTTAGGTTAAAAAGAAGAAATTTAAGTTAGACAAGGACAATGGGCCGTCTTCTCCAGACAGGATGTTGGCTATACCGCACATCACTTATGACCACGTGGCTGAGGACAGGAAAACTGATTTCAGTTTTGAACCATTTGAACATGCTGGTAAGAGGCTCCATTATAAAATGCCAGTAACTGTGATGAGTTCCATGATTAGATTTGCATACAGGTCCTTTTTAGTATCTGTAGTAAAGAGGGAAAGAACAAGCTCTTGTCATTCTAAAGCAAGAATACTTTGCTTTTTTGCCTTTGGTTGCTGGCTTGTCTGGGTGAGGTTTAACCATTGCTTTAATGAGCATGCTTCACTGCAGACAAAATAATTTTTCATTTCCGCCTGCTGGAAGAGCTGGTTAGGCTCTTCCAGCAGGCAGACTCTTAGGCCGGTGCATACATTCCCCAATTCTGCAATTGATTGAAATTACAGGGTTTAGCTGTCAGCTTTTCCATGTGAAATTTACCCAGGATGTGTTACTATTGTGCTTGTACCTGAACCAAAAAGGATTGGTGTGCCTTGGCTGCACCAAACATAGTCTGCTGCATGAAATCATCATGTGCTCATGCCATCTGCTCTGTGCAGTAGGCTGTGAATCAAGTTTTGAAAGCAGAAGTACTTAAGATAAATGTGGATCCATCTGTATTAAGTGTCACTGTGAATGTACAAAATGCTACTGTATGACGAAAAGGAAGACAGGACGTTGATAATCACCTTATGATTAATAACTTATCTATATTTGCTTTTGCTGCACTGAACTTCCAGAATAACTCTGAATTTAAAATGTGGCATTTTTACAAATGTACTTTTATTGGAAGTTTTTAATGTGTTGCTCAAATTTTGGCAACAAGAGCAAGGTTTAATTTTTATGGTGTGTTTTATTTATTATAGATACCTTAAGTACTTATGTTTTTTCTCCTCAAAAATTTGGCTGACATGAATAAACATAATGGACTTGAAAATAAGACAGCAGCATGGGCTGGCACTGGACATATTTTAGCGCAACCAGAAAGTCTTGCCTTCCTTGTGCTATTTTGGTGTGCTTGTGTTGTGTTGTTCTGCATCATCCATGCTTTTCCACTGTTTCTTGGCCTCTGCTAAGGAACAGTTGCCGGTTGCATCTGCTGGTAGAAATGACATAGCTGCTAAAAGGTGGACAAGTACTGAGTGTCTCAAAATTTGAGTACAGACACCTTTCTTCAAAACAATCAAATTACAGAACCATGCTTCGAGTTGTAAAGTCCCACCTTTTACCACTAAATTTCTGAGCTGATTAAGGACAACACAATTTGATGGCAGCCTGCTCTTGCTATTTCAAAAGTCAACTCTATAGCTTTCTGTAAAAGGATTTCTCTCATTTCTTCTGACACTTATCTTTTTTCTTTTTTATCTGTGTTCTCCTCTATAAACTGTTACAAGTATACAGGACAAACAGGAATGTTAAAATTGCCTGGTAAGTTGAGGAAAATAATTCTGTTTATGGCATGTCAGCTTATGACAGTGTAATGTTTGCAGTGCTTTTCATGTGTGTCTAGTGCCGTATAATTTCTAAGAAATTTTTTGCAGCCAAGGAGATCTAGACAGACAGAAAATGTGCGTTCTCACACTTGGAATCACAACTGCACCCAGTCTCATTACAAAGAGAAAACTGAGCACTCATTTGTATAAGTACAGAACCTCTAATGGTTTTTTATATTTGAGAAAAATTGCTATTGCGTATATTGCCAATAGAAAACTATAATTTTCTATTAAATAAGGTATAATTCATCCAGTAGTTATCTAAGCATATGATGCAAATTAATTTCTAAATAACTGAATTAGGTTCAGATTTGACCCCCGAGTGCTATGCATTCTGAAGTACATGCATCTGTTCCTGTAAAAATATGCCGTCGATATTTGTGAACAGATGGGGACCCATAAATTAATTAATTTATTTTACTGTTTGTCTGGATTCTGTGATCACTTAAGCAGCCATGTAGTCCTGTGATGTTTCTAATGTGCTTGCTTAGGCACTTCCTTAGCAACTGAGTGCTCCCCAAAGACAGCAGGATTAGGGCTAGGTCTGGGCAAAAGACCTCTGTGATTTAGTGAGAGTGCTATGAGCCACCTGTAAGTTTGCTCTGAATCCACTGCAGACAGCAGAGGCTTCCTTCCAGTGGCTGAGTGCAAGGATGCTCAGGCTCGGATTAAATTGACAGAAATGGCAAAGTTCAGTTTCACCCCTGAAACCACATGGGACACAGGTGCAATTAAGGTGTTAAAACAGCAAAACCAAACTGAATCTCCTGGACTCCCCCCATCAATCCTTGATTTTCCCAGTTTCCACCATTCCACGAGGTGCATCTTTGGTGGGGATAGACATGATGGAAGAAGATGAGGAGGGCAGAAAGAGCCACCAAACAAATCACCTGTTTTACGTGAACAAGAAATGCCTTCATCTTGGGGAAATATCAGAGGAACTTTACCAGCCATGACAGGTTCAGTTTCTGTGTCCCAGCCAGGCAACCAGACCTCAGTGGAGCTGAGAGGGTGTCCAACACTGTTCTCACAGCAGCTCAAAGAGGAGAGTGTGTTATTTTACTTTCTGTGAAAAAGATTATCTGCACAGAAAACTGGAGCTGCCAAGTCAAAAGTTTAGAAGGAAGAAACTAGAAGGTACAAGGATAAAGGATACTCATTCAGCTTTAATTAGGCCTTCAGAAAGCCTCTAGTAACATATCCATATGCTGCTTTCTCACATTCAGTAAATTTTTAGGCTGCCCACTTATACTTCAGTCTTCACACTCCTGGATCCCTCATCTGGCTTCCCTGCCAGTATTTTGTGCAACAAGGGATTTCCAGCTTTTTCTCCCTCCTTTTGTTCTCCTGGCATCGTCAGTACAGCAAAACCCAAAGGATCCATGGCCCATCCTGGCTACTGCAAAAATTAACCTTGTCCTGGCTGGAACCAGGACATGTGTAGCACTGAGAGGACACTTGCAAAATGAGGGGCTTTTTTTCTGGTTTTTTACTCCAATGCATTTTTTATTTTAAGAGTTTTTCTCATTGCATAAAAGTAAGGCACCACTCCTGAGAAGTATCAGCCTGTCCAAGTGTGTGAATTCACAGGCAGTTCTTAATCAAATAGTTATTAATAGCATAATGCTATTCAAAAGAACTAAACACAATGTAAAGATTGTGTTTTTTGCTGAGACTCCTTCTCATCACTGACTCCTCTTGCTTGCCTGAAACATTTCCCCAAGAAATTCAGCTTGAGGCAGGCACTTGGTTTACTTGGTTGAAGTGGGCAGCTTCAAAAACTTTTTATGGGATGTGCTTGGAAGCTTCAGATGTGGGTGTCCAAACTGCCCCATCCACCTGGCAGCACTGAACCCTGACCAGGAGAGAGCTGCTTTGTGAACAGTGTGAGCCAGAATGAGAGGGGTCTGACCCGTGGGACACTTAGGAAAGGGAAAGACTTGAGAAACCCAGAAGTCTGGAGGAAAGGGGCAAACAGTGACTGGCCTGTAGGGAGGAATATCTTGCACCAGTTGACACTGCCGTGAAAAATGAGCTTGGAAAAGCCATGACCCCTCCACAGTGGCCAGTGAACATTCTGCCAACATGAATCTGCACTCTTGTACAGTTTCATACACTGTTTTCTATAGTATTTTAAATTTTGTGTCAGGTAGAATATACTAAATTTTAGGTATGTCTGCATCTCCTTAGCTGTCTGTCTGGATCTTCTATTTTTTTTTTTTTTTGTTGTTTTTCTTTTCACCTCTCCTATCTCTGTCTCATGTGCATGTTCACTCTGACTCAGATTGTCAGCGCTCCTGGCCATCCTTTTCCACAGACCAGCAGTCTTCCAGCGCTCCTTCCTCTCCAGGTAATGCTCATAATATTTCATTGTTCCATCATGTTTCATCACCTTTGTTAATTACTAAATCTTTGCAATGCTCTGTCTGGAGCTGTTTTCTGTGGCACAAAAAATTATAGAGCTGGTTTCTAAAAAGAGATGTTTGAGTAGAATTTTGAGTCTGGAGGTTGTTCAGGTTGTAAATTGAAAATGTTCAAATTCATCCATTATTATCCATTGAAAACTAATGTCTAAAGCTTCAACTTTGTTTTTCTCTTTAGCCTTCATATGTAGAAATTGTGTCTTTTTAAAGCATATTCTTAACACTGCTTTCTAAGACTTGTCCAATGTCTAATGGCTATGAATTAATTTTCATAAGTTAAAAAATGTGCTCCCTGGTGTTCTGCTTGAGCCCTGTTTCAAGACACTTTGAGGCAGAGAAACTTTCATAAGGGCTTGTTTTTTTCTTAGTTATGATCATCTCAGAAATTTTTAAAGCAGAGGGAAGCAGATACCATATTTGCCTCATTCTAATCAGCTCCTGCTTGCTATGTGCTCACACAAGGATTCTTTCAAATAGGCCAAAGCCCAGTCTTGACTTTGGTGTTAGAATTTGAAATGCAGGGAATTTTCAAAGCTTAGAATTAAAACAGAGAATTTGATTTGAGACATTGGAAAAGGCTTCCAAACTTAGGTACTAGAAGCGAGAATGTGAATTAATAGTTTAAAGCAGAAACACATTAAGAAGAAGAAGGTTTAGAGTTTTGGAATTTAGAATATAGAAAAAATAAAAGTAGTTACAAAAGGAAACAAGGAGTTTAGAGTGCTGTAAGTTATGTATCATAACATGATTTACTAAAAAAACCACTGTAATGTGAGTTTAGGAGTTTAGTGCTGTAGGTTATGTATCATAACATGATTAACTAAAAAAAACTTAGACTGTAATGTGAGTCCATAAGATGAAATATTTGATTAGGTCAAAAACATAAATATCCTTATTAGCAGTTTTTTATTAGTCAATAAATCCCATAAAAGACTTATAACTAGGAATCTTGTAAGTTTCTGAACCATACAGTAAAGATTTGAGCCAAACTCACACTTCCTACCAATGTAGAAAATAAGAAAAATAAACCACACCATCTAAAAACTCAGAAATCCCATCTCTAACTCATTCAAGATTCCTTCAAAAATCCCCATACTTCTGGTTCTTTTTTCATTATGCCAGTCCTTCTTTCCCTTCCCACAAAACTGGAAAGCAATAGCTGTGACTGTCCCAAGAACTGCTGCTGCTGCAGATCCCCCTGCGTGTGGAGTGTGCTGTGTCTCTCATGAGCACAGTCTCATGAGTGTTCAGCAAACACTTTACATGGCTTTAGGTTCAGCAGTTTTTATCACTTGCCATCAGGAAAACAAAAACATTTGCAAGTCCCTATTTGCTAGAAATTGGGAAAGTTTCATTTATGTCATGTAGAAATGAAAGCATTTAAAATTAATTTGGTGAAAGCTCGAAGAAAAGTTTGAAAAGTTTGGAACACATTTCACTGCACATCTCTATCTGGAATTATTTTGCTGGTTTCACAGCCATGTTTTTGAATGATGGCTATAGTAAAGGAATTAAGTAGTATAATACCATAATATTAGTATGATGCTAAAAGCAAAAATAGAAATTAGTGCTTCCTAAAACTTGCTACAAAATCTTAATTTTTAAGTGCTACAAGTAGCTCTTGCTTGTAATAAATTTATCTCCTAGCCGTTATCTTATTTTTTTTTTAAACTGTGATTTCAGAGGTCATCCTTTCCTATTACAATTTCTGGAGTTCAGAGGCTTTCCTTTTGTAGTTTGGAGAGCCATGTGCTTAAAGATGAATTAATACTTTGTCTTCTGGTTTTTTTAAATTCAAATCCATTTCTCCCATATGAAAAGACCCAATTACCTGAGTAAAATGGTTACATTAAAAGAAAATAATTGTTTCCTGATATTCCCATTTGAATTCTCAGGAAATATCAGCTACATTTAAGTTATCTATTTCTGTTGTATTCCTTTAGGTTTTGTGTGGCTTTTTGGCGGAGCATTATTTACTGCTATATTATAAAATATTTTATTGAATATTTCATAAATATAAGTAGAGTTTTCATAAATTACTACATTTTAATTGTTTTATTGCATATTCCAGCCAGTTGGACTGACAAAGGTTTCTGTGGACTTGTCACAATTACGTATGATTTATATGGAATGTTATCAAATTTTATTTTCTGTAAATTCATTTACAATCATGTAAACCACACCAGTAGTTTTATTTATATGCAAATGCTGTGGCTTCTCTAACAAATGCTAGAGCCATGTTAGAAAAAGCACTTGGTGTTCTTAGTATCTGATAGAATTTCAGAGCCTGAGTTTAAAAATGAAAACTGTGACACTCTCCCTGATTTCTTGGATCCGTGAAAATGATGATCTGCAAGTAAATCTGCCAGTAAAACTTTCAATTTCTGAAGTTTTGTGAACCAACCTTCCCAGTAAGAACTTTGTCTGGGATGAGCTGGAGATCTTGCCACCTGTCCTGATTCTGAGCCCAAAGTTGAGCTGGCCTCATGCCGTAGTGTGAGAGGGAACCAGCAAATTGTCTCTTAATAATGCAAGAAGAGCATTATTAGAAGAAGCTCTCTGTCATATAGATACTGAATATTCTAATGTATCAGGAGGATGAACACAAATAAAAAAAAATAAAATTAGTTTTATTCTTCACCAGAAGTTCAAATACTTTGGGCAGAGGAAGAGTTAAAATTTTGCCTTTTGTGAACTCTGCGGTACTTGCAATTTTGGTACCAACTTTTGTTTTCAGTATTCTTTTAAAATGTACAGCATTTCAGCGGTCCAGGTGAGCTGCAGACAAATGCTGTTGCTTGAACTGTTATCTGCATGCTTTTCCCACAGTAAAAAAGAGCCCAGCATTTCTAGATGTGAGCACAGGACCCTTCATCAGGACCAGCAGCTTTGCCGATGAGCTTGACCTGGAGGGCGAGACCCTGCTGACCCCAATAACTCACATCTCGCAGTAAGTCCAGCCTGTAGAACTGGGCATTGGTTGGCTTAGACAAGAGAAGGCACTTGAGGTGGGAGGGGCTGACAGGGCTCAAATATCTCAGATGCTTGCGTCAAACCCTTTTCACCTTGACGTTGGAGTATCCTGTTCTGACCGCCAGTAAATCTTCATGCTGACCTAAAGACAAGTTCACTTGACTGTGACACAAGGCTTTAGTTTTCAGCTAATGTCTCTGGGCAGCTGATGGCTGATAGCCTCAAGATTTTTGTGTGGAGGCAGTGTGTGGGAGTACTTGCCTGGTGAAGGTTATCTTACTCCCTCCACCATTTTCCAGTGGAATAGTTTTGAAGTGCAAATTTTACATACTACTGGTATGAAATACAAGTCTCTCTATTTCAGCAGCACGTTCTCTAATGGTCAAATTATGTTCTACATTTGAAGAAAAACTCTGATCATTATTATTGCTTTGTTGTATATTAAAAAAAGATCTGACATAGGCCTGTAGGGGTGTGTGCATGGGAGGGGACATTAGTATTTTCCCTTGTGGAAGATGATTTTCCACTTGTCTTTTATGCTAAAATGGTATTTCAGGTTCTCAGATTATTCTTAAAAAAAAAAGTGTTGCAGCAGATTTTTCTTTAAATGCCTTTAAATCTTCTGACGTTGTGTAATTCAAAATCCTGAAAAATGTTAATTGTTTGCCATAGTAAATGTGTGGCAGTATATCCTCTAGTAGAGGAATGAAACAATGTTTTCCACTCTAGAAATGTGAGGATTTCTGCAGTGAAACCACAGATGAAAATTCTTGACATACTTGTATTTCTGAGGTACAAAACATGCAGAAATGCCTGCTGCCAACTTCCAGGCCTTCTTCCTATACACTATAGTTAGCAGACTACTAAATATTACAAAATAATTTTTAGAGCCATTTTGGAAGGGCATTTATTAAAGAAAAAGAATATGTTTGGGGGGAGTCTTCCCTGTCCCCAAGCAAAGGTATTGGCATTTTCATCTGATTCACCCAAGTGTACATCTGTTTGTAGGAAGGGGATTTAAGAGACTTGTATTCTGGAAGATTTCTTAGTACAAGCAGGAGGAGGAAGTAATAAATTTCCTCAAGCCTTAGACAAGAACAATGGAGCAACAAAACCACTTTTTTTTTTTTTTTTTTTTTTTTTAATAAATTTGTGTGCTAGGAGTTTCCATTATCTTTTCTGAGTCTGGGAATTATGTAGCTATTTCTTATTGATACATTTCACAAAGCACTCTGTCATCTTTAAGTCCAGTTTGGGTAGTAGCTGAATAGGTGTGTTTCAGATGAAGAACATCACCAAATGAACACTCTCAACTTTTAGTAACATATAATACTCTTTTACTCCCTTAATTTTTGGTTGTAACCTTTGTTTAAATTTCCCTAGATTGCTCTAAGGCATGAATGATGGGACAGTACAAAATCTGTACATTTGAATTTGAATTGAGCCTCTGCTAGGGTGGAGCAAATAGGATTCTTTGGTTCTTTTAAGACTTTTGGTTTCAATTCAAAACTAAATGAATTGGATGAAATGTAAAACTGGATAAAATGTTAATTTAAATCAATAAAAAATTAATTTAAATGTGTCCCTTTGAAACATGGGTGCCCAAATGTAGATCCTGAGACTTGTTTGCTTGAAGGTGCATGTACTTTGTGCACAGTTAATTAAAAGACCTTAAACAGTGTCAGCACCAGATAGGAGAGTTAGTCAAAAAGTTAGTGAAAATCTGTGTTTTTTAATGCAAACCCAAATACTCAACAAAATTATGGCACTAGCCACAGTATAGACAGGTCAAATTAAGTGTGAGTATATCTAGTTTTAGGTCTTAAAAGCAGTTCATACTCTATCAGAGAAGCAGAAACACAAAGACATTTTCAGAATTGGAAGCATAATGTAAAATACTTGACCTGAGGATGCATGGATTTGGGATTCATGGAACTATTTCCTGACCAATTGCAACATGTGCATTAACTTATCCATTAATCACAAAAAGGTGACTCCAGAATAGATGTTAATTTTTGAAAGTCATGAATACATGAGTAAATTTTACATAGTTAATTTGAGACATGTAGCTAGAAAGCTTTTAGCCAACAGTATGAAAAATATTTCCTTTTGACAGGTAGCACAGATATGTCAGAACAGTGGGGCACATGCTGTGGTACTGAAGAGGAAACACTTGGCATCCTTGTGGTTTAGAAACCAACGAGGCCGAGTTCCTTTCCTTCGCTAGTCCTGGAAAGTGAATGCCAAATTTCAACCCTTGTGGTAAAGGGCTTAAGGCTTCCCTTTAAATTAAATTTCAGATCCCTGCTTGTTTATGCAAAAATTATTATCTTTTGGTAAATGTAGATGCATATTCTCACTGAGTTTAATAGTACTGGTTCTGTGTCCAATTATAAGAATGCAGGTGTGGGGGTTTTTTTTGGCAGGACATATGTCTAACTCTATTTTAAACCTCTATTGAAGTAAATGTTGTATTTAATGTAGCCCTCCTTCTATGGAATTGCTAATGGGAAATCTTTCATTAAGAAAGACTGCTCTATCAGTTAACCACTATCAGTATCCCTTTGAGGAAACAAAAATAATAATTAAAGGACACTAGGCCTGATGTTCAAACAAGACAACCTATAAAATTGCCTGTAACAGTTTAAAAAATGAAACATCACACAGTGTGATGTTTCTGACAAAACTTGGTCCTTTAATGCTTGCTGTGGTCTGTTGTGTTGCAAAAGTGAAATAGAAAAGGGGACTGCAGCAATACCAGCCCTCTTCTCTGGACTTCTCACTGGTTTATTTCTCCCAGATTGTGTGTTCCCAGATTGTCTCCTGCTCTGTTTCACTGTGTTGACTCTTTGGTTTTATCTGCATTTTAAAGCAGTGGAAAATCAATGCTACTTGTAGCTGAGCCTCCATTACCAAGAGACTCTTGCCCTGTGTGTGTAATTGCTTAATTTCAGCATTACTGTGGATCCAGCTGACTGCATGTATTTCTGGGTGTAAGCATTAGCTAACGTGACATATTTGTGGTCCTGTTATTGGCTGTATCAAAATGACAATAATTCTTGATGTTTTAATGACTCTTCCCCAGATGTTTCAGGTATGTCATAACTAGGATGATGAAAATGCATTTAATTAGTTAAGCATTGGGCTTGTCTATTTACATATAGAATAATTTTCTTCCTGCAGAGATATACTGATGTGATCTTAGATTTTATACAGTGGGCTTACACTCAAAGGAAAGCTTTACATTAAAAACAAAAAGCACTTCATTTTTATTATTAAGTGTCCTTCCATCCTGAAAGCATTCTGTCGTGACATTTTAAAATAACCCCCTCCTTGTTAAACAGTGTAATAGATGTAATAATTAAGCAAACAGATTTAGGACTTTTTAATAATTTCCAGACCGAGAGGACATGATAACGGATGGAAGTTTCTGAATTATTGAAATGGATGCTCTTTATCCCTTTGAAATATTTAAGATAAAGTGTGCTGGTAAACACTGAGTGCAGTGTCCATGGTGCTGCACTTACCACTGGGTTTTGTTGGAAATAATGTTTTCTTTCTCTTTTCTTTTATATTTTTATGAAGTGTTCTATGTTTTAATTACCAGTATATAGGTTGTTGGCAAGAAATACAACCACATTGCCTAGAACAAACAGTGCTGTATTTGTCTTATAACTGTCTCTTTTCTTTTGGATTATCAGTGAGTGGAATCCCTATTTGCTTTGATTTGCTAGGCCATATTGTAAAAGATTCCTGCTTTTATCTTCTTCTATTCCAAAATGACCTTCTGAAGTCTGAGCAAATATTTCAGTTTCACTCTCAAATGGGCCAGATGGAAGAGCTGACTTCTGCTGTCACAAGAATTCTCTTTGAAATGCTGTTAGCAACATTTAAACCATGACTTCCATGGGGTCCATTTTATCATTAATGACAGGGCACATTAGAAGAAGAGCAGTGATAGCAGCTTTGTAAGAACATCCTTGAGTTAAAACCAGATCTTAATGTTCAGTCATCACTGGTTACTGTCACATGCCATTTTTCCAGTCATTTGCTTGACTTGCTACAGAAAAGGCTTCAGTGCTTGATGGATGCTGGGCAGCATCCTTTTTCATTCAGCATGTTTCAGTGTGTCATCAAGCTCCCTTAGGAATTCTCCTTACAATCTGCTGATTTAATAGTAAAAGGGGAGGACTGTTTCCCTCAGTTATTCCCTTTGGTGTGGAATGGCTGTGCTGAGACAAATGTGACATTAGCAGGGGCTGTTGCATCTGGATATATATATCTATTCAGCCATCCTATGCCTCACCTGGCGGCCCTTTGAGCTGGTGCCTGTTCTGTGTTTGTATTATAGGGAACAGGGGGGATCCCAGCAGACAAAACTGTTCCTGTGTTCTGCATCTGATGTCCATGGCAGACTTGGCTAAAGTTGACTGACTGTGTCTTCTGTAAAACAGGCAGTTATTTACAATATTTATTTTTATATGTGGATTAACCTGAGATGTGCTGACGACTTGGGCAGTTTTTCATGGTGTCTTATTTCACCCTTGATACTGCAGCAACTGAGCAGCTTCTGACAGTGCAATCAGTGGTGTGGTGAACATCTGTCCGTGTGGTTACTTACCCCTTTTATCTTCAGGGAGCTTTTCTTGTGTACTGTGGTGGGTGGTTGCTTTTTTTCATAGATTAGACAGAGTGTGCAGTATATGTCTGTAGCTCTGAAGAGCAGAAGGGATAATCAGATTCCCTTTGATCCTGTAAAAGGCTGTAGCACTCCATCAAGCTGCAGCATTAATGTGCTGTGTTTTTAATATGAGCATAATCACAGTAAAAGACTTATATCAAACAATTAACAAGATTTAAAAAATCAGGCAAGAAAGTAGAGTTCGCAATTTCACATCTCCTCTTTTTATTATGTTAACTTTCTATCTTTTTTTATTGGAGAGGGGAGTGCTGTCACTGGTGCTGCTGTTTGCTGGAAGTCAGTACTGTACAAATATCTCCTGTGTTAGAGGTCGCAAACCTGCATGAAATAAGACTGTTATGGTCCTTTCTCCCTTACTGCAAACTGTCACTGATGCATTCAAGTGCAGTGCAAAATTACTGTTTGCCTATTTTATGTTACTGACATGGTATAAAAGTAATGTGTTGACTTTTTCTAGTGTACAAACCGTCTAGGCAGAAGCTAAGATAGCTTAGCTATTTCTTTTGTATTGCGGATGAGCGTTGCATTCCTTGGTCTCCAAGTGCTGCTTTACATCTTGATTGATGTTGAGTAATTAAACCAGACTCCAGCTGCTTAGTGATTCAGAAGTACAGGGCTCCTCTGCTGCAAAAACAACAAGTTACTGCCCACTTACTAACTTTTATCATTGTTTACTTTGGGCATCATGCAGAATGATAAGTGCAACTGCTTCTTATTATTTTAATTTTTATTGAATGGTGGAGACAATAAAATATCCTACTTTTATCTAATATTAAAAAAAGGTTAAATTTTTTATCATGGTTTTGAGTTAATTCCAGAATTAAAATTCAAGACAGAAATAAAGTTTTTCTGTTGTGAGGATGGAGAATGGCTTTACTTTTTGTTTAGATACATTGGATAACAAATAGAAGTTAAAAACTTGATTAATTATTTGATAATGTGTGCACTTTCATTGGGAGTTATTTTTTCCAATAAAAAGGATATGTTTAATAACATTTAGCATTTTATTAATGATGCAAAAATTAATAGATTTTAAAACAAATTTTTACCAATACCATTTTTTCTTTTTGGTTTTTTTTTTTTTTTTTTTTTTTTTTTTTTTTTACCAGCAACAAAGTTAGGAAGTTGTAAAATTTAATACTTGTAAATAGCATTTAGATTGGAATACTCCAAAATCTATGGGCAACATTATGCCCAGAGATGCTGCATGGACTGTGCTAAATCTGTGCAGCAAAGATACTGGATTCAACATCAGAGCTTTCCAGCAGGAAAACCTGGTATCGGTATGAGGCTGTAGGAATGCCTGTCAAGGTCAGTATGTGGCAGCCAAGAGACATCGTTGACTACTGAGGTTTATTCCATGTGCAGACACAAATTAGCAAATGCATTTTTAGGAAAAAAATTTATTCTGGTATTGGTCAAAATATTAGTGTTTGTTAAAAAAATAATTCTTTAGTGAAATGATGGCTGTGGATGAGTGTAGTCACCGATATCCATGTCTGTGCTTGGGGCAGAGTTGGAAACCAACAATGCCTAACAAGGAAATAGTTAATCTGATATATTTTTGACCTAATCATCTAGTTCCAGGCTGAGCTATCAAGTCCAGGCATGGAACATTATGGTTTTTAAAACCAATAGCACATGTGACCTTTGTGCTTTAATACTTGGATCACTAATTTTAATAAGGTCTTGTTAGAGCATCTTTTGTCATAAAGTACACTTTATTGGAAAAATGGACATCAACAGCTGGTTTAAATATTGTTAAATAGTGCACCAGAACAGCAATGCTACAGGAAAATACTTTTCTGTAAAGTGTTAATGCACAGGGAAACAATTCCAAGAGGCGTAAATGGGTTAGTTTACCTGGCCTAATACTGTAATTGTCCAGGAAATTGCATGATGTACGTTTTGTGGGTAAAAGTGACCTGAAAATTGCTTGAATATATTATCAATACATTTTTCTTACTAACTTTGTGAAATTGTTGCAGGTTTTATTCATAAGCAAATGCTGCTCCTAGTATGACCAGTACCCAATCCAGACTAAATGCAGTGTTTTCCTCTTGCTGTATTTCTCTGGAAATTCAATTACAACATTGACACATTAAACACTTTCTTCTGCAGCTGCTCTTTCTGATCACTATTGATGATTTTTTTCCGAAGTTAAAAACATGGCCAAGTGTGATTAACACCCTGTTGGTGTAGCAAAGCTTACAGAAGTGGAAGGTTTTGGTTTAAACATTTGCCAAATCCATAGCAGAGCTGTAAAATTGGGAGCTCTCTGCATCATCCTTGATGCTGGGTGTGTGAAGTGCAGCATGCATGGCCTTGGCACTTGCTTTGGACAGAAAGCTCATAGAAGATCATGGAACTCTTGATTGAAATTTTTTTTTTCTGTGACTGCAAGGACTGAATATAGTTGTGATTTCACTGAGGGTTTCTAACTTTGTCACCCTGTGCGTAGAACTGTGTTTTGTTTCACTTCCAGCAAGAAGTTCAGCTGGGAAAAACTGAAGTATTTTCACTGTCTTGCAGACAAAATACCTTAAATATCTTACACTAGTTGTCAGCTTGTTAGCAGACTAAAGCTAAGCACTGACCTATTGCCTGTGGTTGTGTTTTGGTCTGTGTTTTTCTCAGGTTCCTGTATCCCTCTCAGTTCTGTGGTTACTGAGTGCTTTTTGGGATAAAAATAAATACAGAAGCTTGTTATTGTGAACTTGGCTGGTTACTCCTTTATGTCTGTCTTTCCCAAGGAAAACTGATGTTTGTGTTCATTTTTCCCTTTCCTCTTCCCATGTAAAATGTGGAGTATAATGTGAAAAGGGAAATGAATCAAAAAGTGGTAACTGGTGGTGGTGTTCTATCCTCATGTCCTTTTGATCAGGGCCTGCCCAGCACCCAGCCTCCATCTCCTGTGCAGCCAAGTGTCATTGGTACAGAAATGTGACTCTTCCTGAGAAGGGGACTTGTTGAGTGGCGTGGCTCCAAGGAACTTGGTCTTTCAGGAATTTTGGGCCCCTAAAAATTACAGCCTTGAAAACAGAGGCAGAGAATGTTCAGCATGACACAACGTCCTGCAGAGAGCTGGTGAAGTGAGCAGAGCACAGCAGAAACGAAACATTCATTTTGGTTAATGAAAGGTTGTGAAGGTGCATTTTGTAGGTGTAGTGTTTTTTGGAGGGATGGCACTTCCAAGGAGGCCAGTTCCATAATCCAGACTGTGTGTGATTACAAAGCACCAGATGATGCCAGAAAAGTTTTGTGGTCATTACAGAACAAATAAGAAGGGCAGTGAACAGAAAGCTGGTCCTTGCATTATTTGAAATCACTTACATGTCTGTGTCTGGCATTAAGTTCACTTCGTTGAAACCTTTAACATGTAGACAGTGAAATGTATTTGAACTATCCTTATGACTTGATTTTTTCCATGTAGTGCAGCTTTTAATTGAAAAAGCAGTTGAGCCCTTGTATCTATTTTTTTTTCATAATCAGTACGTATTTGACACTGTCTGTAACTTGGGAACACCTCATAGATACCAAAGTCATACCACCCCTGCTGAAAATTTTGACACCAGTATGTATGTAATTTGTTTGGGATTTTTTTTTTTTTATAAAAGCAAACAAAAAAAATTGTCAACCAACTTCATTTTTTAAAGTATGTGATTTTATTATAGAAATGTCTAATATTTAAAAAAATAGCTCATAATTTTTATTTGATTATAGAACCCCAAAATATCACAACATTCCTCACTACAGTGTAAAAGAAAAAGTATTTATTTTCTCTTTCCACCCTCTACTCTTTGCTATTTTTAAAACTGGGCAACGTTTAATGGTTCTTGTTATTACCCATCCCATAAAATAAATGGGTAATGCAGCAGAACCAGGAAGTCAGGTGTGCCTAATTAAACAGATGTTACAAAACTATCTGTGTTCAAACTGTGATAAATACACTAAAAAGTTGGCATTCCAGTCATTATTCTTGATTTTTAATTTCTTGGAACATCAGAATTTTTAGGTTTTGTGAGAAATGTCTTTGTCTGGAAGGAAAGGTAAAGATTTGCACTGAGCTTTGTCCCAGAGGATTTGCAGTGTGGTTGGTGTATGTGGAGCCTATGCCAAGGACCAGAAGGTAGTAGACCAGAAATAGCTGTGTTTGAGTCCTAAATTGGCTGCTGGGATAATAAATAATGGGGGGATGCAACCATAGTATTTATTCTTCAGTGAACTTAAAAAATGTTCTCAGTCCATCTGCTTTTTATTTTAGAAACCTAACCCAATTCTGCCTATGTAAAGATTTCATTTTTGAATTTTGTGGGGGGTTTTGTGGTGGTTAGCTTTTTGGTTTGGATTTTTTTTTTTTTAGACCACCCACTTTGGGGCACCTGCCAGGTTTTCTGGGGTACTTCCTTTACTCTGCAGGACTCTGAGGTTTTCTCTAAGTGTGTGTGCTGTTTCTCATCCATTCATCATTATTACATCTTAATGTAGGTTTCAGGTTTGCTAAATTATGTTAAATCACTTCCATATTGAAACACATGAATAATTTTAAATTACTACAAACAGCAGGATCAGATTATTAGAGCTCTTAATTGTTTGTCTTTTTGTCTGAAAACTTGAAAGCTTTCAGACTTTTCCTGTGAGTTATGAACTGAAAAATAATGTATGCCACAGACTTTGCAGTATTTCCACCAATAGCACATCTGAGCCATGGTACAACTAGGAACTCATTTTCTGAGAGAAGCACAGTTTAAAGGTATGAACTTCTCACAAAAACAGTTCAATATAGATTGTACCTAATGGAGCTGTAGTCAGTATAGTTTGCAGATCAACTGAGAGAAGAATGTATTATTAAAAATATTTGAATGTCAGGAGTCTCTTGTTTGTTAATAACTTTTTTTATGCATGCAAGGTGTCCTTGTGTCAGAAAGATCTAGATAACAAAAAAAAAAAAAAAAGGAAGGGAGGAAGGGATAAAAGCAAGCTAAGAATCTGAAGTCTGAGAATATTCACATCTGAATTGCAGGTTTTGAGTCCAGCTCCTACCTGATTAGGCATTTGTGTAGACTGCAGAACATAAAACATGCAGTAGAGAAAGGAGATTGATAGCTCTACAGAGTTATGCTTTGATGGAGAAAACATTCAAAGTGCACGTGGCAGTAGTGACAGGTCTGGTACAGAGACTGAAAAAAGAGGAGGAGAGGGTTTGGGTAGTAGGAAGACAAAATGAGTCAGCAAGCTGTACCTTAGTTCCTGTGTTCCCCTTGTCCCATCTGTACTCCCTTTGGTCAGCTCACTGAAAGGCTGGAGTGAATTGGGTTGGGGAGGGTTGGAGAGGAAGGGAAAAGTCTTGGGGATGCTGTGGAGAAGCAGATGGGTTGTAGGAGAATGAGAGAGGAGGAAAGAGAGTAATTGAAGGATGTAAGCTTCGGTGAACAGGAATAGCTGTATCAGCAGCAGCAGGAGGAAATGAGCTGAGGACATGGGAGGAAAGTCAGCTGATCTTGGTGATACCACTGGATGTGTTTATGTTTGGGATGTGATGCCTTTAATTCTGTTGGCAAATTGATGTGTTTCAGACTCAAATCATTACAGTTGGCTTGATTGCTTCATTGTTTTCTGGTACTAAATTTGTGACGCTGCATTCTAGACACCTTGGTTCTCCTCTAGGAACTATGTGGCTGTATATTCAGTAGTAACTCCCAGGAAATTAACTTTGCCATTTCTTAGTTCCTAGGTTTCCATTCATATAATTTGAAAAGTGAATATTTCTCCTGTATGTGTCTATGAGCCCACTCGGACTGTTGAGGTGCTTTGGGAATTTTCCCTTGGAAGTACAGTTTGTTTCACATGTTGAATCCAGACTTGTGTGTTCAGAGCTGCCAGTGGGTCACACTGTGTGTCTGACCCAGTGAGCTCAGCTCACAGTCCTGCTGTTTCACTTCACTGAATTCATTTCATAACTGAACTACAGGGCCACCGAGGTGGTTAGAGGGAAGGAGCACCTCTCCTCTCAGGAAAGACTGAGAAAATTTGCATTATTCACCCTGGGAAAGAAAAGACTTCGGGGTGACCGAATTGCTCCCTTCAGTACCTGAAGGGAGCCTACAGTAAAGATGGAGAGAGACTTTTTACAAGGCTATATAGTGACAGTGACAGACCACAGGATTCAAACTGGAAGAGGACATGTTTAGATCAGATATAAGAAAGAATTCTTTACTGTGAGGGTGGTGAGACACTGGCACAGGTTGCCCAGGGAAGTTGTGTATTTTTCCATCCCTGGGAGTGTTCAAGACCAGGGTGGATGGGGATCTGAGCAACCCAGTTCAGTGAAAGGTCCCTGCCCGTGGCAAGGGGTTTGGAACTAGATGACCTTTAAAATCCCTTCAACCCAGATCATTCTGTGAACAAAGAGATGATATAAAGAAAACAGCCTTTGAGATTAAAAAAACTATTTGCTTTAATTATTTTTTTCCTTATATTGTTTATAAACGTGATTGTGATTTAAGATCCTGTCACTTTGGTGTTGTGCAGTGTTGTTTTCCAAATTACTTTCCATCATCCCTAGCTTACATTTTGTTTTTTCTTAGTTACAAGAACTGTATAGCTCTAGTTTCATACTTAAGAAACTAGCTTAATGACTTGCTTTAGTGGGTTTGTCATATTAAGATGTGAGAAATCACACTTCTAATGGAAGGGGATGTACTTCGGCACGAGGGGGCAGTCATGTCATACATGAAATTTTCCCTACTTTGGAGTTACTCAACTATGGGTTAATAGGCAATTGGGTAACTAAATTTGCATTGCAGAGTGGCATGAGTGCAGTCTTATATTTCAACAGGCTTCACTCATGCTTCAAGTAGAGTGTTTGCTAGAACTTCAGGAAAGATTTATTTGTAATCCTTATTTTGAAGGGTAAAAAAAAAAACGGAGTGTGTATGATAAATTGTTTCAGTCTAAAGGTTAAAAATCATATGTGTATGATAATGTGTTAGATGAGATGACTGCAGTGCTTTCCACACTTGTCACCTACAGACTCAAGTGTTAATATCACCTCAAGATTGTGAAATAAGAGGAAATCTAAACATAATATGTATTTTAAAAACTCTGAATACAAAGGATTTTAGTTGGAGAGTGTACTTGGTTTTAAAGTTGTTGATCTCTGAGAAGGATTGAGCAGGAGATCTCTCCAAATTTGTTTTGGATATGAGATAGGCCAGTGCTCAGAAAGCCTTATTTCCGTCCTTCTGAGGCCTGCTCCTGGCATTTCTAAAGACGAGTTGGGTGATGTTCAATACAGTCGCTGCAGATTCAGTACAGTTACTGCCATCAGGGCTTGTGGGGAGGTGTTAAAACTTCAAGTTGGCCAGATAAGTGATAGTATTTTCCCCCAGTCCTTCTGCTTTGTGTTTGAATGATCCAGCTACTCTCAATACAAATTTGAAACTGTTTGATTTGCCTTGCAGGTGAAGTTGCATGAGCACAGTGTTCCAGAACTATAGTTTTAAAGTAAGGTGATTTTATTCTTTATCTGTTACAACACATCATGCAGCATAGGTCTTGAGCACAGCTTTCAAACAAGTTTCAAACTTAGGTCCATGATGAGAATAGGTCTCAGAAGAGAATGCAAAGTGGAAAACAAGTTAACAACTTAACATGTTATCTAACTCTAAGTTTGGAATCTGTTTTCTGTTAAGAGAGAGCACATATTTAAAAGCTGATAGAGCTTTAGTATTCTGCAGCTGAACAAAGTTACCTATAGCGTTCTCTCACTTTAGCATGTCAGAATCTCCCTGGTTTCTCGAAACTATTAAAAGAAAAGTGAAGAACCCTTGAAAGATGAGAAAAAATGTTGTAATGGTGCTGGAACCACTGAGTGCTCAACTGGATATTAATAGGGTGTAAGTGACTCAGAGGGGTGATAATCCTGAAGTTTATGTTGTCATCTCCTAGTGTGTCTCACTTGAGGTCATTATTGTAGAAAGTGGCTTTTTCCTTGACCCACAATACTTGGGAAGTTGTATTTTTTTAATGTTTCCTTATCATGGCTGACAGCATTTTGCTATGCATATTATTGTTGGCTGAATAATAGTTTCGTCAGATATGGCATACTTTGCTGTCATGAAAGAATAAAGGGATTCAGGTGATTTGTCCTTCATGAGTTCCCTTATTTCAACTTCCTTTGCCAGGTGAATCAACAAGAAAAAATTGGACAGATGTGCAGGCCCTGCTGCATAGGGGTTATTTGATCCTGTTGTCTCCATGTCACTCATCCCCAGAGGACTTGTGAACTTCTTGTCTGGCCTTACCTTAATTTCATAGGAGTTAAGTCTAAATGATACTCCATTTCATTAACTAAGCTGTTGTGTAGGAAAGGAGAAAGAGGGAAAGCTCACAGGTGGTTCTTCCACTGAAGTGAAAGTCTTACAACCCACAAAGGGAGTTAAACAACCAGGTTTTGTAAATTCTCCTGTGCATAAAACTGTTTCTTTTATAAGAGAAAGGATGAGATGTTACCAAAGTTGAGAGCTGGAAAATGCCTGTAATTTAATGAAGAGAAGCCCTATGAACGTAAAGATACAGGTAACCTCCACATGAGCAATGAAATTGTGAGGGAGGTGGCTGTGACAGGCTGTTTTCTCAGCCTTGTTTGCACTTCTTGTAGTAAGCCAGTATCTTTACAGCCATTGAAAGACATCAGGGGCAAACCCCTGTCCTCCAGATAATTTTTCTCTTCTTCTTGACAGGTAGGTTCAGATTGATTCCATTCAACAGTGCGATGGACATTTTAGTTCAGGGAGTGAATATTTCACTCTCACTCATGCCCAAACTAGTGAGATTACACTAACCTTGAACTAGGCATTTCCTCTTCCAGCATCTATCTGGCTGCTTCTAATGTGAAATATTGTATATTCTACTCCAGGGTATAGAGAGGAAAAGTAGATATAACAGCTCTGTTCGGGACAGATGGGGAGAGAGGTACTACAGCAGGTCTTTGACAATGTAAGGCTTAGAGTATCAGTCAAAGTAATTAATTTTTCTGACAACAGTCAGTATGTTTTACTTATCTCCATTAAGAGACAAAATAAGTGAGATGTGCATGAGGCGTTAACAATTTTCTTTTCTTGAAATTACATCTTATACCAATTTCATAGGAATCCATCATTGACTGTTCAATACTTGTTCCTCTAAGCTGTTGCATCTGAACTCTGTTTTTGGTGCATTCAGGAGAGGGAAAGTGCTGATGCCTTATGGGCAGGGAAGAAAGCAGCGGAGTGTGCTAATTAGTCTTGCTTTATTAAAGTTAGTTGATATGTTCTTAGGAGCCTTCCTATAAGGTTGTTAAACTACATTTTCCATCAGATGGAAATAGTTAAAGGTTTTTTCATCATCTTGTCATGAGACTTGGCAAATCTGTGGATAAATCGGTGGCTGGGTTCCTTTGTCCCTTTTGTCCCTTCTTTTCACCAGAAAGACAAAGTATATAATTTCATAATCTGTCTTGTATTTTTAAAAATCATTTACATCTACCTTTTTTTCTTGTAAATCTTTGCTATAGGATAAAAGTTGTCAGAGTCCGAAGGATGAAATTCGAAGTGGCAGCATGTATATTTTCAGAAGTTCAGTTTTAACTTTGGGCAGAAGCTCATTTATAATCCCCATTGGACAATGCGTTTGTTCTCTTCGACAGTTGAATAAGGGGAAAAGACATCTTGAAAAATGTGTTCCTGTCCTCTTTCTCTGTGTGCTTTTTTCTACATCTGTGCTTAGCAGAATCCCTCAGGGTATCCTGGATTGTATTTACCAGGAAGAAAGAATACCTGATTAGACCTGATTATGGTGTCATCAATTAACTTATATGACTCAAAAGTGAAGCTTGCCAGTCATTTTAAAGCTCTGGATAATGAAGCTCAGGAAGTTTGTTCCTACGGCAAATTTCTTCAACCTTTGTTTAAAATAGTATAAAATAACTTCCTTTAATTGGGGAAATACACTGTTGGCAAAAGGCAAGGGCAAACTATAACTCTTTAAACATTAGAAAACACGAGTCCATCATATCTGACAAGTTAGAACTGGTTTCTCTGCATATCCAATAGTAGACAAATGGCATCAGTGTAATAATTAAAGCTTAATCCATGTAGTCATAAGCTATTATAAGTAATTGTGACTGTTGCAGCCTATGAGTTTTGCTTTTCTTATCTTTCTGAGTGGGCTTTTTTTCCCCTCCTTAAAGGAAGGGAAATGCCTCAGTGCTTTTGAAGGGCTGGTAGGACAGCTTGACAGTTATGTAAGCAGCTGTCTGCAGAAATTCATTAAATGTCTGATTGTGCATAGCCATGTCTGACCCTCGGTGTGCTCATGCTGAGCTTCCCCCCCCCCCCCACCAGCTACCTTCTCATCTCTGCCTCATGTTGTGGATATTCATTTACTGGGATGCAGACTTTGCTGGTCCTCCTCACAGCAAAGTAGGCCATGATCCCTTTAACTTTGTGGGCAGGGGTTCACAAAGTTAAAGGGGTTAGTTTTTCTATGAAATTCAAAAGATATTTGATGTCTAAATGGTGTGGCTTCACAGAAGAATCAATATGGTCCCATACACATATTTGCTTCTTGCTACTTTTCTGTTTGAGGCTCTTCCATTTTCTTAGGTGATGTTCTAAGAGATCTAGAAAGTGAGAGCTTTTTAATGTCCAGCTTGACCTGATTCTGTGTTTGAAAGTACTGGTGCTTACCTGGTAGTTCTAACATAAAGGAAAGCTGCAGATTTTTAGTATTGCAAGTGGTGTTCAACAACCCATATATTTGAAACTGGTAACTTCACATCTTGTGCTTATTCTATTCTATGTTATATCCCTTTGCTCATTTCCTGTATTTCGATTTTTCATGTTTCAACATCGTTGTTCCATTTAGTTTTCTTCTTAAAATGAAATTTCATCAAGACTTCTTAAACAGATCTCACAGTTCATGTGTTTGTTAACTCTACCTATGTGATGATGCCATTTATAGCCAAAAGGATCTTAAAAGCAATGTGGGATTCCTTCTGGCTTCTGTTAAGATTTTTAACAGTTTATTTTCATGGTTTGTTTTGGGTTTCTTTTTCAAAAAGGAAAAAAAAAAAGGTTAATTTTAGCTGAGAGGCTACAAGACTAAATCGTGCAAAGACTGGAGCCACCAGATTTAACAGGGTTTGTCAGTAACCTAAAGATATACTACAACTGAGAGTCTTTGGCAAACGTTTTCTGAGACAAGGTATAGTGGAGCCAAAAAGGTTTTCCTAAAGTTTCAGAAATCTGCCTGGCTTGCTTTCTGCTTCTTTTGCCCTTGTAGCTGCATTGATAATTCTTTTTATTGCTTCAGCTGAATATTGTCTGATGCATGTTATTGGACAGTAATTCTGGTCTTGACCATGTGCATGCTTCCCACAACACAGCAGACACTGTCAGCTGAGTAGGCAATTAAGCCAAAGGAAGAATACACCACTTTTGGGAGTAGCTGTCTCCTGAACATGTAGCCCCCAATTTAGGTAATTGGTTAAGCATGCACTTTGAGTGCTTTCTGAGTGTTAATAGCTTCAGTGGAGGTAACGTTTTGTTTAACATACAGCATGTGCCTGCATGTGTTGCTGAATCAGATCCAGCTGAATCCCTGTAAATGATCAGGGATTAGAACTGAGATTCTCCAATTCTCTTGTTTGGACTATGTCTGCCAACTATGAGCCAGGTTGAGTAATCATAGCATTGCCAGCCTCGAAAAGGTCATAAATTGTGAGTTAGGCCCTGCTGAATCACAAGACTTAAGGAAGTATTAGCATCTCTTTTTAACCATTTGTTGCCTTAGCCCTTTGGCTACACGTAGTTTTACGCCCTTCTGCAAAGCTAGTACACTTAAAATTTTGAAGGTGTTCCCATAAATCCTTGAAGCTTCAATCCTTCAAGTTTTTTCTTGACTCCTTTCTCTTGATCTGTATGTAGTCTTTCTCTCTCTCACACATACAGCCCATGTCTTTATTTACTTCAGTCACTCAGAGAGAGGACACCAGATCAGTTGATGGCTTTGGAGAGGGAGGAGATTTCTGGTATCCTGGAGTATTCTCATCTGTGCAGGAAACCTTTATTATTTTGCCAGTTAAAACAACTTTTACTATAATTTTGTGTCCGCTTTGGCTGGTACATATCTAGAATTTTGAATCTATAATCTTTGTGGGCTTATCTTGTAAGAAATATGTCAAGAATCAGTAGTAGTTGTTTCATTGCCTAGGAAGTTCAGGAAAAAGGCTTCCATTTCTGCAGAGGTGAAGCAGGAAGTCTGCAGCAGAAGTCAAGGGAAAAACCATCAGCTTGGCCCTTTGAGCTGGGGTGGGCTGGAGGACATCTGAGTCCAGGGTCAATCAGACCCCTCAGTCTGTGAGGATGATTTACCCTGACATCGTGGAAGGCTGTGGCTGTATGTATGGATAAATGTGTGTGTATGTTAATTTACAAACTCATTAATTCAAGTGAGCCCCTCCCTTTTTTTACACCATTTATTCCTCTGCTTTTAAGCTGATTTGTGCTCGTTAATTGCTCTTGTACTTTTGGCAGCTAAGGTGCCTTTTGTGCAGGGCAACCTGATTCTGTTTTCTATCTAATCTATGACTTGGTTTGCATTTTGTTGATATTATGAAGTAGTTTTCTGCAGTGACCTATGATGACCTCCTCCTCCCAGCATTTTATAGCTTTGAAATTTTCTGCCAATATCTAGTTTATTTAATCTGGCAAAAGTGTGTCTGATAGGCTTGTCCTTCCTTTCTACTTGGCTGCAATAGGAGATATATATTTTGTGCTGCTGTCATAACTTGTGGTTCGTTTATTGATAACTTCTCCTTAAAACCTCTGTGTCTTGCATGCATGCTCACAAACACGCTCACTTTTTTCTCACTGGGAAATATAAAATGCATTTCTGAAAGGCAGCTCAGAAGTGTTTGTGGACTCAGCCCAAAGGTAGGCAGCAGGCAGCTTGTTTCCCACCCAAACCCTGAGCTTTGCTCTGCATTCCAGTGCTGTGCCGTGTGTTTGTCGTCCGAGCGCAGACACATGTTCAGTCTAGCAGCTCCTCTTTCAGCCAACGTTTGAGCAGCGGTTAAAAGAAGATGCACTCATGTGGAAAATCCTGGCAGCAGGCACCCTGGATTGTGTTACAGCAGCTGTCCTCAATGGGAAGGCATTGATGTTTACAGTGTGTGTTTTTCCATGGAATTTTGTTTGTCTGCCGTATATATACAACGCAGGCTATTCTTCTCTGTGATGTGTTTTTCAGGGCTTTATACACAGTGGTAGTATTTGTATATTAAAGAGGAATGCAGATGCAAGGCAGACATGAGCTTGGAAACATTCAAAATTAAAACGTCTGATATGTAGTAACTTAGATTAATCAGCATCTTTGAAACAAAAAAAGGGGGGGGGCAGTAAAAAGCCTTACTGATCTGAAACATGCAGTCTTCAGCATAATACTGAAAACTCTTGGTAAAAATAGTAAATGTCTTTTCAAAGAACCTAGGAATTAGCAAATGAATCCGTACATTCTTTTTAATCTTTTTAATTCTTTTTTGCATGGAGCCTCAAGGTGGTGGTGTAATCAGAATTACAAATGGTTTAACTGACAGTAACAATGTTGGATGTCTTGATACTGGATGAAAAACCCTCCTTGCATTCTTTTTACAAAAATGTAAATGTAATGTGGTATCACTTTTTCATAGATATTTTTAGTGGATTTGTCATTTCAGCACCTAGGCCATAACTGGCACAAGTATAGGATGATGTCACTTCTGTTCTGTCATACTTCTATTTATTTTTAGGGGAGGAAATATTTTCTGGATCTTTTTCACTTATTGAGGTCATGGAATCCTTAAGGTTGGAAAAGACCTCCAAGATCATTAAGCCCAACCTTAGACCAATTATCACCATGCCAACTCAAGCCTCAGTGCTAAGTGCCATGTCCAGTTGTTTCTTGAACACCTCCAGGGACAGTGACTCCACCACTTCCCTGGGCAGCCCATTCCAATGCTTAACCATGCTTTCAGTGAAGAATTTCTTCCTGATGTCCAGCCTGAACCTCCCCTGCCACAGGTGAGGCCATGTCCTCTCTCCCAGTCATCCAGTACCTGGCAGAAGAGACCAGGCCCCACGTAGTTACACTCTCTTTTCAGGCAGCTGTAGAGAGTGAAAATGTCTTGCCTCCAGCACTAAATATCCCCATCTCCCTCCACCATTCCTCGTAGGATGTCTTCTAGACCCTTCCCCAGCTCTGTTGCCCTTCTCTAGATTCTTGCCAGCCCCTCAATATCTTTCTTGCAGCGAGGGGCCCAGAACTGGAAACAGCACTCCAAGTGTGGCCTCACCACACCAGCTGGCCACGCTATGGCTGCAACAGGAGATGCATATTTTGTACAGGATGCCCTCAGCGTTCTTGCCCCCCTGGGCACTGCTGGCTCATGTTCAGCTGCTGTCAGCAGCACCCCCAGGTCGTTTCTGCCCAGCAGGGTCCCAGCCCCTGTGCCCCAGCCTGTGGCCCTGTCTGGGGCTGTTGTGCCCAAGGCCAGGCCCCGGCCCTTGGCCTGGCTGACCCTCACACAGCCGGGCCTCAGCCATCGCTCCAGCCTGCCCAGATCCCTCTGCAGAGCCTTCCTGCCCTGCAGCAGATCAGCACTGCCAGCCAGCCTGGTGTGTCTGCAGCTGACTGAGGCTGCTCCATCCCCTCATCCAGATCACTGAGAAAGAGATCAAACAGGGCTGGGCCCAGCACTGAGCCCTGGGGAGCACCCCTGGTGACCATACCCCAGCTAGATAGAACTCCTATTTCCCACCGCTTTCTGGACCTGGCCATCCAGCCAGTTGTTATCAAGCAAAGGGTGCACCTGTCTAAGCCATGGGTCCCAGATTCTACAGAAGAAAGCCATGGCAGATGTACCAAAGGCTTTACTGAAATCCAGGTAGACAAGATCCACAGTGGGCCTTGCATTGTTTTCCAAAGCCATAGTTCAGTGAAATGCTTTGATGTGCTTGCTCAAAGTTAGGTAGCTGTTGGCTTGTGAAGGATTTAAGCACTAGCTTAATTGGGATTTAGAGTATCAAATGATTTGTAGCTTATGGATAAGAAAACACTATTTTTTTTCCCCTGGGCTCACGCCCATAACAGCTTGGATATGATTTAAGTCCAAAGCCATTTCTACATCTGTTTGACACCCTTTGATCATTGCATGACCTGTCTGTCCTAACAGCACCATTGTGCAATACAGTGGGGTGTGTAAAAGGAAAAGCACCTCAAGACAATCAGACCCTAATATTTTTAGATACTTAATGAATAAAGAGGAGCAGCGTAAAGCCTGTATGAAATTGAATAGGCATCACGAGCACCATGTAGTTTGTCTGAATATGTTTCTCTTAGCTGAAGAAATATCTGCCTCTGGGCTGCATCACTTGCTGTTTTGCTCTTATGATAGGACGTAGATAGAAATCTGAAGTCAAGTACTTTAGCTGCTCTTTGGCAATAGATGCTCTGAAAAAAATTGCACAACAGTATTTTAAGTAGCATTTGGAGAGCCATGTTCAGTACTAGATGTACAATTGTGTTAGGTTTACAGAAAGAAATAGTGTCTTTGTGTACAGGTCAGCCAGCCTCTAGAGTCTTCCCAGAGACAAAATCACAGCCAGACACTTGCAGTCTGGCATAATTAATGAAGATCATAAAAAAAATCCCACGCAAATAAAACACAGATTTTGTGACAGAGTCTGCTTTAGCTTTTTATGTGAAGTTAGTATTCAGTACTGAGACCTTGGTTCAGATGCTGAGATAGTTCATCTGAACAAATTACTGTGTTCTACAATGAGATGGTCTCTACCTGTACTTCAAGGAGCTTCAGTTTCAATTATTTCCTAGCTTTCTGCTGGGGAAAAAAGCCTCAAATTTTAGTTAAACAAAAACTGTATTTTTAAGGAAAAGACCACGCAAGTGTAGCCAAACCTTCACATCTATTCCAAGTGTTTATCAAAGACATGTATTGTCAGCAGGAGGCTCTTACTGCTCTGTGGCTGTAACAAAGCCCAGAAAAGTGGAAGGTGTAAAGGGCTGCAGTTCAGACAGTCTTCCTTAGGCATAAAAAATAATTTATTTTTACTAGTACCTCACACAGTCAAACAGTCATAGTTCGTTTCAGCCAAGTCTTCCTTCTCTTTGATCTCCGTGCTGCCTGCTATTATAAGATACTGAATTAGCACCGCCTCCCTCAGGCTGTCTCAGAAGTTTACAGATGCAAACTTTCAAAACAGTCTATGTTCAGCTGGTTTCTCCTTACTCCCTAACATGGCAAAGCAGAGTTCACAAAAGAGAAAAACAGTTTTGAAAAACACTTATATATAATCACTCATTTGTTTTTAAAAATCTTTCCCAAAGGAATATTGTTTACCCTTTCATATTGAGCTATGATGAAAGCAAAGTCCCTTTGCAGGTTGCATTTATGGTAGGACATTTATGTATAGGCACTGCTAAAAGTGATGGTGGTTTCTAAAGTATTCAAGGTAATTTATTTGTGTGTTTGTGTTTTTGGTGGTGTACTTGTGTGGCTGTACCCTGTGCCATCAGCTTTGGCTGAAGCACTAGCTCAGCAAGAGGAACATTGTGTGGAAAATCAGACCTGTGTGGAATTGCATGTTGACATTTTCACCAAATTGCTTCCTTTTTTTAGTTTCTCTTACTAAAATTATCAAAGATGTAACCACAGAGCCTCTTTTACAAAGTGCAGATCCATACTGCTGTCAGTTTTCATTGCATTTCTCATATGTGTTGTGGCCTTGAAAGCAATTGCACTATAAATAATGGAATTCCAGTTAGGGAGTTTGGTTAAAAAAAGATAAGTAAAAATCTTTAATTTTATTTTCAGAGAGAAAAGTTGCTGCCTTTTCCATTCCTTATTCTGGGATTTGAAACAAACTAAAGTAATAGCTTGAAAGCTTTTCAGTTTCCTGAAAGCTTTTCAGTTTCCTTTCATTACCAAGGACACTTCTGAATTCTATTGCTAAACCATCTAATCTTTAAAGTTCTGTGAGTGTAGGCAACTGTGAGGGAAGCTGCATAATTCAGTGGTGAAGTCATGCTTGATTCATTGACCATTATTTATTATACAATAATTTCTGTAGTTCCTAAGGATGATAATCCTAGCAATAGGCACTGATGGGAAGTCAGCAGTCTTGGACCAGAAATGAGATGATCAGCACTGCATACTAGAGTAAAATCTGGTAGAAGATAATCCATTGAGAAATACTGTATTTAACACAGACTGCCTTTTTTAAGAAATGGGCCTAAAGACCTTTTAGAGATTATTTTTTATCAATTCATTAAAAAAAAAGTTTAAAAGTTATAATTAATTTTTGTTTCTTTACTATTGGTGGGTATGTTTTTTGACAGTATTTTCTTTTTTTTTTTTTCTTCCTGCTCTTCTCAACTCTTCTTTTTTTGCTTCATTAATGTAATTTAACTAAAACATACTCAGGAAATTTCAAGTGTGTGGTGCAGACGGCTGATACATGCTTCCTACACTCAGCTTTTCTGTATCTCAGTAGTGTAACCTGTGTATTCCTGTCCTTCAACCCTTCTTAGCTGGTAATCTGTGGCTCCAAGTAGTGACAACCTGTATTGTGTCCTGGAGAAGATGACAAACAACAGCTGGAGACTGATTTGGGAACAACTGCATTTATTTTCATTTGAAACATGATCTGTGCCTCCTCCCCCTCTCCTTTCTCCCCACCCTGTGTTTTGAATAGAGCACTCAGGGAAGGGAAGGAGAAAAGAAAAGTTTGGCTGACACTTGTTTGCCTTGGGTTTAGTTCAGCAGCATCTGTGGCCTCAGCAGAGCTGGTTGGTAGCTCGGTGCTGCAGAGCAGGGAGGTGTGTTTTGTGTGCTGCAGGGCAGGCGACATTTAAACCCATATTCAGTGGTGGCATTCCTTTGGTCCGAGAGAGGAGGTGGGTAGCTCCTGGCTTCATGGAAGCCACTGGGGGTTTTGCCAGAAATTTGAGCAGGCCTTAGATTTTATGCAGAGTTTGCAGCATTGTTTGGTTGCCAGGATTTGTCCCAAGCTGTAACCTTATGTGCCAGCCCTGTCTTTAGTTGCTGCTTTGCTCTGTGTTCGATGGTGTTGTCAGAACCTGGTGCCTGAGTGGAAATGGTGCTAGTCTACACAGGAGCTGTGTGCTTGGGATTGTGTGTTTTAAACTGACCTGAAAGCAGTGCCCTGTGAATTGCTTCAGTACCAAAGCTGTGATTGAAATTGAACGTGCCAGAAAACAGCCCAACAGCTGTCACTAGATAATAAATTGTGCTGCAGGAAGGGCAGGTTGATTGGTGGGCTAGAAGTGCAGGTACACATGATGGATGTGGTTCTTAGAAAACCAGCCTGTAGAAAGCTGGATATGAAGACACAGACCAAAATAAAAAGCTTCATATACTCTCCTTAGGGACATGAGAAACATCTGACACATCCAATTTTCTGAGTCAGGACTTGGCATGGTGTAATTCCATGCAAGGCAGGGCACATTTGGAGTGCTTAGAAGCCTCAGAACAGGGCAGTTCAAAGATATGTCTCTATTCAACAGAGCATCAATAAAGTAAGGACTTCATGCTAAATTAGGAACGTATATGATCTAAGTACAGTTTTTATTCTTAGTAACTCTTCCAGTACCAGTTTGCCACAACTTCCTTAAAAATTACAGCAATTACAGTTCCATTTTTTCTCATGATACCTAAGTGGTATTCTAAGCTATCGATAGTTTTAAATCAGTATGTCTTAAAAAAATTTAAAATCTTTATAATAGAAAGTACTTGGAAAATTATACATGCCAGCTAAACACAAAGTTTCATGAAAAGGTTGCAATGCAGTACTGACCATGCACAGAGTGTTCATTCCAGTTGCTAAGCAGAGTGGAACTTTCTAGCACTTGGGAATGAAGATATAAAATTAAATTCAAATTGAAAAAATTTAATATAATGATTCATTTGAATGTGAAAAAGTAATCCAAAAATTATGAAAAGGAGCTTGTTTTTAACCTTTTAGTTAAAAATCTTAATTTGACAGATATTAAGTAAGTTTTTAAACAAAATTTGATTTCAGTTTTCCTTAAAAACTGTAGAATAAAAGTCTCATGATAGGAAATTGTGAACAATGCTCTTGTTTAATTTTAAGGAGAATATCCATTTTACTAACCTGTTACCTTCTCCTAGTGGAAAGCTATTGTAGAGCTTATCAAAGTACATTAAACCCTGAGAAAGAACTGACAGCAATGCTAAAAATTGTCCTGGATTACTTTACTGTGCATTTTGATGAACAATGATGTTTCCAATTTGTTTTGTAGTAGAATTGTATATTGTGGCCTCAGGCAGAGAGAATTGTACCTCAACTATATTACTGCTTCTCTCTTTTTCCTCTGACTGTTAAAGAGTTGTTGAGTCACCTGTGCCTGTTCCCGAACTTTTTCAGCACATGCAAGAGCTTTTCAAAACAGCATCCTCAAGTAGGAATAGATTTTATTTTGAAAATCTTATTTCCATTTTTTTTTTCTCTGAGGCACCTTTACATACTTTTTTGCTAGTATTTACCTCCATCGTTCTTTCTGGTTTGAGTTCTGAAGTGGTATGTACATTTTGTAGGATATGTAGGTGTATGCTTAAGGTTAAGCACATTACAAATCATATCCTTACTGAGAAAACAACTTATGCATCTCCCTAAATCTAATTAAAGTTAATGGGATTGTTTACATGCTTAGAATTAAGCACATTCTTGACTATTTTTCTGAACTGCTATGATACAGTATTCTAGTCATTTATGGAAGCTGAAAGGAATAAATAATTTGCTGCTGTAAATGTCTCATAATTGTGGTTAACTCTTCTCCATGAAGGAAACAGTGTGATGTACAGTATATGCCTGGTTTAGCAGAGATTAAGAATGCTTTTATTGCAAGGGAGAAACCAGATTGATTTGGTTTTATTTGTCTTTTTTGTTGTTGCTTTGGAAAGATAAAAAAATCAGGTTTAATTTAAATGCTGACTTAAAACCAACCAAAAACCATCTGTGATGTTTACAAAATAATTAACTTCTGCAAGTTATTCTGAACTGGAGCTCTGCTAGTTCACAGTCTGAGCAGTTCAGAACTGGTGCACTGACCGTTGAATTGAAGACAAGCAAATCAAAGGCGCTTTTCCTGTCACACATACTTGTGTTAATCCTACTACAAGAGACCAAGCAGAGACGCAGTAGGTGTTAAGAATTGCTGAAAAGTTCAAAGTGTGCGTTCCCGGTAGGATGCGGTGACTCCAGGGTGCACTGCCTTTCAAAGGGTGATGTGGCAGCCTCGCAGAAAGGCTCTGCTCCTCTCTGCTGCCTAAACTACTCTCATATTTGGTAGGAAGGGAAAGCTGAAAGGGAATGACTAATAGCTGATGTGGCTACTGTACAGGCTCCTGAATAGTTTATTTTAACATATTCCACTGCAATCGCTTTATGAGCAATTCACACTTAACAGAAACCAAAGGAAGAAAACCCTTTAGATCATCTTGGCTGATACACTTGCCCGTACAAGATTGTGTCCTACTGTTTTGTTTTTTTTTTTTTTTTCTGGTGTCCATTTTTATCTGACTCAAGTGATAAAGCTTTCCCTAAGAGACTGTTTCACAGTCTAGTATATTTTGCTATTAGGAAATTTTCTGATGCTCTTTAAATTTAACTGATTAGGAAATTTTCTGATGCTCTGTAAATTTAACTTTGCTTAAATTCAAACCATTACAGTGAGATAAATTTCTAAGTATTTAAGCTAAGTAAGTTCCTAGAGTTAAGGAATAGGAACTTTAGCTAAGTAAGTTCCTATTGCTGTCCTTGGCAGTTGACACAATTCAGGTACCTGTAAGTCTCATAATTATGCTATTAAAGAAACAGTGTTACCGCATACATTTTCTTTCACAAAAAATCCCCAAACCACACAACAAATATAATATACAAAAATAATCCCCTGCAAACACCAAAAAAACCCCTCCCAAAACCACTTGAATGTTCATCAACCTGGAGTTTTTCCATTCTAACTGTGTAAAAATTTGTGGTGAAACCCCATGTTTATAACAGCTTCTGGCTCGGCTATGTAGCCTATGCTGTTTATTTTAAAGGTAACAGTGTACACTGAAATACAGAAGACACGTGAAGCTGCAGGCAGGGGCGGTTTGGTTTGTGGAGGTTTTGTTATTCAGGAGTGTTTTTAATCACGCATTGGGCTGTTTAGTTTTCTTCCAGATGTTAAAAGGGATTCCAGCTCTTTACAATACCCTGCTAACTCTGCAGAGCTGGCATATTCCCAGTTTTGGGAGATTTACATAGACTCTGCAGCGTCTCTGACTTGAGGTATGGAGGAAGTGAAGGAGAAGGGGTAAAACAAACATTTGTTGACACTGCTATTAACTCAGTGGGAATCCTGCAGATAGCCTCAAACCATCAGCCGTGCCATCTCACTGTATCTAGGACACAGGCATACAGGGAGCCAGGTGCAGTTACAAAACTGTCTTATGTTCAACCCCCGGCTGCAGGAGAATGCAACATGTGCGAAATGATGCTGTGGAATCTGATAGGTCTCTAATACAGATCCAAAGTAACAGACACAGGATTCACAGCACTTGCATTAGCCCCCATGAATGCCTCTTGCCTGTGCAAATTGCAGGGATGTATAGCTGGTCCTGGCCTGGCAGCCTAGCCTTTGGAGGTACCCTTTTGCACCCTTTGGCATGACTGTGAATAGATAAAAGTGTGTGCAGTTGTATTTTGTAGTTGCTTTGTAGGAGAACTCCTTTAAAATGCTCTTGAAGCCACAGGTCTGGCTTCCTTCTGCTGTGCTTGGTCTTTTTAAAATACACACCTCTGTGCCTAATAGAGACCCAGCATTGTGTTTCCTTGATAGAGGAGTTAGGAAGAGATAGTTGTGGAGTCCTAAGAAAGAGTGAGGGGCTGATAAGAGCCCTGGAGTTAGAAGGCTGATGTGATAGTGTGTCCCTGCTGCCTCTCTTCCAATTACTGGCTGAAATGGCTCATCTTAATGAAAAACTTCCTGGCAGCTGTGGATAACCTTCAAGGTTGTAGTGCCTCATTTTGATTACCATTTTCCTACAGTCTGCTATTAACAATGTATCTCATTACCAAATGAAAAGCTTTGTCTTCCAAAGTTAGACTTATAAAAAGTGTTACACTCCATATTCTGAAATGTCTTTGGATAAACTTTTCCCTTTCCTTTTATTTTTTTTTTGGTTTTGTTTTGCTTTTTTTTTTTTTGTTTTTTTTTGCTATGTGTTTATCCACTACATCTTGTGGAATTGTTGTGCTTAATTTAGATAATTGACTTTACAAGAGCTCGTTTATACCCGTATATGCTTTACACACATTATCTTTTCATGGAAAAAGCTTGGTTCAGAAAGCTTCTTGCAGCTGCTGTGTAAGTAGAATATTGTAGAATTGCTGGAATGTTCTCCATCTGAGATGCCACAGCTGATAGCAAGGCCCTGTTGCTTCTTTGGGAAGATATGTTGAATCAGCATTGCAGTTAAACATGGTGAATGGACCTTGTCATTTCAGGTAGCATTTGTTACAGGAGTCTTGAAAGCACTGCTGGGGTTAAGCATCTGTAAGTACTTTTATCATAAACCCTTATTTTTATAGCCTTATAGCTTGACTATAGAAATTTGCCTTCGGCAAGAATTTGGCACACAGGCCACTGTCACCACAAGAGTCAGTTGTATATTTATTATCATCTTCTTCTTAAATCTTATTCATTTTAATTAGAGATGGGCTTGTGCTGCAGAATTTGGATCCAAATCTTAAACTCTTCTTTCCCAGGTTGAGAGGATGTATAGAGTTGACACTTATTTTTGGGCCTGTCTTTTGTTTTAATTTAACTGGCAACAGTTAGGCAGTGATTTAGTCTTACTGTTACTATTTTCTTTCAATGAACAAGCTTTTTATTGTCAGTGTCCTTTCTTCCCATTTAGAATGATTTCTAGAGAAATGCTCGATTTCTTTTTTAGTATTGTATTTTGCAAAAAAATCAAATGGCTTCTAGCTTTTGTTTTGTTTGGAAGAGAATGAAAAGTTGGAAGGCGATGTTGCAATTTTGATTTGACTTCCTGGGTAAACACTAATCTGTACAGCTCATATTAATAGCTCTGTAACTCCTGGGGGTCTGAGTAATGACTTTTAGCTCTGGCTATCTCTGAAAGTGAGGTCAGGCCTCTCAGGGGGATTACAGGGCTGTGGTTTATCTAGAAGAAGAAGAAGACACCAAGGCCAGAGCTAATATGCCATGTATTGGATAGGTCTTGCATCTTTAATTACTGCTTAATTGCTGTATAAAAGACAGTCTTCCATAAATGTGCAGCCCTTGGCTGCAGGTCATGGCAGTTGGTAACTGTGGTTATGTGACTGGGATGTTGTACAATAATGTGTTTGGTGTGGCCAAGCACTTCAGAGTAGAGAGATTTGAAGAAATTAAAAGATTGCTTTCCCATCATGACTCATGTTAAAGAAGAAAAGATTACAAGTGCATACAGAGCCAAGCATCTCCTAAATATTTTGGGCTTGTGTTATCTGGGGTTTTTTTGCTGCAGGGGGTTAGATTAATTTTGCAGAATTAAGTGATCACTTTGATATGAATGGTTACTCTCAAAGTCACATTCCAAACCTGTTTACTCATGCATAGTACAAGCACAGCATTTCTTCTGTTGAGCATTCTCTTCAATACATACTCAGTCCGATGGGACAAAAAAATGAGTCTGATCCCTTGTGTATAGGCATAGAGTGGCAGAACCAGTAATACTGTGCTACCAACAAACACTTAAAACTATCAGTTGTGAAATGTGTTATTTTTGGGACATAAGGTAGATGAAAACAGGTAAGTTATTATTATAACTATCAATATTATATCTCTTGCTTCAAGAGATATCATCAAGAGGGCTAATGACACTTTGTGCAGTGCTGTACTCATGTCCATAGTTAATGTGTATTTTCATGAACACTGCAGCAGTTTTTCTGCTGGGACTATAAGTCACATTTTTTCCATGATAGTTTGGATGCCAGTAGCTGACAGGCATAAAAATCCCTCCTGTTTGTTCATTGGTTTGAGTTTTGTACGTGTTTCCACTGACCCACTAGGTATGTGTGAGTGGTGTTTAGCTGAGGTTACAGAAGTGAACAAGAATTCCCTAAACACTGATCAATGGGCAAGTGGTGTTGGCTGGATAAAGAGCGAAAAAGGAAGAGTTACATTGGCTCCTGAGTTATGGGGATGTGCTTTGTCAACTTCTCCTTTTCAAGGGCGCTGCTTGGGTTAGTAAGTATCTGATTTCACCTGGTGGTGAAGTGAGCTTCTACCTACTGGCTTTTCTGGTGTACTGCTTCTGTTTTACACACAGATCAAGTTTATCCTGACGTAATAGGAATAGTTTTCTTGCAATCAATAGGTGACTAAATTTAGGTTAAGGTGTGGATCACACTTTCCTGTCAAACCAGCATTTTCTCCTACTGTATTGTTCACTTTCAATACGGCTGTGGAATTCCCAGTGTATGTATAAATATAGAGTTTAAAAAATAACCCCATCGGGTGTAGAAAAGCTAGTGACTAAAAGAAAAAAACTTAGGAACTTAGAAAAAGTGCAAACTTGAGTCAATATTTCACATGTTACTGTTGCATGGAAGAATTCTTGGAAGAGATTAGACAAGAGTAAATATTAGTTCCAGTGCTCAGCAAGAGGAGCTATCCTTATGACAACTAATGAAGCATTTTGCCCAGATGTAGTGGTAGTTTTGTCAAAACAAGTGCTAGTTTTGACATTTCACAATATCAACCTTGCTGCATAAAGTGTCTATATATCTGAACTTGATAGGTTTCTACAATAGTGACAGTTGAGTCAAACTGTATAAACTAAATACTGCAACCAATGTGCATGTGATCAAAGATGACTGGTCTTGGATAATGTAGCACTGGATTAATGCTGAGTTGTTTTGTGTTACTGTTCCTGTCATTTTCTTTTTTAAGAGAATGCATGTTGCTCTTTTATATCTTTCTCACTACTCTGATTGTAATATATAATACTTTTATCTCTAGTTTCAAAATGCAATGTCAAGTGCACTTGGACTTGAATATCTTATACATACATATGCATTTCCTGGCTGAATTCAGTCTTCCTGTGCAAGAAGAATAAACATTTTAGCATTTGTAGAGACAGTCCAAAAGCCTAAAATTGTGTAGAGCTAGCCAAAAAAGAAGCCCATGTAGCTGTGGTGCACAAAGTAGTCCAAAACACAAAAACCCCCCTACAACATTATCTGAATAACAGAGACCAGTATGTAGGTGGTGTTCAGTGTCCTAACAGCTAATTGTGCTTAAATCTCATGGGATAGCAAAAGGTTATGTTAAAATACTTCTTTTCTTCCTTTTAAAAACCAATCTTCTCCTCCAAGCAAGGAAGTAACATAGTTCCTTACTGTGAATGTTGCCTTAAAACAATGTGTACCAAAACATATATTGCCACACTAAATTTTGGTAATCATAATGTTATTAATAAATATTGCTCTAAGAACTTCAGTTAAAATATCATTGTTACCAAAATGTTTGTGCTTTTCTCAGAGTGAGCTGTTTACCAGCTTACCGTCCCTCTTTTTCATGTTGCCTAACACTGAGTGAAAGTTGACTGAAAATATTGTAAAGAAAAGCAAAAAGCCCCACTGGAGATTTGCAGTTTTGTTTGGAGCGCAACTTCACTGTCAAGGACAGCCTCTCCTTAGGCTGTACTCTTCATGTGAGACCACCAAAATGCTGACAGAGCTGTCTAGTGAGTTTTAAAGCCATTGTGAGCCTGAGTGAGCAGTACAAACTCTTCATTTTCTAGAAAAGAATATTTAAAAAAATCTGTACTGCATGTTCAGTATACCTCCTCCAGATTGTAACTACATGTGGCCTGTGCTGGTGTTACTTTTCAGTCAGCTAATCTTGATGTACAGCCAAAGAGTTCAATCCCATGTTCATTACCAGCTGGACAGAGAGAGGATGTTGTACATGGAGCAATGTTTGCTTTACACGCACAGAGGCATTGCCAGCTTTCACAGTATCTTGTTTTACTGTACTTGAATGTTGCAAAGATTCTCTTATCTGTTGTTGTATTGAGGAGGTTGTTTATTACTTGGGGACATGAGTTTATGATGGTGGCTAGCAAAACAGAGTTGCCTAAAGGAGGGCAACTAGGTTGGTGAGGGACTTGGAACACAAGCCCTGTGAGGAACAATTGAAGGAGCTGGGGTTTAGCCTGGAAAAAAGGAGATTTAGAGGTGACCTTACCACTCTGTACAACTCCCTCAAAGGTGGCTGTAGCCAGGTGGGGGCTGGTCTCGTTCACCAGGCCACAACTGACAAAACGAGAGGTCACAGTCTCAAACTGCATCAAGGGAAATACAGGTTGGATATTAGGAAAAAGTTTTTTACAGAAAGGTTGATAAAGTTCTGGAATGGTCTGCCCAGGGAGGTGCTGGAGTCACCATTCCTGGATGTGTTTAAGAAAAGCCTGGATGTGGCACTTGTGCCATGGTTTAGTTGAGGTGTTAGGGCATGGGTTGGACTCTATGATCTTGAAGGTCTTTTCCAACCTAATCATTCTGTGAATTCTGTACATTCCATGAATTCTGTCAATGCAGTGCATTTTGGGTTTGTTGCTAGGTTCTTCCATGCTTTAGTGTCTTTTGCATAGCCTTGTTCCCCATTTGAGAGAAAACTGCTAAATTATATATAGAAATGAAATAGCAATGGTGAATTGTTCACCTATGTCCTATCAAGGTGATTTTCCTTCCTCTTCATTGGCACTGCATGTACATTTAAAATCCTTGAAAATAAAAAATGTAGGTCTGCTTTTCAGAAGAACAAATTAAATGACACAATTTTCTTCAGATTTTCACAGCGAAAGACCATAAAATTAATTAAAATTTATTTTTATTCTAATAGTCACGGATTTGCATTCAAATAAATGGAAATTATCCTCTGTGCTGTGCTTTTCATTTTGCATAAAGGACATGCCAACTAGACTCTACTGGGAATATTTTTATCCCCAAGGTCTATGTTAATCCCTTCCTGCTAAAAGACACATTTCTGAAATATTTATCATAAACCTGCCATGCTGTTGTCACATTGTTCCTTTTGTGGTGTGAGCGGTTCTGGGACTTCTGCCAGCATTGTTCCTTCCATTCAAATAGGAAATTTGCTACAAAGTGTCTGGTTCTCAGATGAACAACACTGTGCTTGTTCATCAACCTGACTTTATTGATTCATAACCTAAATGTGTGATACCATGCAAAGTAGGAGTAGCCAGTATGTGGCCTGTCAGGTTTACTGACATTATATTTGCAAGTATAATTTTAATTGTATGTGTACATGGAGGAGGGGGAAGGGTTGATGATTTTAAACAGAAATTAGTTCTTTGAAATACTAAATTTGTGCTGCTTAATAAGTTTTACAAATAATAAGGGAAAAACTGCATGAGACTGACACTTTGATTTATGGCTGTTTTTTATCAGAAACTGTTACAGCATTAGCTCTTCTGCTGTCTTTGTTTTTGAGACTGAACAAGTGAGGAATATTTGTACATACTGAAAGAGAGGGTCTTAAATCTCTTGAACTTGCAGTGTGTTGAAAATACATTGAAACCTCTCCCTTAGAAGAGCCTGATTCTAGGAGGTTTCATTTATGAAATATGTTTCAATTGGTAAATTAAAAATAATGTTCCTTCAAACACTTCATTTGTGTGCAGCAGTTTTCAGATTTTTAATTTCTTACATGTTTTGTAACATTAATTAATTTTTTTACATATAAAAATGGTTTGAATACACTGCTCATTAGTCTCGTTGCATTTAACATGGAGTTCTATTTTAGCTTGGAGTATTCTGAGAATAGCAAGAATAATTTGATAATACTGTTTCCTCATGAAATCATTTAAAGTAGAAGTGTTTCCATTTCGGGATTCTGGAGTACTGTCTGGTTAAATTAGATGTTGCACTTGAATACATAATTAATGCAATACTTGAACCAAACTTTGACAGCTATTCTAAAATTATGACAAATTTGGGATTGTTTTTTAATATGTGCTAGAATCTACCTGCAGTATAGGTGCACTCTCCTTAAGAAATGGTTGTGTAGCATTTATATATAAAATTAAATTATTTCAATTCATTGAAGGAGAGAATTCCAAATTATATAAATAGGGGTATTTCTAATAGTGACTCAATCTTATTTACATCAACATGAAGTTCAGCACAAGTCATAGTGAAAATGAGAATCCTTTAAATTTTCAGTCCATGGAGCTATTGAGGTTACTGTGGTCAAGGTGCAGTTGTTAGTTTGCAGACCTAGGATACATCTGGATCAGACCACCATAATCCCTAATTCCAAGCACACAAAATCTGTGTGTTGGGAGACTCAGTAGCTCAAACCTACCTCAATCTGGACCTCCTTCCACTGTAGAGCTCCTGTCCTCCTGTGTGTTGTCCTAAGGAACTAACAAACCTCAAACTCTACTCTTTCCTTTCATCTGCCTTACATCAAATTTAGTTATTCTCTCATTTCTCACCAAATCATTCTGGCAGCTCTGGGCAACCTCGAATTCTTGGACTTCTCCTGTCTCTCTCCCCATTGCTTCTGATGAAAGAATTGGTTGCTGTTAATGCCACTGCTGTGCTGTTCCCAAAATACTGATTTGTACAGGACTTCTTATAAAGTCTTGATTTCTCTGTTTCTCATTAGCTATTAATATGGTAACAGACAATACTCATGGGCTATTTTTTTTTTTTTTTTAAAGTGGCTGATATAAATAAAAATAGCATCACCACCTGTTGAATGTTTTGATTTCTAAACTTTGTACTGTCAATATTGTAAGCCTATGCCGGAATCTGAAAGCCAAGTTGTTTTCTTTTCTGCTGTGTCATTGCTGGTGATAAATAAGGAATTATAACCAGGATCTGATATTAATACACCAAAAATAAAGTTCCAGACAGCCAACAATTGCATGGCTCTGAGTTATGATAAATAAAATCTATCATGGTATAATTATTACTACAAGCTTGTAACATTTGCCAAGTTATAGTGTTGGCAGAAGGTCTTTAACATTGCCTTAAGGAATGTAGCAGTATGGCCCCATTGTAACTCTGCTCTCTGTGTTGATTTAGGACATAGTCTTTTGTTCTTGGTTTGGACCAGCTTTCCTCAAAATTCCTTACTTAGTGGGTATCACCTCCTGGTAATGCTACAGGAAAAGCTCGGGTCATGCTTAGGTCATTGCTAAAACTATGAGCTAGTGTTTTCCAAGAAAAACACTGTAAACTCTGTTTTAAAGGGGGAATGTTATTGGATACAGTTAATTAAATTGTATTAGCTCTGCATCAGCTCTTCAGTCTGAGAGATTCACTTTCCTATATGTCTTCTGGATAGAGAGAAATCAGAGTGTTTGATTCCTGTCTTTGTTGGAATGTATTTTTGTATCAAGAGCAGCAAGGTACAACATTGCATCTAAGCATGGTGATCCTGATTTTGTTAGGCTTGCTTGCATTTCACTTCAGAGGTTGTCTGCTTTTGCCAGAAATTGTTAAGTTTATAATATGGCTGGAAGTACAACTGCAGTCATAATTATCTCCTGTCATTAGTGTTACACAACTGCTTAACTCCTGTGTGTGTTCACAGAGGTTGAAAGTACCCTGCTGGATGTACCAGCAGCCCTAGTTCAATAAAGCTTTAAAATCTTCTTAAATAATGATAAAGGAGCTGCTATATCACTGAAATGAAGTGCAAGCTTAAATACTTTTCTGAATGAGTAAGAGTCTGGGAAAAGTATGTGGTTAGCTGCAGCAGGATGTTACAGGAGGCTCTCAAGTACAAGGCATTTGTTTCAAGCATGTTCAAGGTGTCCTCATAAACTTGGAGTTATGCTTTTGGCAAAACAATAAATAATTTTCAAGAGGCAGTAGATGGCATATAAAACATTGGGTTTTTCATTAGAACACAATATAATGTGGTAAGACGTGCTTAAAAATACTGAGCTATTGGAAAGAAATTTCTTGACACACAAATCACTTTCCATTCTCTTAAGTGTTTGTTTCACTTTATAACTTAGGATTTCCAACCAAACCAATTTCCATATTCGATATTGTGTTTTACTATTGACTTTTTACATTGTTCTATGAATTTAAATCACTTGTAATATTCACTTAAGATAGACAGCTTGGCCTCTTCATTATGCAGCCAGCCATATTTTCAGATCAGTAGCACATATTTTTGATCATGGAGTGATTGTATGAAAATACTTGGAGGGTTCCAGGGTTTACCACTCTAGTGAACTCCTGTGAAATTAATCAAAATTAAAACACATTTTTCTGACATGCTGCATTATCTGCCTGTTCAGAAAGAAAAAATGATCAGAGTAAATACCTAAAACTAAAATTGTTAAGCCCCTATTTCCCAGCTTCTTGCTTTCAATAGAAAAAAAAAAAAGAAGTCTTATTGCTGTCTTTAAATTTGCTGGAGTCGTCATTCTATTTAGAGTCAGACAAGCCTGAGGTCTAAAGTTACATGAATTTGGTCAAAGTGACCCTGAATTCTTGACTGTAAACACCATAAATCTTCCCTGCAATAATTAGTTTCACATTGTAAAGGCCATGCTGTGAAGGGTAATCCCTCATGCAACAAGTTAAGTTTCTAATTTGTTTTCCATAGCACAATGAATTCCAAAAGCTTTCACCATGTTTTTAGTGAGTCATTTATCAGCTTCATAATAAAGCTTAGAGGGGACATCACAGATCATCTGCAGCAGAAACCAAGTTGTGTATTTCACTATAGCAGAGTAGGTAAGAGTGCCCTAGGGCTACAGTGTTTAATATTATTTATTTTTTGCTTTCAGCATTCACTTTGTTTTATAAAATTTTTAACTGAAAAAGCTTTCTGAAAAGTAATCAAAATCTGTAAGCTGAATCCAGAGATTCAGTTTCTCAAATTTGCATACAGAGAGTATATCAAACAGGTTTTATTAATGTGCCATACATATTGCTGTATTGAATTATGACTTCACACTGTTGCAAAGGCTCTCCCAGCACAGGGAAATAGCAACACTGACCCAGCTAACTGTTCCGTGCCTAAGGTACACAAGTACAGAAGGTGCTGTCTTTGTTCTATCATGTGTTTTTCAAAAATGGTCTTTTACAGTTTTTCCTAGTGTAGAGTACTACATTTTGCATATTGATGTTTTATAGAGTAATAAAATATTTGGCATAATTCCTCTCCAAGTAGGGTTTTATTAATTGGTTTGACAGCAGTGGGGTATATCCCTAGAGTAAGCATTTGAAGTCCAGCTTTTAAAGTACTGCTAAACTCAGTAATATTTTCATCCCATCTTGATTCCGGTGAGAGTCTTTTACAGTTTTTCTCAGGTTCATTTGGTCTTTAGATTTTTTGGGGCGGTGTTGGTTGAATACATATTTTTTATATGTTTTTATGTTTTTGTGGACACTGGATTTGGAGAAAATGTATCAGGTACTTTAGACTCAAGTGTCCCTTCAAACATAGTTTTGCTTCTATAGTGAAGCAAAATTGATTCAGCCAAATAGCTAAAAAAAAAAGTAATCAAAAGTCAGCAATAATTATGCTGTACCTTTTTTAAGGACAACTTGGTTAGGTCAAAAAATAACTTCCTATCATGCTGAGAGTTTAGCTTAGCGTAAAACAGCATGCTAAAAATGTTTCTAGGACAAGCCTGTTGAATGCCAGACAGGCACGTAGATCATCTCTGCAGTGAATGGTGACTTGTTCTCTTCCAAGTTTCATCCAGGCACAGAGACCATCTCTTAAATATGTGCTTCTGTTCCAGATGCTCTGCTAAAAAAATACACTATCCTGAGGTAACTTATGTTGGGGATTATTAAACCCATAAAATAAATGGGTTATTAAGGGTTATGCTTCACCTGGTTCCTTCTTTCTCTGCATTTTTCAAAGAAAATGTGCAACTAAACCTGTACCATGAAACTGTCATATTAGACAAGGCAAAGTACCCAAAGACAGTACCCTTGAGAAATGCTTTGTGGGTTTTTGCAATGATTCTGTGAGCAGGCTGTTCCCTAGAGTAACAGACCTTCCTCTGATGGCATTCTAACTCAAGAGCTTTTTTTATTGCTCAGGTGACTTGGTTGTGAAAAGAAAATCTGTTCTGCCTAACAGTTACCCACTGTCAGTGACCATTATTTTCTTACCAGTTGTATTTTCAAAACAGATGGAGATACGTAGAAGTGGTGCTGCCAGGTGAGGCAGTGTTGAGGAATGTGTGGGGCTTGTGACCTGGAGTTGAACAGGCAGAGATCTTTGGGACATCCAGAGGCTGTTGTATTTTCTCTGGCTGTGTAGGGTCAGGTGGAAGGGCTGGAGTTGAATGTAAAAGCTCCTTTAAGGTTGAGCACTGATGATCAGAAGTTTGATACACAGATTTCAGTGCTTTTGAGAATCAGGGCTTCATTAGGAGGGGTGGCTGCTTAATGTTGGTTATTGTGAGCATTCAGTGATCATATCAGTGATTCATTCACTGAATCAAGAGCGCATACCCTCATTCTGTATTGTAGGCCTCCTCACTCTCTATGCATTACTAGTTTTATCTCCATTAATATTGTCACCCCAGCATGAAGAATTCTTTCAGAATTAACTAAGTGTATCAAACAAATCCAGACTAAAAATTCAAGACCTTCTAAAGTCCATTTAAGACTTCCCCTAAATTACACTTCCTTACTGCAAGAGTTGAACACTTACAAGCTCTGCTGGCTTCCCCTTGGAGGTCTGTAGTACAGCCCAGGTGTCTCAGTTTGTGCATCCACAATTTAGGGCTGTAACCCAAAAATTGTATTGGAATGTTGTCAAGCTCGGTGTTGTGAAGATAGAGAGGAAATGGAGTTTTCTTGGATGAATATATAATCTTGCCTCAAAGTTATATATTCTGATGAGTGTAGTTAGACTTTTCCTTCTTCTGTAATTCTCTGCCTCATTCTGTAGATAACAAGTAGTTAACAAATAATGGTCACTGAACAAGTCTGGTGAGTTCATGTGTTGTTCATCCCTGCTGCAAGGGTTTTGTTGGGTGGGCCATGATAACTGTTACCTTTTGAGCCCTTAATCCTTGAGATAATATGAGTTAAAATATTTTTCTTAGCTCATAGTAGGTATGCTGTACAGATATTTACCTGTACAGGGACCTTCTTTTTAGTGAGGTGATTTATCTTATTGTGAGTATAAGCCCTGCTGAATTTTGGGCTGTTGCTTTCAAGCTTCTCTAGTGTCCCTACATTTTTCATAACAGCATTGGTTGAGTTTTTACTTTAGGCATGGAACAGTTGCTCTCATCCTCTTGTGAGCTCTAACACTGACTCCTTATCTCCTGTTCACCCTTGTGTTCCATGAGGACTGCTCTCTACTCAGGCCTCATACTGCACCTTCAGCTTCCTTCCTCGCTGGTGTGAAAGCCTAGAGATGTTGTCCCACACACATCTCCGTGTGTGTTCTTCAGAAGCTTTCCAGTTTGGGCATGGACTGTTTGAAAAACTACCTAAGTCTTTTTAAATCACACGTTCCATGCTGAAAAAGCCCCAACAAAGACAATCCTGTTGACTCAGTCTGAGGTCTAGAATTCGGAGTTCAAAGGTCTCCTAAGAAACTTGGTCAGGGCTTTCCAGGAAACAACATACCTTTTCCTACTGGCAATGAAGGTAATTCCCTACTGCTCACAGAATGTCATTTAAATTACTCAGAGGCTTTTGGCTTGTTTGTGATTGCCTCTTGATGAAGATTAGCTTCAGCTATAGATTTGGGAAAATTTTCACAGAAAAGTTCAGTCATTAGACTAGTCAGCAATTTGTTGTGAACTTCTGAGGGGAGAGCTATCACAAAAGAAACTGGCTCTTCTTCAAAAAAGCTTTTACAACACAGTCTGTTTTGATCTATTGCTGCACTAAAAAAAAAGTGGGGAAAAAAGATCAGAGATAGTTAAAAAGTCCCTGACAAGTTTTTTACTTTTTTTAAAATAAAGAGACCTTTCATGTTCAGGCACACTTTGTAATGAAGTACAAGCAAACCTATCTTGGAATTTTCAAACCAACTTTTAAAGTGCTTTGATTAACTAAAACTGGAGCATTGTTACATTTTTATTTGAAAATCCTCTTTTGATTCCTTTTCCTCCCCCACTCTGTCTTCTGGGATGGGAACAATTTCTGAAATCATATATGTTTTCACAGAACAGAAAGATTATCTTTCATTCAGCTCTTGAATCTGTTCACTAGCTGAGGATCTGCCTTGTGCACTTCCATGAGCCCCTTGAAGTGTGAACCTGATATTCTGTTGAAGTGTGGGTTGCTGTATCATTTTCAAAGACAGCAGAGATCTGGGGTCACTTTCTGCTGTCCGTGCTCACGCTCAAGTAGTGCCTTGGGCTGCCTAAAAAATTTCACAAAAACTATTCATGGAAGAAAGTCTTCTTCAGTGTAAATAGACACCAAAACTTCTTAAAATCCTTGTATACAAGTGGTACTCACCATGAGTTTGGACACAATGCAGAAGTCTCTGATATTATGCTGCTTTATTTTAAGGATCAAAAGCTGCAAGAAAATGCAGTCCTTCTGTACCTGCTCAGCCATACATGCTTATTTATTTCATGTCATTAGTTTGGTAAGAGAACATTAGAAAGGTAGACTTTAGATGGAGTTTAACATCATACTGCCTTTCAAACCAAATTGCATAAAGGAGCTCACTGTCATTTCACTTCAGTGGCAAAAGTATGTATTCTGACACATTAGAGAATGTTTTTAAAAACCTTTGGAGTTGCAATGGATCTGTTTCAGGAGTGCTTTTCCCAAGGACTGGTCCTTTAGGGTGTAGTCCTCTTCTGAGGAGAGGACAGTGGGCAAAGTGCAGCCTTAGCACTGGTACTTCTGTCTATGTGTCGCTGTCTCACAAAAACTTCCTAGGCAAGTAATTTCAAGAAAGTTGGTGTGACTGAACTTGCTTGGGAAATTTTGTGATTAACTTTTTGCATATTAAGCTTTTTTTATGCGATGGTACATTTTGGTTTCTTAAAATCAGCTGGTCTTTGATTTGCTAAAATTGAACACAAAGCCTGTGTTTACAGTATGACTTATTTCACCCTATGCTATGTAATATTTTTTTGGAAGTAGGGCTGGAAAAATTGAATATACTGTTGTATGTCAGCTGTTTATAATCAAAGAAATATGTTTAAAAGAGTTCTAAGACTTTTATAAACTATGCATGCAAATTACTTTTGGAATTGCTTTATTACATTCAGTTGTGACTGCCATTGCTTTGGGTAGCTATTCAAATCCATTGTTATGAATTAATTACAACCACAGTACAGCCTTTTCATACATTTAACTTCAGTTACATCAGCTAATCAAAGGTGGATTGCATGTTATGCTGCAACAGAGCATGGCATAATTAATTTTTAATGTTATGTTTATTTCTCTAGTGCATATTATTTTTCTAAAAATAGAACCCAGTCTTTAAAAACTGAAGATACTTGATTGGACATTAAATACACGTGTGTTTTTTGCAGCAAGAACATCTAGTGAAATATTTGAAATAAACTGGCAAGGAAGTAAACTTCTGGTCCATGTACTTTAACTCCCTCAGGAGTGTGCTGCTCATTTGTTAATACGCACAACACATCATTTGTGTGGGAGATGCCAATTCCTGCTGTGTTTCTCTGTTTTTCTTTCATATGCATGCAGACATGCAACACTCGAGTTCTACAAATTCAGCTGCTGTGATCCATGGGGAAATTTGCTATGTTTGCATGCATGAATAGGATTATTAACAGGAGAAAATAATAAAATATATCAATATATAAAAATATACCCATATGTACTCCTTAATGTAAATATGTACATTAAAAAGAAAAAAGTGAGTGTGAACATAACATGCATGTCTTACATACTTGATGCTTTTCCCTGATGTGTGTACCCTGTGGCTAAACAGGGATAGAAAACTGGTTTGAAACATTCTCAAACAGTTGACTTTGCTGCTGCTATTTTTATCCAAACTTCTACCACTTTTTTTTTTTTTTTCTAACAGGGCAGTAATCAGTCCCCTGTGGTTTATACAGTGAACTGAACTGCACACACCTCTTGCCTGATTTTAAGCCAGAAATAGAAGAGGTGCTTTTAGGTGTTAGGACTTAAATCTGAAAAACTTGTCAAAAGATCAACCAGTGACTGTGTTTTCTTGATAATAGGTAGGCAAAGCAGCCAAAAGCTAAGAGGCTTGTAGAGGGAACTGCTAGCAAAAGCTCAAATGGGTGTCAGCTGGCCACCAACTAATTGAGGCTGAGAAGGGGGGGGAAATCTAACTACAAGAAAGTGAAATTCTGGAGCTGCCTTCCAATGGGAATTTGAGCAGCAGGAACCAGACTGATACTTGCATAACTCTTGAGGCAATTAATGGGGTGGTTCTGTGATGTGGGTGCTGAAATCCCTAGAAATGAAGCTGGTGGAAGTTCTTCCTGGTGTGGGCTTTATCAGATTCAGGGACACTGTACCCTGTGTGTCACCTATGCTTCCTCTAAAGGTTCAACTGAGAGCAGAAATCAAGATGAGCTCTCCTTTTGCAACATCTCGTGGGATTAGGATTGCTTAAATCATAGTGGCAAAAATCACAACAAAAGGGTTTAAATGAATAGTTTTTTGCTCCTTTTAAATGTGTGCATCCTCCTTTTATAAGACTTACTGTCCTCTCACAGAATTGCAGGGTTAACTCCACCCACCACAGCAGAAAGCTACAAGTCTGCCCCCGTCCCATTTTGCTCTGTCCTCACCTTCCTTACTTCACATTTCTTTTTAAAATGGCACTTGTTGCTTTCTTTTTGAATGCAAAATATACTAAAGTCCAGCGCCATATCAGGTTCTTGCTGTTAGTCCCATCATATGGTTATTAATCCTGACATTAAGGTTGACATAAACTAATAACAAATGACTGCAGAGTGGCTCCAGATCTACCCTATCACTATCTTTAAAAATCAAGAAAAGTACTAAGCAAATAGATAAAAACTTAGTGGTTTTAGTGTGAGTCCCCCAGTTTAAGCTCTTATAGTAGAGTCTTATTATAAGGGCATAAAAACTCATTTTTTAGAAAATAATTTCAACATTTTTCAGTGCAATTAGAATTTTTCTATTTTAGATCACTTCATGGTGAGTTTTTTTCTGGTTAACCTTTATTTGTTTACATTCTTACCCCAATTTTACTATTTTACTGTTAGGTTATGAAAATGTGACATTTCTTTGTCCTTAGCTCCTTATCCTAATTATCTACCTACTTTTTCATCTATACAACCAGTTTGGATGATGTATGTAACAAAGCTCGCCAGTTGAAAGTATAAAAGGAAAAAGAACAATATCTGAAAGCAAAATATATTTCCCTTTGGCAGTCTCTCAGTGAATGCTGGTGTACCACCCAGGCTTCAAGAACTGCCTTGCTTATGAAAGCAGAGGCAACACAGAATTAAACAATGGTTCAATTTCATGCCTCATTTCAGACTTCATTAAACATATTTGATTTCACCTCATCTTCATGAAGGTCCCAAAAAGAGATAGAAGCCCTGATTAATATAGATTGCAGGAAAAGAGGAAGAAAGGAAACTTCATAAATCTTTTTAAAATGTGATTTTTTTGCTACTTTACCTGCTGTTGTGCAGTTTTTATTCCTTAATATTTTTTTTGCGATTTTTCTTTCCTTGTGTTTATTTCTCTCTTTGCTGCAGAAGACATAGCACAGTTATTAAACCCCTGGCAAAAATCAGCTTGGCCTTGCAAAACTGCCCGTGGTTGTTTCTTTTACAGATTACTGTTCTCAGGAGAGTTTCTGAGCTGCTTGGCCAACAGCTTGGCACTATTCCTCTTTGCTTTGTTTTACAAAAGGGTCGAAGACCCCAAATGGAGTAACTGTTTCATTTTGTTTACTTTATTCTCCAGGATAGAAGAAAATAGTAGCACCCTACTTTATGAGTTCTTTTTATTGTTCTTCCCCTGTACGTGTTTACAGCCAGTGGCCAGGGAGATGAAAACCTTCTTACACTTGTCTGGCACTGTTGAACTCCTGTGGAAATGTCTGCTGGCTATGATGGAGAGAGAATTTCCACTCTGTAGGTACTAAATGTGAGAAAGCCAGAATCCCATTTTTTCCCATTCCCCTTTGTTAGGAAAACTCAGGTTCAGCCGGCTCCAGAATGAAGCCGCTCTGTCAGCAGATCCAAAGTAGTGACCTCCAGGGTGTCGTGTCCTGTCTCAGAGGGTGGCTGTCATGATGACTTCGTCCTGATATCCAACCTAAACTTCCCCTGACACAACTCCAGGCCATTCCCTTGGGTCTGTCACTGTCACCTATGAGAAGAGATCAGTGCCTGCCCCTCCTCTTCCCCTCTGGAGGAAGTTGTAACTGCAACGAGGTCTCCCCTCAGTCTCCTCCAGGCTGAATGGACCAAGTGACCTCAGGTGCTCCTCATACAGCTTCACCTCCAGGCCCTTTCTTTTCGCCCTCTCGGTCCCATTTTTTATTTCTCCATTTGTCTCTTCCCCTCTCCCCACCTGGCAGCTAGGTTCTATGTGCTGGATTAGTTTCTCTTCTGCAACGTTCAAGAGGTCTTGCTGTCCATTGAAATTTCATTAATGTACACTTTAAATGAAATTTTGGAAGCCCGTGGTGCTGGCACACAGAACAGTGAAATACTAATCTAGATGAAGTTTTGACCTTTCTTATTTAAAGGTGATACAACAAATTCAGTATCATGTGTACCTATGGTTTTTTCTAATATGATGTTTTTATGTAGCGCTTTTTTGGCTGCTGAATTTTGAAACATTTGGAGAAACTTTAATTTTAAGCTAGTTACATGGCAGCAAGCTGTTGAACTGAACTTAGCTTTTGTTTATGGAAAATCCAGAGGAATGAGAGAGACAAGGATTTCTCTAAGGGACATTGTATCAAATATCAAAAACATAAACTAACCTTGATGATTTACATAAATGCTACAATATGTGATTTAACTGAAAGTTAGGATTTCATATTTTAAGTGCAACCTCTTGCCTCTGTCATGTGGAGATTTGAAGCAAGTCTTGCAAAAATTTCTCAGCTCAGCAAGCTTGCTCTTAAGCTAACAGCTAATACAGTGCAGAGATCAAAAGGGTTGGTTCAGTTTTGTTTGGAACCTGCACATTGTGATAAGATCTACATGAGACCAAGCTGAATATTTTTCATATTACATCTGTGGTTTACCAGAAGTGACAGTATCATATAATTAGTGATGTAATGTTTGAAACATTTAGTAAAGTTGCATGTGGATCTAATCTTTATGCCTAGTGGAGCTATTATATATTTGTGTAGACTCTAACTTCTTTTCTGTAATGTCTTTATAGCTCATAGTTGATTGGAATGATGTCTATTATAATAATTCTATGCCTAAGGGTAAAATTTATGGGACATAAATGAACTAATATCTCTTGAATTCTGGTTGATTTTACAGCAATAAAAAAGCTAAGATTTGTCACCTGCTAAATCTCATACATATCTAATTCAAGTAGTCAATTTCTTATTCACTTAGTATTTAAATAGCAATATGTGGGCTTTTATTGGTAATAATAGTTATGAGATATAATAACTATCATTAGGATAATTAACTAGCAAAATCTGGAGAGTCATGAAGAGTGGAATTTAGAACTAATTCATTACATTTGTAATTGGTTTTCCTTATTTTAGACTCATGCTGTAGATACCCTGTGGCACATTCTGAAGTGCCTGGCTTTGCATTGAGAACAAAAGTTTTGTGCACGCCTTTCTGGACGATTTTGGGGTTTCACTCCGTGGCTAAAGTGGATTATGACTCACCAGAAGGACAGATTCCTCTGTACTGTGGTACAGGAGAGACACATCTTCTGCATGCTGGGGCCATCTTTCCATGCTTTAATACTCATTGAAGCACTATGGCAACAGCCAGAGTGGTATTTCTGTGTGCATGTTCTTCTACAAAGCACTTCCTTCCTAAATGGAAGGAATATTTGTTTCTAAATTGTCTCTGGATCTCCTGACAGTGACAGAGGGCTTATTTAGAGTCCCCTTATCTCAGACATGACAGACTGCAGGTGCATTGACTCATAGTTCAATGTTGGCAACAGCCTGGGGTTTTAGATTTGTTTCGTTGATTGGTTGATTTTTTGGATTTTTTGTTCAGATTTTTGCTAGGTCTTTTCTTTCTAGTTCCATCTTTAGTCATTGAATACCTTGTTACTTTGGCAATATCCACCATTTTTGTTGGTTCCAGTTAGCATAAGATTTTGTTAATTGTAATACAAGTTTTTCACATTATTGCCAATATGAAATACTGGTGGGCAACTTTCATCTGGACATGACACAGTGCTCTGGTCTGTGATCAGAGCACAAGATGGTGATCAGTCAGAGATTGGACTTGGTGATATTGGAGGTTTTTTCCAACTTTAATGATTCAATGAATTAATTTATCACTGTATGTGTATGTATAAAATCAAAGAAAAAGCTGTAAGAAATTTCACTTTAATTCCTCATTGCAATAAACATTTAAAATGTTAGGGAAAAGTCTCATCAGTAGAGTTGCTGTTTGAAGCTGGCTGTGACATGAAACATGTGAGCAGCTTTCGAGGTTGGATTTGAGAGAAGGCCATGATTGTCTTAGTTCTGTCAACCATAGTTATGTAAATATTTGTTTGACTTTTATTGTAGGTGTTTGCTGAAAGTGCTGGCAGGTTCCTTGCCCTTATTTTTTCTGTTTTCCCCCTAAGCAGTGTGGTATACCATGTACAATTGATTTCAGTCATTCTGAGAACAACTGAACAAATATAAAGATTTTTTGCGTAGTATAAATTATCATATATATATATATATGCAATAACAAAAGATTGCTAATGAATTTTTCTTGCACATGAACTTAGTCAAAATGGCTGTAATGTTCATTAATGTAGCAATTTTTTTTTAAAATTAATATTATGAATTTTGACATTCAGTGGGAGAGCTTGTGATAATAAACACTGTGAGTCTGTGTAATAGAAGTTTGCATGCTCTGGCCCTTACGGTTTCTTGCATCAGATAGTGAGAGTATTTTATATGTGCAAGTGTCAGAGAAATTTAACCATACTCTGTGACTAATAGTTAATAATAAGTCTAGATATTATCAGTAAAATATCAGCAGAGTTGCGTGCAAGCAAGTGTGGGTTAAATAACCCTTTTATTTTTAATTTATTGTAGCTACATGGATACAGTCCAGAGCATGCATACTCCACGTTTTGATCCACTGAGATGTACATGATAAAAATTAAAGAGGTTTTTTTTGTAATTTGGGACTTCAGAGGGCTTTTATATAAGGGCACTTTGCCTATGGAATCATCTCTCCAGAGCAGTTCTTTGAGATCACTGTGCTTAGAAGCTTTTAAAGTTCAGTGCTATAAAATTTTCAAGGGAAATAAATATTGAACATTGCCTGAGAGACAGGCAAAAAAGAGGGCAGGTTTAGATTATATATTAGAAAGAAATTCTTTACTGGGAGGGTGGTGAAGCACTGTCACAGGTTGCCCAGAGAAGCTGTGGATGCCCCATCCCTGGCAGTGCTCAAGGTCAGGCTGGATGGAGCTCTGAGCAGCCTGGGATAGTGGGAGTTGTCCCTGCTCATGGCAGGGGGTTGGAAAGAGATGATCTTTAATGTCCCTTCCAACCCAAACTCCCCTATGATTCCCTTCATTCCCCTCCCCTTATTTTTTCAGCAAGTTGCTGACTGTCTCTGTCTGTTCCTGTTAAGGGTATCTGGGCTCACTGAATCCTTCTCTGCTTGCATAAAATGCTAGCAGGGGCAGCAAGTTCCAGGCTATGTGGGGGAAAGCATCCTAATTAGGTACTTTGAATCCTTCTACAGCCTGTGATTCTGGGCTGATATGCTCAGAGGGAGGGAAAAGAGGAGCGCATAGAGGCTTAGGGTGACACAGCAGCAGTAGTGTAGGGCTGAGGAGGATTGGTTTGTGCCATGATGTACAAGCCAGTCATGTTTCCACGCACTTTAATTAAGCAGAGTAACAGTGTGTTGGTTCTTACTGTGGTTTCCAGCTCTGGTTTCAGTTATCTGTGGCTTTATCATCTTCTCTCCATGCAGTTCATCCAAACAATAAAATGTTCTATTTTGAGCAGCAGCATGGAGCTGCAAGTGGAGGCTGGGTTTGTTTGCTCTTGCACCTCTGGGACAGGGCAGCTGTGCGAGGGCTCAGTCAAGGACACTGGCAGTGACATTTTTCATTCCCCAGCAAGTGCCAGAGATTGAGTGTTACTAGGCTTGTCACATTCTCTAGCATGCTGAGTTACATGCGAAGAGCAGATATTTCTAAAGTACTGCATTCATGGTTCATTTGGATGAGCAGGCATTTCTAATTTGGCACCAGCCTAATGAAAAGATGCATTCCATTCCAGATTCCAGCAGCTGCAGACTTCATTGACTCCAAAGATAATGCCTATAGTTTTGGCTGAGGAACTTGAGTGATACTTCAGCTAACTGCTTCTAAATCCAGTGGTTGTTACACTTAGAGGGAAAATAATGAAATAAAATAGTTACACTTTGAATTCACCCTTGTGTTTAGTTTTTGTTTGAACTGTTGGTAAATCATGGATACACTCTAGTAGATTAAGTATGAATTTATGGCATGTTTTATATGCTAAAAAAACCCACCCTAGCAAACTCCAAACATATCTGACAGAAGAGGTAATGCAGAGGCCTGATTTAATATATATGTGCTAAGCAGTTTTGCTAGCAGTGGGGGTGAGTCATGTGCTTTCATTCTGCATTTCTTTGAATTCTGAAGGGGAGCTTGAAGGGTAGCAGCTGAGGTGGAAATTTGATTTTATTATATATTTGAAGGTAACCAGAGTGAATGGTGTATATATAGCCTTGTATGTTTGAAAAAAAAAAAAAAAAAGGTGAATTTTGGACATTGTATTAGATTCAAATCTTTTAAAAGTGCTTAATGTATACATTTCTATCTGACATTCTTTCTCTTTCAATGTTGTTTATAAATAATATACCTTGTCTGCTTCCAAACTGATAGAAGAAGCCAATTGCTGAGATAAATGTTCTTATCCTAATTTAAGTGCACAGCAGATGAGTTCCCACTTGTGCTGTCTGATAGAGCATTTGCCTGGTATTCTTTTGATTGTTTTCCTTATTTTAACCTAAAAATCAGTGTTGAATTTACTTCAGTAGACTGAAGGATAATCCATATTCTGTTGATATCTTAAAATTAATCACTTAACACCTAATTTTTACACCTCATATTTAGTCCTTGCCACGCTAATTTCAGTGAACTGTAAGTTAATTGTTACCAGCAAGACCTGTAACACTTACAAGAAAGATATGCCTGCTCACTAGAAAAAAGACAGGGACTTCAAAAATGGAGGAGGAGTGACATGACGCTGTTAACGTTTAAAACCAATTTTTACAAATCTGGCTTTCCTGCACATGTGACTTCAGCTTTGAAAGTCTGGTATTTTAAAAAAGTTGTGTTCCTTTCTGTGTTTTTGCATTTTTCTATGGACAGACATTTTTAACCTTTGTTTTTAAGTATTGTTTGAGAAAAATATAAAGAAATTTATACATTATAAAGTTGAGAGCAATATGTTGATATATGGAGATGTTGCACAAAGTTTCCATCCCTGAAAGCTACAGAATAAGATGTGGTGGTGCTGGAAATGGAAAGGGCAGAAGGGACATGTGTTGGTGAGACAGATTTTTCAGAACAGAAAGTCTGTGATTTCTAACCTGAAATGGAGAGTCAGGTAATTAAACTTTTTTATTGAGGCTGACTAAAAATAATCTGACTGATAAAGTTTGTTTTCCTGACCATTTAGGTTTCATGTATGGTTGACTCTTAAAATCAAGTTGCTTGCGCTTTTTAAAACCCAACTTTCCATTATGGGGATGTCACTACCAACACCTAGATTTGAGATACTTACCTGAAATACTTGATCATGAGATTTTTTTTTTTCTGCTTTTCCTTTTAGGATGGTTGGATTTCTCATTTTTTGGTTGTATTCCATTTGTAAAAGAAGCATGTTTTATTTCATGATGAGCCAGGCTTCTGTGATAGATGAGCTTTCACCAGTAAAATGGGCATATCTAATACTACAAATTCTTTTTTTTTTTATGTGGTTTGAGGTTTAGTCCTGACTTCATTCAGGATACCAAAGTGGGGAGTCTTAAGACTCATTTTTGGTTTTTTTCTTCCCCCCTTAGGTTTAGCAAAGTATCTTTTGTCTTGGGCACTTCTGTGCCACAGTGGCCCATGGAAATTTTTAAGTCAAAATTGTCCATCACTGATTTTTTTTCTGAATGCTGCCATAAGAAAATCTTGGCAGTTTATTCAAATATTATCTCTTGGAATTTTCTCAAAGCTTAAGTTGAGGAGGTAGTTCTGATTTATAACTGAGGCGGATAATGTAAATTCATTTTTGTTTTTGTAGGCATCTATTCAGAGTAAGTGCTCTGGAGTGGAAAAAAACCCCTCAACAAATCATAAATGTAAAATCCAGACCCAGTTCTCGAAAGTGGAAAGCCAAATGCACTTTTTTAACACCAAAATGGCAGTTCTACTAAATAACAGGTTAAGCACTCTGATGTGACTAGATTTCATTAAACTGTGAGAGATTGCAAAGGCATTTCATTTTAAAAAGCCTCCTAAGTCATTAAACTGGATCCTTTTTGGGATCAGTGGCAATAAGGACAGAGTAAGAGATCTGGTGTAGATGATGTTTTATGCTAAGCACAGATCTAACAGTGGGTTTAAATTAGCAATGTATTAATGCCACATTGCACTGTAGAACTATTTTTTAAATGAATACCTAGATTGAATAAGTAAATACAGACTTGCATTTTGTGGAAATCCCCCCGGTTAGTACTTTATCTTATGTTTGCTCAGCTTTTAGAAAGTGTGTATTAAGTCAAAATGCTAACTGGAAAAAAATTAGCTCTGTACTTGTTATCTGACACTTTCTTTACATGATTCCTCCAAAAATAGTGCTTATAATGCCATCACATATTTTCCTGATATCTTCTTGTGTAAGCTTAATTAACCTTTTGGAAACACCAGCAGTGTTATCAGATTTTGTAACAAAATATTGTACATGTGGTTTTTATAACATTTTTACACTCATTTTTTGGTGCTAGGGTAATGCTAAGGTAAAAAGTTAAACACTGATACTCCAGTTCCTCAGGGGAGCGCTCACTGTTTTTTATCTTGTCTCTGTTACTGAATTCTTTTGTGATCTGAACTCTTTCAAATGTAAAACACTCCCATTTTCTGGAGGGTGAATATGAGATCTAAAGATCTGAACTTGAAAAAGGTTGAAATTGATGGGAGTTGTACCTGACTCTATCAAGTGATTTTAACTGCAATTAATTCTTCATTTTCACTACCAAAATTGCAGATATTCTGTCAGGTGACACTAGAAAAGACGCCACAAGGACATGCTGAGGGGCTCAGCAGAGGGGTTTAGTAGGCCCTGGTTCCAAGTCCAGTAGAGTTATCTGAAGTGTCTGCAGCTCCCCTCAGGTCCATCAGAGCATGGAAAATGAAAAGTACATTCATTTTGAAAAATCCAGCTTTTACACATGTAAAGTTAGTTACTGTCTTTGGCCACAACCACACTGGCTTTCTGGTTTGATCTGCAAAGTGAGAGTTTTGTCGTACCAGCCAGCCACCAGGAGTGTTTTGAAGCTAAATGTATTGATATTTCTAAAGTATTTGTACTTTAGTATGAGTAAGCAAATCAGTTGCAGAAGGAGTGGTCTCCTCTGTGAGTTCATTTTCCAGGGCTGTGGCACAAAAGCTGGGACTGGACATTTAGTTAAAGTCTACATGATAACGCTAAAGGAAGGAGGATTCATACTATGGGCTTTTCAGTTTCTGAGCACAACTCTGCAATAAGAGATTATATGTAATAACCCTCCAGGCATGTACTTTTTTAGCACTTTTCTCACTGTGCACCTGTAGTAAACCTTCTCAGTGAAATAAACTAGTAGTTGATTTCAAGTTCTGATAAAAATTATAAAAATGACAATGTTTGAGCTTTTTTTTTTCCTTCTGTAAGGTCTTTATCTCCTTCTTAGATTTTTTCTTACTGTAGTATATTTAGGGCAAATCACAGGCACACGTTCATCCTCAGCTATAAACCCATGCTTTTACACAAAACCAGAACAAAGTTATGAGGAGTTTTAGGAACATGGATTTTTTTAAGTAATTCAAAGCAGTGATCCAGTTAGACGAAACTCTAATGCTATCAAACTGGGTTTATTAGAAAGAACTTTATAGGGAATATAATAGATATAATTTTGTAGTTTACCTCCTCACATTTGACACTTCAAGGAAAATGTCACTAAAACAATGGTCGGAGTCAAGCACAGTTTGCAGGAGTTTCAGGGATGCACTGAAGGGCATCTGCTCTACCTCTGATATTCCAGCAAGGGATTTTTCTTCACCACAGGCTTCCAACAACACTCATTTGGGGTGTGATTTTGTAATTTGGTCTACTGCGGGGCTGTAGGACTATCAAAATACATTTTCACGTCTTATCACTTTGGATTTAAACTTTGGAACTAGAGGCACCTAATGCCATATTCCAGCTGGGCTTAACATGTTGCTATTAAGTCCGATAATTTATTAAGTCCAATAATTATAAGGATTTGTGAAAGTTTTTCAGTAATAATTAAACCCTTTGACAGATTTGTGCCTTGCTGAAAATATGATTTCTTTTTTAGTGTGTGCTGTGATTGATTACTCAGTAGTTAATCTCTTTAATAAGATGAACAAATTCTTTATTCTATTACCTGAAACAAAATGGAATATCAAGCCAAATGTCAATTCAGCAGTTGGCCATATTAGTTCTGTCTCAGGAAAACCAAATCCCAAATGCTTTTCAACCATTCCTACTACCTCATAAAGAGGTGGCTTTTTTGTGAACAATCACTTTACAAGAACAAATTCCAATATAAAAACTGGTTTGTTCAGAAAACGAAATATGCCAAGGTTTACTTAATCTCTAGAACAATCGTATTTGAGTGGCTCTGTCATTGTATTTATTTAGCTCACATTCAAAAATGATCACTGAATTTAAAAAGGGTTTTTTTTAAGTTGAACAGAAATAGGAAAAGCAGCAGAATGAGCAGCTATACATGTACCACAGAGTGCCGTGTGCTCACTGTGAGAGCAGAGATAACGTGGCTGGGGATAACAGAGCTGAACTTCAGCTCTTGCAAGCACTTGTCCACACATGGAATTATTTAGGAGCAGCAAGTCTTGAATAACTCCATGTGCTGACACTCTTGTTTCTGTTTACCTTAACACACTTTGATGGGCTGAATTAGAACAAAATAAGGCAACTTTTTTCTGGAATAAGTGTGTCTGCACATGGAATTATTCGGGAATAGCTGTTCTTGAGCAGTCATTACTAAATAATTCCATGTGTAGACAGTCCTTTAGCAAGTTCTTAAGTCATTTCTGAAAACATGACTTAGTTTCCTGTGTTATTAAGGAACAATCTATATATTTTTATCAAAAGTATTGTTTTGAAAAAAAAGCACCATTGAGGTCCCAGCTGGTCATGAAAGTTGTGTGCTAGGTTAGGGGGAGGGGATACCTATTGTTTTTTTCAGATATAATTCAAAACAAGACAAAGGTACGGCAAATTAGCAATTTTCAATACAGTTCAAAAATATTAGTCTGAACACTTCTAGAGCACCTTTACTAGGAAAGTAGCTTGAAAGAGATGACTATTGCTTAAGGTCTTTTTACCTATCAGTTTTTCAGCTGATTGTGTTTAAAAGTGAAGGCAAGAAATTCTAAGTGACAGAATAATATTGGCTATTACACTGTTTGCCTTAAAGTGAAAACTTAGGTTTTGTAATGAGGTAATTTTTTCCCCCTGTGTCAAATAAGTAATTCACTGAAAATTCATTACAACCAGGAGTTTCAGGCCATTGCAACTCAGTGCTTACATTCTACGTATCTGTAAACTGTGTCTCAATGCGTTTATTCAATTCGCTTGTGTAAATTACCAGTGGAAATCTATTGCTCGCTGGACAGCTTAGCTATTAAAAAAGGTATGTTATTGCCTTAAAAACAAATTACATAAAAAGATTCAGAATTTAAAGCATATTATTTGAGAAACCATTAGATTATCTGTTCTTTTTAGAAACAAATGAACTCCAGTAACAAAATATTCAGAATTTCTCTATAAAGAGATGTTTTGTAAAGAATGAAAGGCTCTATAGTGATTGTTAAGAATTTCAGACAATCTTAGGTTTTTTTAACAAGCCACATTCTTAGTCAGTGTTATTTTTGTATTCACACATGTAAACACACAGCTCAGTGTACTATTGTTAATTCAGAGCAGTGAAACAAACATGCAGGGTTCAGATGGTGGAGAGATGTTTGAACAAGGACTAAATGCGTGTGGCACGTGAATACTCAGATGGACCTACTGCTGTATGAATAGTGATGGCTCTGCTGGGACAAGCTGTTGCTTCCTGCAGCCAATTTCCTCACAGTATAAGGCAGCAAAAGATGTATGCTCTATTTTTTACTTTTTTTCTCTGATTTACAAATCCCCTATTTTTTGTGCATGTAGAAAAATGTGGATTTTGCTGCATTGTTCTCTCCCACTCACATGAATCACATTCTTAACTAAAGGGGGCCAAAATAGCCTTCAATGTAAGCCTTTATCTTAAACACCAACATTAAAAATTATCCTGCTGTGAGATCATAGCTGACTTAATTAAAACAAGGCTGATGTGGGGCAGCATTGTATCTCACCTGCCTATCAGTTTCCTATTCTTTTCTCTCTTTGTCATAATGGAGCAGACCAAGAAGAATTGGACTGCAGTTTTCTTCCCATAAACACAAGTGAACTTTGGCAAGATCAAGACATACAGATAGCATTATTGCACAGTCATAAATAGGATTTCTGTGGATGCTTCAAATACCTTTCTGCAGACTACCAATAGCCTCCTTACTGGGCTGAGGTAATTCATTGTAGGACTCTTGCTGAATAAACACTGTTGCTGTGCTAACATTCAGGTGCAGCTGTTCTGTGCATTACTGTGTAACTATGAGCTATTGAATCAGCAGTGGGAAGGGGGCTTCCAAAAAAACACCTGGTGCTTTCCATGGCATGCTCAGTGTGTACAGTATTGGGCAGCAGAACTCCAGACACCCAGTTCTTGTTCAGCAGCCTTTGGATTGTTTAAAATCATGGTAAGGTTAGTTTACCACAGGAGAAAGCCTGCAAATTTCATGAAACTGGCATTTTGGTTAACAAAAGCTTGCATTGGGAATCTCTCATTGGTAGCTCTGTTAAATGTGTATTGATCACAGCAGTCCTAGTACAGGCTAGGTTTTGGATGTTACCAGACAAGCTTGTAAGAGTGCTGCAGACATGTGGATAGAGCTATCAGTCTGGTTGCTTCCAGTCTCTGTGTAAAAAAAGGACAATTCCATCAGGAAAATGAACAAAAAAATATTCTGTTTTTTAAGTGAAAAGGCAGTGCTACCTTTCTACTTTATAGGGAAAGTTGCTTCTCTGCTTGGGGAGCTGCTTTGTATCCCTTTTTTTTTTCATGGTGCTACCTGAGAGGTAGACCTCTGAATTTTCACCCTCTCTCAGGCCACAAGTGTTAAGATCTGCAATTTAAAGTCTGTTCAGACCTGAGCTGCATCTCTTTGTGCACGGTTCTCTCATAAAATATCCATGAAGCTCTTCCAGACCCATTGGAAGGCACCAACCAAGTGCCCTTATAATAAACATGATTACATGTGGTGCAGTACAGCCCATGAGGGAGAAGTCTCTTTTAAGCTCCATGCAGAGGTTTGTTCACATATTTCTATTAAATAAGAGATGTTCAAAGCAATTAGTCCAGATGCCAGTACTGGTTTAGGAGCATTAAATTTGAAAATTGCTGCAGCATCCCTTTTCTGCCCCAGGTAAACCAACGAATCACAGCTCAGTGTTTACTGTGGGATTGCACTGGCCTTTGGATTTAGTACTGTGCTCAAAGGTCCCCTTGGATGGGGTTGTGTTCTGGTCCACATGTACCTGCCTGTAAGAGTAACATGCTGCTCCTCTAAAACCTTAGAGAGGAAGGGACCAAGTATTAGTGGAAAGTTTCTTGTGGATTTGTGCTTCCTGCTTAGTACTCTCTGTAAAATTAAGTACTGTGTTTGCTAGATTTTTTTTTCTTAATGTGAATTGAGGAAAGAAACCCCCATACATTCCAGATGTTTGGGATTTTTAGTTAGAAAGTTTGTTAAGAGGAAACTGAAGTGTATATATGTGTATGTGCAGATAGACATGCACTTTATTAGCATGTCAGACTGACCCAACTTTTCTGTGTAAACAGCGTTAATGAACCTTGCTAGGCACAGGATTAACAAAAGGAAAAAGAAGCTCAGGAGTACTGAAAATGGTGTCAGCATTAACTGGGGAAATGGATTGCCCTTCAGGTTTGTCCATTTGGCATCACTTGTGGGCAAGCAACATGACATTTCCTCTCTCTTTTCTTCTTCATTTCATTCCTTGTCCCATTCTTTGCACTCTGCCAGCTATTCAAGAAATGGACTTTATTAATCTGCGCACAAGGCACAGTATACAAATGCCTCCTGATCCTTTAAGGTTGTTCATTCCAGGGAAATCCAAAACTGAAATACACGTTGTGAATTTAGCATCTTGTGATGTCACATCTGTGAGTGCGCATGATGACTATAATTAGAATGGGTAAAATCAGGCTAAGGCTACTACTGGTGTTAAATTATTTTTCTTGTAAAGCCCTTGTGAGCACCCTGTGTGACAAGCTGTTGTATGAACTTATAAAAAGCCAGAATTAAGCCATGACTGTAGTCTTAAATAATTATTAATTGAACTACATGTTTATGAATAGTGCTTCTGTGGGTTTATGTATTATATAAAAATTAAAATGCATTGCTATTTTAAAAGAACGCCATTATTCTGTCCCTATCCCTTTTCTCTCTGCCCCCTATGTTTTACATTTTCTTTCCCCTAAAAGAAACGCTTTCTGATTAAGGATCACGTTGAAAACTCAGCAGTTTTTAATCCAGCTCTCTGCAGGCTGCAGTTCATGCTTCATTTAACTGATCAGTTCCACTACTACATTACTAGACAAAATCACCAGTTTGAAGAGAGAAGCAATTATAGTAAGTCATAAAAATGGAAGACCCTCACATTTTAAGAAATTAAATGAATTTTTTAAACTCTCCACTTCTCATACAAATGATTTGGAGGGTATGTTTGTACGTGGCCAAACGAATAGCACACTTTTCAGTGTTTTGCTACACTTTGTACAGTGAATCCAGATCCAAATGTGAAGTATGTGCTCAGCTGTTCAGCAGAGACTGTTAAAAATATTATTCTGTGTGCTTTGAAATAACAGTATGGATGCATGTGAAAAAGTATCAGCAAAGTAAAGCAGAAATGCTTCTGTAAAGTATGAGTGTCAGATTTGATCAGTAATTGTTACTGTAAACCTTGAGATTAGCATAAACAGGGCTTCTAATAAGCAAAACTGTTCCTTAACTTTTGTGGAGCTGCTGGAAAATAACTGTCTGAAGAGATGCTTTGATGCAAATCAGACACTGAGAGGAGATGTTGCTGGAAAACAAATTTTATACCCTGCTAGCAAAACCCAAAGGGTGTGGGGCCAACCATCTAGCCCTAAATACTCCCATGGACTATTGCATAAGATTTATCTGACCTGTTCATCTTATTGTGCCACAATCTCAGATAGTCCTTTCTAGTGGGTATTCTTCACTTAAATGCTCACAGGTTCAATACAGTTGCAACTTGTGCCTTGGAAGTTCAGAAAATAGCATCTCTTTTTTATTTTTCAGTTTTTGCTTATTCAGTTTTTTCATGTGAATAGTTGTGATGAAAAGTTTTATTAGCTCTTTCTCTAGCATGGTACTTTTTAAATGTGAAACAGCATTTGCAAGTGAGGGTTTTCTTTTCTCCATTCTCCCCTCACTGACATTTTCCTTTACTAATTTCTGTTCTTCAGCAGGCCTTCTTCTAAGACTGCTGACAAAACTCAGACTCTACCACCTTATTATAGTGAAAGTGCAGCAATTCAGCATGTCTCTTGCAACAGACACCTCAAATGTCCACATTTTAAATACCCCAGTGTTTCAGTACTGTTGTTGAAATTTGAAATTTGTTATTAAAATACAAATTCACTGTGTATTTGCTCAGTGCTTAAACATTTATGCTCCTCTTTTGAATAAGAAAAGCTTGTCTTGAGCAAGAAGTCATCTTGATACCTTAGATGTTTAGGGCATTGAGCAGTGGGTTAGTTACTCAAATCCAGTAGCTGCTAATCATGTGGCAAAAATCCACATTGACTATTTTCATAGTTATCATTTGTGCGTGTGCTGGCATGCAGTAAAAGCTGATGGAAGTTGGAAAGTTGATCAGATAGCTCTGAGTCTGAAGGCTTTTCATGGCATCAGATTATTTTTTGCTGCATGTCCACTCCATGAGAATCTATTGCGACAATGAGAAAAAAACAGGTTGTTTTGAGATCTTTAGTTAGCACCCTACAGTTGAAAAAGGAGTTCTAGTATTATAGGGATTTATTGCAAATATTCCTAAAGCAATGTGGCACCTCATGTGGGGCATTACAGTTTATGGCCAGAGACACACGATCATGAAATTTGTCTTGTGAGAGCAGTTTCAATTTCTTTATGTGACCAAGATGTTGCAGCTAAGTCATGTGCATTTTCTTTGCCCTCTAAGATGCAAATTTCTTTTCCACAGAAACAGCAGTACATGTATTTTACCTTGTGGTGTGGACCGAAGTCTGCTTGGAGCACCACATGCTTAGACAAAGCAAATTCACTCCTGAAAGACACTACTTTGTAAGGCTTATCCATTCCTTATGGGAGCAAAAAAAATATATACATTCATTATTCTTGCTCTGAACTGATGCTGAACTTATCGCACTGCTTTTCTTCAAACAATCCTACAGTAAGAAAATAATACAAGAAAACAGTTTAGCTGTATGTTAGTCATCAGAATAAAAGACAGAAAGATGAGATATTTGCAGGAAGACAGAATTTGGCACATCTAAAGAAAACTCTCTTCAGTAAGCAGCACCAGACAGCTGAAATAAGGTTGCATCATTTTTCCAAGTTCTTCTTAAATTGCTTTAAAAAGAATAGATTTTTCTCTTGGCAGGAACAGAATAATTGGAGCTGAATTGGATATACTGATGCACTGACTACTACCCAATGTATTTTACTATTGATGGTGTTTCAGGTTCAATGACTTAGAGGTCTCTGAAAATACAGGGGGGTTTTGGAATTTTTTACATTTTTGTGCTGTAGGTAGGTGACACCATGATGTCAGATTGATTATGCAGATTCTGTTTTAGCATGTAGCATTTCCTTTAAAAGTAGCACTAGCAGTGGAGGAGAGATTACTACAAAGTCCAGGAAATATCATTGGGTCATCTAACTAATCCCTGTTTTTTTGAGGCAGAGGGAGAAAATGTTCTGTGGATTGAGGGTTTGGGGTTTTTTTATTGTTATTACTTATGAAAAGATACCTTAGGTTAATCCATTTTGAATGTCAAGAGGATAAATCTGACAGGAGTCAGAAGAGCTTCAGTGGGACTAGCACTACAAGTTACAAAACAGCTAACATCATCCAAGACTAATTTCTTTCCCCTGTTTGTCCTACTGTGGAGGGAGAGTTAAAAGGCAATTCTTGGAGAGTTGAAAGGCTCCATAATAGGGCTCCTCTCTCTAAGGGAGTAAAACTGCTTTGTGGCCTTTGTCTTCAGGCTGCTAATAAACCATCCCATGCTGTGAGGCTTTGAGTTCACTCTTAATTCACCTTCAGTTCAGCTTCCATCAGCTTTGGTTTCCCTGTCTTTGTGAGTTGTTTTTTCCTTAAATACATGGTGTATCTAACTCATATTTGAGTTCCCTCATTCATTGCCTGAGTTTATAAATGCACCAGCTTCATAACACCCTGCTTGGTAATTTTTTCAAAGAATAGAAATTGCCAGAAGCATTTCAGTAGCTGAGAGTTTTAATGTTTACTGCTGTCTTTCTGTCTCTCTCTGAGTGCCTGTCTTTTTCTGTCTTAAAGCAACATACAAATGTAAGGACACATTTATCCATGGGGATGTCTGTCAGATCTTCTGGGCTGTTCAAGAAGGCACATTATTCTGTACAGTTGTGGTTTGGCTGATCCTACTCTTTCCCCCCAGTCCCCAATTATCAGATCAATTTAGTAACATTTGCCTATTGTTCCTGCTCCTGCTTTTCCAGATAAGACCAAAATATAGTGTTTGGACTTGTAAATGCCAAGGAATTTGCACCTGGCAAATTACAGATTTGGCAAGAGACGGCGTGGGGGGGGGGGGGGGATGCTCAGTTAATTTTGCAATCAATGAGGTCTGACACTGGGAGAGCAGCTGCAAAGGGCCAGTCCCAGCCCTGCCAGCCCAGCAAGGTTCTGTTTACTGCCTTTGTACCTAGGCAGAGCTTAGAAATGATGGGGAGAAGAAGGGGGATTGCCTGCCTTCTAGTGGGAAGCAGTGACATGCCTGTGATGGTGGCCAGGCAGCACTGCCCTCTCCATGCTGGCATCTTCAGGGCTCAGGGATGGAGCTGGTGTTCCCTGCCCTGTGATGCTTAACCCTTAAACTGCCACTCTCATAGAATGGCCCGTGCTGGGGAGCAGGGGACAGGCACAGCCAGTGCACCCCAGCATCAGAACAGCTTTCCTGGAAAATATGGCTGTGGCTCTGTCCAGAGCCAGAGGGAGCTCTTAAAGCAGAGAAAGCAAAAGTACCCCAATGTTTGTTTTGTTTTACGCTGAATATTTGCTTAATGAATTAAATGTCCCTGCAAATCACACCCTTTACAAATGAGCTTAAAATATTTGCAGTCTCAGTTAGAAATCATTTGAAATGATGTGGTGGTGCTGCTGAACATCCCACTGAGCATTGCTTGCATTTGTGCAGGCACACTTCCAGCATTAACAGCACGGAAAAGAAGCAGGTGAGGGTGGTCTGGGGTAGCACATTATTTTGGGAGCAAGGGAAGAGTCTCATGCAGGAGCAGTGCTGGGTGAAGGATGAAGTACCATCAATTTACTACTGACCCAAGGCAGAATCCTGTACTTAAAGGGTTGGGCATTTTTTACTAAAAGGACAGAAAACTGGTTAATTGGTCTCACAGATCTAATTTGTGAGCTTTAAAGGAGTTTGTAGGGAGGATATAGAAGTCAAGGAGTTTCACTCTGTCTTCTCATCTACTTTTCAAGGCGCACATTTATTTCTCTGGTTTGGGTTTGATGTGTTGTATGAACCTATGGCTCTCTGTTTTGGTAAGCTGATATGTGACTGGGTCTTGCCAAGTAAACAAGTCGGGAGTCTCATGGATATCTGTCATTATTTTCTCAAAAATTTTATTTTTTTATATTGTTACAGAAATTATTACGAGAAATCAAAACAGCACAAAAATTAAGCCTACAGTTGGAAGTTAGAAATTCTGTGTTTCTGTAAAAGTATGCAACACAGATGATTTCTTGCTATTAATTTTAAGGCAAATAAACAAGCCTTATTGTAGGTAGTGGAGACCTTAGTCACACAGATTGTATTTGGTTTCTGATTGAATACAGCATTTGAATCTATGGATACTCAAATGTGGAACTAGCACACACATTTAGCTTGAAGGATGAACTCTTTGCTGTGTCTTAAATATGTTAGGAGGTTAGGATTTGTTATTTCCAGAGTACTTGAGTGTACAGTTACCTGCTGAGTGGTTGGTGGCTTTCTTTTGAGGATTTTTTGGTTTGCAGCTTAATTTTTATACAGCACATAGAAAATCAAAATACTCAGTTCTATTTCAAGAGATGAGATTCAGGTGAAATGTGTTGTGCTGTTAATGAATGGAAAAAAGCTCAGTACTCTAAATGGCAAAGGATAGTAGAGAATTTGTGGATTGGGAAAGGCAGGTAAGACAAAAAAGCAAGATCAAGGAAGGAGAAAAATAGAAAGGAAAACAGGGACAGAAAACATAACAGATGGAGATAATGTTGAGAGGTTTTTTTATGCTTAGAGATAATTGAGATGCAGGAGGGAAAAATAATGTAAAAACAAATAGAGGAAGAGTCATTACAAGAAAGCATCACATAAGCCTGAAACTAAATTCTAATTTTTTATGTCAATTTGGGTTTTTGGTTTTTTTTTGTTTTTTTTGTTTTTTTTTGTTTGTTTGTTTGTTTGTTTTTTGTTTTGTTTTGTTCTTTTTTTTTTTAGTGTAAAAGAGTAATTCTGTGCAGTATCAGCTTTCTTTGGTTGCTGTTTTGGTGTGGGTTTTTTGTGTTTTGAAAAACCTGAGCCTGTTTATTACTTGAGTGGTATTTCTAATTTTTCCCCTGCAAGTCCTGCAACCCCTAATTAATAAAGCCCACATGTAGTTGGAGAGAAAGTGCTGTATTTTAAAATTTTACTTTCTGCCATATTCCTACTGTCATCCTTTGCTTTTAGGACTGAAAATCAAACTGACCTGCACCAGCTACTCAAATGCAGCTGAGAACACATGTTGAGAGGGCAAAGGCTTGCACACGTAAATGTGATTTTGTACCCTTGGTTCATGCCAAAAGAAAGTACAATTATTCTCTACTCAAAAGTCTCAGTGGGAACCCTGGCCATTGTCAGATGGGTGCTTTGTGCACATCTGCTGCATTGCCCAATGCTTGACTTGACTGCTCACCCTTTCACTGAGGATAAACAAGGAAATAGAAACTCCTGCTTGTGTAACTAAAAGGATATGAAAGGGTACATCCTCATTCCAGGCGTTTGGAGCAAAGAGTGGCCTGGCTTGGAACAAGCACAGAGGAACAAAATATTTCCACGTTTTACCGGGTCACGCCGCCACATCCAGTGTACCATGGACAAATAATTATTCTTCAGACTTTTAAAAATATGCATAGCCAAGCTCTGAGGTATACAAGTATGTCTCTAAACAAGCATATCAAGTGTGATTAGTGTTGTGTGCAAGCGGAATGGTGTACAGTCCTTTCTGCCGCTTTCTGGCTCCTTTTTAAGTTGATGCTGTCAAATACCAGAAAAACAATTTTCCAAGTTTCAGTTTCTTCAGGCAAAATGGGACATAGCCAACATCTGTAAAAGCACTTAGAATTTGTTGTTATTATGACAACTTTTTTTTTCCTCCCAGAAAGTGGCATTCCAGTAGATGCAAGTGATGTCACTTAGATGTCTACCTGTTGTGTGGCCTCTATTCTATTTCTATTTCACTGAAAATTGTTTGCTATGAAATGGTTTTGACCCAAAAGCAACAGTAAGCGTGAAATTGGTGTAATTGTTTCTGCCTTAAAAAGTGCTCACAGAAAAAGGAAAAAAAAACAAAACTAGCAATTAAAAAAAAGATCCATGACCAGGTACATTAGCAGGAAGTTCAGGTAAGGTTGGCAGCTGTTGTTTTGACAGGCTTGTGCAATCATTCCACAGGGGTTCAAAGCTGTAGGAGCCTGCAGCAGGCTTGCAAGCTGACACAACCTCTTAAACTTCACGATTTAGACACAAATTTCTCTTCTAATGGAAGATCTTGGAAAGGCTTGTCACACCTCCAAAAGAGCTCCTGTAACAGAGGGAATTTTATATGCTGTGTGAAATGAGCCATCATCTTCAGAAAAACTCCTTGGTTTTTTAGGGAGGGCAGTGCCCAAGCAGGAAGCCAGGACATCTCTGCTAGGATTTTGCAAGATGAAAGGTAAGCAGATACCCTGCCAAGTTTTTGTGTCAGGGTAGAGCTGGCCTGCATACACACACAATGTCAGCAGGCTCCCTTTGTGCTTCACGGTGCTGCTACACTTAAACACTTACACCTCCCTGCCTTCCCTCAGGATAGCTCCTACCACTCTCTGATATGGTCATTCCTTACCTGGGCTGTCCAGTTTCCCATTGTTTCAAGGGACCTTCCCTCTTTCTTGGCAGCCAGTGTCCTGTAGTCTCCTCCTCAAGAGAGAAACTGAGAAGCTTTAGTTCCTTTGGTCACAGTGAAATGCGTGGGCTTTGACCCTTTCTTGTGGCTATGTTGATGCTAATGTGGGACTTAGCCTTGTGCAGAAAGCATGGATGCTTTGTGAATAAAGTATGTGTGCTGCTTTCCCTTAAGAACAAATTTTGTTCCAGATTTTTCATACACTGCTACTTCAGTTTCTTCAAAATGAAGGAAACCACCTCCCACTGCAGCCAGCATCTTTCAGCCTCCCTCTGGGGTCAGACTCATTTCAATGTATTCTCTGCTCCAGCCCCTGTTCCCCCTTTCCCCTGCTGCTGCTTAAGGAGAGGACTGTGTGATTGTCCAGTGTCACACTAGTACCTTCCAATTCAGGCCAGCAGCCACCCCAAGTGCTTTTGTAAAGTCAGCTCTTTAAGAACTATATTTAACAATATCCCTGCGGAAAATAGCAAGGTATATAGAGTTAAAGCAAGCTGTCCTTCAGCCTTCCAGGCACTGGCAAAATACTTTCAAAACTGATATCTCATTTTAGCCCATAAATAGGTTGAGCAAGCTTCCTCTGAGCAGCAGCTAGTCATCCTCATGGAAATCTCTTCACATTTAAAGGCAAAACTCAAATCAGGATTTACACTTCAGAGAATTCAATAGTAGTCTCAGTGAGTTTGTAGAAGCAGACTCTACTGGAACAGATTCAATTGTCAACACCTAGTGCCATTTTTGCTGACTTAACTTTTGTTTGATCTACAAATGCCTCTCCAGAAGGGCATGGGTCTGATGTTATATCTGCATAACCCCATGCAGGTGTCTTGGATATTACAGAAGTGCCTAAAATAGCACTCCATGCCTCTGTGCTTGCCTCTAAATCCCATGCTGCTTAAGCCTTGGCTCTGATGCGTAGGAAAAAGCACTATGTTGCTTCAGGTCTCATTACTGGGGGGAGCATTAAGTGAAATTTTGACAGTTTGCAAGCTCTATAAATGTCAGAGGTGGTTTTCAGCAGAGGCAGAGCTAAATGCTGTGTCTGGTATTTCAACATAAAAGTATCACCAAAGTAATTTCTTTGGTCAGTTTGGTTAATGTTTCTTCTGTAAGGTTTTGATCCTGTTACCCTCTTTGCTTAAGTAACAGGTACTGTGTGAATCATCAGGTGTTCTCAAATGCTTGGACTATCTCCACATGTATGTATAAATGCAGTTAAGGTTTATAAAACACCTATAATTGTGATTTAGTAGCATAGTAAATGCTCCTTGTTATGGAAGGTTGCAGTCTGTACTTCTTGGTGCATCACTCCAAACATGGGTCACTTTTAGCTTTCATTGCATGGCTGAAACTTGGAATCCACCTCCTGCTGTAAGTTTAGACAACAGTAAATAGTTGCCATTTTACCTGACTGTGGACAACTCAGTCTGCCTTAATCCCAAAACTATTGGTATTCCTTCATTCAACTTTCTTCTGCAATGAAGAAAGTTGGCAATTCCAGAACTGGAAACTCATTCCATGATCTTAGGGACATGTGTCCCTTGTGAGTCAATTTCTCACCATTTAGAGAACCCTGAGTTGGTTATTTCAAATCGTATTCTAGCGTGTTTGGGTGCTTGGTGCATCTTGATGGATTTGCTGCCATGCAGCTCCGAGCTTCTGCAGCAGGAATATATGTTCGTTTCTGACAACTTTCAGAGCAAAATACTTCTTCTTGGCTGCTGAGGAGGAATGGAAACAAACATAAAGAACTCATTGCCATCTTGGGACCTGGGTGATATGATGTCTTTTGAATAAGGTTTTTGCTTAAAATCTTGCTGGATTTAGTGACTGGCTGAGGTAAATATTTCCATACAAACATACTGGTAATAAACCAAGTTATCTTTGGTCCAGACTCTGAGGGAGCGGGACTGCTGATTTTTCATGCTCATTTTTATGTGGCTAACAGGTAGTAGATAACAAAACAAATGTTTCTGGAGATGGAAAATGACATCTCAAAAAAGAAAAAAAATTTACTAAGTCCTTGGCATAGCAGTATAGAGTATGCATAAGGATATGAAGGAGCCAGTGAGAAATTTCAGAGCTCTAAGTGCCCTTATTTACTGTCTTAACTACATGAGGCATATGGTGGGTTTGTTTTGTTATAAACATTGGTCTGACTTAGCTACAGGAGGCAACTGACACTTCTTTCTGGAGACATTTTCAGTTTTGTTTGACACGTTTGGACTAATCAACCAAAATGACATCATGGACATCAAATTGTGCTGGCATAACTCCTAAAAATGATCCTGTTGGAAAGTTCCAGCTAAACTTTCGTCAGTGGAAAATATGTACTTCCAGCAAAAGCAAAACTTTAGGTGACATCATGATAAGGTTAAGAGTTTTTCTGTCAGAAAACTTAAAAAATTCTGTTTGGTCTCCTATCCTACCTGAGAGTTTTTAGATTGGATAGTTTGTTACTTGTTTTGTCTGGTGTTTTGCTGCCCCACAGGACTTCCCTCCTCATCCTTCTGGAGGAGGAGAAAGTCAAGACTTGTAAAATGATAGGAAACTTTTGGATCATTGTATCAGTATTATAGCCCATCCTGTGAAGGAGAAACTTTACCTCAGTTTGTTTGGTGGATTCTCTAAGGGATCCTGGCCAACTTCCAGCTGGATAGCTGCTATGACCTCACACAGTTTTCTGAAGCACAAATGAAATATTAGCAAAAAACTATGGACCTGGGACTGGAAGCTTTCATGAGAATGGGGGATGGAGAAGAATTTTCCTTATTAAAATTTAGAGAGCTTTAAAAGTTTAATGAAACTTCTAAATAATACTTGTGTCCTGTTGAGCTGTTCCTTCTGTTTGCCAAAACAAAATGCAGAATCTGCCTAAACTTGAAGTGTGATGGTTTGTTCATATAGGTTCCTTTTCTTCTTTGTTTTTACAGAATATTACATTTCCTTATTTTTCCTTGCCATAGCATCAACTAGTCTCTAAGATTTGACTATCAGAGCTTATCCTGTGTTGGTTGTAGGCCATTGCTTCATATAGTTTTTATCTGTGTTGTTTCCTGCCCTATTTGATGCTCATTTAGGTAATTTTTTTCTAAGCAACTCAACCTCATTTTCACTTTGGAACTGATCCTCTTTTTCATTCTTTTCTTTACATTTTAGGCAGTATACCATGTATAGCAGATCTGAAAGTGTTGCTGATTTTTCATGTGCACAGTATATTTGGTCAGGTTGATAAAACTGAAAAAAAAAAGGTGAATCTCAAAAGTAACCTTTGGAAGAAAGCTCAGGGAGGATTACAGTCCTAGTCAGCCCACCCCTCTGTGGGGTCTGCTGAACCACTGCAAAATGAGGAATTGTGGCTAAAATGAGTAGTAGCAAAAGCCCCTTAGATAAGTTTGTCTTTCATAGAAATGCTCATTTCTAAGCATATATTACATATTGCAGAAATTAAATACTGTATGAACTAGAAGGCTTGCTCTTCTCCTAGAAAGCTCTTCTCTGGCGCTTCTCTGGCTTAAACATCATTATACTTGTAGTTTCAAGAATTTTTCAAAATATTTCATTTTCATGGGAAAGTGTGGGGGACTACAATTATTTTGCATTCTGTTGCTACAAGCGGAGGGACAGAATATTTGTTGAAGGGATAAAAAAAGAGGGGAAGCTACCTGAGGGTTACTGATGTAGAGAAGCTGTTCAAGAAGAAAACTCAGTGAAATCAAGATATCTGGATTTTACTGTGATAGAATGGAACTTGTAACTGTCCTAATTGCCTTGGATCAGTTCAAAGTATGTCCTTGGAATGATGTTACAATAATTGCATAATATTTATTTATATTCTCCCCTCTGCATGCCAGATTGGAGTGCTGCAGTGTTCCTTGTGCAAAAGGCAGCTGACAGGAGGAATCTCTCCTGGTGCTGACTTGGGGTGAGCCCTGGTTATACCCAGGAGCTGAGTAGGGCTCTTTGGAAGGCGCCTTCTGTGCCCTGTCCGGCTGTGACCTGTGTGCTTCTGAGTGCCCTGGTGACCAGCCCGGGCAGCTGCTACCTTTTATATGAGGTGAGAGGCTTTTAAAGCAGTGGGAGGCAGAACTGGGCTCTCTCTAATACATGGCAGCTGCCCATTGCCTCAAGGACAGTACTGAAGCCAGCATTAATGGGAAATGCTCCTTTACCTGTAGCAAAAACCATCATTTTGTTTGGCTGAGATAGTTAAAACTAACAGATTTGGATTTGGCATTCTACCTCTGCGAGTTGATGCAACTGCTGTTAATGCAGATGTATTCTTTCCTGTTAAGTTTGTAAAATTATCAAATGTAAAAAAAAAAACCCAAACAACTCAGTGCATAATAATGAAAGACAGAAGAACAAAATTATTACTTCAAAAATAGCTGTTTGGAAGTACTTGTCACTAACCTTCATGTGATCCCAATCAGGCCTACAGAAAAAAAAAATTGTAGATGAAAGTAGTATTACACCAACAATTACTTTAAGGGATAAATCTAAGCACCACAACATGTGCAATAGAAATTTTTGTGTAGAGATTACAGAAACTATTAAATTATATGCAACATGATCGAATTACTATCAAGCTTTGCATTGTGTACAAGAGAGTGACTTTTACTTTTAGAAGAATAGAGCACTGTACCATCTGAGAAGTGTTCTGAGCTGAATTGGAAAGGTATATCAATAAAAAGGGCTTGGAATTACAGAGTCAGTAGTTTTAAAATATCCCAAGACACTAAACATTCGTGCTTCAGGGAATACCAGTTTGCAGACAACTGCTTATTCTCAGAGTATTTGAGCTCTTGGTGATTGTTTTGTCAAAACTGCCTGGTTGGAGTATCTGACTCTGGCTATCCTGGAGACTAAATTGTTCTATAATCCCATTTCTCTTTCTAAAAGTAAAATAGGACTTTACAAATATAGTAAAATTCAATCTCTTAGTGAGTGTATAAAATAATATAGTTAGTTGCTTTTAATAGATACTTTTAATCAAAGCAATTCTAAAAATCTTACCATATAGAAGCAGAATTATGGTTCCAATGCCAAATGTTAAAGAGCAGAACCAAAACAGAACTTTGCCTGACATAGAATTTTGGTGGCTGGATTTTTTTTTTTATTTTTTATTTTTTACATTTACTCACAATCTTCCTAAACCTTTTCAGGTGGCCTTAAGAAACATTCAATCGCTAAAATAAGATTCATTTAATAAGGATGTAGTTGCTGATACTTAAATCTAATCTGTTATTACACAGAAAGTTTTCTGAAGTCAAAGTTTGAGTTCTCAAGAAGTGTTTGTTTGATCTTGGAGAAGATATCCCAGTGATTAATGTTAACGATAAGGTGTTGATTGGTGCTCGAGAGAACCTATTCATAGAAACAATAGTCCATTATACTCTACTTTAACTACCATATAACAATATTGAAGTTTTATTCCCTAGAAACAATAGCCTTATTTATACATCCCTGTCTGCCTCTAAACCAGCATTGCACTTTCTGGCTTCCTGTGGGGTCCAAAGTGCCCATTAACAATTTCAGGGCTCGAAGAGTTAGGTGGTACTAAGATGCAGCAAAAGTCAGACTGTCTTCTGAAGCTTCCAGAAAAGAAGCAGAATGCTAGAACTGCTAGCTGGGTTTTGTAGTTCGTCTGAGAGGTGCACTGAGATTTGAGACAGCCATGCTAAACTCTCTTTTTCTTTGGGTAAGACTAAACAAGCCCTCTCAAAGTGTTTCATGCTCTTGCCAAGGGTAAGAAGCACCAGGTGCCCCAGATTTCTTACCAATACCAAAATCATCCAAGATCGTAAAATTTAACAGAAAAATAACTACAGTATCTGCTCTTCTCAAAGGTGGTCCCAGAGAATTTTTGGTGTAATAACTTAACATTATTGTTGTTAGGCTATTTTGAGTTGTTGCAGTGCACTGAAGCACTTGCAGATTATGGAATATTCAGGCACTGAATATTTTGACTGAACAGAGCAAAGATTTATCTTGTTCATGCTTCTTTGATTTAAGAATGAAAAAGCAGTCCTGAAACCTTTCCTTCTGCTGCTAGTGTGTCAGTGGTTACAATTCAGCATAGCAGATTTTAAGATGTGGAAGTGGAATCTATGCAAAAAGTTGGGTGAAAAGACAAAATGACCACAGACCCCATACCAGAAACTCTGCTACCTCAGGTGTCTGTATTTAGCTCTGAAAATAGACAATTTTTCTAATTGAACTGATATTGTCCTTAATTTTTATGCATAATAAATTGCTGATAATAATATTTAAAGTCAAATCCAGAACTACTACATTATACTGTATTAGCAAACTTGGTGCAGAAACACAAGAAAAGTTATTGATGATGGTGTCATTTCATTAGTAATGAATTTTTGCACACTCAGATTCCTTGGTAGGATATTAAAATTAGACATGAATAGGGAAGAATGTCTTTAAATGGCCCATGTACTTATTCCTCTCTTGATCTTGTCTTTGCACATTGGAGGGAGGCAAGAGGATTCTTTATGCTGTGTAAAAAATGCACATAAAAATTAATTAGTCTGAGTGATTTAGACTAATGACTTGCATTATGTAACCTTAATGTTTTTCAGCTGCTATTAGTCATCTTAGAATGACAATGTGGTGCACCAACCACAACAGTTATTTAGTTTTTATTTCCTTACAATATGCATACCAGGCTATGCAGGGTTTATCTGGGACCAGTTTCTGTACTTTGGAGGTTGAGCTGCATCCTGCTCATTTTTATTTAAAACCTTGCTTCTGAATAGCCCTTCCCTGTTTATTAGTACAGCTCATCTTTTAAAACAGATGAAGGAAAGGAAGGAGAGAAGGAAGGAAATTATCCCTCTGGGCTGGAAGAACCCTTCCATTTGGAGAATAGGCACAGGAGATTCTGATGGCTACTGAGGCCTTTGATTTTGGTTGTTACCAAGGCTTGTTGAAGACAGTGAGCTCAGGGACCTTGAAAATAAGGGTAAAGTATAAATACCAACCTGTTTGAAGAATGAAGGAAGGCTTTTAGTTCTCATGAAGACTGAAACTCAGATCTAGGGCCAGAATGACAGACTGTAGCCATTTGCAGGAGCTGTAGAAGTAAAGACCATATAACCACAGACCTACTGAAGGTGGATAGGGAGACAAGGGATAGGAATGATCATGTCAGTGGGAATAGGGAAGGGAATTCCAGGCAAGTTAAATGTATTTTCTTCTTTGAAGCAATTGATTGGGCTTTTGAGGGAAAAAATTAGTATGAATACAGACAGGAGTGAAAAAAGCAGACAATAGGCCTGTGTTAGCTGAAGTGTAGATTGATTTTTGAGCAGTTTTGTATCACGGTTTGTGGGTGTAGGGTGTGAGGGAGGACTACCAATAAAGAGCATTGTTATAGTGGAATCCAACTTGAAAAAAAGAGGATTGTTTTCTATAGGCCAAAAAATGGCAGCTGAACAAAAAAGAAAGGAAAATGTAAATAAGGGCAGATCTTTATATATGTATGTATTTGAATTTATTAGTTGCCAACATTCTCAAACAAAAATGGAATTTGATACATTATATTCCTAGTTTTATGCATTTCACTCCTACTAGAATTCCTCTGAAAGATGTTTTGTTTGAATGTTGCTCTGGTTTAATGTTTGCTTCATTTCAAAATGCAGAGCATAGAGTAAAAGAGAAGACAAGATATTTCTTCAAGCTGAGAGAGCAAGCATCCTGGGAGTATCCCTAACCAAAATTACATTAACCCTTGCTAGAGCCTCAGGAAGGCATCAGCCAGGACCTGTACAAACTTCCTGAGGGAATGGCTTGAAGCCGGGGCAGGGAGGTTTAGGTTGGATGTGAAGGAAAGGTTTCTCACCCAGAGGGTGGCTGGGCACTGGAACAGGCTCCCCAAGGATGTGGTCACAGCACCAAGCTTGACAGAGCTCAAGAAGTGTTTGGACAATGCTCTCAGGCTCATGGTGTGACTCTTGGGGATGGTCCTATGCAGGGATGGGAGTTGGGCTTTGCTGATCCTAGTGGATTCATTCCAGCACAGCATATTCTGTGATTCTGTCTCATTATTTTACAGTAAATTTTGGAAATAACATAAATTTTTGCATTTAGAGAATAATCAAAATCCTGTCCTACTATCACAGTATTACAGAAAGCTGTTGCTGCTGTTTCTTTCCATGTGCATCTGGATCATCTTGGATCTGTTTAAGAAGAACTCTGTTAAATCCATACTCCTGCATTCTCAGGCAGGCTTATCAAGTCATGATATGACAGTTCCCTCTCAGGGCTTTTCTTTTTTCTCCTTCCCTTGTCAAACCACTTTTTGGAGTTGAGGAAATTTTGATGTCCTTCTCTCAGATCTCAATTCCTGCGAAGACAGGCGATTCCCACCCTCATACACAGGAGCTTTCACAGAAAGGCACTGTGGAACATTTTTAGTGTCTCATTGAGCTTGATCTAATTCCACTTTAAGTATTTTCTGAGTCATTTTATGCATTCTTCATCTAGGAGTGCATTTTACTGTGTGGTTACTCATTCCACTTCTTCCTCATGTCTATGTTTTCCTGTGTTTAAAATGGTGATTAATTAATTGATGGTTTCAGGTGCAGTAATTCTGCACCACAAGATTCTCATCTCAAAGATAATTTTTCCCTAACCAAAGAACTGTGCTGCATTCAAACCAGTTATTACACATTCCAGTGTATTGAAACAATATGGAACTGTCTCCTCAAATCCACACAGGTGTACTCTATTCAGGTTTCACTGAAATCAAATTATTCCTTGCATATCTGATCTATCATTGCTTGGCACCTGGAAGAGAGATCACATCCACTGCCCTGTTTAATTTTATTTCAGTTTGCTTGCTTGTATTAGAATGGGTAGATTATATAATGTCCCTTGTTTACTGGCTTTTCGGGTATTGCAAATCTTTTTCTGACTTTTAATACATGCATACTGTTGGTCATTTTTGCTGCATATGAACCCATCACAGTCTTTTTCTTGCAATCTGTTTCGAAGTTGTTAGAGTGATGTGCTCATTTCCTGTCTTTTTAAATCCAAGCCTATTCTTTTTTTATCTTGGGAACTTCATTTAGTAACCCAGGGTCTCTTAAGATCAGCAATGAAAGGCTCCACCACATTTTCTTGCTAAAGAGGTGGTGTGAGTGTGACATCTTTCATCTGTGCTAGACACTGACTCATAGGCATTTGACCCGAGGGTGGAACCCAGGAACAGGGGTTAACATGAAGTCAGCTGCAGTTGCACAATGCCTTTCACAGTTGTTCTCCCTCTCCTTTTCTTAAACCATCCAAATAATTGCAGAGAGCAGAACATAACGAAGTACAGCAATCAGGGCAAACATTGCTTTTGGGACTCTTCCAGGGCGCTTTGTAGACCACAACGAAAAAGAGCAGGAAAAAAAAAATCTGATAGACTATTGAGTTTTACCTTTGGATGTAGAAATAGCTTAGTCCAGTAGCCAGAAAGTGAAAAGTGAATATATCTTAAAACTGTAATATCATACAACTTGTTGCATTATTTTTTGCTGTGAAATACTAGACCTGGTTTAGAATTTTTAGGACAGTATCATATTTTTATAGGATACCATTGAGGCATTGTTGACATATCACTAAATAAGACATGTTTTGATTTGTTCTTTGTTTTGATTTTTTTTTCTCCTGAAACTTTTTGGCTATGTTTTCAGATTATCCACAGTCCCTCTTTAGAATTCTTTGCTTCATATTCTGGCACAGGGTCTGGAATCCTCCTTGTGAAATACAGCCTGAGCATGCATTTAAGGGCTGAAAGTCACTAGGGATAGAATTTGCAAGAACATCTGTAATACTAAGAGCTCTAGAAAGAGAATTACCTGGTGGCCTTTCCAGTTTCTTACAGTGTTTGAAACCTGGCAGAATTTGTCAGTCATTATTATTTTCCCCACTTATAAGTGACACAGGGAGCCCAGCTGGCCTGCCTGGAGGTGATGCCATCAAGGGGAGCGTTGCTCAGGAGTAAGTTTTTCCCAGATGTCCCTGTCAGCTAGAACTAGTTTGATGTAGGCCCTCTTTATCCTTTTACAACATCAGAAACAAGCTTTTCCCTGCTTCAAAAGCTGTGGAGAGCAGTAAACAGACAGTTTGTTTATTTTTGCTTACTGGTGAGTACTGTGTAAGTATTATAATCAAAAGAGAAACAGTTGGAAAAAAACCACTAACTTCCAGATTCTGGAAATCTTCTGGGTCTTGTAAGCAACTTTACATTAGAGTGTAACATTGTTTAAAGTAACACTACAAATATGTCTTTATGTGGTGCATAATTACTTAGCATTTTTCATTTCAAGTCCCTGAAAATCAGTGTATAAATGGGCAAGACAAGTAGGGATTTATATTTGGAAAGAGGAATTTCTGTTACAAAACATTTTGTATGAGCAAATGATTGAAGTTAGGATCATTAGTGAGGAAGGGTGATAACCTCAGTCTAATTTTGAAAGGTACTCTATTTTCTGAAAATAATCCCATTGCTTACAACATATGAGTGTAGACTGCCCTTCACCCCAATTTTTAAGGCTTGTGATTACTCCTGTTTTTAATTAGAAAGTGCAGTAAGTATTTCACTTCATAGAGGTCATATGAGCAAATATATTTTAGTAAACTTCTTGAGTGAATGAGCAGTGTAGGTCTTGTTCTTAGGAAAGTTCTTGCTGTGTAAATGCAGTGTCTCCTGCTTGTCTCCACACAGCTGGTTCAGCAAAGGGTTTAAGCACACACTTGCTTTTGTACACAGGGTAGGACTTTAAGAGGTTTCTTAATTGAGGGCCTTTGTCCCTGATGGCTGATTTCTGGTTGAGTAAAAGACAGAAAATCTGGTTCTTGAAAAAAGATATGAATAGATGGAATGTGATTCTGCAGGCTAACTTCTTACCAAATGCTGACGTGAAAACTTGGGGTTTGTGAGACAGTTGCATGCTGCATGGTACATAAGCAGTTTTCCATAAAATCAACAGAAGCCTTATCTGGAAAAGGATGGTGTAAAATCTTTGGCTCTACTTGGAAAAAATATTTTAAATACTGGAACTTCATCATAAAATACGGAAAAAGCAGTCTCTTTTTGCCACAAGCATTGTTGAGTTCTGATGAAAATTCCATGCAAATTACTGACCTTGGAAACACTATGGGGGCAATCTTTACGTAGGCATGAACAATTTCTCCAATGTATGAGGCATAAATAGCTTTGGTTTTGACATCAGACAAGCAAGAGTGGTTTTTTCAGGTTACATGTTTCTGGAGAAAATGCATTTATTGAAGACAATGTGCAAAAATCTCCTTTGGAGTTATTCTTCACTAACCTTTTCCCAACAGATTGTCTATCATTTTCCCAAAGTGATTGGTTGTTTTCTGAGTTAACTTTTGTGTTAGCACTAGAGAATGAACCTCTATATTATGTGGTTAAGGTAGCTTTGAAAATAACAGGGCAGATGAGTGTGTGATGGTCCCATGAAAGGAGAAACATCTATACCTGTAGGGCATGAAAACATCTTTTAAACATTCCTTGTCCTTCCCCACCTTAGATTAAGTACTTAGCATCCTGCTGTTGCTCATAGAAATATGCATTTAGAAATTAGTATAATTCATAAAATAGTTCAATTCAGATTCTTAAATTTTAAGGTGTATGTGTGCTGTGATTTTACATTATTTTTTTTACATTGATACACACATCCAATCCTCCATCAATTTAAGTATATTCCTAAGCAGTCTTTTTGGTTGGTTGAATTGCTTATCTCACCTGATCTAGTGAAGTGCAGAAACATTAAACATTTGCTTTTTGAATGATAGGGAATTACAGTCACTCTTACCTACAAGGTCTGTACAGCAACAACCAGGCTTTTGTTTATAGCAGATGGCAAATTTGCTGAGTTGCACTGATGGCAGTAGGAGGGAGGAGGAGACCAAATAATTCTTTTTCTCCCCCTCAAATCCAGCAACTGTAAATCTAATGCGCAAAGAAAACATATCTCAGAATAAGGGCAGAAATTTTCTTCCCATTTCTTTTCTTCTGTATGAAGGAAACACAAATTGTAGTCTGTATCCTCCAAATCTTTGGGGTTTGGTTTGATAGTTTTTGTCAGATTTCATCTTGGAATTCTGTATGATTAAAAAATAAATTTATAAAGGAGAGTCTGTCAGAATCTTAACTGCAGTGGTGTTCCTGGTGCTACTGCAATTTTATATGTGTTTCATTATAGGTTGTACATAATTTCAGTACATGATATACACATTCCTAAACATGAAGTATATCCTATGAAATAACAGCACCTCATAAAAAGGGATCATTTTCATACTAATGTATTTAAGTTGTTCAGAAACTAACTGAACTCACAACTTATTTCCTGGGGCAGGATTTGGGGATATATTTAATTTAAATGGGGCAGCCATAGTGAGTTAGGAATTGTGAAATGACCACTATGTTTACTGCTTAAGAGGTGCAAAATTGTTAATTCATACATGGAGTCTTCCTTGCCAAGTAAATTCTCACATGCTGCGTGTGTACATTCTCAGTAGCTGGATACAAAAAGTGATCCGCACATGGTTAGAAACTGAACTTCCAGTTCTTCTTATTTTATTAATAATTTCCACCTTTTTTTTCTTCCCTCCCCCTAAATTCTGAAACAGGGATCATAGAGATATTTTGGTGGGGATTTATTAATAAAAAAACGTTTCACTACAGCAAGCCTGGAGGAAGGGCAGAAAACGAGTGTGAGTTGCCAGGTTTCTCATCACATCACTACCAAGGTTTAAAAAATCCTGCAAGTGTTGTCAGGCTTATGTAAAAAATAAAAGCTAGGATTTCTTCTTCAGAGAGCTTTCCATCAACTTTGATTTACAGAATTTGTGGCGACTGGAGGCAAAAGAGCTTGGTGTGAGAGCAAATTATTTGTTTGACCTTCTCCAGTCATGTGAAGCAATTCTTTTCACAACTGCCATGTAATTTTTGAAATTGTGAAAAACAGAGTTGTGAGATAATCTGTTTCTCTGAGACTGTGTATATTGAACAACTTCTGTCTTCATATGAGTGGATAATGGTCAAGAAATGATATTCACAATGTTGCACCCTTGAGATACTATAATGAAATTTGAAATAAATTAAGTAATGGTAAATCAAAGTAGATTTTCAGTGAAAGTTAAACCTTAAACCATTAGTCAGGTGTGCTCTAATGAGTCATCTAGATACAAGATTTATGTTCATTAGAACCTGAATTTCCTGCGCTTTTTTTGATGTTTTTTTTGGGGGAAATTAACACTCTTCAGGAAGATGCATTTCTTGAACTGCACTTCCATGAGACTGAGGTGCATGAGTGGTTGGTAGACCTTTTATATTGAGGGTTCCAAGGGTTTAAGGGTTCCAAGACACGGGGAGAAGCGAGTTCTCTTGTGCACTGCAGGATTCCTGCCTGCCTCACATGACACCTTTAAATTAGTGCCTCTGCTTTCATTTCACTGTGCTCCTTTCCATCATCCATTTCATCAGTGAAACTTGCCTTGGTGTGTATTGCAGTCTAATAATGGCCTGCCTTAGGAGCTGTCTGGCCTCGTGCCACAGGCAATCAAAGTGTCATTACTTGATTGTAATATGAAAGTTGCTGTATCTCATTGCAGCGATAAGGAAACTTCAGAGGGAGAGGAAGGAGGAGGAGGAATTGGATCATACTGTGATAGAGAGCATATACCACGGAAGAGAAGTAACTGTGTAGAGTTTGGAATCTGACATATGTTACTCACATTGGACAAAAAACAGCCCATAATAGTTTAGCAATAAATATTTCTCATTTATCAAGCAGAATTGAGATAGTTAAAAAAGGAGGCTTTTGTTTTCAAAAGTGCTGCCTGCCCATCACAGCCCAAATCTTAGGGCAGAGCAGGTACTGGGGGCTGCTCCAGCCCCAGATCTGAATTCCTGTGCTAACAAGTTGCTGCCTTCTTTAGCCTGAGTGTTACAGTCACAAAATACAAGGTAAGACCAAACTGTCATGCAGAGTCACTCTTAAAGCTGATTGTATATCTGGGAAATACCAGAGGAAACTTAGGAACCTGGTTTGCTTAAGTGGTTTTGTAAATCCTCCCCAGCTGTCTAGTTCTGCGTCTATAAGCATACAAGTGCTCTTATGTTTAATCTTGCTGTCAGAACAGCAGTTTGTTTCACAAACCATCACATAACATGTCTCTTTCACACTTTAAGAAGAAATATATGGGTAAGTAAATCTCTGTAACTAATACAAACATTGTTTTTGTGTTTTGCTTCAGCAAAAGAGCTTTGCACAGCAGTAGATGAGGATACAGGGTCAGAAGTGTACAATAAGATTTCTGAGAGACTCACAAAAACTAGCATCATGCACATTGAGTTAATGGAGTCTTGTCATCACCTGTAAAATTTCTGTCAGCACACATCTGTGTTAGATTGAACTTCCCAATAAACTGTGTTAAAATTGACAGGGCACAAAAGGGTTTCTATGTGAAATACAAAGATGAGAGCATTAAGAATCATGGTGTTTCCAAACTGTCATCTCAGAGAATTGTATATCCTCAGGAGGGAGATGGGCAGTTTCTGTAGAACTGGACTTGATTTTGGTAATTCTGCATGTTAAAAAAAAAATTCTAACTAAAATCAAATCACTGCAAAAGCGTCAAACTCTTGACTTTGGCACAAAGGAAAGGAACTTTGTTTTCAATTCCCGTGAGCATCTACAACCTGCTGAATATAACATGCAGAAAGAGCTTTGTCATTGAGAATGGAGGCCTAGAATAAAAAGCAGTTTAGCTGCTTGGGCTTTTCCTGTGCTGTAAACTGCTCACTAACATAAAAGCTGCAAGTGAATTGTTGGTTCCAGGCTCTCATTTAAGTAACATGTTGGTATTGCAGTTAATGCTGTCAGGGCACAGACCTATAGACAAACTACAAGGGGTTATTTTTTTCACGTGGAACAATTGCCTTGCTCTACTATTTTTGTTCTATTTTTATGGCCATAAATATTGTCAAGAAAGACAGGAAATTTTATTGAAACATAAGAAAAAACACTTTTACTTGGTCAAACAGAGTGGTTACCCAGGCTGGTTATGAGGTCTTCCTCCTTAGAGCTATTCAAAACTTTGAGCAATGTCCTCCAGCTGACCCTGCTTTGAGCAGCAAGGTTGGACTAGAAAATTCTCCAAAGATTCCTTCTAGCCTCAGCTATTCTGTGGTTCTGTGAAAAAGCATGCTTCACACTTAATTTTTTATGCTTTTTCTTTTAGCCCCTCTGTAATACTATGAAGTTATTTGAGGGTCTTCACTTTTAAACCTCTGTGTTTTCTGTGTGACTGTTTTTATCATGTAGTCTTCTAGGGATTACAGAAGTAGCTGTGTGTCTGCCTCCCATCATTACTGACCTGGAGACTGGGTGGATTGGGAATGGCACTGGGGTTTATGAGTCTCTGGAGAGGTTTAGAGTGTGACACTGGAATGATACTGAAATATCAAGGGGATATGAGTTGCTAATCCAGTGCCTGGGTGAAAATTACTCGTGAAATTAAAAGATTCAAGTTCCATTGAAGTAAAATCCAGTGTTTAAACATTAGTGGAGTTTTGCTCAGGAAAACACTTTTTAATCAGCAAAGAGGGGATGTAATAGAGAGTGAATTAGGTGTAAGGTGCTTCTCTGACTAAAATGGGTGCATTTGATAGCCTTTAAAATAAGCCACTGGTTATCTCTCTTTTTTTTATTATTTGCCCTTCTTAAGGTGATGATGTGCTCTAAATTAATTTTTGAAAAGTGTTGATAGGAGATGTGCAATTTGTTGATAGAGGAAAGAGACAAAAGGTCTCTTGGTGTTTTAGGGATACATAGTGAAAATCTGGTTTCCGTCTTTATTTCACTGAAATGAACAAGGCTGTTCTTTAGGCAGGAGGGCTTCTTTTTCCTAAACCCACGAATCCGTTTTTCCCCCAAAATTTGACTGTTGTGAGAGGTGTGTTACAATGGCTGTACGCAGAAAATCAAGCTCTGCTACTTTGTGGGTTTTACGTTAATTTTCAATACTGTGATGTGTTTCAAAATCATTGGTTTCCACATTCTGTTGTCTTGTTCCAGCTTGCTAAGTTTCAATTTTAACTGATTTTCCAGCCATAGTACTTCTGGTTTTCTGTCTGACTCTTAAGCTTCTCCATGGGATGTTCACTGCTCTCCTGCAGCAGTGGTTCCTGGCTCTTATCCCACTGAGATAAGAGGAGGTGGGAATTAATTACTCACCGTGGTTGTTTGGAAGTCTTTGTCCTTGCCATCCAATATTCCTCAAAATGGCTTCTTTACATTAATCATAACAGTGAGTTAGAGAAATGCATTTCTAATACTGTTAGAATGGTTACTTCAGTAAGAGAGAATGTGCCAGGTGACAAGTGAATATCAATATAGATTTCTTTAAAGTGCTTTCAGTCAGATGGGATGTGAGCACCTTCTGTCTCACCGTTCACTCTAAAGTAGAAATAGGTTTTCTGTGTTTTATATATCTGGAACAGATGTCCCAAACAGGAGCAGTATTCCCACAGAACAGTGCAATTGCTTTGGAGACCAAACCTTCAAAGCCTGCTGTGCTCCTTCTCAAAGAAAAAAACAAAACTGAAATGCAAAAAAAAAAAAAAAAACCCAAACCAAAACTCCAAAACACCCCAAAGACAGGCATTGTGCAAGCCTTAAAATGCTGAGAGCAAAGCAGGACAATGCCATAGAACATCCTGTATAAGCTTTTAGGCTGTCTTTTGCCACCTCTATTTGATAGTGTTTGGGGGTTGTTCTCAGAGATGAGGCACGAGCCAGGCTGTTTTCTGCCTGTTCCAGCCCGTCTCTTTCATTCCTCCCCAGTATGTACTTAGGTTCTCTCTTTAGTAAGCCAGTATTGAAAACTAACTAATTGTATTTTATTTTGCAAATACCGGCTTAGACCAGGAAGGCCAGAAATGAAAGCAGCAGCAGCTGTCTGTTGTAGGACCAGGAGATATAAACACACTTGTGGATACAGCCCTGCAAGTCCTTTTGCCCTCCACCTCCCCCCACACACAGATACACTTTTTTTCAGATCATTGAATGTTATTTGTGCCTGTGCATGGAACAGGTGTCTCTTGTGAACTCCTTAAATAAACTGGATTTAGAAAAAAGATAGTGATGTTAGTTTACACAGGTGCAGACATCATTCAGGAGAATGCTATTTGCACACAAACACACTACTGTTTACTGTCTGCACTGCAGGCAGAGCAGTGCCAGAAGGGCACTGAAGCAAGATGGAGCATGGTTTGCTTTGCTGCTGCTGCTGTCGATTGATGTGAACTTTCAGAAAGTTCCCTCTCGGTGGGGCAAAGTCTTTTTTGCTCTGTGAAGCATTAAAAAGTGGTCTCTCAAAGAGTGACTCGGAGGAAAGCAGAAGCTGTTACTAATCACAGTATGTGAAATGGAATAGAAAATGTGCCTGTGTGACTTCTTCTGGTTTTCCTTGGGAGCTTAGCAGGAACTTTGATTTTGTTTTTTGCCCTTCAACTCATATTATCAGGGGAACATGCTAGGAGCAATTTTATTAACTTACGTCTCTCACTCTGTGAAAATGCCCAATGGTTGTCTTTGAGATAGCCCTGCCCACACCAAAAAAATCCCCATCTGATTGCAGATGACCCATGATGAGAGGAGCACTGGACATCCCCCAGCAATATGCATTTGCCTCCCAGAAATCCAATGGCATCCTGGCTGCATCCTCAGCGCTGTGAGCAGCCGCTCCAGGGAGGAGATCCTGCCCCTCTGCTCTGCTGTGACCCCACCTGGAGCACTGCATCCAGCTCTGGGCTCCCAGCACAGGAAGGGCATGGGCCTGTTGGAGCAGCTCCAGAGCAGATCCACCAAGTTGATGAGAGGGATGGAGCACCTCTGCTGTGAGGGAAAGGCTGAGAGAGTTCTCACTGTTCTGCTTGGAGAAGACTTCAGGGTGGTTACCTAATTGCAGCCTGAAGGAAGACTACAGGAAAGATGGAGAGGGACTATTTGCAAGAGCAGGTAGTGACAGGACAAGGGGGAATGGATTCAAACTGAAAGAGGAGGTTTAGTTTTAGAGTAGATATTAGGAAAAAAATTATTTACTTATGAATGTAGTGAGGCACTGCCACAGGTTGACTAAGGAATTTGTGGATGCCCCATCCCTGGAAGTGTTTGAGGCCAAGTTGGATGGGGGTCTGAGTAACCCAGTTTGGTGGAAGCTGTCCTTGCCTGTAGCAGGAGGGTTGAAACAAGATGATCTTTACAGTCCCTTCCAACTCAGGCCATTCTAGGATTCACAGCCCTCTTGAGCTGCTCACACTTGTCCTGTGTTCCCCAAGGGTAGTGATGGGCACATCTTGTGTGTCAAAAGAGAAAGTAGGAGCAAAACAGCCTTATATAAACCACACTCTGGGATATCACAGCACAGGATAGTTTTATTGATGCAGCTTCAGGGAAATTAATTTTCCTCAGATTTCCCAGCAAGCTTCAGGGAAATTAATTTTCCTCAGATTTCTCAGCACTGCTAATGTCCCGTGTAGCTGCCCAAAGCCCACAGTGGTTGGAGCTGCAGGATCCCTACCTACCCTGGTATTTGAGCTGTACTGGGCCTGTCTGCCGCATGCTGTCTGTGGTATGTGTGGAAAATGAGCTGGATGTGTCCAAGATATCTTGTTCATCACATACTTAAATAAGAGCAATGGGGAGATTCCCAGCAGGAACCTTTTCCTTTGTGTGTGTGTGTATATATTTTTCAAATTTTGAGTGAAGGATATCCCCAAACATAACAGATTTTTCTGTGGCAGGAAAGCCCACAAGCTCTAAATATCAGCCAGTGCCCATTAATTCAGCTTTCTGACAAAAGGCATGTTTGCCACACCCTCCTACATAGTGTGTAATTTTTTCCCTAAGTAGAGCATTTAGATCTATTTTTTCCATTGGAAATACTGCATTTGAAAAAAAAAAAAAAAGAAAAAAAAAGAGAAGAAAAACTTTTGCAAATCAAATTAAGAACAGATGTAGCTGAGCAATACTTTTTAACCCAGGAGTAATAAATGTTTGGAATGGACTGCTGTGAAGGTTATTAAGACTGAAACACTGGGGTCATTCAAATAAGAGCTGAGAGCATCTAAGGGGATGGAATTGGAGTAGAAAAGAAGTGGATAACTGAACATGATCCACTGTGTTCTTGATGATGCATAACACACTGTGCACTTGTTTTATGTTGTATGACTTGAAAATCTATCTGCATTGGTTAAACATATACTAAGGATTATGCCTTGGTAAAAGCTATGGAAAGTTGATTATAATAACAAATGCCAACAAACCCATCTCTGGACTGCATCAATTGGGAAAAGTTGCCTGAGGAGAAGAGCTGTTTGATTTTATTCCTCCTTCAATCTCATGGAGGACAAAGATGTGACAGCTTGAAACATTTATAAGCATTTAAATTTTGTACTGACTGTGGTTACTGAGGAGAGATTTAATATGCTGTAAGGAACATCAAGTTTTGTGGAAAAAATAATATTCTATGTGCAGTTAAAGTCCCTATTGAATAAATCATTGCAAAGATGGGAAGTAGAGGCTTGTGATGGTCTCAATTGATGCAAATAGGCAACTAGAAAAGCCTTACACACTGTGCCTTATGTCTGGTGTTCTAGGATTGTTATCAGATGTCTGTCTAATTAAACAGCTGGAAAAGCTACTGCATATAACTCTGGAGCCAGCTCCCACTGTCGCACCTGCATTTTTCTTGACTTAGCCAATGTGTTTTTTTTCTCTCAGTCAGTTCCATCAAACAGGTGGTTATTTAGTATTATTTCTATAAATAGCACATTTGTTTGCATGTGTAGAACCTGAGAGGGACTTGTCTGGCACCCATTTCAAAACATCAGTGCTTAGCAGGTTGATGTTAAGAGTTTCATGGCATGCACTGGCTCTCCTTCCAAGAGAGAAGGCGAGGAAAGGGTAGGAAATCTTTTCAGGATTTTTTAATTGAGCAAACTATTCTTTGATTCTGAGGACATCAAAGAAACCCAGAAGAACCTCAAATTTTGAAGCAGAAATGTGAAACTTTGTGCACAAAAAATGTCAGGCTGTGAATAGATATCTACGAAGCTGAAGCTGGAAACAGAAGTTTGGGGTTCATACATTCTGGGAACATGATAAGATGTGTAAGATGTGTTTTAATCTGGTGGATAAGTAATACATCTTAGTGTGCAGATTCACATCTGGAGTTATTGCCTGTAGCTTTATAAACCAAAAGAGGATAACAAAGTAAGAAACACCATAGCTAAGTTAGTAAAACCTCATCTATGCCACTTTCAGTTTTTGGTTGTTTTTTTTTTTTTTGAGGGCTTAATTTAATACTTTAGGGAGATAGAAGAAAAATGGAGACAACTTCCCTGTTGCACAGAGTTCTCAGAAATAACAAGTGTCAGTAGTGACTCGCCCAGGAGTTTGTTATCCACCTTATAAATAGCCTTCTGAGCGTTAATTAAGCCTCACAACTCTATGAGACAGATATCTCTTTTATTCCAATTTTAAAGACCGTGTGGCACTAAGAACTCAAAGATTATGTTCTCCTCTTACCTAATTGTCCTCCAGCCTGGGCCTACATGCAGTAGAAGAAATTAAGAAATACTTCTTTGAGCCTTAACAGTGGTAACTTGAGAAAATGACAATTGCTGTGCGCTCTTCCGTGCATCCCTGTTGAGTACCTGACATGGATCTAAATGCTCATGATGCTCAGAAACCCTAAACAGCTTTTCCACTGCAAACATCATTTATCAAAGCTGTAATAAGGGCAGCTTGCACAAATGACTTGAATACAATGGAAAGTCTGTAAGCTTCCACTGCCTCGGTGAAGTTGTTTCCAAAGTTGTTATAAAACAAAGGGTAGCTTTCCCTTTTATTGTCTTGCAAGGATCTCGTTGACTATTACAGACCTGAACTTTGACCTTGTAGGCTATTGTTCTTACCAAATTATAAAATATTTATGAGTGGCTAAAAGACACAGCCTTTTTTGTTTTCTTATAAGATTCTCACAGCAGTGAGATCAAATTTTTTTCCTAAATCATGAGAGTTTATGGTGTGAGGCATTCTGCAGCTAACGGTTGCACTTGTAAAAATAGCAAAGGAAAAGCAGAAAAGAACAAGATCTGCAAATCGCACGAAGCTTCGTCAAGTAGCAAATATCTTCAGAGGTGACTTTAGTAATGAGAGAAGTCAGTACCTTGACAACTTGCTGCCTTTGTTCCTGTTACAAGACAGTCCAATGCCCCCATATCAGACCTTTGTTAGCCCAGCTCTCTCTCAAACGGGCACCTTCCACATGTGCCTTAGCCCTGGTTAAAACAAAGGCTACTTGACATGACCTCTTTTCCTGTGCACATTTTAGCCTGGAGCCATTGGTCCAGCCTGTCTTAACTGATGACAGTCTTCCAGGTGCTGTTCTGATCTTAATCTTCTGGCTGAACCACAGGCCTAGCATGGTAAGCTATAAATCTCCCCAGGTCACCAAGAAGTCTGCTGGTGTCATTTCTAATTGACCTCAGGGTAAAGAGACCAGCTTAGTTCTTAATTTCCTCGGTTTACAGATTCGCAGGCTGGCCTTTCCAAAGCAGTGCTCATGACTTCTCAGTAATAAATTACACTGAAATGCCTACAGCAACAATAATTTATGATTTTTCTGCTGATCTTATAACACATGTTAATTGGAGGAAAAAATTATTTATAGAAAGTTTCAATGGAGTATTGGGAGAAGAAAAAAATAGCATTGGAGAGCCAGTGCTTTCTATTGAGCACATTCTTTTGTGTAAACATATTTAGAATTTTCTCAGGCTACAGTAAGAAGAAATAGACTGGGGTGTTGGAGGGAAAAGCCAGTGGTTGCATAGTGGGACACTTTGCTGTGTATTTAAGGATGATTATTGCTGAATAGCTTGGCATTTTTGTGCCAAGCAAAAAAAGGGGTTGAGCATTGGAGCTGGGTCTTTGGTTGCACTCACCTACCCAGATCTAACAGTTCTTTTAATTTGTGGTAGAGCTAATAGGTTATTCTCTAGGTGTAATATAATGAGAGGATATGAGGAAATACTTAAACATACAATAGAAAAGAAGTTCTTGGTCAGTTTTACATGAACTGATCTTTTGATTGAATAAGGAAAGTTTTTGTTCAATCCATTACTTGAAATAAAATCAGGAGTTAGGAACTGATTCAAAGCTCATTGAGTGATTCCTGGTAACCCTACTGTCAGCAAAATCAAGAGATTTTTAATTTTTAAAGGTATTTTGAGATGCATTAATCAGAATTTTTTGCAAAAGGAGAATATAAGTAATCTCAATTAAGGCACAGCTTGTTAGCACAGACTAGCTATTAAAATCCTTTCATAAACATTTAAATAATTAAGTCTTTAATAATTTTCGTTTTCTACCAGCCTCCTGAATATGTAGGAATTTTAAATAAGTTAAATGTTATTTTGATGTGGGATAAGCCAGTACTGAAGTCCTCTAAGTCTGAACAACATTTTCATACTTAGTCACAATTCCTGGAATTCCTGGAAAATTTCAAAATTGTTAGCTCTGATTCTTATCAAACTACATTTTTAACTAATGCTGCATACAAATATCTTGCTTTTTGCCCATTTTCCAGTGCTGTTCTGGGCTTAGTTACTGCTTCTGAACTAATCCTGAATAACATTATTTTATAATCTTTCCCAAATCCCTTGGAAACTTTTCCAGAAGGCTTTTTGGGAAAGCTGTGCTGTGTAAACATTTCAAAAGTGAAACAAAAGAATTTTCTACCCATTTGTGAAGAATGAAATACTAAGCACAAACATGGTACTTTTACCTAGTAAGTAAGAAAAGCATTTTGGAAAGCTGCCTTTTAACTGTTCTGGTTTACAATATCAGCTTTATGATATCTCTAAAAAGTAATTTAGCACCTTTCAAAAATACAGCACTAATTTCCTGATAGACAAATGAACTTTACTATTAGATTTGTTTTGGGAAGAATGACTCATTTATTCAGTTCACTGCTACTGACTGGTTTTAATTTGGTATTAATTCCTTATGGATTGTCCAAGTCACAAGTTATTTCTTAAGAGTTGTGCCACTATTTAATTTGGCATTTCTGACCCAAGCTTAGCTCATACACGAAGCTGTGGATTTAAGACACTTAAATTAATCAGCACTCAGTCTAGTCTCATACTTGTGGATTACATTTATATTCCAACGACATTACTGGAATGGTCTAACCAAGGCAAAAAATAAACACACTGAGCCAGGAAAAAATAAAATTCATCTTTCAACCCTCTTTCTGCTCTGTATGATTACTTTCCTTTTAATCAGTTAATTCTGTAAGAAACTTGTTTTAGAGAAATGTGCAGCAGGGTCAAGCCATGATGTCCCCTGGGGCAGGGAGTGTGGTGTGGAACCAGCACATATGTGAGAATGCAGATCCATGTCACGCTCTGAAGTAGATGTCTGGTTCCTTCCCAGTTCTTCTCAGAGGGTTTGTCATAACTTTACCGTGCAATTTCAGTTTTTCCAAGTTGATTTCCTATAGTGATTGCTGCAAATACCTGCTTAGTATTCATACAGTTACAGTATGCTTTTATCTGAGACACACAGGAGTGTATCCAAGATGTTTTCTATCCCATATGAAGTCCTTGGTTGCATCTACTCAGACTGTTTTCCTGTTTTGTTTTCTCACAGCTGGATGTTGAATATTAAGTATCAGGGCAGGAAACAATCCGGAAGATTGCAGCCAGCCATTGCTATACCTGTCCCTTAATTTAAAATTTAGTAAGGAGATTTTGCATGTTAGCACAAAGAGAAGAAAATGTAGTATGGTCACATGCTGAAACACTAGCAGAGGCTGAGAAATAATATGGATCTTAAATAGCAAAATCAAGTTACCTTCAAATATAGAAGAAAAATGTTCTAAAAGTCAAGTGGTTTCCTTACAGCTATTTTCCAGTTAAGAAAATTCTTCCCTATTCTGTGATGTTTGATGAGTCTCTTATATGTGTATGTAGAAATGACACAGACATCCTTACCATCACCAGCTCCAGCTCTCCCTAATAATCTGTACTTCTGCTTCTTCTGAATTTAGATCAAGTCAAAGACATTAAGACGCTAAAGTAAGTGCGTATTTAGTTGGGTAATCAAAAATAGTCAGTTTAATTAGGTTTTCAGCTTGCTTAGAAGAAGGTTATTGTAGGCAGCTCTGTGCACTATGCCACAAGCCGGATGATAACTTCTCGAGGTGAAAATGCTGTGAATTCCAAGAGTCTTGTCTGACTGCACAGCTTTATGTTGCTTGCTCTAAGTTCCTGATAGAAAGAAAAAGGTTTTTTCTTCTGCAAAATGTAGATGAGTGTGGGTTAAATCACAGATGCTGCTTTTTAGTGCTGGCAAGGAGTGCCCCAAGAAGGATCCGAGTTTCTGCATTGTTCTGATGACAAAATCATTTCCCTTCAGTTAAAAAGGAAGAGAGTTGCAAGCAGTCTCCTCAATGTGCATTTCTTTTCACTCAAACCCATTTGAGTGATGTGGGCAGAATTCAGGCAAAAACCTGTGGAGCTTTGCCTCATCCCTGTCAGTGTGTGCAGCTGTGGTGAGGAAAACACCTACGTTGGCCCACGAGCACACACTCACAGCCTGCCAGAGGTCTGGCCTGTCCTCTTGCAAGACTGAGGCTTGGAGGAGAAAATTCCCTCTAAGGAGTGAATATAATGACATTTTGATCCCTTGAGAAATGCTGTCATAACCCTGCCTGGATTCTCACACTGTTTGGATTTTATTTTGAGCTTTGGCATTCTTGAAGATTAATAAGCATAATGTTGCTGAAATTACTCTTCCAGTGTAATGTTACCTGAATCAAGTGTTAGGCAGTTGAGTAATGAAGCTGAAATGGTAACTTAGGGAGAAGCACATGCTACAAATGGCACCAATTTTTAGAGAAAGGCCTGTGTTGGTTTTGTTCTGCCAGTGGGCTTTTAGCTTATTGTTTCACAACACTTGCTAGCTAGTGAGGCACAGAAAAGTGTGTAGCAAAAATTGCTGGAGTGTTTCCTTGTAGTGGGGCTCAAAAGGAAAGTACAGTGTATAGATAAATTTCAAATATACTTTTCTGTTACCCTGGAGTTGTTCTACTGGAGCACTGTAAAAGAAGACTTTTACCTGTAATTTCTGCTGCATAAGCCAGAGAACATCCATTCCTAAGGGGTTTTTTAATATTTAATAGCACTTGAAAAAAAGTGAAAAATATCTTTCCACACACATTTTTTAATTTGGTTAAATTTTATATTTGTTCCTATCTACTGGTTTTTATGATACAAAAACTTCTCCATTTTCTGCTACCTTTATTCTTAATAAATAAGTCACGTAATTTTTTTTTGTTACTGTATTATAGGTAAACCTTAAAAAAAAGAAAGAAGAAAATCTATCGGTGTAAAACTGAACCTGCCAATTATTTCTGAGAAACTTAACACAAGAGACTTGTTTGTAAATGTTATGAATGGTACTCAATGAAAACTTTGTTTGATTTCACTTATGTTTAGTATAATTTGTTCTGCTCTAGGGCATCCTGAGAATAGGAGATTGTACGCAAATGAATACTGAGTGAAGCAAAGATCATTAAGAGAGGAACTGGGGGGGAACCACACATGCTGGACACAATTATGTGTGTGTGTTATATTATGCTATCTTGGACACATCAGCACTGACTGCTTTGTTCCTTAGAATGACCTTTGATCAAGAGAGACTGCATGTGTCTTTGGTCATTCCCACATCCTAGGCTACTGTAGATGAAGGGAATTTCTGTGGTGTCTTAACTATAATCTCACTGGGAGCTGCCTCATTGTGTGCAAACACTCTGGTAGATGTCTGCCTTGTTGGGAGTTTACAATTGGAGGAAAGGATGGTGGCATTACCTCAAGCATACTAGGCATTGTGCCAGTGTAACTGAGCAGATGGTGACCCGTGGGTCATGGGACTATATTTCTGAGATAGATGGGAAAGGAAATTCTACAGTTTGCAGACCAGATGGGGAGTTCTCACAGCGCTGGCTATAAGAAGTGTATCTACACGTGTGTGTAAGAGAATGTCAAAACAGAGTAAATTACCAAGTGGATATTATTAAGTGTAGGAAGAAAAAATTTATCAGTGGTTTTTATGCAAGAGGACTTCAAGTAATAAAGGTATTTCACGTGGCTGTTAAATGCAGCATTCACAAGTTTCCTGCTAGTTTCTGTGCTTCACTCTTTTTTACATTATGCAGCATTTTAATTATTTCTATATAAAATATCTGTCATTAAAGAGCCCTATTGCTCTTACTCCAAAAAGATAAGTGATTTGCTTTCTCTCTAGTATTCACTTTATCCAGTTTTTTCTTTCAAAGTGGTGTTCATTTCCAAATTACTTTCCTTTTTTTTTTTTTTTACAAAGAGGACACCAGGTGCAAAGTTTCTTTATCTAAAAGGATATTCTCTGTATGCCAGATTTGCCCCCTTGCCTCCTTTCCTCTATTATTTTTTCTTGTAGGTTTTTAGGTGCTCTCAGTTGTGTCACTTAATGGGTGCTTGTAAAGCAAAACAGATATTCTTTAAGCAGTAAAGAGAGTTCAACTTCCAAATATCAACATCTCTATAGGTTTCATTTACACTGAAAAAATTCCTGCTACATTGATGTGAAAATGTAGAAAGTATTGAATCTCTGGGAGCAGAGTATGTACTTCACTAGGTGGAGTAATAGGTGTCTGACAGGTTTTATGTATCACAAAATAGTACATGTATCACTAAAACAGGTGAGAGGCGTTTCTTTTTCTGCGAAATTTCCTTTGATTATCTTTTAATGAGTCCATGTCTTAGTACATAATCCATAAGCCATTCCAGGAAGGAAAATTCAGTTGTAGGGTCTCTTTCTCAGGATTGAAGTTGCATAGAAATCAATTGGAAGAGCCTCCTTCTGGTCTTTCTGCAATAATTGTGACCACAGGAAAGAACCATTGTGCATTGTTCAGAGTTTAAAAAGAAAGGCAAGTCTTGAGCTCTTTTTGCTTAGTGCTTTTTTTTTTTTGGAATTAACTTTTAAAGACAACAGTTCAAGAGGAGCCTAAGGAATACTTTAAAGAATGAAGAGCATAAAATTAATAAATATTCAGAAACATAAACTATAAAGTAGGGCATAAAGTTCTGGTTGCTATTATGTTTCATCCTCCATCTAAAGAAGTGAGGCAAGGGGAGATAGTGGTAGCTGTGCTCTCCAGTCAGTTAAAAATATATACTATAAAGGAACTACAAGAACAGGATTTGCCATGGAAATTTCTGAAATATATTGTCTAGAGAATTTGTTTTCCCCTTCAGTTTCCTTAAAGAGCAGTATTCGCTCAGAACTGGATATGCTGACATATTTTATTTGACAAACTTGAGAATAATTTTTCACCATTGTTTTCATTTTTCCTCTGATTTTTACTGGAGTTTAACCCTGTTCCTCAAAGGTAGCTCTGTGCCTTTTAAACTCAGTAGAGTGGTGAAAGCTTTAAGGACAGTTGTAGAACTGGAATAATTTCTATGCAGTTTTGTTTGTGCTATGTAAAGTTGGGAAAAGGAAGAGGGAAATTTGGCTTTAGGTACTCAGCAAGTGGTAGGAGTCAATGGCAGAATTTCAAAGCTGGACAAGGTTTCATCAAGTAGTCATGTCCTTAACACCACGCACCTTCAGAGATATCTGTAGATGCCTACCTATGGGACAATATCAGGGCATGCTGGCTCATCCATGTGACAGTTGTGTAAGTCACATTTATGGGCAGAGATTTTCACGTTTTATGCTTCTGAGATAAGAAAAGATGTCACTATCTGAGGTCAAGATGCCTAAAGAGGTGGTACCCGTCTCTGTCTTGTGTCTCTAATCCCATGGCCACAGGTAGTGGAGCACATGCCTGACTTTTAAGCAGGAATGGTCTCATTAACTGAAATGGGACTACTCATGTGCTTATAAGTCAGACACATGTTAAAATGCTTCATTGAACTGGGGCCCAGATTTCTATTTCTATGGAAAATTCACATGTGCAAACAGTAATAACATAATTAATCTCTTTTCACGAAGTGTTGGTTTTAATAATTTTACTCAGGGCTTATTGTGCATAGTACTTTTCATCTTCAAGGCCTTTTGCAAACATCAGTGTAGGGATTTAAATTGGGTGTACGATTGTGAAAATTGCTCAGTCTTGTATCTGACTTTGTAATTCTGTACCTTCACGTTCTTGGCAGGAGGCTTCTGCCATACAGCTGGGTTGGCTGAACCAGGAACTTTGGCTCTGTCTCCACTTAGCACCTTGGCAAATTATCTCCCAGGTGGAATTTTGGAGGTTGTGAGTGGTTTCAAACTTCTTCCAAGTCCAGATTTTCAAGTTAATGACTTCATTCACCTCTGAGTGAAGCAGAGGTGGTGATGTAGGCTGTGTTTGGTGTGCTTGGCTCTTATCCCTTCCTTCTCTTCACCGCAAGCAACTCAGAAATCAGAGAAGGACCAGAAAAGCACATTCAAGGCACAGACATAATTCTTGTTGGCTTCAGAACGGCCTGAAGTACGTGCTCAGATCTCGGTGTTACCTGTGTATTAACTCACCACAGCATGTATGTCAAGATGTAGGACCTCAGCATCTGAGGAGGGAGGACTAATGCCAAACACATTTCCAAGGCATGAGAAGCATTTGAGGTACAGTGATACTGACCATTGATTCCACTCATGATGCTGCCATGCAGAGTATTGTTCCTCACATAAGGCCTGGATTGAAGAGATCTTTGTGTTTTCTTCAGGGACTGAGAAAGCTCAGTTATTCTCCAGCTGGGTTAGCTGACCTGCCAGAAATGAGGTTTCTCATTCCTCCAGGGCGTTGCCAACCTCACACAGATGCTCCCTCATGCCCTCCATAGTGGGATGGGGGACAGAATCAGAAAGGTAAAAGTGGGAAAGCTTGTTGGTTGAGGTAAAGACAGTTAATTATGTAAAGAAAAAACCACAGGTGCAAGCAAAGCAAGGAATTGCTTCCCCCCTTCCCAAGGGCAGGCAGCTGTTCAGCCAGGCTCCATCACATGTGACTGTGACCAGGGAAGGCAAACACCATCACTCCAGTTGTCCCCCCTTCCACCTTCTTTGCCCAGCTTTATCACTGAGCCTGATGGCTCATGGTGAGGAATGTCCCCCTGGGCAGCTGGGGGGGTCAGCTGTCCTGGCTGTGTCCCTCCCAACTTCCTGTGCTCTCCCAGCCTCCCCCCTGATGGGGTTGAGAGGCAGAAAAGGCCTTGGCTCTGTGCAAGCTGTGCTCAGCAGCAATGAAAATATCCCTGTATTACCAGCACAGTTTCCAGCACAAATCTGAAACACAGCCCATAGTGGCTACTATAAAGAAAATTAACTCTCCACCAGCCAAGACCAGCATTGTGTGACCTTGATTTTTCCTCTGTAAACCTCAGGAGTAGCAGCTAGGCAAGAGAATTTAAAATTTTTGGGTTTTTTACCCCCCCACCCCTCCTCCAGGAAGAAAATGTCCTTAAAAGATTTTTGGTTTATGCAGTTGTTTTCAGCAGGAGGGCTCCTCCTACTGTTGCAATTTCCTTTTTGAAGGAAGATGCTCAAGTTACTAATTTCTGTCCCTTTCAGAGTAAAAATTCACATCAGTTCACATTTCAGAAGAGAAATTAATGTCTTTTCTCATTTTCTTGTTTCCTGCAAGAGAAAGAGGTTAAGTTGTGCTTTACGGAGAAGGTGCCTTTTTCATGTGGGTGGCTGTGAAATACTCTGGTGGATTGCTGCCTGTGACATGCCTTCCTTATGGAGTTGTGTATTTCCTGATGGTACCCTTGGAAGATGCAGCAGCTGAAATGTGGGGAAAGCCCTCTTTTCTGTCCCTCAGTCACCCTCAGTGAGGACATTGCCCAGTCTTGCTTTTTCTCCTCACCTCTGCTGGAGGTAAGGAAGATGTTTAACTTGTGCCACAGTCGAGCACCTTACAAATGCATGACATGAGTCAAAATATCATATGAGGGAAGGGAGTAATTAAAGTGCTGCAAACAGGCTGATGCTGTAAAAAGATGAACTCCAGGTTAGAGGGGGTCCTGGATTTAATGGTGTGCCAGCGTTCATGGCTAATGTGTGTGCTGCTGTGCTGTGCTTAAACGATATACGTGGGAACTCCTGAAAGATCCTCTTCACATAACTAATAAGCCACTAGAAATTCTTTAAAGGATCACACCCTTTAAATAAAAGTATTGCCTCATTAGGAATATCAGAAAATAGAGAGTCTGAACAGAGATGAAAATGGAGCTTGTGACTTAACAGTGTAAATGCAAACCTAATTAGTCTGGTATTTTAAAGTATTAACAGGGAGCCATAAAATAAGATGGATTGGAATGAAGAAATTTGTTGTAAAGAAATTACTGGATAGTGACAAAAGCCCAATTTATTAACACTCCATGATGTGGAAACAATGAAAGGGGTATTAATTACTTTACTAGTACTGATTTTGCACCGTTGCCCAAAGTAATTGGTTTATTGACCTCTCTTTAATCCTGAATAGTTCAAAAAATTAATTTCAATGGCAAGAATTAAGTTCTGTGCAGGAATGAGTTCTGTGAAGGAGACAGTTACTCATAAATAGTACAGAGTGAAAAAAAATCTTTTATAAATAATATATGCATATAATAGTCTAAGAGTAAAAGATTTTGACTATTTACCAACAAGAATACTTATAAAGCAATAAATTACAGACAAACAGGTGTTTTCAAAGTGATGCATTTACTGCCTTACAGAAGTTGGAAGAGGTGGAGGGGAGCTTTTACAGAAAGTAAAAATAAGGAACTTCATGTTAGGAATATGTACTTAGAGATACTTGAAATTAAACTGGAATAAGAAAAACATAGATATGTCTTCTTATAGCCACTTTTCTTAAAAAAGAAAAATAATTCTGGCACTGATTGAAAACTAATGCCCACATACGCAGTTCTGGGATGCAGAGAATATTACAGATATACAGCCAGGTGTGTTTGAAGCAATATATTATTTATACTCAGCGTCAGATAGAAAAGAATTGATTAGCAATTTGTGACTGAACAAGACCTCTTTTTAAACTAATTTTACCATAGAATCTTATTTGTTTCTTTGTCATGGTCATAATGAACAAGGATGAGGACTTTATTGATTCTGTCTTTGGGGTGTCAGTCTTGATATGCACCCAAAAGACTGATAGCAAACAAGTAAGTCTGGCTTCTGTTTAGTTTGGCATACATTAAGAACAAAAAATTCATGGTTAACAGCTGGGAATGGGTGAAACCTCTGTGAAAATCAATGTAATTACAGTAGACAAGTGGTCAAAACACACCCTGTTAATATGTCCAAGTAGGAAGGCACGGGATACAATGCAGCGTGTGCTGCTGGTGTATGTTAGGTTATGGTTTGATTCATAAAATTCAGTCAGTATACTGTCAGCTATACAAAAAAGTCCAGCAACTATTGAAGCAGCAATATTCCTTCTTTGAGTGTTGTTATTTCTGGAATATCTTGCATTCAAATTAGGATACTCTGTTCAGGCTGTTTTAAGCTTGTTTCCTCCAAGAAATGAACAATATAACCAAGCCTCTATCTCATAAGTCTATTCATGTGCTCAGATACCTTAGAATCATAGAATCAGAATTATTGTTTTGCTTTGGCTCAAGTAGCAATCAGTTGTCATTGAATCATAAAATAGTTTGGATTGAAAGGGCCCTGTGAAGGTCACCTAGTCCAACCCCTCTGCTCTGAATAGGGACACTTTCTACTTGACCAGGTTGCTCAGAGCTCCATCCAGCCTGGCCTTGAGCACTTTGAGGAATGAGGCATCCTCAGCTTCTCTGGGCAGCCTGGGCCAGTGCCTCACCACCCTCATCGTGAAAATTTGTCTGTCTCTGCTCCTTCCTCTCTTGTCCTATTTTGACTCTTTACCTTCATTACGAGGCTCCTGCCTTCAGGCATCAGTTTACATTTTCTGGCTTATAGTATCTGTATAAAAATGTGATGTAACTTTATCATGAGAAATATGAGTGGTCCTTACTTCTGTCAAGGTTTATAGCATTCATCTAATTAGGCAATTTGCCTATATTTAATGTTTAATCTGTAAGGGTTCAAAAGAGTTTAGTTAAAAGATATGATTGACTAGACTGCAAAATCTGTAATGTTCCTAGGTTTGGAGAACCCTCTCATTTATGTTTTATTTCATTTGCCTTATATGTCTAGAGAAGAATATCAGAAGATACTTAGTGCTTCAGGTCTCTTGGGGTGGATTTGCTGACCAGAATCTTGTCTGCACTGCTTGGGTATATTGATGAGATATTTAATTATAAATCTTCAGTACATAAAACATAACATCTTTTAATGGGAGAAAATCAAGTCTACTTATATACTTTGAAAGTTACAAGTGAAAAAAAGAGGTTTTTTCTGCTTTATTAAAAGAGATAGTAGGAGATACTGCCTATTTGTAACTGTTTGCAGTTTTGTTACTTAGCTATTTGAGTATTATATTTACATTTAACATTTAATTGAAACTGTGGTCATTCATTCTTCACTTCTTTGTGTCTGGGTGAAAAAAAGAGTTAAAATTGTTCCAAAGTAGATTGTTTGGATAGTAGTGTTTTTGGATAGGGGAATTTTGGTCTTCGTGATGGTAGCTGTTATTTCCATATGCCTTCTCTTTGGCCTCTGTGTTTAGAAAAGAAAGGTGCTTAGAAAAGGAGCAGTCAATTTAGTTTTCTGTTCAAACAGAACACTTGGATAAACTATTTAGCTCTGATTTTCATTTATCCTTTCATAAAGGACGGAGAGGACTTCATGCAGGAATGCTGGTATTCTGTTACAGAGTATCTTAGTAACCTAAATTTTCCTAGCAAGTGTTCCTGCAGAAACATTCACATGCTGAATTTTATTACCTAGAGGAGATAAGCTACTCTTGAGGAGTATTAAAATAAGAAGTGTTTTCAGGTTGGGTATTTTGGAGTGAAGCAGAGTGTGAGTAAGTGTTAGATGCTGAATTTCTACCTGCTATGTGGGGGATGCAGTGAATAAAGGTTGTTTTAGTATGCATACCTCTTCAAACTGGCCCTGCAGTATCAGCACATGACTGGTGTTCTACATTCTGATGTATTCTTCCTTGAGATCCCTAGTGAAAGCTCTGTGTGTTACCACATAAATATTTTTTGGGGTTTTTTGTTGTTGTTTTTTCACATTTAGCTCAGCTGGTTGTTGGAGGCAGCCTTTTCTGTGCAGAATTTTTTAGAGCATAATAAAGCTTTCATTCATAGGGAGGGAACCTGATGTTTTCTTTCTTTGGCAGAATTCAGTAGTCACTCACCAGTAAATCTAAAGTAAAAACAGACGCATGCAGATATTGAAGTGCCTCTGTACCCACTGTGCCTGGTGCCTGGGGAAATTGGCTGTATCATGAGCAAAGGTGGTTGGATTCAATTTGGACTGAATGTCCCTCCAGTGCAGTGCTGACAAGGATCTACGTGATGCTAATCCAGTTTGCAAGGTGACAGGTGTTCTTACCAAACTCTCTCATGGGCACACGTGCCCCCCTGTGCCGACTGCTTGACAAAGAAACTGAGGCCAAAATACACACAGAAACTGGCCTCGTTTTCCTTTAAAATGTGTTCCAGAGAAACAATAAGAGGGCAAAGAAAGAATGAATTAAGTAAACAGCAGAATTCTTGTTCTCATTTTATGCAGAAGGAATCAGGCTTTGTGCCTTTTTTTTAGAAGTGCAGTGAATTAGCACCTGTTTCCAAAAAATTCGCCACAGAAAAATGGAAAAATACCCAGCCGACTTCAAATCCGACAAGGAAATTGATAGAACCAGCTTCTGGCTATAGGGATACTTGAAATCTCAAACTTCACAGATCTCAGCATCTAAGTAAGCCTCAGAATTTGGGTTTATTGGTATAAAATTTGGTCTTCTGTAGTTCACCATTTAGGATGGTTTACCATTTCAAAACTTGGGGTAAGAAATATGTAATAAACATAAATGTAAGAGAATGCAGATCTCATTGTCCCAAGAGAAACTTCTCTCTCTCACACACACACATACACGAATTCTTCTGCATTTTGTCTTTTCTGGTGGCTCAGGAAACCAGCACCTCCCAGGTCTGCTGATTTCTACTCCATGCCCTGTGAGGGTACTGATATCCTTCTGCTGTGCTGGCTCTGAAAACATGCCACAGTAATTCAGACCAAAATAATATAATACTTTTATACTAATATATTAGTACATCACAGCACATTATCACCTCAGGCTAAAGCACTGGTTCATAGCATCTTTTTAAGAGACTCAAAGGCTCAACAAAAAGAATTTTCTCTCCGTTAATGAGTTCAGTGGTAGCTAACCTTGTTACGAAGACTTTTGGATGATTTTGTAAATAGTAAGGCTTTAAAAGGAAAATGTCTACAAAGCTGTTCTAGATTCCATCCAACAAAGAGACTGTATCTTTCATTTCAAAATGTTAATGTTTTTTGTCTCTTCGACTTCATTTTGGTCAAGCAATCCCATATAAGTCATCTCAGTGCAGCCATTATTTATAGCTAATAATCTCCTTTAGCTGCCAAACCGAAACTAGATCTCCTTCACTCTTGAGCTGAAAGCACTTTTCTTTCTGCAGTGTGCTGGAAATGTGCCAGTTTACCAGTTCCATTAACTTAATGAGGTCTGACAGCCTGCAGCAAATTTTCTCATAATCTCTCCTGGATTTAAATTTGGTGCTGCACAAACAACCGAGTATGACCAAGTAGTTGCTTTTTAACTCTGTGTATTCTAAACAAAATTTTTTACTCAGCTTAAATACAAAACAGTCTTGAGTCTTTGGTTTTTTTGGGGGTTTTTTTTGTGGGCATTTTTTTATTCATGCAGCAGTCATTAAGTTTATGGATAAAACTTTTAATATTAACAATAATCTGAATGCTGTATTTGTGTTGATCTGTTAAACATCAGTATTAAAATTTCAAGTGCAAGTGATTTCAAGTGTACTGCTGTTGGTGGTGAGAGAAGGATGGTATTTATTTATTTTTATAATACACCTGAATAGTTATATGAGCTGTGAGGTTATGTCATGATTTTCACAGACTAATAAATAATCACTCTTATAAGGTCAACAGTAGTTTTAATGCAAGGTTAATCCTTAGCTTCTGTTTCCTAATACTTCCAATGATTACTGTTCACTGAAGGCTGTAATATGTTACTAAATTCCAAGAAATGGAATTGCTTGGCAAATTAAATGGGACAAAAGTAAGGTCTTGCTTTCTCTTGCTTGAATTCTACCTTCCTACCAGTGGCAGCCATATGCTGAAGGCAGAGCTGAAAACATGGTTACTCATTGGAAGAATAGTGGCATTTTATTTGTGTTTTTTAAGTGCATCAGGTTTCTCAAAATCTGGTAAACAACTTAAACAGCATGGCATTGCAATAGCAAATTGCTACATTACACTTTAAAAGTCAGCTTGCAACAAAGGTTTAATCAGAATTTAGAATGGTCAGGGCTGTTTCACTTCTCTGTATTAATGCTTGCACTTTGCCATTGTTTCTCACACCAGCATTTCCCAAGAAGATGAAAATTTTATCTTGAAATGCTTTAGACATTACAAAACCTCAGTACTTGGGGTAGGAAGTATGTTGGAGAAATACTAAATTTGAAAAGTACCTTAAGTAAAAATTTGCCATGTTGAGCTGCCTCTTTATCTGGAGGGTCTCCTTGCATGGGCTTTGTGTGCTTTGTATTTTATCACTGTTTTTGTAAGTATTAACTTCACTCTATAAATGTTATCAGGCTGAAAGTTTGTACTTCGGCCCACACCACAGTCTTTTGGTTAACATCAAATTATGCAAAATTAATGTGTAAGTCCTCTGTTTATTATCTTTTTTTCCTGAAACAGTCTTTTGGTGATCTGTTTCTGGTTTATAAGAAGGAAAAAGCCTCTGGCCTCATCCCTGCAAGGCTTTCAAGGATGTTTTACCTCACGTGAGGCATTGCCCAGTGCCCTCAGTGGAAGTGTCCATATACTCATAGCAGCATGAAATTGTCTCTGCAAGATTTTTTAAACTAAGTTAGAATATTTTCTGTTTCTTATTCCTGGAGAGACTCATTCTCATACAAACATCAAGTTTTAATGTGTGGGATATTTGAATGGCTGTTCATATTTAGGTAACAAATAAGTTGAACTTATTTGTTACCTAATTTAATTCAAATTTGTTACCTAATTCAATTCAAATTTGTTACCTAATTCAATAAATTCAATGTACATGTACAGTATTATATGAAATGAATAATAACATCTTACTCTTCATACTGGGAGCCATGGTTTAATGCTGAGAGCAGGGAAATCCCCTGGATGTGCCTTTTTTTTAACATACTTGATTCCAACATACTGATAGTATGACCATTTACAAAAGGTTTTAATTTTATGTTCCTCAGCCTTCCCAGGCTGTTTTTCCCCCACTCTCAGGCAAGATTTTTCTTGAGGCCTTGAATGTACTTGGTTAACCTTAAAGTCAGAGTTTTAAACACTATTATATATTTTGTTGCAGTTGTAATGTCTAGTGCTTACTCAAGCAAGTGCATTGCACAGTCTGGGGAAAAGGATATTTCAGGGCTGTGGAGGGAGGTGGAGGGGCTTTGTGTCCTGCTGAAGCATTGAACAGTCTTGTAGCAAGGCTGGATGTTTCTCGCTGTATTTCTGAAAATATTCTGTCAAATTCCTCATATTAGCTGAATGTAAGGTGTTGGAGATAAAGTGAAATATTAAAAGAATTACAACTTTTTTCAGGGCAGGTACCCTTGAGACAGGCAGGTACTGTTAATTCTCCCTGAACATCAGCATAGCAAGAACATGTAACCAGTGTTAAATGCCATCTGTATATCAAGCAATTGGGCTTTAGCCTAATGAACTTAGACTGTACCATTAATCTAACATCGGTGATCCTGGTGAGGCTAGGTTCCTGCCAATGACCTGCTTTTATAAAAACAGTCATTTTTAGAAAATGCATTTGTTTTTTCCACATAATAGCAAATTTAAATGGATATCTGTATAACTGGAAAGCTTAGTTAGGAAGACTACATTAAATACAAAAAGTGAGAGAAACTAATTGTGAACAGAGTGGTTAATACTTAGCAGCTGTAGTGAGATCTCTCTAAACTCTTTTCTGTTTTAATATGGATTTGGTATTCTTGTCACTGTTCTATAAATGGTCACATAAATGTTGTCGTTCATAAATGTTGTCGTTCGTGGGCAGACCCTTACTTGTTCCTTGTGCCTCTATAAGCAGAGATACACAAATATTTTGATGTATGCATATATGATCAAAAATAGGGAAATAACCTGGCTTATGTTTGTGCATGTACAGTGTTTGCCTTGCACTTTAAATCATTGTGTTTTTAGGAAATGTTAGTCTTGAAAAATGTCAGTTCACCAATATAAAACTCCCTCATTTTTCCCCTCATGTTCTCATTCTTGATTGGTACTTAAAAAAAAAAAAAAAAGAATATGTTCAAATAATTTCACGGGACTCTGAATTTTAGGTTTTGCCACAGACTTCCTGTGTACCCTTGGAAAAATGGTTTACTACACCATGTTTTGATGGGGGTCAAGAAAAATGTGGTTCTGGGAAGCAAGAAAGTATTTGATTATGTTTTCTCACGTGAGAGAGCTCCATAATAAATCTACCAAACAAGTCAGGCACAGCAACTTGTAATGAACCCTAATTTGTAAGTGCTTTTTAATGGGATGAAGTTGTCCTCACCAGCAGATCAGAGTAATTGTAAGAAACTGCACTTTGACGTTTTAGAGACAACCTCAGCAGATGTTCAGGCAGCTGTCCAGGTGTCTAAAGATAATAGAAGAAATTCCAACCCAATGACATCAGTAGCAAAACTTTTATTGACTTTAGCAGGCCAAGATTTTACCGTGCCAGATCTATGCTAACTCTTGTGAAGGGACAGCTCTCCACAAATGGGTAAAGATGAGAAGCAATTTTAGGGCACTTTAATCTTCTTGTATTACGTCGTCTCTGCCGTTTATGTTCTCTTCAAGAACTGGTGTGAATGCGTATTTGAAAATTTACCTTTACACATGTGTGTGAGAAAAATAAAGCATAAATGGCATTTCTTTGACATTCTCTTGGTTCTTTTTCACTGACAGGTGATACTGTGATACTTCCAGAATATTGATTTAAGTGTTGTCAGTTGCCAGCAACTATGTTGTCATTTTTCCTGTTTAAAAATAGGTACCACTGTGTTGGATATCTCCCCTCAGCTTCCAAGAACTATTGAATCTTATCTAAGCACATCCTTTAAGTAAAAAAATCATGACCTTTGTAAATTGTTTTAAGTGTTGAGAGAATAGAGAGCATGTTCCTGTTGAATCCAGAAAAAAAAAAAAAGAGTAATTTCAGGTCAAAAGTTCTCATGTTCAGTCTTCATTGCCAATTATCTACTTAGGTGAGGGTACATTACAAAAACTAAACAATTATATGTTATTATATAATCCACATGTTTTTATTTAAGGCTGTCTTAGTAACCGAGTAACACACAATAAGGCAGATTTTTTTATTCCGGTGGATTCATACGAGTTATTTTAGTTCTGTCGCGAAAATGCTCTGACTTGCCACTGACCTGAAGAGGGTTCTTGGACTTCAGGCCTTTGGACCTTCAAATTATATGCAGGTCTACATGTTTTAAAGTGGAAAACATCTTGAAGCTTATATATTGTACATCAATCCTTGCACAATCCAAGAAACTTGAAAGGGCCTGACCTCATTTAGGGGGATACAGTATTTCCTCCATTTTGTATTCCATTTCTTTTTTCTTCCAACCAACTACTCTTAATGTTCTTACCTGATAAAGAAGAGAACTAACTCTGTGGTTCATAGAATGATTCCAATAATAAGCAAGCAAATATATATTTATTCACATATACACAGAGGCAGAAATTAAAGCTTTTTTTTTCTATTAAAACAGTCAGGATTGTGTTACTGCTACTGATAAAACATTTTGTGTTGTGCTGATTAATGTTAAGTGAAGTAAGATCCCGTTTTTTATCTAGAAGTTCACACATATGAAATTTGAAATAATAAAAACTTGTGTTTTGGAACCCAGATAGGGGGTTTTAGCCTTATTATATATACTTACCTTGTAAGGAGTCAGGTAAAGGAATGTCCAGGTATAGTTTGTACATAGCTTAAGTAATTTGTGATGCCACCATAACTATATAAGAAATACTTTTTACTACATTTGAAGAGGAACTTTATAGTGCTTTACTTTAATAATTTTGAGTATCAGAATAAAAACAAGCTTTGGGACAGAACTTTGTACTCGAAAATACTGTCTGTAGCCAGTTAGTGCTTCAGTTTTATTGGAATGTGAAGCTTAAGCTGCAAGAGCTGTTCAGAAATTCTGCAGTTGCTTTTCACTAAAATACAGTGTAACTGCATTCACTTCAGCCCGGATTCAGGAAAATATTCTGATGTGAAAAATCATTTAGGATTTTATTTGGTCTTTATTTTAGATCTGACTGCAAACAAATAATTGTCCTAATAGCTTGGTATCAAATGTCCCTGGAAAACAACTACAGCTATCAGTACAGGCTGTTTTCCAGGGTAAAACATTTCAGGACCTTCCATACCTCTGGGAAAAAAAAGGAACTGAGTGGGAAAAAAAATCACAAATTCAGTTTAATCACCTAATTGTACAAATTAAAATAAATTTTTATATGCTGTTGGCTTATTTTGTCTATATACGCAGACAACACATGTAAATACTGTTCAAAAGAGGATAATATTTGAACTTATGGAATATAAAGTATTCTTAGGTGTATTTAGACTTGCATTTAAACATAAGCAGAGGCCATCTGGTGACAGAAAAAGTAAGACAAATCTGATAATCTGTTCTAGAGAACAATTTCATCTTAGTCTTCTCAATAAAAAAGTAGTGGATAAAGATTCAGAGAATTGAGCAAAAATTGCCCCATGTGGAGACTCTCAGACTCATCCAAATCTCCTGGGTTTTCAAACTGTGTCGTGAAAGACTTGAGGGAAAAGATTTTGAGCTGAGTTTTTATTTGTTGTTTTTATTTGGGTTTTTTCTGCTTCCCGTTCAGACTGGAAATTCAGAAAAAAAATGTTCTTTATCGTGGCATTTTATCATTGATGAATTTTGTCTTGACTTGCAAACAGAAATAATCAGTACAAAGAAAATATATTTAATCCTTTTCAAATGTAAAATTCCAAGAGTTTTCCTAAAACCAAACCATTTCTTTCTGGTTTGGGCTGAGATTAAGGGAAATGATTTTTGTTTCAATTAAAGACCAGACTTTTGTCAGTATAAGACAAAACTCTGAGATAGAGGAGCAGTTGGTAGGGTTTACCTGAGTGGTTTTTGTTGTCTGCTTGCATCTTCAGGAATTTATTTAGTGTGTTTAAATAAACCCACTGCTACCAAGAAGTGCTAGAGGCTGAAATTCTCAGTTATGTGCAAAAAATCACATTTGCCTTGCGCGTTAAGCTCTGCTGTTCTTAGGCCATGTAACTTTTCATAGGCCGTAACTTTTCGTAGGTCTCTCACTGGCATTGCCACAGGGATAAATTGCCCATGGGATGAGCTGCAGTCACAGCTCCACAGCTGCTGCCCAGCAGACATCAGCCCTGGCTTGAAAAATGTCATCACTGAGTCCCTGATCCCTGAAAGGCACAGCAGAGTCTCCTTGTCCTGCACGGTCACCAGGCATTTTCTGCCCACAGAGCTGGCTGTGCCTGGCTCAGCATTTTTGCATAAACCAGCAAACAAACACAGATTTTTAAGAGCTTCCCATTATGGCACTCCAGGATGGAGTCTCTCAGGCTGTATTTGCTCAAACTTGTTTATAATTTGTCTGGGTTTGGTTGAATTTTAAGCAGTTTATCAGCTTGGTTTTCCTTCTGACCAGATTGTTATTTCATTTAAAACATGATCAGTGAATCATTTAGACTGGAAAAGACCATTAAATTCATGAAGTTCTACCACTAACCCAACATTGCAAGTCCACCATCAATGGTAAGAAAATATCCTATCAATGATAAGAAAATAATAACAAGCAATGAGTAATGCATTTTATACTTGCCTGTGGAAAAGTTGTGAATCTGTACAGTTCTTTCACAAAGCAAAACATCTGCAAACTGATTGCTGACGTTAAAATTCAAACTCAGGCTATAAATACCACCAAACCTCCAAGTTTTTTCCTGCTCCAAATATCTTATACACAAAATCCTCCAAAAAAGGCTATGTCTTTATAAGCCAAGCCACTCTAAGAACCAGCAAAGAAAAAGAAAATACACAACTATATTAATTATTTGATTATCGCATTGAGCCACACACAAGATCAGACACCCCAAGGCCAAAAAAGGACTTGTAGACCTGCAGGCCAATAAATGTCAGGTTTATTGTACTTTAATACTAGTATTACTAGTACTACTACTTGTATTTACTAGTACTACTAGTAAATACTTGTATTTACTGCTTGTAACATATTTTAATGTGATATTTACTCTTATAACCCAGCATTTGCCAACTACAGGATATTTAATAGGATTTTCGAGTGGAATTCAGGGTTTGTTCATCAGCACATTCCAGGAAAATCAATACTAACTCAAAAGTGCTAGGTGAAAAGGCAACCTGAATCTTCTTCTAATGGATGTTCTTTCTTCTGTATTCTAAAAGCCATGCAAAAAATGAGTAATAAAATTATGTAGGGGATAGGAGGGGGGAATATCATTTGTATTTTATATGTGGAAAAGTCTAGATAATTACCTGTTTGCAAAAATACCTGTGATGTTGTTCAGGCTCTCATTAAGGGTCTCAGTAGATGGTCCTGGTGAGAGCATGCTTTCATAAACTGGGAGGAGAGGAAAATAATATTAATAGAAAGGGCGTGTGAGGGGGTAGAGAAAATACAGCCTCAGAGACTGGTTTGGCTGAAACCACACCATCCACAGATGAAATACCCTTGGCTGGTTTTCTCATACCATCCTAACCAGGGAGGAAAGCAGTATTAAACCCAAATAAAAAGCTCTTCAGGGGTATGATAAGGCTGTGCTTGCTCATTACTGTTTTTCAGTCCCCAAAGTAATCAGGGCTTAATAATGAAGACTTAAATTAAAGCCCTGAACAATGTCAACTGTGAAGTCAACTCTTTGCTCTTCATATGAGGGTGGCATTGTGCATTATTACCTTCAGTGCTGATAAACTCTCCATGAAGCTCTAGACCACGAATGAACCCAGCTTTGTTTCAGTATTCCTGCATACACAGAGCCTGCTCTCCTCTCTGCTCTTGGACTGTGAAGAACTCAGGGATATAAAGGCAAGGTGTAAAAGTAGCTGGTAGAAAATTACTACTGATTTTCAGTGCACTTTTCCCATTTCACACTTCTCTACTTTCTCAGAAGATTTTCAGTGAGGCATCACTGAGGTGTCTACTGAAAGTCTCCTCACCTTCCTTATCACTTTAAAAATACCTTCTCAGTTTTGCTGTTTTCAAAATCAAATTTTTCTTTTTTCTCCAGTTCTTGTTTGCAAATTGCTTTCATAGATGTTTATTGCATGTTAATTGCTATGAATTTTAGCTTATATAAATAGATATTTTTATTGAATAGGTAGAAATGGAATAATTTATTGCCTTTTACTGCAGTGTATCTGCAAAGTGCTTACTGGGAAGGGTCAACTAGGTTTGGTAAGTCCTTTTTCTTCCAAAACAACTCTTGTCTTGCAAAAATCTGAAAGAATATGTTTTTGCTTGGTTTCAAGACATCAGTGTAATTTGTTGAGCACAGAAAACATGGTTGCAAAATCAATAGCTACAATGACAGCCTAATTTTACTGTATTCCTCTTCAGCATTTGTGCTCATCACAATATGAGGATTATATTCTCTGAATTGTATTCAGTTGTTAAGAAGATTATGTGGAACTAAAGAGTAAGGAGAAGTAGGAAAAGGTTCTGCTAGAGAATTGGTTGGTAAAAGGCAACAAGGAAGGAAATGTTGAAAGATGTTTGTGTGATTATTGAGTGGTGGCACACAGAGTGAAGACAGCTCTGAGATTTGATGGCTGAAGTCACAGTAAACCATGAAGGGCTGTGAAAACAAGGACAAATAACTTATGACTGATACAAGAGAGAGGAGGAGCCCCAGGACAGATCCAGAAAATATAAAGTAGAAAAATCTGAGTGTAGGGAAGTCAGAGGAGGAGAGAGAGGCCAAGAGCTAATGTGAAGGAAGGTGGGGTGGGGAAGAGAGCTGGCTCACAGGGATATGGAGAGAAAAGAGGAGAGGAGGGCCTGATGCAGTATTCTTCTAAGACCTTCAGGATTGCCTAATTAAATCAGTGGAGTTCTGATTTGAACCAGCTGAGGGTTTGGCTAACTTCTGATTCTACCTCTTTTGTAGGAAAGACACTTGAGAGTGAGAGCTGTGTATACATCTATTTTACACCCAAAAAAGGGAAATTCTAGTATTTCTAGAATAAATAAAGCCCACCTAAAACTTGCCAGGATCAAGGCATTTCTGTTCCCTACAATGAGTGTAACTGAGCTGATGCTCAACCCTTACTGAGGAATTATTGCTTTGCAAAAATGTGTGTTGCAAGGCTGTAAAGTTACAAAGTAATCTGATATTTCTAACAAAGTATTCAACTGTTAATTGTTCTGTACACATCATCACATATTTACACAATGAAATAGGAATATTAAGAAAAATATTTTTTTCTTATGTAACAGAAATTAAATTGAAATATACAGCTGGGCTTGTTAACAGTTTCTTAATTAAGAGGGGGAAAAGTAATTAAAACACATTCTGGTTTCCCTATCTAACTTTCCAGAGGGTAATTCTAGTAAAAAAAATATATTGTTGAGTTGTGCTTGTGCTTTGAAGCCACAGACAGAAACAGAGTTCACATACCAAAGTAGTCAGTTCCAGCCAGTTTCTGTCTCCTGCATATCAGCTCATAAAATTCCCTGCCTTTTTGCAATACTAATAACACAGTACATTCTTTAATTTTAGATTGAAGAGAAATTGGATGTTTCAGGTCAGATATTCCCAAACAACCTAATTAGGAAGTGTGTATCTAGAGTACTACACAATATGTAATCTACATTTGCCGTCTTAAGTGTCATCTTGTATGTACAAATTTTCCAAGTTTCTACTGATCCCTTGGTGTGCCAAGCCTGTGTGTAGGTTCAGGGCTGTGTTCTCCCCTTGACTTTGTGCGTGTAGTCCTGCACCCACTGTGGCCAGATGGGGACTTGAACACAATTGGTACATTTAGGCAGGAACTTCTGCCCTGGATGTGCTTTAAAGAAGGGTTTATCCATGTATTTGGAATACATAATTCAGTAAATGTGATGCAGTCCCTATTTTTAGTGGCTTTCAAGGTGCAAAGTGCCTCTTCCTTCTAACTCACAGAATTTGTGCATATGGAATAGGTCGGGTTATCACAATAATTTAGATATTCTCATGAGATTTTTCAGAAGCATGTATCCATCCCAACCTAGTTAGATGGTCTGATGCACATATTTGTAAATCTCAATGGCCTTTGTATACCAATGCCATCATGGGTTCACAAGAGATGATGTCTGGATCTGAGCATCTGCAGGAATAATGTGAAGCATTGGGTGGTCCTACTTGAACTTGGACTGTAGCTTGAAAATCTTTAGTGATGAAAGGATGAAGGTGGAGCTGTTGATGGTCTAATCTTATGTTTTCCACAAAGTATATATTTGTGAAAAATCAGTCTTTGATTTGAAATTATTTAAAGTAAAAGACATGGCTCTTGTGGTTATGGAGATCTGCTAACACACCATTTGACATACCAAATGTTGGTCATAAGACAGAATTGGGCTAGTAATGTAATTTTTTGTGTTACACTCCCTGTTTTCCCCAAATCTTTCTTTGCAACTACAATTACATAAAAGAGCTTTAGCAGGATTTTTCAAAAGAGCTCAGATTTTTTTCAGGTTGCCCCTCTGATTATTGTAGCACAAAATTCTAGCCATGAGTATTTTCTGGATGCTCCACAACACGCCCAGTGTCTAAGACTGAGTTCTTTTTCATGATGTATTTTTTTTTGCTGTTCTTAGGTAGCTGATTTCTTCACTTGAAAAGGATTCAGGTGCCCATCATTGCCACTTTGGAGATATTTTTTCCATCAATTGCAACCTTTTCAGTGAAGACCAGAGATACCCTAGCTTTTCATTAGGAGCCATGGGCAAAAGTACCACTTCACTGAACTGCAGCCAATAAAGGGACAGAGCTTGAATTACCACAGGCAAATACTGTGTCTGCAGATGAGTGATCTTGCAGTAAGCTTAAAATTATTTTTGGTCTTCCCCTGTCAGCCATCCTGGGATGGCTGGTTTAGAGTTTTCTCTAAAATATTACACTGGGTAGAGATTTGACATGACATGCCATCATACTTTATTTCAATCTGGGCCCATTTCTGGTTTCAGTCACACCATTGTGTTACGTTTGTGAGTTAATTTCTGGAAGTACTGGAACTCTGACTCTGACAAGGTAGAGACTAATGCATCTTGGCAATGCTGAGATTCCAGTCCATTCTTTTACACTGTGTTTTTTTAATTTAAATTTTTAAAAATTAAAAAATCAAGGAGAAGGCTGTGTCTTAGGATTCAAGTTGGAACAGGATTTTCTGGGTTTTGGATTTTTTTTCCAGCGAGCCATAGGAGAAGCTAAACTGATACAGAAATTATTTGGGATCTTAAGAACCATAAATAAACAATATGTCATCTTAATGCTCTTACATATTTTTGAAGAGAAATTATTACTAATGTGTTAGTATTAGTTCTCCTATTGCCTGATTAAGGAGTTTATAACATTATGGTGAGACGACAGGCTGCTAGTTCCTTCATTCCCAGTGAAATATAGCCTGATATTCAAAACCAGAGGCCTGTGTTTGCCAGGTCTTGCTCTATAGGAGAGATCCTAATCTCAGTAAGATAAACTGCTTAAATAAAAGTTGATGAAAGAACAGTCCAAAGACTGGATTATGCTCTAACAGTTTTACAGTGCTTTACTTTAGCACAATTCTGTGCTTGTGTCCTTAGGGAAGTCTAAACTATTCAGTGTTTACAGAATTGTATTAATCTTGATTTTTGCCAAGTTAATTTCTGTTCAGTATTTGTATATTCATTTTTATTTTGTACTGGTAAGGAATTATGGGGAAAGGGTTAAGAGCATGCTTGCTCTTCATCTGTTTTAAATCCATAAATGTGAGCCCCTGTGCTGTTTCTAGGTTTCAGATTACACTCTGTGATTTATAGGGAAAGGCTGTTCTCCACAAGTTGAAATCCCATGTGTTTCTCCACTATTGTAAAATAACAAATCCTGGAGAATGCTTCCAGTTGCAAAAATTGCAGTTTTGAACTACATTTGTAACTGCCTTTTTTCCCTGAAGTGATGGCTTTGACGAGGGAGGTGAAGTCCCCTTGTCCTAATGCCATCTTTCACTGTTTGCCGGGCTTTTCACTGCAGCTCACAGAAACCGCAGCAGCACCCTCGTGTTTGCAGTCTTCTATCAGTTTATTTTTGGAGGCTACACCCACTAAAAAGTGCAGCTGTGAGAACACACTTCTATCACTGTGCATGAGTAACGTCCAGAGCCCCTACAGAGATGGCAGGCCCGGAGCCAAGGTGACCTCACAGTCCATCAGCTCCCAGTCCCTTCTGTTACCCATGGTGAACACGAGAGCAGGGTTTGGCTTCGTGATTTCCAGTGGATTTCTGTGACAATGGCGGGGGCTTTGGGTACAGTTTGTTCTCAGAATTCAGTGCTTAGAAAGAGCTTTGCAGCAGCACGTTCCATCTTCTCCTTATCGTTACTGAGGAGCAGGGGAATTTGCCAATCACCTCTGTAGTAAAAAACCACATGGAAAGTGTTAAGAATTCTGAAATAGTACCATCACTTAATTTGGTAATTATTTAAATATTGGTATTCACATCAATTCCTTTCAGGTATTTTTCCTGCTGTAATTCCTGTCTCTGCAACAGGAGACCTGCTTCATTTTTTCAGTCACAACCATGCAGTGACTTTCATGTGTGTTGAACAGCTGAGATACTCTCTCAACTTTGCCTTGGTAGGATAGTTGAATTCGTGAAGTTGTGTAAGTGACTCTAACCTCTAGCCTATGATTGGTTTTACAAATAAGGGACAATGGTTTTGCATCTATTCTTTATTATTGAAAATTCACATGTCACTGAGATGTGGGGAAAAAACTGAAGAGGATTCTGGCTAAAGTCATTGTGTGGAGTTTAAATAAGGCAATATTGCTTTGACCTTTCATGAGTCCTCTATGAACTGCATCAGTAGCTGACCCAATGAAAGCTTCTTTTGTCTCAAAACAAAAGGTTAAATGGGATGGCAGCAGTAGTACCACAAGATGAGTCCTAATTAAGATGTGAGATACAGCATATGTTAAATTAGTATGTGTTACATAGAGTAGGAGCAAATAATTGGGAATAGAAACATATAGTTGAGAAATCTCAATGGGTTACATAATTTTGATGCTTTTACATCTCATATTCAGCATTAGATATTTTTGTGTACAGATGGTATCTGAGGTGCATTCTGAGCAATGTAATTTAAGCCAAATAGAAAAGTCAAGCTCAGTCTTGAGCTTGCAGGGGCCTTGTAGTTCCCTACAATGAGCACAGCAAAAAGCTACTGTGTAGTGTGAGCAACTTCTCGAGCATAATGAAGTAGTGTAACATCATCCAGTTAAATATTTAAAGGTTATTGTAAGATTAATAGTCAAACAATAGAAAGGCAAGTAGCCAGGGGAAGTATGGTTATTTCTTCTTAATGCCTCTGAGTGTAGCCCTGAATTTCCTTGTATAATTCATAGCTACAAATGAAAAACTCAGCAAAAAAATATTATTTTTAATCTGAAAAGATGGCTTTTAACCAGAGGAGGCAAAATAATGATGCCTACGGCTTCCTGTGTGCACTGAACAAAAAGCTCTGTTGTGTTCTGAATTCAGCTTCTTTAGAAAAGGAGTTTAATGTGTCAGACTCTATCTGTAAGAGTGCTGTACATTATTATTTACTTATCTGTGATCTCAGTTGTGTCTCGCTACTTTCAAATTGCTTGGCCTTGAAACCGTGTGAAAAAGCAGCAGCCTTCTAACTCAATAAGATGCAGAGAGTGAAGAGCTGAAAAAAGGTTCTCTGTGATTTGATATGGACATCAATATCAATTGGTATTTGATAATGACATCACCAAAGCTGTGAAACAATACTTGGTTCTGACAGAATGGGAACTGGCTTGTATAGGTTTCCTGCTTTCTTTATGTGGCTTTTTGGTCCTGACCAAAGATAATTTTGTCTTCCTATTTTTTCCCTATGTTCCTTGTGCAGCTCTTCCTGTCCTAGTAAGAGGCATGAGTTAAAATGGAATTGTGAAAATATACAGCAAAGGCGATTAAGGATTTACAAGAAATCTCTGGCTATTCCCTGATTTCCATACAAACTACCCTTGTATGAGTTGAGTTCTTAGCTGCCATCACTGAGGAGTAGACCACAGAGGAAATATCTTGCTGCTATCTCTGTTTGCCCCAGCATGGCATTAGTTCTGAAAACCTATACCTGGTCTTCCTTCTAGTTTCAGCAGTTTGTCTTTGTTCTAGACATACAATGTGTTGGACCATTTCCCCCAAAGAAAGTTGAACAAATTTAAGTGTGACACTCCAGAATCCTACGCCATTTAGCTATTCTGGATCCTCTTAGGTCTAGTTGGAAAGCATTTTTTGTTGGTTTTTGTTTAAAACACCAAAATCCTCCCAAAGGAGATGTTATTTCTTAAACTTGCCTTTCTTTGTATGTCTGTTAAAAATCTTCGAACTAAATCAAACTAAGTCAGACTATCTGCAGAGAGAAAGAGGATTGCTATAATTACATGAAAGGATTTCTCAGTTAAACCTATTACTTTTGAAAAGGGAGACATGAAAGCTGCTGTAGAATAAAATGTAAATCCATTAAAAGATGATTGTGGTTTTAAAATCACATATTTTAAATAAAAAAGACCAACTACATATACTTGGGAAATTACATAGTGGGTGAAGAAGAGTACAAATGTTAATTCAACTTAAGCTAATTCCCCATGGGCCAATGTTCACAATTAGTAAATAATCAAATTGTTTACTGGCTGAAGGGTTCACCAAAAGACTGATTTTGACATTACTCCTGCAGACAAATTTTTTAATTTAGAATCACTGATACTCCTATGGAAGTCAGCTCCTGCATTCCCCTAGGTTGGGAACAGAAATTACATTATAAGACAAGCATTTAAGTCAAAGAAACTTTTATTCTTGAAGTTAAACCCTTGAGACATACTGTTCTATAAAATTATTCATCAAATGTCTTTATAGAAATAATTAGCTATTGTTGATGAATTATTCAGTGCTTAGATGAACAAATTCATTTGATGAAATCTTTCCCATTCATAACTAATTTACAAGCATGAACAGGAGTTCAGCTGATGTAGATCTTTCATAAATAGATTGTTTGCCAGTAATTACTAAAATGCCTTTGAATGCTGAGACCAAAGAAATTTTTTAAAGCTATCTTACCTTCTATTTGTGATTCTTCTTGTTCTGTGTATCTATTATTTCTGTAGTTCTATTGCATTTAAACCTGTGAAGACTCTGGCAGTGATAACCATGGGGGAGGATAGATGAATTTATCCGAATTTCATTTGTTTTGTGACTAGTTTCTAACTTTGATTACACTGAAAATGTTATGGGAGCGTTTAGTAAATTCCAGTACGTGAAGGGAGCCTACAGGAAAGACAGAGACTGTTTACAGGGGCAAGTAATGACAGAACAAGAGCAAATGGCTTCAGACTAAGAGAGTGGGTTCAGATGAGGTACCAGGAGGAAATTCTTTTCTGTGAGGGTGGTGAGGCACTGGATCAGTTTGTCCAGAGAGGTTGTGGGTGTCCCATCCCTGGAAGTGATCACCGTCAGGGTGGAAGGAGCTCTGAGCAATCTGCTCTAGAGGAAGGTGTCCCTGTCCACAGCAGGGGGTTGTAATGAGACAGCCTTTAAGGTCCCTCACAACCCAAACCATTCTGTGTAAACTAAGCCCATTTAATTAAATTTCAGATGTGTAACTGTTTTGCTTTTCAAATGCCATCATGCTTTTCTAACATTTCTGGGCAGCTTTTACTGGTTTATCCTTAAGATAGTTTTTGCAAAACATTTATGGGCCAGGCTATTTGTAGAGAGCCCTCCCTGAACTGATCATAATGATGGCAAAAAACACTTGTCAAACTAGCAACAAATGAAAGGAGAAACTGGGTAGTCTATAATATTGGAAATAATCAGTGATTCTGATTTTATCCCTGGGTATGGTGATCAAGTATTTCCTGTTTCAGAATCCACAGCAATGCAACCTAATCTCTTCCAATTTTCAGCATCTAAAATGCAGCTCAGTGCAGAGAGATTTCCATCAACTGGGAGTAGGCAGGGAATGACAGAATAAGCTTGAGCCACAGCAAATTCTATACCTAAAATGCCTGGAGGACTAAGGATGGAAGATTTCATTAGACTTAAATGCACTAATGAAATGGATTAATGTCGTTACTCTGAATCTCTTCCACCAGATTCTGTGACAAGGAATGTTTTTCAGGGCCTGAATGGAAAAAAATGCTTCAGCTCACATGCAAACACATGATTGAAAACCGATGCATTAAAGATAAAGCTCAAATCTAAATAACGATTACTGCCAAAAGCTTCAGGCCAACCAACTTCAGTCTTCTTTCTTAATACTTCACCATGTCCCAAGTCAGAAATTTAAGATGACTGCAGAGAATTTAAATAGGTTTAAAAACTGAGCCTGACTTCAAATCAGTATTAGGTTTACTGAGAAATGGGCATTTTGTAAAAGATGTTATAAATCTGTGGCTCTCTCCAACTGTGTTTTTGTTCCTGTTGGACTCATTCTGAACAGAGAGCATTGACCTTCAGGCTCTGATAATATCAGTGTCCATGTGTGTTGGGAGGTCTGTGCCAGACATCACAGTCCTCATAATGAAATGTTCTGCACATGAACAAAAAGGCAAGTGTTAGAAATAGGAAATCAGCACCACCTTTCCTCTGCCCTGTTGCTTTAATATTTCTGTTAACACTAAACCAATATGTAGAACACCTTCCTGAGATGAAAAGGGGAACAAACTTCTAATGGAATTACTAAGGGTTTGATATAAACTTTAGCAGCTTTGTAAGGGCAATTAATATTTCTGATTAATAATTGCTTTTCCTTTATGATTCTTTATCAAAATAAATCTGTTTCAGAAAGGGGAATAATCTTGTAAAGTTTAATTTTAAAAACAGGTTTTATTTGTTTTGAATCATAGAGCAACTGAACCATGCACCTGCTTAGTTCCTTTTTCATAAAGCCACACAGTTTTGGCAACTAAAAAGTTTTAGCCTTTGTCCCGGAACATTCTTCTGGGCTGGCGCTGCATGTCCCCTGGCAGGAAGAAGGCAGGTGGGTCCTGACTGAGCAGTGGCATTCCCAGTCAGTGTGGGACTGGGGAAGGAGCCGCAGTTTCAGAAACCTACTGATGCTTTGGCCGATGGTGTGGGGAAAGTGAACAGTATGAAGTCAAATGAACAGAAGTCTGAATTACAACAGTTCAGAGCATTTATTAACGTGTAATAACTTTCCAACCAAATGGAAATGTCAGCTGAATTACGTAAAGTATTTCATCATGCTTGTTTTCCAATTTAAGTGAAATTCCAGTTCAGATTTCTAATGGACTGGTGATGAGATCAGATTTCCTCCAAGTGACTGGTTGTAGGTTAAGTATCTTAACAACTAAAGGAGGCAGGAAAAACTAAGGATTTCTGGTCATTTAATGCTGCCAGGCTTTTTTTTTTAATGTGGGTCCTCAATCCATTGTATTTTGTTGCCAGGTTTTTTCATCCTCATTTCTTATGCTTTGAATAGCGCCTGAAGCCACAACAGGTTGTTTTTCAGTGCATGTACAAAGCAATCCTGGTTTATACCTGCAAATAATGTAGGTTTATATGAATCTGTTGGCCCTATTACAACCAGGATGGTCTTCTGTTGTTGAATTGTTACTTCCTTCTTCATCCTTCTGGATTCCTAAGGGTTATAACAATGTTGTATATTCCTTGGTGGCTTCAGGACCTAATTCTGTGAGTTTACATCCATGAGAAATGTCACATAGCATGTGCTGTATTCAAGGTGATCTTGATGTCCTCTTCATATTGAGAAAGGAAATTACTGGTAGCCAGTGAAAGCTATTGGTGGTTTTTCGTCAGAAGGGTGCAGGCTGAGAAATTGTCCAGTATCAGAAATAATAACTAGCTTGATTTTAAAGGCATTCTGTGTATATTACTTTTTAAGGTAGAGTCAGTCAAACAGCGTTTGGCAAGTTCCTTCAGATGTCAGTTGTGATAATAATGGGTATGGTGTCGATCAGGCTCAAAGCCTGATAAATGCTTAGGGGAGGAAGATAGCTTTGTTGCCAAAAGAGCAGAAGGCTTGCTGACCCTGTTGCTAATGCATTTATCTAACAAGCTTTCCCCCAAAGTCAGGCAAAGCTAAACATCTGAAAATGGGGGACTGCAGTTGCGTGAGAGCTTTGCTCACACAGCTACAGTGCAGCAGAAGGGCTCTCTGGAGGTGCCCAGCAGTCCCTGGAGACCCTTTCTAGGCTGCCATCAGCGAATCACTGTGCCTCTCCAAAGGGCAGGGGAGGGACACAGCAGCAAGGTGAGGTGCTGTGCTCTGGCAGCACACTCAGGTGAGGTCATTTCCAGCCACACTCCTAAAAAACCCAGGTATTCATAGAGGTGGGCGCGGTAACACATTGAGCACCTTTCTGACGTCTGAGCGTGCTCCCTGTGCCCAGAGGCTGCAGACAGCCCCTCTGTAACCAAAATTCAGAGATGTCACAAGTGGCTGAACAAACAAATATCACCAGTTAATGGTTAAGCTCTCAATTTACTAAAGCGTTTGTTACCAGTTTGCCAAAGAGATCAAACAACCGTGAATCACAGCCTTGGCTACTAATTAAATCCTTTATTCCCTTCTCTCATCACAGAAGCATTTAATCTTGGGGAATCAGGACAGCCTGTTGTGCAGAATTGCATTTTTCAGCATAAGCAGAAACAAGCTTACTGTAAGGCTTCCTACTGGAGCTGGAAATGGGAAGGATTAAAAGGAGAATATTAACTTTTCCTCCTGGCATGGTAGTTCATGTTAGCACTGAAAAATGATTGATGGTGAATGGCTGCATTGGAAAATCATTTTGGTCGTGTAGCTTTGTTATTTCACTGAATAGCAAATACCATTTTTATTATCTGCTTGCCTGGCTTATAGATGGGACTTGTCCTGTAGATAGAGAATGAGGGATTTGGTGTGCTCTACTGGTGACTGGCTGTCCCAAAGAAAAATGTTTTACTCAGAAATAATGGACTGTGAAGAACACCCCAGAGGAAATGAGGCATAAACCAAAATACTACAAGCAGTTTTATGGCAATTCAAATATATTTCTATTTGTCAAAAGATGTTTTTGTGTGCTTTTATGTATAGGATGTATAGCTGCATGATATCATACCTTTGATATTTACTAGAAAATTAAACAGTGTTTACCTTTTTGGCTCCCATCTCTGTGAAGCAGAACTTAAAAGCCCGAACACTTTATTTCCTTTGGGTTTGGGGGAAGTCATCCAAGTCCTTAGCAGCAGAATGATGCAGCACAGGCTCACAGAACAGGGGTGCCCTGAACCAGCACTAGGCCAACTCATTACACTGGGAACTGATCCAAACACGCAGCCATTCCAGGCAGGAGGAGCAAATTTCCATTTTTGTAACTTGAACCATGATGTTGCTGTCCAATCTGTGGGAGCAGGGGCCTGGAGACAGTGGCTCTAAGACACCTCAGGAAGGTGTTAAGAGGGAAAAAGCTTCCTATGCAGATCTAACTGCAGGCTTGGTGCATAATTATTGAGGTACAGATGGTTTTATATAAATACACTTAAGGGTAGCCATCTGTAGATCTGCAGTGGAAAGCTCTATGGTATTAGCTTGAAAAATAATGCATTTTGTGCTGTTTCTGGAGAAAGTAATCTTTTCTGTCATTGCTAGACCTGAACAATTTCTATAACGAAGCCCACCTGAGAGGGAATAGCTAAAAGAAGGAAATGATGGCTTTGTTTTGGTTCTGCTTTTGACTTTGCAGAATGTTTTCTCACTAAAAAGTGTGAGTTTTCAGAAGAGGAACACCCCAGCTACACCTCTTCAGAGGACAGACATCCACCATTTGCACATACAGAACTTTTATTTACTGAGGGAGATCTATCCCGAGGAAACACCTAAATACTCACAAAAAATCCAGGTTATATTTAGCTGCAGAGGCTTGGGTGATACCATGCTGTAACATGCTAAAGACCCAAACTTGCACAAACTTTTATATCACTTAAAATAATTCTTTTATGGAACTTCTGTGACTTCTCCATCCCTTAGTGAGTATGAATGCTGTCATGTTCAGTATGGAGAAAAAGCACTGCAAAGTGACATCTCAATATACCATTCTATCTGGAATACTAATAACAAGTTTATAAAGATAAAATATCTGGAACACCTAACTGCTTTTGCAGCTGTTCCCCAGAGCCATCACTAGAAGTGTGTTTGGGATGAGAGTTAGAAACATTAGATGTTCATGCACTTAGAAAGGAAATAAAGATGGTGCTGTAATGTCATTCAAGTAAATCTTGGTAAGAGTAATAGAATGAGCAATCTGAATAATTGGCCTAATGTTTGATATTATATTTTAATGTTAAGAAGAAAATGCATCGTTTTTGGAAGCTTTTAAAGATTTGAAATAACTGTTGGTTTTAAGGCACTATTTGAAAAATCATGTCAGGTTCTTTGAAAGTCTGTAATTTAAAAGCACAATGAGCAAATTATTTTCTCTTTATTCTATTGTCAGATCATATGCATATGCACAAAGAGGGGCATATATTTTTTAAAGACCTGTCAGATTTTTTTATTATTATATTAAGCTACAGTTCCATTTGGGGATAAATATGTATGTAGATGTTACATCCAGAAACTACTAGATTATTTGGATTGTTTTTTTAGCAGTCAACAAATCAAAGATCTTTCAAGTGTTTGTATTTCAATAATTCTTTGTGGAAAAAAAACCATCTAAGTGAAGAAACATGTTGTATAGAAATTGTGGAGTGAACACCTCAAAAAACCCAAACAAACCAAAAAAGTCCTAAAAACTGGAGTGATTGTATAAAAGCTGTTCATGGCTGGATATGCAGGAACTTGAGAGTTCGGGGTTTTTTTGTGGAAATGAAGCTGGGAGGGATGCATGGAGGTTTGCTTAGACACAGAAGGAGGTTATGTGGACACCTCTTTTAGCTGTGACATGGGTGCAAACCTAGCGTGGGTCACATAAAACCCTGGATTTTCAGAGCATTCTTGAAAGGTGAGGAAGGTCGGCAGAACGGTGTGCTGTGCCGAATCACAGCTACTTACACTGCACGTTGATGTTTTGGGGAAGGGTTTTCTGCAGCCTGCTGTATTTCTTGTCTGGATGGAGATGCTCTTTCCCCCCTGACCCTCCTGGTTTTTCCCACAGGCTGCGGGAGCACCACCGCGCTGCCATCAAGGTGATTCGGAGGATGCAATATTTTGTGGCAAAAAAAAAGTTCCAGGTGAGTTGTGACTAGAAAGCTCCTTTTCTAAATAAACCCTTTTGTTCACCTGATTCATTGTCTCTTTTAGAAACTTAAGAGAGACTAACACAATTCATTTCAGTAATGGTGATCTACACCCACTATTCTCTCCCTCCTTCAGTAGCGTGGTTGTTTCGCAGCAGGTTAGTCAGCTATGGATGCACTGGAAATAGGCTAAACTCCTGAAATGCAGTCTGAATTAAAATGTTATTTTCTGCTAATGGACTTGACCCTTAGCCCTCTGTTATCGCTGTCTCTTTCTGGCAGTGCAAACATTCTCATATGTCTCCATTAATTCTGAGCTGTGTGCTGCTTTCATGCCCAGTCAGTAGGATTAGAGATTAAAATACTACCTCAGCCTTGTTTCTGTCCCTTACTCAATGATAATGAAGTCCTGATAAGAAACCGAGGTGAAAATTTGTTAGTGTACTGGAGGGTTTCTCATTTCTTCTCTTTTCTCCCCTCTGCATAGTAGAAGACCTCCTTCCCAGTTATTGAGATACTGATTCTTTTTCCTCCTCTGGCCCTCACTGATACATTTCCCATGTGCCACTTCACTTACTGTGCTCTTGTGATGTCATAAGCATTTAACAGTAGCTAATTTACCTTGTTTCCTGGTCTGAATAAAAAATTCTGACTGCCAGCTTTCTAAAAATCTGTTTCATTAATCCAGTAAAAACACATGTCAACAGCCTTCAGCTTGATTTAAACCAGGTGAATGTATATATAGGTAATAAATATATTACCTTGCTTAAAATCAATCAATAAGGGATAATCTCTAGAGGACAGTCTTCACAACTGAAAATGCAAAGGATGAGAGTGGCTTAACTGCCTACATCTATTTTTTAGCTATTGTTGCTTCTAATAAACCAGAAAGCTATCCCATCTTTAATCTAGATCCTCCAAAAAGGCAGAGTGTCTTTTCTTTTTTAAATTTGAAGGCTACAAAATTTAAGAACAAAAAGATCATGATGATGATGAGGATGATGATTATGACTAGCAGTCCAATATATCTATCTGTAAGGCAAAGTTTGCTCCTGTTACAATCCCACAATTCTGATTTCCTTGTAAAATTCAGAAGCACTTCATGAATTCTTTAGCAAATTTCTACTTTGAATATTTTAATTTTAATAATAAGCTAATTTATGGCTAAGGTTGCCTGAGCTTGTCAGAAAATTGCTTTAGTTATGTATAATGTATTCAGATCAGTACCATTTAGGCTGAAACGTCCCATGTCCCGAGTTTTCTTGAAGAGAGGGCTTTCAAAAAGTTTCTGCTAGCACATTTCACCCTTTATTATCATTATTAGACTAAAATTAAGAAAGGCACAGTCTCAACTACTTGAAGATAATATTCATAGTCATTTTGTTGAGAAGTTTTTTAGCACTTGCTGGTCAGCACTTTAAATTGGGCAAGAGATGCGGCCCAGTCCAGTGATGTGTCTGCTGTCGTGTGAATAATTGCCTAAATGTGGCCAGTTCCATTAAAATCAAATTTATTTTCATTCTAAAACTTGATTGTGATCCTTTGCTCCATGGTAATTACTGAATCATTGCCCTCATAAATTTAGATCTTAAAATATTTGCCATGGTATTAACTAAACTGCGTAGTAACAAGAAATCCACACGTTGTAGTTCTACCTCCCAAGTGGTATTTGTCAGAAACAGATTTTGAAAATGCCTGAGCACTGTGTGCAACATTATCCACCTGGCAAATAAACGAGACTCCCCTGCGGCAGATGATTTGATAGAAGCTGAAAAAGCATTTGACTGAATAGAATGGGACTATTCAGTTCATACTTGAGACTTGTTTGTGCTCAGTATCTCAGTTGTTAATCTGGCTTCTCAGTTGTACTCTCACTTTTGCATCTGCAAAAGGCTCAGTCCTGGCCATCTACAAAATCCCTGGGCAGGGTTGTCTCCCATCTCTCCTCAGCAGTCTTCTTCCTTCCTCAAGGATCCATATTAGCTGCTACAAAAGAACTAAAAATGTCATTTGGCTGAAGTGGGATGGACCTACTCCTGTGTACAAGTAATATGCTGCTGTTTCTTCAGAAGCAGAATCTCCAGTAGGAAAGGAGGGGAATATCTGATACTTCTCCATAATTTCTGAATATAAGGTCATGATCAAGCTTAGAAATTTGGAGAGCACGAAAAGTACAGTTTTCCAAAGCACCCAAGTAACTTGATGCACGAAGTCACCTTGAAATTCAAGCCCCGAGATGATTTTGAAAATCTCTCCTGTAATTAGGCTTTATTCTTTATTCTTTCTGTCATTTATTCTGTCATTATTCTTTCATCAAAAGTTGTAAATCTGTTCTATGCATATAAAATAATCATAATAAATTAAATTGTTTTAGCATGTGCCAAGTAATGACTGTACTGTTCCTAATAAGCTGAATAATGTAATATCCAAAAATAAGGTAAAGCAGAAGATGCATTTTAAAAATATATATTTCGGTATTTTAGAGTTCTGTACAGCTGGTTTTTAGTAGGTGTTTTCTTTCTAAGCTTTACAATTATGTAAAAAATAAGTTCCAAAAAAGAAAATTCAGATATTTTCTTCCTGTAACTGTTGAAAAAAATCACAACCCAATTTCATCTGAAGTCCATTGGGCAATTCATGCTTAAAATTAGCTGGAACACTAAGGAAGGCCAGCACTTTAAAGGAGTATGTTTTAGAGATGCCTCTGAACCTTTTAGTAGGACAGCATAGGAAGAAGAAGAGGAAGAGGAAAATTTTGCAAAATAGGTCCCAGCATGAACTCAGCATGGTTCTTAAATTATACCAGCTGTTTGCAGGACACACCTGTAGGCCTAAATTTGACTAGATATATTTTTTGAAGTGCTCAGTTAATAACAGGGGGTGATGGCATCAGAAGGACAAAAGCCACTTAGAAAGCAAAGCCTTCCTGTTTAAATCTCAATAAATAAATAAAAGAAATAAAGGAAGGATAAACAGGGATGCAAAGATTTTCAAAAGACATGAAAAGCAAGTCTTTGTGAAGTATCATTTCCTCTTTAAAAAGAAGGAGAGAAATTTAGGCTAAATTTAAAGTCAAGGTTTAAATATAGTCCTTAGGAGGATGCCCATGTATAACCCATGAACCCAGCATGATATTATAAAGAATTAATACCTTTTTTATGGATGTGTTTATGTTCTTGTAAAGTCTGTAGGACTGTTTCAAATTCTATACAAATGATCACATTCGACACAAGTAAGTCCTGTGCATCAGTGAAGATTAATGACTTACGGTTAAGGAAGGATTTTATTGATTATAGGGAAAGCAGGCTTAGAAATTAATGCTTTTCTAGACTTTGTTCACCCTACCTACCAAAAATTAATTTTATATATTAGTTGTAAACCAGATGTTTTTGACACAATCTAATGTTACAAAGGAATTCCGGAAAAAAAATAATTTCCATACTCAGTTATCCCATTAGCTTGATTTATGAGTAAATAACCTTGTGTTTTCCAACCATTAATGTTTCTAGAAGTCTTAAAACTAATTTACATAGATGCAACCATGATATCCGTCAGATACAGAGACCATGAACTGGTTCTGATTTCCCATTTTCATTTTGAAAACTTCTTAAATTTTCTTTCCATGTAAATTCTTCCAATTGAGTAAATTAATTTCCTTCTAAAATAGCTTTTTAACTTGTGGAATGATTTTTACCATGGCAAATATTCTATACATAGCATAAATTAAAAATACAGGTTGCAGTTCTACCAATGACATAACTGTTGCCTGATTTGTTACAATTTCCCTGGAAAATCTTACATTTATAGTCTTTTAGTTCATCATACTATGTGATTCATATGAATTATGTGTGTAATCTTTTCTAATCTCCATACTGGACTGCACTAAACTGTGTATTTCAGTGTCCTGTGCTTCACAGGGTGTTTTGCCCATTTTATTTGATGTTACCTGGCTGCATTTCCCAGAAATTCCCCTTTCCTGGATTCCCCTTTCCCAGGTCTGCCTCCCTGCCCATGCAGTTACTAGGGAACAACAGCCACAGCCAGTGGTGCACATTTAATGTCTGGCACTGGATTTTGTGCCTTTCAAAAACTGTCATTTATGATGGAGGAAATACTAAGGCATTTAAAAAGAGTTTTGCCATGAGTTTTGCTTAATTAGTAGAGGACCAAATGTAAGGAAAGAAGCAATTAAGAAGGCTGTGGGACTGGCTTCTGCTTTTGTCTATTCCATACTAATCTGCTGCCTGCTGCAGTTTTTTTTATATGGTCAACAGCAAGAGTATTTTCTTATAGAAGATCAGCTTTCAATATGAAGCAGTTACAGAAAAATCAGTACTGACTTAAATACCCAGACTTACTCAGAAGTTTAGCCTCATTAATATATTTACTCCAGGTTTTAAATTCTTGTTTTAAAGAGAGAGAGGCAGCCCTGTAAATGAAAAACAGGTGGGGAAGTACTTACACTACTGTCAGACTCCTGTGTCAGAGGATGAGGATGGCAGGAGAAAGCTCTGCATCTTTATTCTTACTGAACACCTTTTCTGAACCTGCAGTTTTCAAACTTGCAGATTTCTCTTTTGCTTATTTATAGTACAAAAAGAATCCAATAATTTTTTTTTTTCGTTAATATTATCATGTTTACAGTTCTAGTCCATCGAAAGATTTACAGGATTACAAGATTTATGCCATGGCAGAATCATATTTCTTTCTTTGTGGATGTTAGTTATGATTTATGTGTGTGTAAGCAGTTGGGATGCTTGGGAATTCTTCTGTGCTCCTTGGTTAGATTAAAGTACTTCCCAGTCCTGCTTAGCCTCCCACCAGAGAGGGTCTCACATTCACCCAAGGCTTGCAGTTGAGGTGGGGAATCTGGGAGACTGAAATATACTTTGTTTGATGAAGTGATGTTACTAAAGGAGTCATTCCTGAAATGTGGGAACTGCTTCCCAGGCAGGTGCAGGGGACTGCATGAAGATGCCACAGTCTCCACAGCTTGTTTTTGTATGGTATCCTACTTTCCTTTGGCTTAGGAAAAAAACAGTATTTATGGCATGGAGTTTAGGAAATCCTGAAGTTTGGGAAGTAAGATAAAGCAGAGCAGAGACATCGGCTTTTGAAGTACAGGTGACAAAATACTTCTGAGACTTCAAAAGAGATCCAAATTCTGGTATCTTAGAAGCTACCACTGAAAACTCTTTTCCTTGTTCTCAAACAATGCAAGAAAAGAGAAGTTGTAACTCAATGTTACCAAGGTTTTTACAAAACCTTGAAAATGATCTGCAGTGTTTCCATAAACAGCATAACAAATGAGTCAGAAATCATAGAAAAATTTGGGTTGGGAGGGACCTTCAAAGGTCATCTAGTACAAACCTCCTGCCATGAGCAAGGACATCTTCATGCAGTCAGGTTGTTCAGGGTTCCTCCCAGCCTGACCTTGAATGTTTCCAGGGATGGGGCATCCAAAACTTCTCTGGGTGACCCATTTAAGTGTTTCACTACCCTCACACTTAAGAATTTCTTCCTAATACCTAATCTAAACCTGCCCTCTTTCAGCTTGAAGCCATTTCCCCCTTGTCCTGTCACTACAGGCCCTTGTAAAAATCTGTCCCCATCTTTTAAAAGCCCCCTTCAAATACTGAAAGGCTCCAATGAGGTGTCCCTGTAGCCTTCTCTTCTTTAGGTTCTCTTGAACAAGACAGCTGTCTCACTCTGTCTATAGCAGAGGTGCTTCAGTTATCTTTGTAGCCTCCTTTGGGCTTGTTCTAACAGGTCCATGTCTTTCCTGTGCTGGGAACACCAGTTCTGGCACTGATAGAACTCTAGATTCTAGATGTAGGATTAAGATACCTTTAATTTGTTCCTACCGTTCAACATGTTCATTAACTTGCTTCCCAGTCAGTCTTGCAGGTAAATACTATTGCATTTATCTTGATACTAGTGCCTCTGTACTACATAAAAGTTGTTTTATGAATAGTAGGCCAGATGAAGTCTTTCCCATGTATGAGGTGTAAGTTCCAGACACAGGGCATTTCTTGCACCAGCATTTCCCAGCAGTTTTGAAAGCTCAGCCAGTCTTTCTGGAAGAGGAAATCAGTCATGCACCTTCCTCTAGGACTGTGTTTTAACTTCCCATGGTAAGGCCTGAACTGTGAGCCCCAGCTGCTGACTGAGAACAGGGTTTTGTGCATGTTCAAGACCCAATATTTTTCAGTGGCCAAGGAATATGAACCTGATTTCCAGAAGGAATTAGAGTGAGCACAGGCTTCTGAAACAAGTGCTAGATAAACTCTTTTTAGCTCCAAGTCCTTTTGAGCTCCACTTTGGTGGATTATCTCTTGCAAGGCATACAGACCTGTGGTAACAAAAAGGTGGATGAAATGAGAACTGTCAGAATTACTCCACCAAAAATGTGTGATCATGGCAAAATAACTCACATATTTACGCAGTGCTAAAAGAACTTACTGTTTATTCTTCAAAAACATCTACATTGCCACAGACCTTTTGTCCATCCTTGTCACTTAAGGGCCTGTTTTTTGTCTCTTCTTTTACAGCAAGCCAGAAAGCCCTACGATGTCCGAGATGTTATTGAGCAGTACTCTCAGGGTCACCTCAACCTGATGGTGCGAATCAAGGAGCTGCAGAGGAGGTATGTCAGTGACGCCCCTCTTGGTACCCATGAACAGCAGCAGGAGGATGTTTGTGAATTAGGGGCACATGTTTAAAAAAATGCCAGGGTTGAAGGTGCCATATTGGCAGGATTGTGCACAATTAGGGAATATAAAATGGCATTTGTGTAAAGTTTTCTTTTCACACAGGGAGGAAAAGGCAAAATGCTTAAAAATCTGATGATTGGGACTTAGATGTATTACCTCAGTCCCTGCTAGCTGTGACTATAGACTGCAATCCTTATATCACAGGGGCTGTTCTACACCTGGAGAGTGCAATACTGTCACCTGCTCTCATAGAATTGCCCCTAAGAGCCAATTAAGAGGTGACAGATACAAAAAGAAAGCTGAAGAATAACAAGGAAAAGACAAATCAATGCTGAGCACATGGAAATGGGCATGGTAAAACTTTACAGTGGTTCAAGAAGCTGTAGAGCAATCTAATTCAAATTCCATTTTGCTACTAAATTTCAAGCTACTCTTAGCATAGAGCAACTGCTTCACTCACAGGACAAACCAAAATTATTTGAACTTCACTTTGCTTGTTTGTGAAAAGACCTCCCTGCTCCAGCTAGAGAGGGTGAAGATGCAGGTTCAGACTGACAAAAACCAAAAATGTTTGTTTTATAGGTTGGACCAGTCCATAGGAAAGCCATCTCTTTTTATCTCTGTCTCAGGTAAGTCAATACAAAGAATGTGTCTAAAATTAATCTGATGAACATATATTTAATGGAAAATACTTGCTCAAGTAATTTTCGTTTTATTGCCAATCTTCTAAACCATGCCAAGTGGTTGTGCTCTGAAGATTAAGCATTGGCAATTATATTTAGTCATCAACACTTTTAAATTAGGGTTGTTCTTATTTAGATTCTTAAAGGACCTACTTTTACTGAAGTCTTCAAAATATTGGCTCTAGTCTTTTTGAGACTCACCATATATTCAATAAATTGGTGTGCTAAGAACAGAGTTCCTATGAAGTTTGTAATATTCACATAGATCTTTGATAGCATTGAAAAGACACTGGAAATGGAGCACAAAGGACTACATTTGTTTGTGACAAGTCTGACTAATGAAAACTCTCTGTTTATGTCATTTGCAAACTCATCTTTCTGTATAGTTTACAGTGGGGGGAAAAGATAGAATGTTACCAAATGTGTTATTCAACTTGGCTGTAGAGTCCTTTGCATAGTGGCAGATTGTTTTTAAGTGGCAACTAAAACATTAACTAAATTGGGAACATTTTTGCTGTCCGTGGTTAAAGCATAAAACTAAGATTAAAAATGCCTTAAACTCAGGGCTATTAAAAGCCCTGGCGTGGGCCAATGCTATAAAAAGAAACAGAAAACTACTTTTAAGGAATGGATCTATCGGCCTGGTAAGGGTGTTCAGTTACACGGTGTTGGTGGGCTAGTTAAACACACCCTGTTGTGGTTTGCTGCTATTTTGTTATACCACCATATATTAATTTGAAAGTGTTTCTTGTTCCACAGAGAAAAGCAAAGATCGAGGAAATAACACGGTTGGTGCCAGGCTGAACAGAGTGGAGGACAAGGTAAGGCTCAGTTGAACTAGCAGTGAATGAGGACATGGTTTGTGATTGAACAGTGCTTGTTTCATAGGATGTGAAGGAAAATTCAACTTAAAATAGAGTTGAATGCCTGGCTTTTCCAGGTGATGGAGTCTAATTTTTGTCACAGATTGCATTTTTGGTTCTCATCACTTTAACAGAATAAGGAAAGAAACCTGAATTTAATTGATTTCAGTCACTTTTGGGACTCACTTGGGTATTTTATTTTTAATTGCATATATTACATATGTCTCAGTGCTTTACTTCCTTCCTCCACAATAGATAAAAGGCTCTGTTCCTTTAATAACTTAGTATATTATGGTCCCCAAGATTTACCTTTGATCTTTGCTCTGTTGTTTACATAAGTCCACCTACAATTCCTTAGAGAGGGAAATAGCAAACCTTGTTCCGTCCTGGTTTTCATTCCTTATGATAAGTGGAGTTTATCCTTCCAAGTGACATGAATCCAAAAAAATCAGACTTGTTCCATAATTACAACAGTTAAATGCGTTGTAAGCCTTTATTTCAATGCTGGCTGTGCTTGAGAAAATAGATGACAGGTAGAGGTTCATTGTCATGGTAGAGGTTGTGTCATTGTTAGAAAATACAGGTTTTCCTATGCTGGTATTTAGGAAAGAAAGGAAGAGTTAAGAAGAATATTTTGAATCTTTTACTGATCTCTTAGAGTGATTTGGTGAGGTAGTGAAAGCATTTCTTTACTTTAGAATTATTTCACTCATGTATTGGACCTTAGTATCTGTTCTTTAGTTGTTAAGATTGAAACTTTTTCCTGAGGAAAAAAACTTTCAGAGTGTTTCTTCCACTACTGGAAGTATGTGGTAACCTCATGTAGGTTTTGTTCTGAAGAAATATCAGCAAATATTCTGCAAACCAAAAGAGTTGTGAGCAGTACATCCCAAGGACTACAAGCCAGCACCCTGATCTGCATTGATTCACTTGTGACATGCCTGTTCCTTACACACTTCTCCTGCATTACTTTAGTAAACTTGAATGGCAGTACTCAGAACTGCACTTCACTCTTCTGGAAATAATGGTATTTTAAAGGAAACTGGTTTCTCTTGGTATATGGGGGACACAGGGGAAGAGTTGAAGAGAGGAAAGTAGAGTGTATTTAGCGCAAAAAAGAATCACTGTGCTGTGCTCCCTCACATCTGTGGTTAATATGTGTTCTTACACATGGAAACCCTTTCCAGAAAGTTTGGATTACATTTATTTATTTTCTCTCCATAATGTCAACTAAAAGTGTGGAACACTAAGAAATGTCTTGTGACTTGTGACAAAGAGCAATGACTTTTCAGTGTGGACAAATAATTCTCAAATGGCAGCTAAAGCAGCTTCTCAGTGCTATTTGTAAAATCTCCAGCAAGCCTGGGAAAGCCTTGGCGTTGTACTGGCTCAGAGATAAGCTGTTTGGGGGTTATTAATTACTCTTTTTTACATCCTTACAAATAAGTACACCGTGAATTTATGGTGGCTGGGTTTTTATGTCTTGTAATGGGACTGTAAAACACTCCCTGTATAATTTTAGTATAGCTGGGTTAAATTTTAGCCTTGTTTTAAGTAACAGACCCTTCTTTCTTTGCAGTTGTATGAGGTCATCTGTGGTTTCAGAGTTGTATGTTATCTGCCCTATACAGCTAGTCCTATCTGCAGGAATTTTATCTGAAAGTAGCTGAAAGGCTAAAAATAGAGAATTTCAGTTGGACTCAGCAAACAGTGGTTAACATAAAAACGCGCTGGCAATGCTAGAATCACATTTTTGCTGCAGCTGTACATGGTGGCTAAAGCTAATTTTTTGGTATTTTTGCTCTCAGAGATTGGCCCTCTCTTTCCCATAAAGTACATGGTGCTTGGTATGCTTTCAACATACAGTTAAATCCTTCCTGAGCTGAACACTTTTAAGGATATCAGGTGGTTTTGAAGGTGACAAAATATTTTAAACAGTTTCATCCCATTTTGTTTGTGAATTATTTTCCAGTCTTGGACTGCAGGAGGAGATATTTTCAGTGCTGCAGGCTAGTGTCAGCATCTAAATACCTCTTAGGCATTTGAAAAATCTCCTGTAAGTCAGAGGAGAGCTATGTACAGCCAGCAATGCAGGGGGATGGCACCTAAAAGGGACATTTTAAAATAAAAAGCTTAAACAGCAGTGTATTTACAAAAATTATGATCCTTTATGGCAAAAACCTGAATTTTCACGTATTGACATCAGCAAAATGTTGTGTTTTCTGCTGTAAATTTAGGAGTATGCTCATTTAAGGGACAGAGTTTTTTGTGCACTGAAACTTCGACCTTGTGATATACACAGCTTGTGATCCTGAACCTAAAGATTGTTTCGTACAAAAGCCAAAGGGATGAATCGCACTTGCAAGAACCTTCCTGCAGATTCCTTCCTGCTGAGTGCTGTAATTTTGGCAAGACCCTGAAAAGGTGGTTTGGTGACTGTGACTAGAGACTGCACAGCCTGGTAGGCCTTTGTGAAAAGAAATCCAGCACGTAATCACGGCATATTTTGACTTTGCCATTGCTCTCTGTTGCTTACAAAGCAGTGGGTGGCAAGTGCTGTGCCCTCCTAAAGGTGTCCTGCTGTGCTGGGTGCAGGGGGCTGCCCAGTAGGAATGTACCAGCAGGAGTGCAGCACCCAGAGGCGCTCACATCCCCTGCCAAGTGCCAATGGTCCAAGAGCATGCCTGCAGATACCTCAGGGAATGTGGTTGAGCAGGATTACAGCAGCAAATCAATTTATTTGCGGTGACCAGCCTTCTCTTTTCATCCTTGAAACATCTGTGAGTGACTATTCAGCCTACCCTCAAGGAACCTGGCCACAGCTGGCTTGCTACCAAGCTCAAAATCAAAAACAGTTTTTCCAGATGGGCCCAGCTGTGTGTGCACAGTGCCCTTCTTCCTCACACAACACTCTTCATCCTCATGCCGCAAGCGCTGCCTGCCAGGGACTTAATTCTGGGTGTGCCCAGCAGCTCCAGCCAGGAGCAAGCCCACAGCACACCTGGGAAATTCCGTGTCCTGCAGCTCCTATTTTCCTTTCACTGCACTAATTTTAGCTTGGCTATAAATGACTGCAATGCTAGCTTTTTAATTTTCACATTAATCTGTTCTTTTTCAGCCTTTTGCCAGCCATTAACTTAGCTATAACAGGCGCAGTTTGCACTTCTCAGGTGATCAGCCAGGATTGCTGCTTTGGCTGCCCTAAGGAAATTCAGTCTCAAATATGGGCACTGCACAAAATCATCTAGAATATGCAGTGAAGGCTAAAAGTGGTCAGTCCCTGGACTCTCCCAGACTGCCCCAGCTGTCAATAGGTCCTGCCTGTGGACCTCCCAGAGTAGAATAACACAACCCAGATTTACAAAAAAAATTTAAAACCATTCTGAGCAGTAGACATTATCCTCTCTGTTAAGTTGTTTTGAAAATAGAATTTAATCTTCTGCAATGACTTGAACCCTTTAAAGTTTGCCTTTCAAGAAGGTTTCTAGCAATCCAAGGCAGTTTTCTGGGCATCCCTTCTTCTATACTCAGAATTGTTCCTGTATCTGACAGTAAGTACAGTATTAATACGAGGATTGCCAAGGTCAGAATTAAAATCCTGTAATAATCTTTTTCAGTTGCATGAAACATCAGGAGTTATTAGGAGTTGCAAAAATTTGTATTGTAGAGATTTAAATGGAGATTTCTATTTGTACAGGATATATGTGGTAATGAGACATGTAACACCTTTTAATGTGACTCAAACAGTTCTGTAAGACAACATTAATTGCAAGCTTTTACACATTTTGCATGCTTCTAGCTGAGAAGGTGAACCCTTATATTCTAACCAGTACTAACCCAAGGAGCAACATAGACATCATTGCATTTTCTCAGATTTACTTGGAAAGCAGATAGCACCACTTTTAAAATCAATTAAAAACATATCTATCACATGAAAACATCTACCCTAAGATATGTGCTGCTGTGCTTGTTGAGTTGACTAGTGGAAATCTGAACTGATCTTGGAAGCCAAAGCTGGAAGGCAGTGTACTTCTCACAGGCCTTTTGAGTTCTGGTTATGTTGATTTGGTTTCCTGTCTTCCATCTACCATGTCTGTGATTGCTAAACATATAGAGGCCAGTAAAATTGTAAGGATATAATAAATATTTGATACCTTTTTTGCAGTGAATGCTGACTATGTAATTTTTAAAGAAAAATAGGTGTAAAGGCTTGTTTGAGGTGGCTTTCAAAAAGTGATGAATGCTGGATCTTACAACATTTATGTACATGGTATGACATATTATTCTAACTAAATAGTTTTCTGTAATTGTTTCAATGGAGTATTGATCTTATACATACATGTGTTAGAAACCAGTTTGACTGGGACCATGTTGAAGGCAGCTCCAAGGAACTGAATGACCATTGCCAAGTCTCGGTCTAGTTTCTGACTTCATTCTTGCTATTTTCCACTCTTGCTTTCTAATCAATTAACAGTTCCCCATTGCAAAAGATTTAATATCTGATTTATTTATCTTGTTGATTTGCTTGAAAATGTGTGAACTTGAGCTACGCATTGCAGAGGAATCTTACTGTAATGTGAATAAATACACTTTTTTAGTATATCATAAGGCAGATTCTAATAATGTCATTTCTAATGTTGAGCTCTCAGCCCATTCAATGCAGAAAAGTTTAGGACATGCTGCAGAGAGCATTTAAAGGCGATAGGTCATTCCTTTGACCTGAGGAGTCAGCATTTTAGTTTTCCCTCGTCATGGCTAGGCAGAAGCATTAAGCTTTATTAAAGTTGTATACCTTTGAGATTACTTCTTTTGGTTGTTGTGACATAGTTTTGCTCAGCAGCATGGATGTGTTACTTTTATGACAGCATTTCTGTCATAAATGAAAATATAGATCTGTACTTATTTATGTCTCATTATTTGATGCTCCATTCTTATGACCCAATGAGCACATATTAGATAGTTTAACCTCTTAGAAAGTATTATACCGTCTACATCATCCTGAGTTCAGAAATACCAAGTTTCATGTTGACAGCTTGTTCACCTAAAATAATTCTTCATGTGCAGCCAGTTTTTCAGTTTCATGTGAAACAACTGCATTATCTAACAGAGGATCAAACCTTGGTGGGTTTTTCCTCTGTTTTAATGTCATTCTGTAGCCTGGGAACAGTTACCATGCTTCCTAGGGTAGCAGAGCAATTAGTGCAAACATAAGAATAGCCTTTACTGATGTTGCCCTTGTTGCACATTTTGGCTTTTTTTTCTTTTTAATTGGATAGTAATGAATTAATTAATTGAATTTAATTGAATAGATATTGATGGCAAAAGACTGACAAGCAACCCAACTTTCTGGCCAGTGCTGGAAGGCAAGGTTAAAATCATGACTTGGAGAGATGGCTTAAGAAAGTGTCTGGCATGGAAATATTCAGCATTTTACAGGCTGAGCATGCACTAGGCATTTCAGGTATTAAATATTGTCAGCTTCTGCAATAGCTGTGTGAGGATTTGCCTTCCCAATACTGGGAAATGGAACTAAAAGCTGTGGGTTTGGCTGGGAGTTTTAAAAGATACCTGAAATCAATAAAAATCAAAACGAACACCACCAAGCAGTTATTCATCTTGTATGTAGTTCTTGCAATAATGCAGAAGTAATAACCTGGGGGATGTGGAGGAATATTGAGGCATATGGAAGATTAAGTATCCCTATTAATTTAATCCTTAGTCTTTTTCCAGATGCTGAAGTACAAGCATACGGAAGCAATTTCCGTGCTGAACTTTGTGATGAGGATGCCCATTTTCTATAAATTGGACTAAAACTAAGCACATCCTTCAACAGCCCAGGTCATTAGGCAGCCTTACAGTTTTAATAGCTTTTTCTCTTACCAATCTGATGATATTTCAGTAGGTAAACAATGGAAAACTACAGATTTCTGTGTCCAGTGTCCTACACTTCCCATCTTGCCAGCTACAGTAAAATAAAATTATCAGGCGTGGTAAAAAAATTAAATTTTTACGCGGTAAAAAACTAAAACAAAAAAATATTTGCTTGCTGGATTCACTGCTGCCAGAAGCTTCAGTAGCTAGAATAGAAACAAACTGAGAGAGAGATTAGGCAAAGCCATGGAGAAAGACTCACTTGAGGATTATTAAACAGGATGTCTGTATGTAAACTCCAGTTTAGCAAGTACTTTAAACAGTAGTCAGGGATGAGTTGGTTAAAAAAAAAAAAAAAAAGGAAAACTATGATTTTATGCATATGTATTTTCTTATGCTTTTATTTTTAAGACTGTGCTACAAGCTTTGCATTAGAAACAAGACTGGGGCAGAGAAATTTGTTCAAGACACCCTTTTTATCCTAGCTTTTTCTATACAGCTGCTTGCTGCTGGATTTGGTCCCCTGCACAGCCTCATGGAACATTGCTGTGCTGTGTCTTGGGTCTGATCTGTTTACAAAGGCTGTGTAAGCAGTACCCTGTTCCTGGGAGGGCTGGCAGAGCCATACCTTAAAGACCTCAAGGTCTTTGGAGTGGCCTTCACTTGCATCTGTTTGTTAGCACCAATTTTATCTCTTTGAAGATCATTAGATCCTATCACTGCACAAATTCAAACCAGTCCATTTTTTGCATAAATTTTGAAATTATTTAGTATAACCTATGTTAAGTGCTTTCTATAACCTGTAGGAGAGTTTCTGGTTGTAGTAGCTTAGGTGTAGTTACCTGGCCTGCAGAGCAGTGTTACAAGCACTTGTGTTTTGTGGTCTGTTTCTAAAGCCTCAGCTCTTGGATCAGAGTAAATCTGATTATATAGAAAAAGAAGAAATCTAGTATTGAGCATAAATAGCTGCAGGTAGTGAGAGAACTGCACCTTATCAGCTTATTTGCTGGAAATTAGAGTGTACACTTCCTCAGCACTGAAAAATGAAATTGAGCGATGCAAAACATGATCTTCATTCTCAAGAAGACTGTCTGAAGGTAGTTCAGGCTAGCACACAGAGGCTATGCTAGCGCTCGAAAGCAATGACTAATTAAGCTCTGGTGACTCATTTGCATGATTTGTTTGTGATACTTCTCTACAAATTTTATGAAGAGTAAAAAAGAAAACAAAATACTCCTAAAGAGAACAATTCCTGATTGAGTTTTGATAGATTTTACTGCAAATTTCTAGCACTTTTGGATGCAGACAGCAGTTGGGAAGCATAATGCTGAGGACAGAGTGTAAACCTTTACAAATTCAAAGAGTTACATATACATACGTACACATATATATACATACATACATATATATATATACATATATATGTATATATATATAAAATTCTTAACACTGGCAGTAGCTGTGCGCTTATGATCCCACAGATGCCTGCTTATCCTAGAGGAATTTTAGCTAACATGCAAAATATCCTATACAGTCTAGGAGTTTGGGGAGGGGGGGAGTATTGGAGGAATTAAATAATGCCTTGCCAGTTAATAATCTTTTAAACAATCTTCAGATTAGTTGCTGTTTTGGGAATCTGCTGGTGGTGTTTATGTTTGAGTAGGTATGCAAGTGGATGTAAGGTCTGCAAATGGGGATGACTCGATCTTTTATCAGACCACATAAAGCCTGTTTTGTCTGGCATTCAAAGATAAACCCAAGCAAGATTTGAAACGCAGCCTCCATCATTCTTGTGCAGAGAGTGTTTACATTTGATGTGGAATGGAAATGCATGGTGCATATGCCGAGGGAGAATGTGGAACAGTTGCATGGACTACCCTGTAGAGCTGATTAGAGAAAAGGCATTTAAGTGAACAACACATGTGCACAACATGCTACACAGACAATTTTTATTTGTCTATCTTATAGGCTAAAGGGTAAAAAATGACCATAAGATCATCTCTGCTTTTCCTGGGTTGGTATGTGTGTTGCAGATGAGTGCAGTCCACCATAAATGGCAAATTGATACAACAGGATGGACCTTTACTGAAATTAGATGCATCAAAGTTGAAATTGTTTCTTGTCAAAGATCTGGTTTTAGAGTCATCTTGCTGGAATTAAAATACTTTATTTTCATTTGCAGTTGAGTATCAGGGAGGGAAAGTGGATGGAGCTGAAAGGACTCTATTCAGGCTGCAGTCTTTTCAGGGCTGGAATCTATTCAGCTCTTGGAAAAGATTCAGAGAAAAGGGAGGTATACTCCCTTTCTTACACAATGTCCATACCTTCTGACACCCTATCTGCTCCTTCTGTTCTCCCCACCCCCAGCTAAAAATTGCAAACCAAAACTGGTCCAGGAAGAGAAATAGGAGATAGAGCCTTTGCTGTCTGACTCCTACTTAGGGCCAGGGGAGTCAGAGGGAAGATAAAAAAATCAGGCAGTTATGGAAGGGAGAATACGAGCACATGGTTCGAAATATACCTACCACTCCTGGAGCTCAGGCAACCAAGAGGACAAATACATTTTCCTCAAATCCATCTCTGTTCTTGTGTCCTACCCATTTGATTACAACAAAAATTTATGTGTTTTTTAAGTATCCCACTGTTACAGCAGTTAGCACAGGGCTTTGAACCCATATCAAAGGCTCCGTTTCTGTCCCAAACTAAGTGATGCTCCACTTAGTAGTTCCATCCATCAGCCCCAGCTGGCACAGTGTGATTGACCTGATATGCCATGGGTGTAACATTCTGATCAGCTGCCTCCCTTTGGACGGACCTCTTTGGCAGCTTTGTTATTTCCATCATGGCATGAAAGCTCCTGCTCTGACAGGTTAAGCACACAAAATAGAGAAGGGAAGGGAGAAAGAAAAATATTGTTTCCCTCCTTTACAGCTAAGGTGCAGGAAGTGACTTGCCTGAGGTATCACAGTGGCATCTGTGGCACAGCCAGGAATTCAACTTAAGCCACGTCTGGGACTTAACCACAAATCAGCATTCCTTTTTGTTGTTGTGTTTAAACGCCCCTCTGGTTTTGAATAGTTATATTGGCCAGTGCAGGGTTCAACATAATCATATCCCATTAATACTAAAACCATCCAGTACTTGAGAACAGCATATATAAACACATAAACCACACCAACCCAGCCAATATAAATGTACTGGGACTGTTTTAGACAGTGTATTTTAAATCATCTAGAAATTAATCTACTAACATAATTTTGTAGCCCAGGAACCTAGGGGTGGAGAGGTCTGAACATGCTTAAATGACACAGAAACTGTCATACATATAGATAATTATGCATGTAGTTTTGAAAGCTAAACAAAATTATATTAAATGCTGTATTTTCAAGCAGAGAGCAATATTCTAGTGAGTTAAAATATTCATATAAGTTTCCATTTTAAAAGCCTTGGATCCAACATTGCTCACCATTGACCCTTCTGTGACATCTGTTAATCTTGGGTTTATTTCAATTTCTTTTTTAAACAGATGACTCCACTTAAATCAACACTTGGTTTCCATTAGACAGATAGAAGGTGATTCACTTAGTAACATGTGCGTCTTTATCTAGTTAAGTCCTAATAGCCTTAATATATCAAGGAAGCTGGTGTGATTAACAACACTAAAGGCTTTGTCAGACCCTTCACCCAATAAATACTGCCCTTTGTCCAGTCATAGAAAAAGAGTGAACAAATAGATTGTGTTTCCAAACTGAAAATGTGTACAGCCTTGTTAAGTATTCTAAAATTATCCCTATAAAAATATATGTTGACAATAGAAGTTACATCTACATCTCTGTCTGTGTTTGTACATGTCTGCCAGTCCCAGTGTGCTTTGGCTCTTTGCCCTGCCTGGGCCGTCCTTTTTCTGCTTTATCATTTCATGATGCAGCCACCACTCATTTATGATTTTCCTCCTGCTCACTTGCACTTGAGGCAGATTCTTTTGACAGTTCTTTGTCTCTGGTTGTCACAGCCTGTCTGTCCCAGGGTAGAGGGATGTGTAAACATTAGTTTTGCCACTCCACTTAATGCTGGAAACAGAGACATCTGACTTGACTCGACCATCATGTAGGATAATCCTGCCAAATGAGGCAATCAAAACAAAAACCCCAAGAGTAAAATATATTCAAAATGTCAGCTTGAATGGAGATGGGGTCCTTGCTTCATCATAGCTGAAGTTGTCTGGAAACTTTCCGGTTGTGCTACTGTTATCTGTGAGTGCATGCTGTGGTTGTCCAGGTAGCCTGAAGGAAGCCTTTGTGCTGCTTCTCTCCCAAGTTTCTAGAGAGCTTCAACCAGAGGAGTTTTACAGCAGAACGCCTTAGAAAGGAAATGGTCCAGGGGAAGTTTTGCGTCTTCTCAAAAAGAGGGTGCCTGAGCCATAATCACAGATCCTCTTCCTCTTTCTTTGCTCCATGTTACAGAAAGGAATTTTGGCCAAACTTTGAGGTCAACCAGCCAATCCCAAAGAGATTTCACCATAATCTCTCAGCAGCATTTTGGTATCAGAAGTGGATGGGGAGGAGCACAGTGCCTTTTCCCATATGCAAAAGAACTGCAGTTTCTTCTGTAGCCCAGAGTTCACACTCTTTTAGCTAACACAGTGCCCTGCAGGCACATTGGCTGGGGCCCAGGGATCCATCAAGCAGCATTTGGGTGGCACTGCATGCACAGGTGGCTTGCTGCTGTGGGCATGATGCTCTGCAAACATGCAGCTGTGTCTGGACTCAGCATGGGCAGCTCTGGTGCTGCTGTCCTTGCAGCACAGTTTCAACTGTAGCTGACTTGATACAGTGCTCACAATCAAAAGGTCATTCTAAAGCTGCTCCAAGATAGCTGTTGACAAAGCTGGTTTTGAATCCAAGCCTTCTGAAATCTCTGTGCAGAGGAATTCGTGAATCTCATGGCAGCTAGAAAAAAAAGCCAGTGGAAAGTAATTTTCTCTGAATAGAGAAAGGGGAGGAGGAGGATTGTCAGTTAGTGGTGCTGCACTCGAGAATGAAAAGGACTGTGATTCCTACAAACAAGGTCAGCTTCATTTTGTTTTCTGTGCACTGGCTGTACAATTTCAGTTAAAGAACATCACACCAGACCTGAAACAAAATGAGAACTACTTCTGTTGGTGGTTTGGAGTGGGTTGTTTTGGTCATGAGTGGTTGTGGTAAATGAAGAGAGCCTTGGCTGCCGCATAATCTCTTGTCTAAGACCAAGCAAATAATTTCCTTTTTTCTCCAATTTTTGTCCCTAGTCAGTTCTGAGGTGGCTGCTGTAATAAAAACTGACCAAATGCACTGCTTCACTCATTTTGATGGCTCCTTTTTTTCCACTGCCATGGAAGGGCTGTGAGAGAAGAGTAGGAAAGCCACAGCCTTTAGAAGGTCAGTATTTCTGTATGGCATAACTGAAGGTATAATTAAATTAGGACACAAGCAAATTCATTAGATCTATCAGTGACTTCTACATTTATGTTATTTGAAGAGCTGCATGTTAGAGGAGTGTAAATTATACTGTGAAACAAAGTCCTAATCACAACTGATGCAGATTTTAATGCAGTGAAGTTCTTCATCTGTACTTTTCACACACCCTTCCTGAGAGAGGCTTGTGCTGATGAATAACTGAAGCAAATAAGGGTTAACTTCACAAGTGCAGCAGACAAACCTCAGAAAAAAAAATGAATTGTTCTGTCTTCAGAGACACAGAGATGCACTCAGGGAGTTGAAGTCTTTAGAATCTATGGCCTCTTTGCAGTGCAGAATCATCATAATGTAATGGAATTAATCCAGCTCTCACTTGATAATAATTCAAGTTAATTTTTCTCTCCAGCTGCCCTGTGTTTCCCCCCCAAGCTTTGACCTGTATTGTAACCTTAAAAAGACATCTTCAAACATCTTAGCTCCAGCTCCTGTGTAAAACCTGGGATGCTCATGTAGGCTGAAAGCTTTCAGAGCTCCAGCCTTTTCATGTGTGTGTGGATGGTGGGACTATTCTGATTTCTATTGGTGCTGGGATTTTGGATATTATTGATGACAAAGAATTAAACAGTCGAGCAGAAGATTTGTGTGTTATAGATTCCTAGGCTTTTAAACATAAAATAAAAACAGTGTAATTACAGCAGTAATGAAACAGGTATTTTCTATGCTAGATAAATTACTAGTAGATAGCTAGGAGAACTGAAAAAAAAAAGTAGAGAACTTCAGAAACCATTGTAGAAAAATGTGGATTCATACATTTTTGTAGTGTGATGGTAGTGAGGGAAGAGGGGAAAGGAAACCAGTTACCAAGATGAGTTATTACAGGTAAATTGGGTTAAATGTAAGTCCAGAAGAATATAATCACTACATATACAGTACTATTTCAAACATTTGGTGTGATGTTTTAATCACTGTTTCTTCTGGAGGAAGAAATTGGAAAATAGAGGGATTGAGATTCCTTCTAGTAAAAAATTCTTGAAGTCTATTATTAATTCATAATAAAGTGAGTATTTAAAATAACTTAAGGGATGCCTGCAGAGTAGATACATACTGGTCACACTCAGAAATATTTTCCTTTTAGAACATGGATGGTAAAGTGTAGCAACATGACCAATATTTTAGTCAGCAAAGCATCAAGGAAGCTCCTGGAAGAATATGGTATACATTAGTTTTAGAGACAGGTAGATATCTCTTTGGAATTATCTAAGAGATTTAACATAAATTTAAGGTGGTACAAAGGTAAGGACAGAGACTGGTTTATTAGAGATGTAATTAAGGATGAAATTTTATTAGCTATGCTGGCAGTTATCAGGCAATAAGTTATGGAATGGGGATCTTCCCTCCTTCATCCTCACAGGAGGCTGAGGGAGCTGGGCCCAGAGTGTGTCTCCTCTCTGTGCTGGTGAACACAGGGTGTACTGGGCCCTGTGACATCTGTGAACTTGCAGCAGCTTGAACCTTGATTCCAACCTGGATACCAGAGCAGCTGGAGGGCACTGTAAAAAAACCCAACAACTGATGCCAACAAATTTAAAAAATCGTTTCCAGTTTCAAAAAAATTTGTCTGGGGAGGTGTCAGAGCACATCCAAAATCTCCCTGGGCGTTGTCCCGATTCTTAGTGATGCAGAAGGGAGAAGGTAACATGGAAAGCATTTGAGAAGGTTCTCTTTGGCAGGGTGATGCATGTGCATGTACCTACAGACTCTTGCTTGCCTCTCGCAAACCTTGAGTTCAGGGAATTGTAAACTTTTGTTACCCATTTTATACCCAAAAGAAGAAGTCCTTCTACAATGAGAAACGCCATTTTCTTCTCCTTTGCTGTAGAAAATCCCCCTCTCCATTAGGCCCAAGAAATTTGCACTCCCTAGTAAATAATAATGAGGTTTAGTGTAAAAGACTTGGTTTATTTCCTCCCCCCTCCCAGGCTTGCTTTCATTTCTTCGGCGGTTTGTTTTGTACTCAAATGAAGCTGCGAGATGCACACTGGGCAGGAATCACAGTGGTGCTTTCAGGGCACTGCTGAAGCTAATCACTTGGCTTGCTGCTGCAGGCATCTGCAGGCACCTTGAGCTGTGCTACAGTAGTGTGCTGGCTCTGGAGGCCCAGCTATTTTAAATCATAATAGTGACACAGTGTGCATGCCTTCTTTCAAAGAGCCTGAGCAAGCCACGCTGAGTTGATTTTCTTGGCACGCTGTGTACCTATAATTTTGTCTTATGTTTTGTAATGTTGGTATCTGGGCACAGAATCAAAAAGCTCAACTGAGTATATAAGAATTTTTTTTTCCAAAAGAAAAACACAACAACAAACACATTCTTTGTTTTTAGATTGATAGCATTCCTTCCAACAGCTATAGATGTTTAAGAACAAAGAAAGTTACTGGGGAAAGAAAAAAAGGGAAAAGAAACTTTATGATTGTGGGAAATGTTTTGAGACTTTTTTGGCAAGGCTGTTTTGTTAGTGGTTTTTTTTTTTCTACCATTATTTTGGTTCTCTGGTAGTATTCTGAAGTGACTGGATTACTCAGGACAGTGAGAAATAAATTAAATCCTTCTACGAAACACCTGAAAAGCCATGCACGTGCTCTGATGAGCTGACTTAGTCCAAGAGAATTGTCTAATGTTTATTCTGTTGGTTTCCATTTTTTGCTGTTCAAAGAAGCAAAAGTAAGAGGGGAGGATCTAGTTCTGTTACTCCCCACTTCATGTCCCAATAGCCTGGTTTTCAAATGTGGTGTCAGACACTCTGGGGGCTCAGCATCACTGAGAAGTCAGCCCCTACCTCTGCTCTGAAAAGGAATTTGATGCCATATTGCCTGTACAGGGCTGAAGAGGCAGCAGCTTTTCACAGTGAGGACACTGAGCACCTGAAAAGCTAAACCTACCCTTGCTAATCTCTCTGAAAACAGGAGGAGTAGAGTTCAACAAGGCTCTCAAACAATCTGTAATTTAGGATAATGGTGTAATTAACCTCATGATAATAGCATGAAATGGATAAGCATGGATGGGGCTCCATTCAAGTACAAACAGAAGACCCAACTTCAACTGCAAAGTAACCACAAGGGAGGGACCTTTCTGTTCCTGTTTTCTGGTCATTGTAGGAAATTGGTAAATGCTGCCTACCTATGCTATTAAGGATGAGGCTGAGGAAGAACAACTTCTGAATACAAAGTAAAAAGAGAGAATGAGTGAACTGTTATTGGCAAATTTTTTGCTAGAGATCCACCACAGTAGTATTGGATTACTACAAATGAGAACTTTTTGTGTGTGGATTTTTCTGGCCATCTCTTAACTATTTCCTATGCATCAGTAACCAACTACTGTCAAACACAATACTGAAAAATTGTTGTGATCAAAAGTGTTCTAATTTCTCAATGATTTCTTATTTCTCAACTCTGAGGAAATGGATTTTCCCTACCATAGGAATGTTACCATGGTATTTTGCACCCATTTTTTCACTTCTTCCTTTTTACCTTAGATTTGTGTATTTTCTGTGATTGCTGGTGTTGATGCTTTCCCTAAGCATTTAGGTTTGACTGCTTCTGTCAAAGGCTTTCTGAAGTTATCCTTGGTTTCCAGAGGCAAGAAAAGAAGGACAGCTTGGTTTTGGTTCATGGTAGCCAGCAGACCCAAAGCTGTTCCAAAAGTGTGTTTTGTTTCTAGGCAAGAGGATTTGATTTCAGAAAATTAGTCTCTCTAGCTAGTTGTAGGGAGGCAGATTGGTTAAAGTTTACAACCTCTTTTTGTTTAGCCCTTGGAACGGGGCCATGGAGTCTCAAGTTTCCTGTATAAAGAGAGATCTGTACTCGGTCAGAAGGTAACCAGGCAAGGTACATGAAGGCTGCAGGGTGAATGGCTCTTTCAACAATGAAATCAGTTTGGGATCTTTAAGATCCCAGCAGTGAGTTGTCTCAAGACAGTGTTGAGCAGGTAAAATTCATAAAACCCTCAGAGGGCCAAAATAACCACCCTTGAGAAAACAAAACAAAGCTTCAGAAAATACTAAACAGCAAAAAATTCCTACAAATCTGATAATCCTTATGAAGTTCTCTGGCTCTCGGGAAGTCAGAGGAGGTGAGAGCTACTCATGTCTTCATTTCCTTCCCAGTGAGTCCTGTGTGCTTTGGCTGCTCACATGCATACCCATGGAGAATGGTATCTCATGCAAAATATCTTGGTGCACTGTTGTTCTGGGGGCAAATGCACCAATGCACTTTGAGTTTGAGGATTAGGGATCTTAAGTAGCCATTCCTGCAAACAGGATTCACCATGTTTCCTGATGCTGAAGGTGTCACTATGCAATTAGTGACATATACTCATATACATATATACTCATATACTCATACTTACTCTAGAGCTCTCAGGCAGAAAAAAAAGACAGGAAGAAAAGAAACAGACTCTCAGAAATGCTGAGTTCAAGAAACAGCAAACTTAACAGCATTATGACAGATGGAGTAGTGAAGCTTTGTGTTTTTATAATCTTGTTTTCCTGATTCCATCAAATTAGTGAGGAAATGTATCACTTGTTTGCTTTGCTCATGTATCTGTTGGTGCACTGTTGCCTTTCCAGTAGCACGCTCTTTAATTCTTTTCTCTTGCAGTAATTTACAGAATAAATTCCATCAAGAAGAAAAGAAAATGTAAGGCATCTGATTTTGACCATATTTCCACACAGTTTAGGGAAGTTTGCAAATTGCCTCAATGTGTGTAAGTCTGTCCTTGAAGTTAACTCCCCCAGCACAGCAGTCTAAACTTTGCCACTTTCACTATGTAGCTTTAAAACATTACAAAACCTCATGTTGAGAAACATTAGAAAAAAACATTATAAAACTGTACCTGAGCAGAAACAAAGCAATGATGGTTAATTTAGAAAACTTAAGAAAGCCTCAGTATTTCTGGAGTATTTGTGGGACCTTGTTTTTGGTGAAACCATGAGGCTGAGGCCTGAATTAATTTCATGTAATCTTAGGCATGTTGAACCATAGCACTAAGAGCCCTTTCCAGGCAGCTGAGAAAGTCTTTATCCTCAAGGCAGCTTCTGCAGAGAAGGTGGGGAGAACCCAATGCTGCTGCAGTGTGCAGTGGGGAGCAGCAACTGCCCGGTGTCTCTGTGAGGTCCTGGCAATTTTCTGCTTTTTCTCATGTTACAGGGAGCTCCATTGTGAGCTGGATCTTTGCAGGGATCTCCATAGATGGTTGTTCTTGCAATGGAACTTTTCAAGAAGTAAGCATTTCTTGTGCTCTTTCCCCTCTCAGTTTCTGGTTTTCTAAAGGTACATCTGATACAAAGCTGTTCAAATATTTGTCTTTAAACAAAAGGGCTGGACAAGTGCTCAGCATTGGGGAGAGAGCACTGGGTTTTCCTGATATTGACTGGTGCCTGTTTTGTTGTGATTTTTATGGAATACTAATTACTTTTTTTTTGTTCTCTGCTTAAGCTAAGCAAGAAATAGGTGTAAAGTCTGGTTCACAAAGTGTGTGAGGTGATGCCAAGCGGTGTCAAAGAGTCCTTTTCTGGCAACAATGGGCTGTTGTTCGGTATCCTCATGCAGGTTAACCACAGAGCTGCTCCTGAGAATCCTTCTGATTTATGATGACATTGTTGGCAGCAGCAGAAAGCCCTCTAGCAGTGCTTTCCACAGTGCTGTGTCAGCAGTTTCTTAGATATACACACAGTTAATATACGTATTTATAGCAGGGAATTCTGGCCCAGTTCTAGAATTCATCCTGTTTTTCTTTGCACGTGAGTGATGTTTATTCAGCAGTAATGTATCTACCTACATCTCAGGTTGCAAATTTAGTGTCTATATGAATATCTAAACTGTTCTAGTCAGAACAGCCTTGGGAAATGAATGAAATTAATTACATTGATCCTATGTTGCAAATGCCTTGCTAGGAGGAGTTCCCTGGGAGGGAAAGAGGCAAGGGATTCTTGCTCTGCAATGATAAAACTTCTTTCAATAAAGCACATATAATGGTATTAGAGAAGCACTCTGAATTGACATATACAAGAACTATAATACAAGTATTATTTGTCATCAGAATAGAGTTTCTGCTATGTTTGAAAGACATGACTTTTCCAAGTTGAAGGGAGAAAAGGCCTTTGATCTGCATTTAGCAAAATTTGCATTAAGATGTTGAGTTCCTGTACTATCATTCTTGATACCCTCTTTCTACCTTTCCCTCTATCCCCCAGGAATTAAAGAGGCTATGCTGTACCTTGGCTTATATATAATTTGTCCTTCATCTGTTTCTTATTGCTGTCCTCTTCTTGGGCAGAAATCCTGATAAAAACTACACAAATGTAGAACTCATGAGATTTTTATCTTCAACCTTTAGCTGAATGTTTTTGATGTTGGTTTGGTTTTTTTTTTTAGTTTTGGGAGGCCCCCAGTCTTTGATTTGTCCAGAACAAGCTACATTTTTTTCTGTTTTGAGGCAGTAACATAATGAAATGTTTTGCCAATATAGAGCTACACAACAAACAACACCAGTTTCTCAAAGGCAGCCTATGGACTGTGCTTGGGTCCCATTGAGATCAGTCAGTCCCAAAATTCAGGCTCTTAATCTTTTCTTCTAGTTTGTGAATGCATAGATAAAAAGAATTGAAAGCATATAGACAGCTTCTTTATTATTATATTGGTATTTTATAGTCTTGTAGGCAGTCAGTGCAGAGAATCCGGGTTAAGGATAAACAATGACCAACAGGAGGGATAAATGCACATGATCACCCGTGGGATGGAAAGTACTGGTGAGGCATTCCTGCTGCTGGCAGAGATGTGTGGGAATAGCCAGGCTATATCCAGACTATGCCATGTTTAGCTCCAAATTCTTCCTTTGGGGACAAATCCCACAGCATGTCATGTGCAGGCACCACAGGCCGAACATCTTCTTCCATTAGGTCACTTCCTACTGTGGTGTTGTCCAGGACCTTAATAGACTTCTGAAGGAAGTCATTTAATATCTCCTGTTGAAGAAACATTTCCTTCTTAATTTTGCAAAGCCTATTGCAGTTAATACCTAGACATACCTAGATTTGGGGTTCTCTGTTGGTCTAAAGAAATTCTCGGAGGATATGAGTGACTAATAATTTAGTGGATAAAAAAGTCCTTGATTGATTATCATTCTGCCTTTCTAAGGGTTTATTTTGAATAGCTTGCTTGACACAGTAGGATTTTTTAAAAATGCAGAGTTCTTTCATACTGTGGAATTATTCCTGGTCACAAAGTGCATTAAATGCAACATAAAGGCTTCAGTAAAGAGAATACAGCAACATTCTTACAGAGATCTGTGATGCAGTTCTCAAGTTCACTTCAGCCATAACGTTTTTTCCAGATACTTCCCACTCATCTTTTTTCTCTTGTTTTTCTCTTGTTTACATTTGAATAGGAGGGGGTTTTTTTGTGTTTTCTGGGCTCAAACAGGATTAATTGGCAGTGCTGGGAAAGACTCCTGCACTCACTTGGGTTTGATCTCAGTCTTGGCATCACCCCCAGCAGGCCTTAATATCACACAAAGTGAAAGTCCTGAGGGTTTGCTGCTTGGGAGCATGGGCTAAATGACTGCTAAGGGATATTTGCTGCTGGCATCTCTGTATTGGGAAGGTAAAACCTATCATTTTCCAGGCAGTTATACCGTGGATTTCACATAATTAACAAGAAATCATATCCTTTGCCCAAAATTTCATCTTATCAGAATTAAGTTTTCTGCTACAGAAAATTGAGGGCTAGAGATTTCCCTAATATGTCTTCTTTTTGGGGTTTTTTTTTTGTTTGTTTTTTTTTTTTTTTTGACAGAAATTAATTTTTGTTGTCATTGCTTTTAGAAAAGACAATTAATTTGTCTGAGGTTTCAAAAAATCTTTGATATTCAGCATTAAGGAAATTAAGGCCCAAGGGTTGTAGTTTGGCAGAAGTACTGAAGAGTTATCATTTCACAGGAAGCATAGGGTAGACTATACACTCCTAATGTATTTGTTACAACTTTCCTTATTATCTGAGAGAACATCTGATCCATTGTGCAATTTTAAATATACATTTTGATGATTATTATAAAACCTTTTACAATCAAGCACATGTCAAATGCTGACTGAATGAGGAAATGCAATGCCCTCTTAAGGCTTTCATTTTAGAAAGTGAGTTTTCCTGTCTGTCTTTTAAGTCCTGTAATAATTTCTGCTTCCATAAATGCACTGTTGGTGAGGTGATACTATTTATTGGTGAACAAGCAGTTTGCTGCATTGGGTAAATAGGGATTTAATTCCAGGAAAGCTCAAGAATTAGGAAGTTTTAGTGAAATGAAAAAACAGCTCTCTACTAAGAGTGGGTGTGTGCATATACATGTCTAGCTAAGTATGAATTTGGTTTGGGTAGAGGAAATAAATAAGTAAATAAATGAGTGAGTCCCTTGAATGTGTCCTGGTCCTCTTGGACTCTGTCAGGCAGCAAATCCCTGTCCTAAGCAAAACAAAGTGTCTGCTTGTAATCAACCAGACAGCATCTGCAGAGGAGGCTGAGATACAGCACAAATTAAAAAGCGAAGGGGAAGCCAGGACATAAAAGAGATAAAAGCAAACTTGTCATGAGCTACTGTTTTGGGTTCTTTTACAACAATTCAGCTGAGTAAAGGTGCCAGGCTCTTTCCTCAGTATTCACAGAATCCCAGAATGGGTAAGGTTGGAAGGGACCACAGTGAGTGACCTGGTCCAACCTCTCTGCTCAAGCAGAGCTATCCCAGAGCACATGGCACAGGATTGTGTCCAGACAATTCTTGAATATCACCAGTGAGGGAGAATCCACAACCTCTTTGGGTAACCTGTTCCAGGGCTCATCTGTCCCTTCATCCAGGTCATTGATGAAAAAGTCAAACAAGACTAGACCCAGTATTGGGACCTTGGAGGACACCGCTAGGGACATTGATTCCAGTTGTCTGGAATTAAGGATGACTCAAGGCAGTGGTGCTTAAGAATCAGTCAGCTGTTTTCAAGATCGTTTTCACTCCAACTTCTCATGTGTAAATCTCATTAATCTCAATGTGACTACAAACAGGCTCAAGGAAAAGACAGTAAGTTGCTGGAACTGGCTCTGGAAAGCACCAAGAACTGAGCAGCAATAGCTGTATTTAACCCTTGATCTAATGGAGACATGCTCATCTTTACATACCTCACTGAAACATGAAAAAAGTAAAACGCGCATGAATGGCAAAATTTAACAAAGGCAGAGAGTGGATATCAGCATAATAGAGAATTGTTTGGCTTTTGCTTGCAAGTTTGGCTGAAGCACAAGTCAACAATTACACTTCTCTTTATTTAGGCTGCTTTAACCCACTGGACCCCACTGAGCTTCCCTGCAGCAGGTTGCTTTCTCTAACAAGTCTAGTACATTTAAGCTTAAGGTGTAGTACATTTGAGGTACAGTACATTTCAAGGTTATTTGTTCATTTTTAAAAATTTTGTTTGAATGTTCCCAAATTTAATGTTGCACACTTGGCTTTAATTCATCAAGGTACTTAAGTATGTGCCATGTGTAAGTATAAATGATTACTGTCCACTTCAGTTGGAAGTACTGTTGCTTTAGATTTATGTTCTGCTTGAGTAGCTTGTTGAACAAAGGTCCTCATCTGTAGGTTTCTACTTTTTTTCCCTAAACTTTAAAAACAACTCTACTTTTTTTAAAAAGCTTACAGCTTTTACAAGGAGAGTGGAATCACAACTGTTGTGGCCTTTTGTCCCTGTATGTATAAACCCTGCTTAGTGTGTGAAAGCAGAGGACCCTAACCACATGCCCAAAAATCCATGTATGTCTAGAAATTTTTAACTTTCTTATCTCTGGTGATAAGGACCAGACAATTTGCCAGGACAAAAACTTCAGATTCCCAAAGACCAGGTCACTGCAATGAAATCAGGACTAAACAACTTCATTTTATGTGCCAATAAGTTACGTCTTATAGTGTTGACTGGTGAAAAGCAGCAGTCTCCTGTGTCCCATTCATTTATGCAAGACTCAAGAGATTTCCTTCCAATCCTTTACTCACCAATCAGCACTGTTTTATAGGATTTAGGAAGTCACTGATAAATCTCACATAGCAGTACAGATTGATGAGAATGGGGTATGATTAAAGCTGGAAGGGCTTTCTGAGGTGTCTGCAAGGCACATCCATGTGTAATTTTTCTCTTATTTTATGTAATGAAAACATTTTGTCACATTTTAGTCTGAGGATCAGATCCCTCATGGTGAAAATAATTGTGAAGTTCTACTTAGAAAGAAATCTGTTACAAAAGTAAGAAAGTCACTCTTTTTGGAGTGTGTAACCTTTAGAGAAAGATGAGTTTTAGGCATCAGGATGGTGATGTAGGGTTTTCCTGGAGCCTTTTCTTCTCCAGGCTGAACAACCCCAGCTCTCTCAGCCTGTCTTCACAGGGGAGGTGCTTCAGACCCCTGACCAACTCAGTGGCTTCCCTCTGGACCTGCTCCAACAGGTCCATTTCATTTTGGTGTTGGAGGCCCCAGAGCTCCAGATGGGATCCCAGAAGAATGAAGTAGAGGGGCAAAATCACCTCCCCTGACCTGCTGGCCACAATTCTTTGGATACAGCCCAGGATGCAGTTGGCATTCTGGGCTGGAAGCATGCACTACTGGGTCATATTGAATTTTCATCCACACACAGCCCCAAGTCTTTTTCTCTAGAGCTTGTCTTGATCCATTCTCCACCCAGCCTGTATTTGAGCTTGAGGTTGTCCCAGCCCAGGTGCATCAGATTAATGGAAATGTTGTAGAGTTTTTTGGTTATGTGCAATCAGTGTAGGTTTACAGTGGAGGGAAAAGCCCCATGAGCTAAATTGTTGTGAAATTTATGTATGAACACCGAAAGTCTCTAATTTAAAATGAAATCTCTATTTTACTGAAAATAGGAGGTTCCTTCAGCAGCTTCTTCCTAAAGATACAACCCACAAAGGCTTGAGATAATGAAAATTGAAAACAATAATAATTACAGCTATGTAGTGGAAAATTCTGCATTTAATGTGATTATATCAATATCTGTCTCTGCTTCCTAAGCCAACCATAGGCTGGCTTAGTTTTGCAGTGAAAGCTCTCATCTGTGTGCTTGTACGTAATCTGGCATTTCTCCCATCTGTTCTGTGGATAATGAGTTGGGTTTTTCTCCCCTATGTTGTAATTCCTTGTCCATCAAAAATAGTTTTGTCAGATACATACTGAGTAGGAGCTATGATGCTCAGTATTTTTCTCTGAATAGAATTACATGAACATTTTTAGAGCTCAACCTCTGATCTTTTATAGCTTAGAGTCAAAAGAGAAAGATGGGAGAAAGTACAGCTAATTTACTAACTGCTGACAAAGTCTGCAGATATGCAGAGAATGGGAGTTGCTTCAGGAAGGGAGAATTTCCATTTTTACAGGGTGTTTCCAAGGGCACCGCTTCTGCAGGCTTCCCCTTCCCATAGTCACTTTGATTTAAAGGAGCTTAAGTATATCCATGATTGCTTTGAGCCCTACTTCAGCTCACATCAAAGTGTGTAGAAAAACTGGCAATTAACTTTAAGGTTGTAGGATCGTGACCTTGCTTCTAAGATCAGAAATAGGATCACAAGTAGCAAGTTAGGCAATGTTACACTTCAGGACAGTAGCACCTATAAAGCCAGTAAATTTCAGTGCTTTTATTCAACTCTGAGGGGAACTGGTCACTGATTTTAAATGTCTCGGTATATTTTTCAGATTTAAAATTACTTTTACATTTTTTTTCTAAAGCTATTTGAGAATTTTGCACCCGGAAGTTTTAGTACAGTACTTTTCCCATCAGAAAAATACAAAAAGTGAAATCCCATTTTGCAATGCATATTTCATATTTGTAAAAATACTTATTTGTTAAAACACTTAAATTTCATTTGAGGGATCAGTCTAAAATTCTGTTGACCAGGCAACTCTGACTGCTGCTTAAGTGCCATTTAGAATGTGCCTAGAGGTCAGCTAAGTCTGTGCTGGCATGTGCAGGTGAGCTGCTGCCTTATCTAATTGCAGTTAGGAAGGTGTGTCTTAATTCTCCCAGCCCGTCATGTTGACCATTCATGTTGAATTTCTGTGCTGAGGGATTTGTGTGCTGTAGGGCTGGTTGGTCTGCTGCTTTACAGTGAATATATTTCAGCTAAAGAGCGTGATCTGTCTAAGATGACAGGGGGAGCTGACCATCAGAACTGCTTTTGCCAAGGGCGTCTCTGCTGCTCCAGGTGCACGCTGTATAATGTCTTGCCAATCCCAGAAATAGTATCCTGACAGTGTCTATTTTACTCATTCAGAAAGGAGTTTGTATTCAGGTGTGACACTGTGGCACTTTGTGTTCAGGACTGGCGTGTATTTTGCCTGCAAGACATGCAATGATTGTCTCTTTTCCTATGGGAATTGTCATGAGTGGACTCATGACCATTTCTGTGAAAGTGTAAGAGCTGCAAGAGTTAGATTATGCATTTTCAAACCTTTACACTGCTGTCTCGAGGAAAACCTGCATTTACTGGAGGAGGTGGAACACCACTTGAAAAGTATTGGTTTCTTTAGTGATGTGCAATGCTAACATCAAAAAGTCCCTCACTCAGGCTTGATGTGCTTTTCATTAAAGCTCCTTGGAGGTCAAACGGTGCCAGACAGAGTCCCAGAGGCACAGAGCAGAGAACAGAAGAACTCTATGAAGTTTACACGACACAGAAACACTTTCTGCATATGGCTTTGCACAGAATACTCACTTTGAAATGTTTTTCCTTACATAAAAATCAACGGGTTTTTTAGGTTTTTTTTCAAAGTGCAATCACTTCTAAGGAGCTGTGTGATTTATTGTTTGTCCCGTGCATTTTCTTTGCTTTATAGAATATTTAATTAGTAAAGGTCCTTCTGTTTCTGAGCCTTTTGAAATAAGTTCAGGATCTCTCTGACAGCTGCCATTTTTTATACCCTGATGCCATTACCTGCAGCAAATATCTGCTGCTCAAGCTTGCTTTTCTCTGATCATGCTCAGTCACGAAAGGCAGTGGTCTCCCTGCTTATTCCTTGCCTTGTCTGCTCTTTTTTTTTTTTTTTGGAAACCAGATGGTGCATGCCACATGTAATTTGTGTCAGAGGCAGTTAATACTGAACTGCTGCAGCACTTTTTTTGTATATGGTGGATCTCATCTCGTAAGTTGATGGCTTTCACAACTGGTTTCGTTGTAGGACAATAAGTGCACTCTGAAAGAAGCAGGTAGTCCATCACAGAGATTGATAAGACAGCTCTGTCTTATGCTATCACTATAAAAATGGTGTTTACCTCAGTACAGTCAGCATTACTTGCTTCCCATAATCCCAACACAGAATATCTTTGTGAGAGTTGGAGGGAGATGCTACTTCTCTGCCCTTCTGGCACCTCAGTAGATGTTGAGAATCTGCATTGTCATCTGGTTAGCAACAGCACCAAATCTGCATAAAACAGATTTGTTTTCACTGGGCAAAATCTATAAAATTAGGCTTTGTTTTCATTAAATCTGTTATTTGGGTTTGCAGCATGATGGATGACGACTAATTCTAGTGCAGCTGAAAAGATGATTTTAAATGACAGTGAACCACAACAAAGGCAAAAGCTTGTGTGGAAGACATGGTTGGCTTTGTGGCAGGAGTTGCGTAAAGGAACAGTATATTCATGCATGACAACATCCTTTTCAGAGGGAAAAGGCAGGAAGATTAAATAGAGTGGAGGTTACAACATGTGTTTAAAGTACTAAAGTAGGCTCCTTGCCTCGGTAAGATATACTTTGATGAGAGGAATTTGAGATCATTTCAGACGATAGAAGGTGAAATGTTCATGGCAGAGACTACAAAGCAGCGACATTTCTTTTGCAGGTGCTTGAGCGTCAGTGTTTATTAGTCATACATCACAGGAAAATCCATTTTGGTAATGTAAATAACTGGTTGTACGTTCACAAAAGCAGAGTAAAGTCATAAAATCAAAATGTTGGTTGTAGCATTGCTCTGTGGTACATCCAACATGTTTTCTGATCTGAATTGAGGTAGTGGCATATTTTTAGTTTCAGACTTACGTGTCCTTAATCAGATGAAACACGTTGCAGTTTTTGTGCAGTTACATAATCTTAACTATATAAAAAAATTAAGAACCCAAGGACTTGTATTGACGGTTAAATCCATTTTTCTATCAGTATATGTGTAGTGAATGAGTATGGTACATTAAATTAATTGTTCTTGCAAGGTGCTAATCATTTTTTCACTCTGATTATCAGAGAAGTGCCTTTCTTTCCTGCTTCATCTGTTTGCAGAAAAAAAAATTGAATCCAGTTGTGTCTGTTCTGTGCAGTTGGCCACAGAAGTTGTAACAGGATTAAAAATCCAACATATGGTGTGACCCAATGCATGTCACTGGTGGAATAGGATGAAATGGCAGGCTCTGATTTCCTTCTAAAACTTATTATCCAAAAAGGTGTGCTGTCAGCCTGAAAAAGAAACTCAGAGTATTCATTGGTCACCGAGGTTTATGAAAATAGGACCTTGAACAGTCAGTGTGTGTTTGACCTTTTGACTTCCAGAGAATTCCTGGCAGCTTTGTCCAACCAAAGGACTGTTTACGCTGGGTGTACAAGGCGTTCTGAGATTGAGCTGTGATACCAAGAAATGCCAGGAGTTACTACGTAGATGATTCAGTAAAGGAACAAAATGCCAAAATAGACTTCAATGACTATGTAAAATTTGTAGCACACTCCTTCAGGTATCTACATTTGCATCCAACTGGCAGAACTTCTGGGTACTTTTTGCAGATAGCTACATTTACCTGCATATCTTTATATGAAGTAAATATATTAAAAAACATATATGTATACACACATATATATTTATTTCAGTAATTGAATTGAGAACATTTGTGAGGGATGAAATTAGATCTTGCTTCCAAAAAAATCTGTTTTTAAATCTTACAGTTTGTTATGGTAGTATGTTTTATGTTACATGAATTACGCTCCTTAATGTGAATATCTGGAAGATACATTCACCATCGGATTTAACTTGCATTTTGGAATGTCCACAGAAAAAGGATCAGCAGAGCAGTAATAAAAAACATGCATTTAGTACATTTTTTTCTGACACATCTGTGAGCAGTAAAGAGACACAGGGTTTTACCAGCCCTGAACATTCAATCATAAGTGAAACTTTACAACTGCAGTAACAACAGCCCTCTGAAAACATTCACTGGATTGCCACAAACTCTCTACTTACTACTGAAATCCTTAGATAAATATTGAATGAAATTTCTTATTGCAAGGCATGGCAAAGGAAAACAAACACACTTTCATATCCACTTTTTTCGCCTCCAAGGTACATCAGGTGACACGGAGGCACGTTAATTGAAGTTGATTTTTAAAGGCTTGATTTCCAGGCTCTGAGTTGCTACAGGTGTATCTCTCATGTGGTTACTAGGAGTGAAAGACTGAGGTTGTCAACATAGCAAAAGAAAACATCATGAATACACAAAATCTGTGTATGTGGCCACATACAGCTTCTGTATTTTTCTCTTTAGCTTAGCATCTCACAAACGCTGACAAGTTAATTTAAAAATTGGAGTCTGTTTTGTGTTTTGATAGTATTAGAAAAGGATGTTTATAAGAGAGGCTTTAAAATGCAGACATTCCCTGAGTTTATAAATCTTCTGCTCTGCATGTCTAGGTAAACAAGGTTTTTGCTTCATAGAACCACAGGATCATTTAGGGTTGGAAAAGACCTTTAGGATCATCAAATCCAATCGTTAACCCAGCACAGCCAAGTCTACCATGAGGAATGCTGTCTTATTTATCTTTCTGTGGATTTTATTTTCTGTTTGGTTTGGGGTCTTTTCTGTTTAATCACATCTTCCAAAAATATTTTCAGCATTTCAGAATTGCAGTACATTTTTGTCTGACACAGGATGAAAATAACACTATAAAAAGAAAAGCATGTACTGAAATACTGATATGAAATGCTTTCCTGTTTTATTAGTTGTGTTAATACCATCTGAACCTGCAGAACTGAATCTATGGACTTTATCCATGAAACAGTTTCAGTGTTCTTCTACTTTTTCCTTAAGAAAGCCAAAGCATAAGAAAATTGCCAGAATGTTGAGGCTGTGCCCAGAACACTTGAATTTACTTAGTGACAGGAAAATCAGATATGCATATCAGCAATTGGTCAGATGGTAACACAGTTCACTGTTTTTACCAGTGAAACACACTGCAGTGAGTGTCTTTTGGAAAGACCTTTGAACAATATCCACATCACAGGGAGTTCATCACAGTGTGTGAATTCCAGGGTGAACAGGATTTTAACACAGGTACTGCTAGGCTGGAAGCAAGTCAGAAGGCAGAAAATATGGTCAGAAATAGGGAATAAATGCAATTCTGTACATCAGGGCCTGGATTTCCAAGGAAGTTTAACAAGCTTGGCTTGTTAATGGCCTCTGAGAGCAGAAGTGTGTATGAGAGACAGAGATCTGAGCACCACCTCACGGGCTGTGATGAGATCTGTGCTTTGAATTGGAAGTGCCACTTCTAAGTTCAAAATTAAACACTGGCCTCCACACCATTCACCCTTCCCTAGCACTCAGCAGAGAGCCTCTGGCTCACATCCACTTTGGGTCAGCCAGGGCAGGTTGCAGTAGAGAGAACTCTGTTTTCTGGCCCCAGCAGCTGATAGCTGCCGTTTGAAGGGGTCGCATTTGTTCCAGGGCCAACATCATGGAGCCCATGTGGTACATCAGATCCATCTGCTGCTTATTTTCTGGAGTGATGTTGATTATAGAAGAGTTAAAACTTGAAGAGAATGGTGAATGGGAATGCTTGAAAAAATGTCAACCTGCTTTCTGGGGGAGGAGCACCTCTAGAAGAGGTTCTTCAGTATCTCTGGGTACTTTACAAGCTCCAGGCTTGGGACATCAGAATTGCATGCCTTGACATCAGCATTGTTTACTTCAGGAACAGACAAGTAATGTGCATGCTAGAAACTGAATTAAGCTGACATGTCTTCTACATTTAGCAGCAAGCGCTGCAAAGTGGGCCAAAAGCTATACATGTACCTGTGGGCAGTGCCTTCTCAAAAACAAGTACAGGTTTTTGTGAGTGCCCACAGCTGTCTTTCATTCACAAAACCATTCACAATTATGGGCTCAGGATTTATCATAACAGCAAGAGCAAAGACCAGAGATAGTAAGGGTTGACTGACCCAGATGTCACCAATGAATGAGAAGGGCCCAGCAAATGGGTAGGGCTTGTTGTGATCTTCTCATCCAAGGGTATGCTTTGGCTCTTTGATTTCTGCTTTCTTTGCCTTCCAATACTAGCTACTAGTTTTCAGAGTCTTACCTTTCCTCAGAAAATGTGATTTTTCAGGGCTCTGAAATAAGTGAATTTCAAAGCCTGTAATTTCCTTTGCATCCTGCTTATCTGCAGCATACAGTTACCAGCCCCTAGATCAGCTTCGCAATGTGGGATCACCTGCCTCCTGGATTGTTCCTGCTCATCCTGCACTCAAAAAATAGAGCAGTCAATTGAATAAAGTCTTGTTTTGAAAAGCAATTTTGCATTAACATTAAGGGAATATACAGACCCTAAAGTGAGGTTATGTTTCGTTTAGTTTGGATGAAGACAGCATCTCTATAATGTATTTTTGTTAACATTTCCATACTAAGTCTGTCAGAGTATCAGACTAATTTGGAAGATTTGTAAGCAATTAGGTGGTGATGATAGGATAAGTAAAATGTGTGACTGAACTTGTCTGGTCAATAAAAGGAAGGGATGAACCCTTCTGTTTGGTTTCCAGGTAGGTCAGAGAGAAGTAATTGCTGTATTGCTCAAATTAGAAACCAGAACAGTGGTTTTGGTGTGTTTAACCTCAGCCACACACAGCACGTCCTCACAGTAACCTCCCCATTTGCTTATGAATAATACCTCATCAAAGAGCCAACTGGCTACCATTTTATTATGAATTCTAAAATACAGCATAAAATTAGTAACATCAAAGAGACCACTCAAACTAAGGCTGGCCCTACCTACCACATGCAGGGCTTGTGTTTCTGTTAAATCTAGCTTCAGGTGGCGATGCTGAGTTTGCTCCAAAGAGGCTGCCTCAGCTCACAGTTTCTCTGACCAGAATAATCCTTAGCTCTGGAAGATTTTTAATTTATTTGAGTGATTGTTATTGAAAAGAAATTCTTGTTATTGAATGTTATTGAAAAGAAATTCTTTTTTTTTTCACCAATATCCTAGCTAGACACTGTTCAATTTTGTGTTTAAAATGGGAAAAAAATGGACATTATTCTGTACTTTTAGCATTGTTGTTTTATCCTCTTAAAGAAGAGCCCTGCTGTGCAGTGTGCCAAGCATGTATTGACTTTCTAGGAGGATGACCTTCCTTTTCTTTATATTGCCTGTCCATGCAACCAAGAAAATGACACTTTCCTTGCTAAAACCAAAGTAAAGCTAAATGTTTGCTGCTATTTGTTCTTTTTAATCTAGCTTTAAAACTGCACCACTACATTCATCAGCAGCTCAGAGTTTATGAAGGCAAAGGCATTTTACATCATGATAATATTGAAGAATACTTTTGTCATGTGTTAATGAGTTTTATTTTTAAATTAAGAGTAAATAAGTACTGGCATCTATTAGATGAAAGAGACATTTATAAAAATGAAAGAGACTAAATATTTTGTAGCACTGCACCTACGTTTGGCAATAGCAAGACACAAAGAAACTTCCCAGCTGGTGTGTAACTCTCATGGAGTCCTGGCTGGTTTTAGACTTCCCTGTAGATTTGTCAGTCAGAGCTTAGGAAGATTGAGAGATACTCAGTACATATGGTCCAAAATTTTTTAGAAACACAGAAAATTATTAGAAGTCAGTGGCAAAGAGAAATTCAGTAACAGTACAGGGGAACTCCTTTAGGCTACGTGGATCTTGAAAGGCACAATAAACCATATTTTAGAAACTTGGACTTTAATAATGTGTGACAAAGCTGTAGTCAAGCCCTAGTCAATCAGACATCACTGGCAAAACTCCTGTTTAATTCAACTACTTAAAATATAGTAGTGTGTTTAGTATAGAAGTATATTTATATGCTCAAAGCTGAGCATCTAAAAATTCAGGCATATTTTGGAAAGCCCCACAATGTACTCTGTATTAACTACTATGTATTTACTGATCCATCAGTGTTTCAAATCTCTCATAAAGCAAGTATTTTGTGGGTACCTTGGTGTCCCCAAGAACAAGAAAACTCATAAAACAAACTGGTGTATGTGTTAGTCACATCTTTTTTTCCCTGGTGTGGTCATTTCTAGATTGCCTTGCCAACTCAGTTTGCTGTTTGATTTTGGTGTTCTTCCATGACCTAGATTTTTTGGGTTCAGCAAACACAAAAAAGGAGGAGATCTCTATCAAAGTACACCAGCTTTACCCCCTCATCTCTGGAACATCTTCTAGCCCAGCTGGTAGCTTGGACTCCAAGGAGAAGGTTCAGACCCAGCAGTACTCCAGCCTTTGCTATGGACCTGGGATCTAAACCCATGATACAAGTTTTGCTACTTTTCTGAAATTTTGAATTTGAAAGGAGATTTTTATAGAAGGGAACTTTCTTGCTTTTTTAGCTGGAAATCCTTCCAGCTTGCCCTACCAAACTTTAAGATAGAATGAAGTGCCAGAAGATTATGCCAGACACCAAAACAGAGCTTTTAAGTCTATGAAGGAAAAAAATGAAAGGCCTCTGGCCTGAGTGGAGCGGACTAGGGGAGGGGGGAAAAAAGAGGTGATAGATTTACATGTCAATGCAGCCCTGTAGAAGTGACCTAAATATAGACAGGTATTTCATATTTCCTTTTATAAATCCCATGAAATTTTGAAAGTACTGAAGTATTGAAGTGGTTTGTTTTTTTACCTTCCATATGCTTGAGTTTAGCCCAATCTTTTTGTATGCCAAGCCTGCATGGAGGAGAGCTGCCACCCTGAAGAGAGTGCTTGGCCAACCCAGTCCCCACCCCATTACTGGGAGTTGTCATTTCACCCTGAGGCCATAACTGCAGGAAGTAAAATCAATAGGAATGCTACACTAGTGTGTGTACATGCCAGTCCTCTAAGTGACTTATTTATAGTCTGAGCTGTAATGTCTCATTCATTAAAATCTCACAGAGGTCATCGTGCCCTGGCTCTTAAGCTGTAGAATTCTACTTAATACTCTCTTGCTCAGAAATCAGCACTACCACAACAAGGACAAAAACTTACCTTGAGCTCCTGTCACTGAGCTGAGGAGTTTGGCCCTGCTGGGGAGCGGGGCACAGCTCGGGAACACCGTTTGTTTTCCATGAGGGAAATCCCGCAGCATTCCCTGCAGCAGGCGCAGCCGGGCAGTGGCGGCTGTTGGCAGAGCTGGGCCATCGTCAGCCAAAGCACGTCGTACATCACTGTCCTCCTTCACAGCCAGGGAACGTGAGCAGCTAAGGGGAAGGGATTTGCAAAAGCTCTGCTTGGGTTTTGGTAGCTGTGGTCTAAAGCAAGTGAAATATCAGGGTTTCGGAGTGGCTGGGAAGACAGAAAGGCATAAATGGTGCTGGGTGTTGGGTTTTAAATTATTCAAGCAAGTAGCTGTCGTTCATGACTGAGAGATATTTAAATGCTGTTGTAGTCAGTGGGGATGGAACACTTAAATACCTTTCAGAGGTTAATGTCAGAGTTCAAGAGAAGGATTTCAGAGACATTGAACTTCACCTCTGCAGAGCAAATGAGCTGGAAGTTTTTGTCTCGAGGTCAAACTGAGTGGGATGCCTCTTCAGTGAGGCATCCAGCCCCACACCTGTACCTGGCACTTGCCAAATCTGCACAGTCAGCTGGTTGCTAATGGCCAGTGGGCTGGTGCTCCCTGTTGGAATCCCAGACTGGGAGATTCCCTCAGGAATTTGCAGATGGGACATGTGACACTATGAAATACCATCACCTGCTGCTCTGCCTTTCCTTGAAAGAGCAGCATATACAAAATGTCGTAGGGAGAGAGGTTGGTTTTGTTTTTGTGAATTTTTGTGAAAGCAAGCCAAAGGTTTATGTGTAAGGAGAGGTTTTTCTTGACTCTCAGTTTATTAATAAAGTCTTTCTTTGTTTTTTGATACCACTGACAGGTCCTACATTTAAGTAGGAAAAAAATATCTCTTATCTCTGTGGCTCCCTTTTCTTTGAGTTACAATCCACACTAGAGGATTCTTCCAAGGTTTTTCAAGCTTCTAAATGCCTACAAGAGTTGCTATTAACTTACCACAATGCTCTGCCAGCCATCTGTTGTGGTTTATATCATTAAATATCAGTAGGGGCTATGTATTACAGAACAGGGAGAAAAGCTCTGACATAATAGAACTTGTCTCCCAGAGGAAACGATGGAGAGCCAGAGGCTACATCTTTTTGGACATTAAAAGCAGCTCAGACTGAAGCATAGGAGCTTGTACTGCAGGGCATTTTTGCAATCCTATCTGTGCAACCACAGAGGTCTAAAGTCTTCCTGGTTCTTAGCAGGCAGAAATCAGGATGAGGTTTGTAGACCTTTAAGAGTAAGTTACTTCTTTCAAACTGTAGAGCACAATATTTTCCCTTAATACATTTGCATTGCTAATGAAACTGCTTGAAATATGTGTCTCTGGGAGAAGTAGAAAGAATATACCTTATATGTATTTGCATTTCAATAGCACCTGAAATGTGTTGCAGGTCTTCTGTTTGCAGCTGGCTGTCATGGATAATCGGAAACCCAATACCCAGAGGAATTGTTTTTTAAGGGAACAGTTCACAGCTGGGTCATGAGATTATAGCAGATTTCACAGAGACTGACTGATGGAAGAATTGCAGCCAGTTTGGGCTCGTGGAGTAGCTCTGCTTGTTTGTATTCTGCATGGTCTGCTTTTATCTGCTTTACCCAAAGGAAGAACATACTGAAGGTTTTCTCCTTAGCATCTGACTTTGCAAATGCCACGTTATTTCTTCCACTGTAGTACATATCAGCTTCTCTGGTGTCTGTCCTGTCTTTCCCAGCTTCTCCAGCTGGAACAGGCATGGCAGGTAAAAAACAATTAACAGTAGTGTACAAAACACCCTTTGCAACTTGCAGTTAACCCCCAGTAATTCACCAGTCCAGACTTCTGAATTCAGCTGTGACAATGTCTTGTGGGAACAAAGGAATAGCCGAGCACACAAGACAGAATTATTAAGGTGATAGCCTAGAAAATTCTACTTCTCCAGTTCATTGCAATGCCTAAGGATGTGTTGAGACAAGGAAACATGGATTGCCAGTGGGTATGTTCATACACAAAGATACTGAGTATTTTGTTCAGACATGCCTAAGCTCATACTGATAATGACATATTTAAATCCAGTGAGTATGATCTATGTCCAATACACATAGTGTTTCATATTCAGAAATATTTTAGTTTGCTTGTTGTTGGTATGGCTTTTTTCTTTGTTTGTAAAAGTAACCAGAAACAAGAGAGAGTCCAGACCTTCAGTTGAAGCACTCTGTGTCTGATTGCAAATCATGTCATGGCTTGTTTTTTGTGAAGGGAGTGTTTCTAGAAGAAATAGCCCAAAATGTCAATTTCATTTGCTACTATTTTGCCAAAATATATAGAATTCCTTTAAAAAGTGAAAATAATTTAAAATACTAGCCATCTATTTGATTTTTAGCAACTGACATTCAATTATTTGGTGCCCAGTGTACTCAGAAATGCTCTAGAGTACCAATTTCTAAGACTTTCCTCAACATGGCAGGAAAAATTATACAGTGCACAGATAAACTCAAAAAATGCTGTGCTTCATCTGTGGGTATAATCCATTACTACTTATCTGTCTTTATTTTGTTCCTGTACTTGGTTACTTCACAGATTCCTTCACTTTGTCCTCATTAGTACCCAGGAACACATCCTTCATGAATGTCACCAGTGTTCTTTGTTATCAAACACAGATGTGAAGAAACCACTGAGATTTTCTTGATACTTTTTCAGTCATTGGAAATTTCTTTGTTGTTCTCTTTGGTCCGGCTCCAACGCTGTAGGAGTCAGTGATTGTCTTTCCACCAACTTTAATGGGATTTGGATCTTGCCTTTAATAGTTCCACTAAATTAATTTTATTCTCAACCTTCAAGTATGTCTCAAATTTATTTTATTTTTAAATTAATTATGTTTTGCTATTTGACCTTCATGGATTTTATATATTTTTGAATACTGTCTTTATTCCGTCAGTTGCTTCTTGTAAAATTTAAACCCTGTGTCAGTCCTTTACCCATGAACTAATTCTACTGCTCTCTCACTCTCTTTTTCAGAATTCTGTTTTTACTCAGCTAACAATAAACTACTTACAGTCTCTTCTTATGGGGGTTTAGTTTTAGGTTTCACTCTCCAGAAGTATCCATGTTCTTCCCAAGCCAACTCCACTACCTCTTTCAGCTTTAACAAAACTTGTCTGCTGTGCTTCTTTGCCAGTACACATTGCAAATTTCTCTCATGAAAATAGATTTCATTTAATCAAGTCAGGCTGTATATTCACAACCATTTCTGACAGTGAACTTTTCTTAGTATCACAGAATTACAGAATGGCCAGGGTTGAAAGAGACCTTAAAGATCATCCAGTTTCAACCCTCCTGGCATGGACAGGGACAGCTTCCACTACCCCAGGTTGCTCAAAGCCCCATCCAGCCTGGTCTTGAGCACTGCCAGGGATAGGACATCCACAGCTTCTCCGGGCAACCTGTGCCAGTGCCTCACAGTGAACAATTTCTCCCTAATATCTGATCTAAACCTTCTCTTTCAGTCTGAAGCCATTCCCTCTTGTCTTGTCACTACATGTCCTTATAAATAGTCCTTCTCTATAAGGACTTTCCTGTAGGCTCCCTTCAGGTACTGGAAGGCCACAATTGGGTCACCCCAAAGTCTTTTCTCCTCCAGGCTGAACAATTCCAACTCTCTCAGCTCTTTGTCCCAGGAGAGGTGCTCCATCCCCTGATTGTCTTGGTGGACCTGCTGTGGACTCATTCCAACAGGTCCATGTCCTTCCCCTGCTGGGGACCCCAGAGCTAGATGCAGCACTGCAGGTGAGGTCTCACCAGGGCAGAGCAGAGGGACAGGATCACCTCCCTTGGTCTGCTGGCCTGCTGCTTTACAGATGTATCTCTCTGTTGTTCAAAAGCCACATCTCAGCAGTGCCCAAGACCAAATGCAGAGCAAGGGCAGAAGGACTCTCTTCTGCTAACAGCAGGAAAAGGTTATATCCCCCTGACTCATCTCATATAATGTCACCTGTTCGTGTTAGGAGGGTTTAGCCAATGCATTACTTTGTTCTTTTTGGTTGGATTTTTTTTTAAAGGACTTGGAGAAAAACTGTGATGTTACACAAGACCTGAAAGTACAGGCAGTGCCAGTAATGTGGCAGGATGTAGACAAATGGGAGACAAAGCCAGGTATGAGACAGCCAGTATTGAGGTAGCCAGCATTTCCCTAAAAACTTGCACCTAGAGGACAAATGACTGCCAGCAGCTTGGTGATAGAGGAAAAAGTAAATTGGCCTTGTTCCCAATTCTAGTGGACACAGCACAAAAAAACCCATTATTCTTCCAGGTTTTTGTACTGCCTTTCGTAAGGGGAAAAACTGTGGCAAAGGAAGTATCCATTCACTCTTCCATGCCACAGTTAGGATGAATCAGTGAAGCCCTAAGAGAGGATCTGGCTGCTGTTACCCAGACTTTCTGTGCCCTGTGTGGAAACAGGGCAAATGATTTCATTCTCCAGTGCTTTCTGTCCTGGATCTTCCTTGAGCAGGAAATTAATACAAAAATGGAAAGTAGTTTGCCATTAACATGGCAGTGATTATCTGACGACCAGACTCGGCATCTATTGAAGTCAAAGGGAAAAAAAAAAAGCATCAGCTTCCAAGGGCTTTGGCTCAAGGCCTAGGAGAACCTCTTCAAATTTCTGAGGATTGCTAGGCTACTGAAAAATAATGTACGTACAGTGCTTCAGTGTACATATGTTGCTTTGATTATTTCATGGATATCACGTGCTTTGATGTTGGAGGCTACATAAAGACCGCCAAAAAAGATCTGTTAACTAATGACTGTTTATGCTGTAGTAGGCAAGTGCTGAAACTGAATTTGGCCTTTTTCCCCTGGGACGGAATCCAAATAAATGTCATGAAGTAACTGCACAAACAGCACTCACTGGAAAAAAAAGGTCTTTGTTTCACTAATAAGCTCTTTTAAGGAACAATGGATACAGTTTCTCAGTTTTCTTTGCATCTGACAAAATAAAGCAGGCAAGAATTCTATTTTAAGGCCATTTGAATGAAAGCAATGAAAATTGGTTTGCTTAACAAAGGTAACTTGACTAACTGTTTGTTGTCGTTAGGAAGACGTGAGAACCCCTATGAATGTTTCTTAATTCCTGAAAGAATTGCATGGCTGAGGAGGTTTGCTTGTTTGCTTGTCTGGTGAGGGAAGTTGGGTTCCAGCACATCAGGCAGATTTCACGGGCCAAAATACACCCAAGAGTTGTAGTCAGAGGATGCTGATGCTTGGGAATTTACAAGAACGTGTTTTTTGCAGGGAAGTTACACTGTCATTAATTTACTTGTGATTCTTATTGAACTGCAGCTTGGGTAGCTGTTTTCTGTAATTCCTAGTAGCTTTCTGTGATACCACTTTTGGGACAAATGCTCTTTTGGTTGAATGTCTTGGAGCCAGATTCCTTCCGATGTCTGGGTAACTCTCATCCATTACACACTGGAAGAGCTGCTAGTTTGAGCCATGGACAGGCTTCTCCAAATCCAGCCAGGTCACCAGAACAAGTTCCAGTCTTTAGCTACGTGCTGTACTTCCCCTGCCAAAGGCTGCTGCCCTCTCCATCCACTCACACCACTTGTGCAGGAGCTCCCTCGTTTGTTTTAAGCAAAACTCAGCTCCGTTTGTTTTGCTCATCGTTGGTCTGTACCCAGATAACAGGCTCAGCCTGAAGCTGCGCCATGTAGGAAGTGTTCATACAAACTGTTCAATGAGCACATCAGTGGGGGTGATCCTTAATGAGGAGAGCATGGAATGGTGCTGAGCAGCTGAGAGTAGTAACCCCTTCCAACTCACAGCAGGGCTCCCAAGAGGACATCTGTTCATGGCTTCTGTCTGCAGCTCCTTTGTAGATCTGACCAAAGTGCTTCTGGCAAAAAAAAGTGATTCCTACTGGGGAGGGGGGGAGGACTAAAAAAAAAATTTTAAAGTTTTTTTTAAAAAAAGTAGGAGGAAAAAACAGTTGTTTAAAATATTTTCTGTAGGGAAATGTTAATTTGGAAGAAATTCGAACAAGAAGTGAAGTGGTGCCTCTGGTGAAGGAAATGGGTGTTTTATCCACTCAATGCAGTGAGGCTGGGACTTTACACAAAAACAGCTGGTTCGAGATTTCTCACAGAAAACTCCTTTTGAATTGAGATTTCAATTTGTAGATTTACATGTTTTTCATGACAAAAGAAAATTGGTTTTTCACTTCTAACACCTACCACTGTACTACTACAAAAAAAACCAGAAGCACATTCTACTCCCACTCATCCTATAAAGACTTCAGCTTCAGGTCCTTACTGTAGAATTTGGCCCTAGCTATTTAAATGGTAAACTGCATTAAAAATTATGGGTATGACTGTAGCCTGCAATCTGTAGTGGTGGAAAACCTCATTTCTACATGGCTCTTCTGCTGTAAAGTGTGAAGAACAAGAAAAAGGTTTGCTGCCCACTCCAGCTCCCACTTAGTACTTTAGAACCCAGCCCTGATGTGTATGCACGTCACTGATATAATAAAGGATTTCTATTTCTTAAAATAAACACATTACAGTGGGGCAAATTTGAAGTTTTGCTGTTTGTGTTTAGCTCAGAGCATTGTTATTTCTAATTTCTTTGCCCTGTAATTAAAAATTAAAACCCCCAGCTTGCAGAATACATACTCTTAGTTACCATATTTCAATAAATATCTCTCAGCAGATTTTCTTTGTCAAATAATCTGACAATCTGTTGTAAGACTTTATCAAGGGAGTTTCAAGCAGTATGGAGTAGATCCTCCCTAAACTGCAATTCTCCACAATTACCCCGTGTGTTGCTTAAAAAGCATTTTCAGAACAAACTGCGTAGTCCATCTTTAAATCTCACCATCTCTTATTTCTTCAAAACATGGACCTTAATGAAGGCATAAATCCTTGGTACTTAATCTTTCTAAAGAAATGCAGTAGTGTTTGCAAGGAAAGGAAATTATGAAAAAAAATCAGTAACTACTGAAAAAGCACAGAATATCTCAATATCACTATTTAGAGAAATGTCAGAAGCTGTTTGCTTTATAGCACAGAATACAAGAATCTAACTTGTATCTCCTCCCCCACAGATTTCAGTAAATAGTAGTCTCAGAATAAAATTATCTTCACTGTCAACTGTGAAACCATGCTATGATGCTGTAGTCATAAGGATGGTTCCAGCTACAGTATACCTCTGCAGAATAAACAAGAAAAATCTTATAAGTAGGGCCTGTTAAAAGAGGAAAGGGCATAACTTAAGGATCAGTATATAAATAAGTTGTAACTCTTTTTTTGAATCTATATTGCTTTTCCTAAATGTACTAAAACTGTAAAGTAATATCAGTGGAAAATTGCAGCAGAATTATTTGTTTTCAGAGTTCATTTATAGTTAATTTCCTGTACTAGTAGTACAGGGAAAATGATTTAGCAGCGAGTCTAGTGTGAATTCCTTACAAGAAACCAGAAGATAAATAGCTTACTCCCCACTGCCTTAAGGTTTGGGAGTGCGGATGAATTGAATTAATAAAAACTTTGGATCCTTTGTGCTCTCCAGTATGGACGGCATGAAAGGTATTCCTCCACTGTGCAGTTTATTTTCTGTACATGTTCTCCAAGAAGGCAGCCTAGAGATAATACAGGAAAAATTACCTTCAGCTTTGAAAATCACAGTCTGCTTTAAAGTTCTCTTCAGGTGCAGCAGAAGGCTGTGGGCTTCCTCCCCTCTGCCTGGGGAAAAACCAAAGGTGCCCCTGCACAACTAAGGCATTTGGCAATCAGAGGAGTGCAGAAAGGGCTTTTGCTATGCTCTCCATTCCTACAGGGATATGTGGTGATGTCCTCTATGTACATGAGCTCAGCTGTGCTAGCTCATCCCCCTAACTTCTCCTCTGGAAGCCAGAAGGATATTTATTGTGGGGGTCACTCCTGTGTCTGAGTGCTTGACTGCTGTCACACTGAGGGCGTTTTGCACTTTCTTTGTCCCTTTCTCAGCTGTTGCTCAGCAGTAACGTGCTGGCAGTGTCCATTTGAGGGAAGGAAGAGGAGGAGGAAGGGGGAGGACTTCTCATCAGAACTTGGCAGGAATTTTATTTTGGTGTAATTTGTCCCTTTCTTAAAACACATATAGATACAGTAGGATGTATATAAATACTAAAATATAGGTGGGTAAAGACTAAGAGACACAGCGTGTCCCACTCTTTTCTCATTGGTAAACTAATCAGACTAGCAAGTGGATATTAATAGTTCATGGCTGCTCCCCACTTTTCCTGCCCTCCAGCTGTCTGCTTTTGAATAACAATTTGCATTTCCTCCCAAACCTCTCCTAATAAAAGATCTCAATCTGACTAGTCCTGAGCTGCTTTCACTAGAGAGGACTGGACTGAACCTGCTGACCAGCTGCTGTTGTAGCTCTGAAAAACACATAAATTCACCTCCCACACATTTACACCCACACATTTTCTTTCCTCTGTTACATATGAGATACAGTACAAGTGGGATGGTCTCAATTATGAAGATCAGAGGAGTTACATGATTAAGGCTTCTTCTCTATTTCATTGATATCCAAAAGTAAAATACACATTATGCTTTCTTACCTAATTCACAAAGCTTTTCCATACTGGAATATATAAATCTAGTTTTAAATACTCAAAGCATGAAATAAGCAAATACTATAATAAACTACTGAAACTTTGTTGTTTATTTTGTAGAGAATAAATTTTGGCTCTTCAGTATTGTATGTTAAACCAGAGGTTCATATTCTTGACTAACAAAATGCAGTTGAAGTTACTGATAAACCAGAATGTGAACTGATAACAGAACATTTTTCATTTGGTCTGTTCTAACTTACCCACCTGGAAAATAAGGATTCACCAATCTGATATCAGAGAATTGAAAGTTTAACAATGCTGGCAGCTCATTTTAAAAGGATGCCTAATAATGAAGTGTATTAAGGGATGTTATTTGTTATCTTGCTGTGGTGGATATTGACCATCAATTTAGGACAGAAGCTCAGTGCTCACCATGTGATCACAATGTTGTTCTGGAAGGAAAAGGCTGAATGTTGAGCTAAGCTAAGTAGCAATTAACTGTACTTGCTTTTAATCTTTTCAGATATGGCAATTTGAATTATTAGAATACAGGTTCATTGTTTGAATGTTAAGATGTTGGCTTAATTCTGAAAGGTGCCAAGAGTTGTAGCTGAGCAGCTGTTTCACAGTACTACATTTATACTTCTATAGTACTGCTGAAAACACTCCCCTTGAATGGAATAGAGTAGGATCAGGTCCAAGTTTGGATATTGTCCACAGTCTTCATAGGCAGACATGAGTGAGAAAGTCAGTGAGACTTGGTGTGTGGCTGGATGGGGACAGCAGTCAAGTGAGGAACCTGCTTGTGTACCTGCTTGGATGAACTGCTCTAAGTATCTAGTGTATTCAGCCACATATATATGGTCTTATTAAAATTATGCAAGTAATTAGCCTGTGAGGATAAAGAGATTTGCAGTGAATGTACAAATAAGAAACACTGGCTGCTTCCTACAAAAACAGATGGCACTAATATTTGTAAATTAATGGAAATAAGTTGACGATGACTTCCTAGTGAAGGTCAAGGAAACTTAGGCAGGTTTGGATTATCCAGCAGCTGGAGAAGGTTATCTTATTTGCTCTGCTTCTACACATAACTGTAAAATGACTACTGCTGAAATCCATAGCAGCCCTGTTTATTTACTTTAGAAGTGTAAAACTGACATTTATATTATAGTAGGAAACAATATTTTAATGACTTTGCAGTCAGGGAAAAGTGTAATTATTGGACATACAGGAGCTACCACTCACATGGACAAGAGTGACCTGTTTGAAATGCTGGGTATGGATTGCCAGAGGGGCTTGACAAGTTCCCTGCTGAAGGTCTCTTAAACCCTCTCAGAACAGTCTCATGGATGCCCCATGGATTTGAAAGATGGGAAGCAATGTGGAGACATGGCTAGGAAGGTAGTGGTGTGTTCCCACAGGGATCTGGTGTGGAGCTTGAGCTGGTCGACATATTAATGAGTGATCTGCACAACAGTGAAGTGACAGTATTTGCTAGTGATTCAAAATGATTTTAGCTAATGGCATTTAAAATTAATTGTGTGCATGACACTGAATGGCAGATGAAATTAAGTGTCAGTAAATGAGAAGCAATGCATACAGGGAGAAACCTTCTTACTCTCTACACTGAATTAGCTGTAACCACTCAGGGAGGAAATGAGGAGTCCCTGTAGATGAAAGCTTCCATTCATTCCCTAGATGCTATATAGAGAAGAATTAGGAAGGGCACAGAGAATGAAACAAACATCTTGTACATCATAAATATTTTATTAATATAACACAGAACAAATATAGATTTCCAAAGCAGGGGCATGGTGCAAGCATGGAAGCCATGCTTAATCAAGTATTTGAGAATCTGCCCTGAAGAAAGATCCTTTGAGCCATGATGCCTGTACTGACAGGCAAATGTCCCTGCAGTGGCACACTCCTTCCTTCTGCCTATTTTGCTCTAAGTCCAGCAGTGTCACCAGAGGGGGTAGTTAGGGGTAGTATCTTCTTCATCACCATAGCAAGACTTGTCAGCAGTCTCTGTCCAAAAGGTTTTTCATGAGATGTAGAATTTGCAGTTCTAGAGTCTGTTTAGTTAATGGTTCCTGAGCATCTCTTGTTATTTTACATTATATATTCATATGAGTTTAACTCTCAGATACCAGTTTTATTTAAAGATATACATTATTTTACAAATACAAATTTTACATGTGTACCACAAACATTTCCATTATTTGTGTGTTAAACAGATGATGGGCTGAGCAGCTCTGTCACAAGAGCCCAGGCAGCAAATCCAAGGCCCTGCATTATACTCAGTACTATTCTGTCTTCTCCTGGAACACCACTTGGTTGGAAAGTGTGTTCCTCAGCAAAAAATTCTCAATTACTTCTATTTAAATGCCTTTTTTTTTTTTTTTGGTAGTAACCAAGTGTGTAACCTGCCTTTCTGTGTAATACCATTCTGTGCCAGCTAAGCACTCCCCTTGCAGCCCCACCTAACTCAGCTTTCCCTTAGACCCCTCTGGTAACACCAGGGTTCGTGAGCATTGAAATGGTTGTGTGTATGTATGTGTGTGTGTGCACTTGGGCACATGTAGATGTGCAGGGGAAAGGGGGCACAGGTTTATTCACTTAACAAGCAGCATTTGGGCTCAGTTTTGTCTTGAGCACTCAGGAGAGCGAGTAGCTGCCGAGTTGATCACATTGCTGGTACGTTTATAGCATAGCATGGAAGGTGCTATGTAAGTGCCAATTACTCTATTAATACTAGTAATTAGTTTTTTATACCCTACATTCATTTTATGTTCTTCATAAGAAAATGTAACCAGTGCAGACTACCTTAACTTTCATGTGTCTAAATGTGGTTCATTCCAAGGGGTAACCATACTTGTAGTTTACTGTATTAGTCCCAGTTGTATTTGACATAAAAATGTTTTTATAGCACAACCGAATACCAGCATATTTGCAGTTGCAGTCAGATGTTTTTAACTATATTGGACACAACCCACAATGGTTTCAGAAGATATTTCCATTGTTTTAGCCAGATTTAGAGAGGCTGGATTAAGCTATGGCCCAGTGGTGTTTACATATGTGAATATCAGTCTTAAAGGGCAAAGAATATGATGTTCCATAAACCTTTATACAGAAATAAATACCTCGCAGCAAAAATGTTTTTCTAAGATCAGTTACTATTTCAACTATAATGACCTGCTTGGAGAAGGTCAGGGGCCAAATTCTTCTTTCATTTACACTGGCGTAAATCCACAGTAATGTAAGTGCAGGATTTGGGCTTGGGAGCTTCAAACTTTGGAATTAATTTTCCCTTGACCCACAACATTTAATGCAATCTATTTTGTTTGAGCTGTTAATTTAGCAAACTATTCCATGGATAAGATCCTGATAAACTACATAACATGAGAAATAAATTTATGAGAAATAAATTCAGAGCTTCAGGGCAGAATGCAGTCCTGGGCAGCCCTTGTTTTAATTCTCTCTCTCTGAAAACAAAACCCTCCCAGTTTTGATCTGCCAAAAGGCTTGTTCAGGTTGGAGATGTTACTCTTTAGACAGAATATGTATATGTATGTGTATATATTTATGTATATCAGTAATTTACTGAAGTTCTGATCCAACTTTACAAGTGTACCAGTCCACATAAATCCTCAACTCATAACTGCCAATGCAAACACCCCTCAGTCTTTATCAGTCTTCTGGTTGAACCAAAGCTCATTTCATATATGTTCCTAATTTTTGCAGCTCAGTTTCAGTTTTCAACTTTATGGACTTCCCCCAAATCATCTCTTTGCACTGCAATTAGTATTTCTGTTCTTTTCTGCTTGCAGTGAACAGCTTGTTAATGAAAGGTAATTTAGTACCTATTTGAACATCAAAAACAGTTACTATTATGTAAATATAAAGGACTTTTTTTAATCACATACTTGACTTCTGTGAGTGCAGTGCAAATCCAGTGTGTGTACACAAGGCAGTCCACAGTGCTCTAGAAAAAAGTAGCAAATTGTTTTTAGGTTAAAAAGTCAGTTGTTTAACATAGCTGAACTCAAAACCAGATTAACAGATCTTTTGTTTTAAGCATCCCTTGTAGCAACCCTTGTCCCCAACTATGGGACTCTGAACATGCCCCCCTCAACCCCAGTGGAATGGGGGAGAGTATTGGGGAAAAAGAAGTGACATCCATGAGCTGAGATAGAGATGAGTGATGCGCAGTGCGGTTGCTCACCACCTGCTGCTGCTGTCCAGCCAGTTCCCAAGCACTGATTGGCTCCTCCCAGCCAGCTTCCCCCAGTTTATTTACTGGGTATGGTGTTCTGTGCTATGGAATATCCCTTTGGCCACTTGGGTCAGCTGTCCTAGCTGTGTCTACTCTCAGCTTCTTATGCCTCCCAGCCCACTCACTGGTGGAGTGATGTGGGGAGCTGAAAAGTGTTTGACTTAGTGTAAACAGTGCTTAGCAACAGCTAAAAGATTAGTGTGTCAACATTATTCTCCTCCTAAATCCCAAACACAGCACTATAGCAGCTACTAGGAAGAAAATTAACTCTCTCTGAACTGAAACCAGCAGAGCGCCTGTTCATTCTTCTATACCATTTATTTCATGCCCAGGCCCCACACTTTCCAGTGCATCTTTTCCTGACTTTGGATATATACACAGAGGCATAATTCCCTTTGTAGGCCATCCCTTCCAAATTTCCATTGAGTTTATTTAGTCAATAATTTTGAGACTCATTTGTCATAGCAGTCCAAAGGGCAGGAGAAATGGTCTGTGGTGTTGGACTGTTGTGCACTGAAGCCAGTTCTGGTTCTGTCACCATTGTGCTTGTCTGGTTCTGTTATTTCATTCTTCATTAATCTGGGCAGTTGTTACTGTAATGCTGTTGATACTGCATATAGCAGCCATAGTAGGGATTGCATATAGTATGATATAGAATTAACATCATACAATTCAAGTCACTGGCTATTCTCACACAGAACCAAATCCCCTAGAGGAATGTACCAGACTTCCTCACCATCCCAAATCACCCATGATGTGCCTCCAGGTCCCTGAGCAAAAGCAATCCCATGAATGGTTTTGCCTTTGCCTGACAGAAATAACCCAGCCTGTCCTCCCCAGCATATTTTTTCTGTGCACTATAGGGCCTTTATCCCTTCCTTTAGTATATAATAAACTGGTTTGGGCATGGCTAGCCCAACTGGCAGATCCCCTAGTGCTGACTGAGCAGGTGGCTTTCCCTAAATGTGTACCCCAATGTTTGAATGTCCCCACACCCTTTTCTCTCAGTGTAGTCTTTAACAGTCCATTATATCATTCCATTTTCCCCAGAGGCTGGTGCATGGGAGGGGATGCAATGGACCCACCCAGTGCCATGCCCTTTGGCCCAACGAGCAGCAATTTTCATGGAAAAACCCCCCTTTGAGGTTGTTTTTCCTTGCAACTCACATATCCATGCCTCTAGGGTTGAGGTAGATTTGCCATTCCTCTTCCTTATGAATGACGAAAGATGAAAGGTAATTTAGTACCAATTGAAACATTGAAAACTGTTGTAATAGATATAATGTAAATATGAAGGATAAATTTTTAACACTGCATACCTGACTTCTGTGAGTGCAGTGCAAACTCTTTGTGTGTACACAAGGTAATCCACATTGGTCTTGGAAAAAATTAGCAAATCATTTAGCTTAAAACAGTAAATTGATTAACAGATCCTGTGTTAGGAGCATCTCTTGTAGAAACCAGTTACATGGTAGTCTGCACATCATCCAAATTGTATAGGCCAGGCTACACATACACAGAAAATGAAGGGCCAAAATATTTCAAGAAGCCTGAAAATTCCTCTGCATATCTTCTACCCATGGCTCTTTCACAGGTCAGGAACCTGAAACAGGATCCTCCTTCTTCTAGTGACACACATCTGTAGCTCTTATGTAGCCCAGCAACCTCCCAATATTTCACTTCTCAGGTGCCAGGGATTTCCATTGGGAGTGTAAAGAGCAAATGATTGACTGAAGCACAAAAACATGTTATCATCCTGCCAAGAAGATTTTCATGTGTTTTTTAATGAGTTCTTTTTGTTGTCCTGGGCAGTGAGGAAGTTGATAAGCCAGAAGTGCAATTTCTGCCTGTCTTTGACATTGAGCAAGAGAGGTCTGGCTGAATTTCCCCACTTGACCATGCAATGTGTTAGTAGATATCTGCTGTATTGAAACCTGATGTGGTTTTGGACGTGCATTGGATTAGTTTCTCTCAAATAACTCTTCCCATCTAATTTGAGCATTACACAAATACAGTAACAAGTGAGAGGACTTTTATAGTCATTTTAATTCAACACAGAGCACAGTATATATAACTACTGAAAACAGAACCAGAACTTGACAGACTCAGAGCTGGCGCTTCCCTAATCCTGCAGGCTCTGTGCAAACCCTAACGGAAAAATACCCAGGAAGGGATGGGATGGGATGAAATTAAACTCTCTACAGTTCTTTGGAGATGCTGCTGCCTTTGGGGAGTCAAAAGTTTGTCCCTGAGACTTTGAAGGGAGTCAAAGTTCTGAAGCTCCGTGTTGAAAAATCTTCCTTCTTTTCACAACTCCCCACCTCCTATTCTGGAAGCAAAACTTGCTTCTGAGCCCCATTGTTGTTTCATGTTCAGGTAACTGTGCAAAAGGAAGGGGACTCTGAAAGTTTATGGTGGTTTTTGCTATGCTAAGCACCAGATGGATTTTTCCCCAGATGTCCTAACAGCTGCTGAAAAGGCATGGACTAGAAAATTACTACTTCACAGTTACACGTGCAGTTCCTACATGCAGAAAAGACATGGAAAGGCACTGGTAGAGCTAGGGGTAAAAGGAAGCACATGTTTTACCTCCCTTCTTTCCCACCTGCTGAAGGAAACTTGGGGCTTTTATACTTATTCTTCTTTAGGTCACTAAGGATTATATAGCTCCTTACTTCTTGTTTTCCAATCCCATATTCTAAGGTCAGGTTTGAGCTCAGACATGTCAGGGAATGCTGCTTGTGCCACTTCTGCATTTCACTGGAACTCATTCATGTGCACTGTTCAAAATGTGTCAGTCACACTTCCACCCTTTGATTTCTCCTACTCCCATTTTGTGACTGGGAGATCCAAATGCAAGTAAATTAACTTAAGAAAAACATCCTTTAACTTCAGTTAAACTAGAGTTTTACCCCTTTCTTAGAATAAATTATTACAAGACTGTGCAGGTGTAAGCACCTACCACCAAAGACCCACAGCTACCAGGCACTTGGCAGGCATCCCAACATGACCAGTACCAGTAGGTTTCCTCTCTAGTGGAAAAAATTGCTCACAGAATACAGTATTTGAGGTAGAATTAAAAGCTCTGGGAAAGGCTACTTCACTATGGTATGGGCTAAAGAAAGTTGATGCTGGAGGTGTCTTCTTTCTGGAAAGGAAAATATTTAAGGAATGTGGTATTAGCTGCTAACTAGATGCAAGCTGTATGTGAAATGGGCAGGAGAATAGACTTGGTTCCATTTTGCAGGATGAGTGTGTTTTTAAAGTAGATTCTTGTAATCAAATAGATTCAGATGTATAGATATATATATATATATATATATATAGATGATATAGAGAGTGAGAGATAGATATCTACATATAGATACATATATAGATGGGGATTTTTTTATGAGAGTAGGATGGGAGGCTGTGGAGTTTCTTTTTTCTGGGATCCAGTCAGCATTAGAAGCCCATTAGGAGTTATTCAAAGGCATAGAAGGAAGTTGCCCTGCCTGAAGAAGTCCACAGAACACAGAAAGCTGCTGTCCTGGTAATAGAAAAAGTCTGCTCTCTTAGCACAATGGCTTTCAGACTAATCACTTATTTTTGGATGTAGTCTGAAAAAAAAAATCAATTGCTTTTATTAACCAAATACTCAGCTACAATCATTAATTAGGTTTAAAACTCCATTTATCTTGTATTTTTGTTTTTGTCCCATCAAAATAAGTGATTTTTTCCTTGAAAATGAGTAAGAACTAGCAGCTGTACTTAAAATGTATTCTGTTCAATGTGTGCTATAATTGCTTTTGTTCCTCATCGCATCAAAATTTTTTTAAAAAAAACAACTATTCCAATGAAAGTTCAGCCTCTTTAACAGCTTATACATTTCTCTCTTGCTCCATTAGGAAGCTGATCCAGCTTCAGTTCCTGAATATCCTCGTAGTGTCAGTGCACACGTCTTCTGTCAAGTTCAATTAAGAATAGCTCAGATAGCAGTTGAGTATTTTTCCATTGCAAATCATAACTTCTTGACCTTTTCAAAACTTCTTCTGCAGATGTTCCTGTGATGGAGTGTCAGACTCCACTTGGGCATCATTCCCTCATTAATGTGAAAGAGTGTGACTCTGTCTTCTCTTACACAAGCAGCTTTGTTTTGTTTTCTCTGCTGTTATTTGAGTTTCATTTTGGAGTGTGCATATGCTCAGATTTCCCCTCTAGCAGCACAGCTGGCTATACCCAAGGGTGTGCAGTCTCGAGTTTACAGCTAGCACTGCTGGGGTGGGGGCAGTGCACTAGGGAGGAAAAGGGAAAGGAGGCAGTAGCACAGCCTTAGCAATGTGAAGGGCATGGATTTATTCTGTTTAGATGGATCTCTCTTAATAGCTTGATCAGACTAATAAGGACATGGTAATGCTGTGCTGTAGTTAAGGTTTAACTATGCTGTTTCCAATGGATAATTACAGCTTATTTATGAACTGCCAAACCTGACCAATTTGCTCACTAAGACCCCTTGGCAGAAGTAGCCATGTGTGTGCTATAGACCAGGTATATTAACTCCTGCTGTACAATGGAATTATTCTGGGCCCTGTACTATTTTTTTCTGATTAAAGGTGTTGATAAGTACTGATGCAAAAAGACAAACCTTTACTGTAGCAGAGCTGAGCCCAGGACCAGCTCTTTGCAGGACAACATTAACAGCTGGCAAATCACAATGTGCCTCCTGAATTCTTACATCTTAGAAATGACCCTGCCTCTTGTTTGGCACGATCTGTTTCCTGGTGTGCACTGCTCCCACATGCCTTCTGCTTCTGAGAAGGGATGCCCAAGCCCTGCTCAGGATCCCCAGGTGCCAGCTCCTGGGGCCTCCTCTTGTCCCCAGCCTAATAAGTCTGATCCATGTAGCCAGGATATGGAAGCAGACAAAGCCTTTTGCAGAAAGACCAATGAAAAAAAGGATGATTTTGGGGAGCAACCAAATTTCCATGCAAGGCCTCACCTTTGTGGAAACAGTGCTTTTCTTACATACACAAAAAATATTCTATGATGTGTAGCTTTCTCAAATTTTAGAAACAAGACCAAAAAGACAAACCCCAAAATCCTGTTTGCATATTCTGGCAACAGTCCATTTACAAGGCATTTGACCATTTAGCCTCAGTTAAGACATCTTTGAAGGCGCTGTATAAGTTTGCATTGCTTGGATTTTCTCTGAGTCCCCAGTCTCAGCTGTTGATGGAAGTTATGGTAAATAATGCTGGACACTTGAAAAACACAGATTAATTGTATGAAAATGTCACACAGGTCAAGGGGGATTGTGTTTCATCTTACTCACTGATACAGGGGAGCATCACCACTGGAATTTGTGCATCCTATACTCTAACATGCTCATTTATTTGGCACTCCTTAATGGAAAACATGGAGCAATTATATGCAGACAATGCTGTAATGGAAAATAATTGAAGACAGACATGGTTTGGGGTTTTGTTTTGTTTTGTTTTTTTTAAACAATACATGCCAGATCCTGCATGCAACAATCCTTTTTTTTTTCTCCCAGCATAAATGCAGCCAATGCTTGAACCACATATGAAACCACAGTTCTGAGGCTCTAACTTCACAGCCAGCTAGAAATGACCTAAACAACATCTGCTACAGTTAGAATTTGAAAGTGTTTTTTTGCTTTGTAGAGTTCCTTTCTCTGCTGAAGTCACCCTCAGCAGAGTTACTGTTTTGTAACTGTTTTATCTGAGTAAACAGAAAATTCAACGGTTTTTTTGAACTTCAGCAAAGGATTTGTGTGAAAATCATTCACACAAAAATGGATGAAGTACATGTGTGCGCAAATCTGTATGTGTGTAGTATGAAGCATTTCTTGTTATGTCTTCCACAATGCTGTAACAGTTAAAGCTTCTTTTAAGTCAGTGTACACTTTGACATTCCCTTGCTTTTTATGGTTTTAAACATCAGTGTTTACCTCTGCATAAGTGAAGCTGTCAACACAGCACTTCTAATATTAATATGACATATATGCCTAATCTTGTTGCTCTTGTTGTTATTAATAGTAATCATAATATTTGAGTTATGGTAGTACCTCAAGGCCCAGCCCTCTTCTCTCTCACTAAGTTCTTACAAAATAGAGGGTCCTTTCCTAGACAGTAGATCAGTTGAAAATCAGGCATGGAGAGGGAGAACAGTGAGCTGGAACAGGTCAGAAGAAGAATTGAAGTAGTGATGATGATGCCACATGTGTCAGAGGAATCAGAAATAATCAAGTTTAATTGATTTGGATGGTCAAATACATTTCAGTGCTTCTTGCATATCTTGAAGCATTAAATTATGGTTATGGGAGTGGAGTGGAAAGCAAATAGCAGAAAACTGATGCTGAGATATAACAGATTTTCTTGTACTCAGTCATTCGTTGTCATGTTGCAAAAGTAGTCACATTGGAAAAAGTTATTGTCTTTTTCTTTTCTTTATTGATAAAATATGAGTATTTCCACAGTGAGGTCAGAAATCATGGAAAAGGTACAATATGAAAAGATTTGCTGCCTGATGACTATGCCTTACTGCTGCTGAGTCTTTTTTTTAAAGATGTAAAGAATAATTGTCTGGCCATGTTTTAATGATTTGACCATTAGTGATAGTGTTATGAAACAAATTTTTCTGCTCTTCATTGTTGCAAGGTTACAGGAATTGTGGGCAAGCAGCCATTAAGAAAGCTATAAGCATTCTACTTGCACTGCTATATATTGGTGGAGTGGAAGGCAGGAAATATAACCTCCTGAAATTACATATTAATAAGCTACAGCATAATTTTCAGCAGGTGAATTTATGGGTTGTTTTTTCCCTTCAAAATCTGACTTGCTCACAACTACTGAAGGAGAAAATGCAGCTTTGTGGTGCCTAACTGGCACAGATCCAACATGCTCATGGTACAGTTTTAAATCCTGCATGAGTCAAAGATGCAAATAAGTGAAGATGGGCTATGTTAGAAGCTTTTAGAACGAGTTGTATGTAGAAATGGACCTCAGTTTGCAGATGACCTCAGTTTGCAGATGACTCAGGAGTGCTGCCTCCATCTGTCCGCCTGGCTGGTGTGGTAATGGAGGCGATTAGTGAATTGCCAACATGGCAAGCAACAGCTTCCCTGGTGGCACTGCCTTTGACTGATTTTATGCAGCAGTGAGAGGCTCCATGTTTCATTCCCAGAGACTCCATGTCCCAGATCAGAGGTTATAGGGATGGGAGGGCAAAAGCAGTATGATGTCTTTATTACCCAGAGGAAAAAAGCCAATTATGCTGAACACCAGTGCTGTTCCCCAACTGCCATTGGCATCAGCTCCTGAGACACGGAGTTGCCAAGTGTCTTGGCCAATATCTGCTGTTCTGGCAACTGGAGCCATCCAAAAAAATTTAAAAGAAAAAAAAAAAAGAAGATTAAAGGAATTATAAGAGTGACGAAGGAAGACAATTTTAGGGTCTGGTTCTCCAGCTAGTATCAACTCCCTGTGAACAGCAAAGACTTCAACACTTTAACAAGATTATTTATGGACTGGACTCTTACAGGACAGCTTGGGAATACATCAGCTTGCTATTAAACAAATGTACATGTGGATATTTGTATTTGTGTGTAACCAAATTACCTGGAAGTGCATGGGATTACCCAAACCTAGGGAAGAGGAAATCCCTCTGCAGTTATCATGAGCTCATAGCTGTACACAGCAGTGTGTCTGTGGCGTTGAGGTGTGCTTCTGTGCTCATTAGGGGAAGGACAGCATCTCACTTCAGCTTTCTCTGCCAGTTCTTTCCACAGTGCAAAGCAGTGGCTCTAGCCTGCAGATGTCAGAAGCTTTTTTTTCACTCTGTCATTATTCAGCCCTTCTCAAGGTTTTTGAGGACATGTATGATGGTTGAAACCTGAAGGAAGTAGGTGTTTTCAGAGCCTGTCATATCCTTATCCCTTCCTCCAAGGAACAATGTCCCTGAATCTGCCTGGTTGCCAGTGAAATATCTTCCCATACCAACCCCTGAAAAGAGACTGTGCTCTCACTCCCTGAAAAGAAAGGATTAATACTTCTGAAGGTCTCTTTAGCAGCATAATAAGCTTAGTACATTTCAGGCCTGGGAGTTATTTACATAATTTTTATGGGAAACCAAATACATCAATAAGCACATTGAAAATATATACCAGGACAGTGGATTATAGGAAAACTGAGAGTGCCAAGCTTCAGAATTATGAAAATATTTTGAACTGTGCAAATGATGAATGTGATGCCCTATTATGAAGTTTGAGCTAAGGCACCCATGTCTGTGAGCTCACTTAATAAGGCATCATATAATACAGTATGGTGAAAATAACAAAGTTTTTTTTTTTTTTTTTTGTATAGTGAAAGTGCTCTTTTTCTTTTCACAATCATGAGACCACATTTTATGTTGTTTTTCAAAATTTAAAAATAATATTTAAAACAAAGGGGAAAAATTTGAAGAAATTCAAGTGCCAAAGGTATCTTTCTGAATTGTCTGTCATTTTAACTTAGAAGGAAAATACTTCTTATTTTTCCAGTTCAAATTTTCCCCTTTATTAAAAAAAAATGAAAATTAGATACCTCCTCCCCCACTTCTCCCCTTTTTCCTTCAGCTTTCTTTTGATATAAGGGAAATTGGAGTGAAAAATAAGCAGCTTTCTCAGTTTTTACCCCCCCCCAGCCCTTGAAAAAAGTCAGTCTTAGCTGACTGCTCTTTCTCTGCATGCTGAAAAGTGAAAGTGTGTTCTTTCAGCACCAGCCCTGACTGGGAAAAGGGCTGGTTTCTCTGGAAGAGTTTTCTTCTTGACTGTCCTGTAGCATGATCCAGCTGCCCTCTCCAGGGATCTCGTGCAGGGAAACTCGGGGGACAGACCGTGTCCCCCAGGAGACGCGCCAGGCTGAGCTCAGCCTGACCCACCTCAGCCAGGACTGGAGGCAGCCAAGAGCAGGGTTAGAGCCAGGCAGCTCCTCAGGGACATCTCAGACCAGTGCAGGATGTTTCCCATCTCTGCAAGTGGGTTATATTGTGTATTTAAAGATCTGAATTGCCCGGCGTCACAGGAGAGCGGGAGCATCCAGACAAACCCGAGCTGCTTTCGTGGCTGGTGCTGTTTTCAAATTAGAAAAACAGTCAAGGGCTTTCGGATAAGATGTGCATGTCAAAAGGCAATAAAGAAAACAACTGGTCTTAAAAGCTAATTGCCATGCACCGTTGAGATTGGGACCAAAAAATGTTAGCTAATATTTTAAATGTGAGTGAAGGGTCAACAGATGAACCGTATTGTAAACATACATGTCAGCAGCAGGGCAGGGTTGAAGATAAAATTGGAACCATGTGCTTTTCCATTTCTCATAAGGCACAGAGGTCATGACCCCAATGGCTTAAAAGTCCCTCAACAGGGAAAAATATAATAATGTCATATGTCATGCAGGGAGATGCTGTGCTTATTAATTTTGTAAGGTACATACAATTGCTAAGAATAATGTTTTGTACTGTGAAGGAGAGAGTCTCTTTTAAGAACATCTGGTTTTTATCAAATAAAACTACTCTTGAATCAGGTCTTAACACAATACATGGAAATACAGTTAGAACTTACAATGAACTGTAACTAATCCCACAAACTGACGAATCAGCACAAATCACTAAATATGATATTTAGAGCAAATGAATGTAGTCATCTGATAAACCTTGGAACTGCCTCATTACTGCCATTTATTCAGTCATTAAAGAGCTGTACCAAAGTTAGCGTCCACCCCATTTCCACCCTAATACCTGAGGAAGCTGCAAGCTTTTTCTTTCATTTTCCTTTCCCCATTAATAAATTCTACCTATTTCCTTCCATGGTGTAGTTAGGTGATTATTGTGCTGGGTGTTAAGTTAGCAGGGGAAGCAGAAAGGATTGACCATTGCACCCAACCCAATTCCCCTCAAAAAGACAAGGATGGCAAGGTGATGCTCTGAAGGCAGAAGGCTCTGCTGTATTTTTGGCAGCTCTGTGGATGGTTTATGGATGGCAGTGACAGTATGCTGTCACAGAGAGGAAAATTCTCATAGTACCTACCTAGAGCTTCAGCAAGTTTTTATCCCAAGAAACAAAAATGTGTTCTGCAGAAATTGTTCAAGAGTGATACTTTCCTGAGATGCAGATGTTTGTGGGTCTTGCCTCTTGTAAAAAAAATAGAAATGCTGTTTTTAGCATTTATTGTGCATCTGCTCTTGTTAGACATGTCCACTAGAGGACTAAATATGGGATTGAGAGAAAAAGGTTCTGAGTTCTGGTCTTTGCTTTGGGTAGATTTTCATGTCTTGGTAGGAAAATCTCTCTGTTTCTTTTTCCTAACACTAAAATTAAATATCTGTTTCAAAGCATAACTCTGAATATAACTAGTTGCAATTTCTCTGTTTCTTTAAAGATTCAAAAAGGGTATTTTTGTATTAGAGTTATGTCACAAAATGCCAGGCTCCTCCTGGCTTTTCCATTCCTCAGGGTACTGCAGTTCCAACCTCATTTCTTCTCTTCCCAAACCAGACTTCTCTCTCCCTATCCTACTTCCTATCACTGTTCCACTTGCATTTCTTGCCTGCCAGATAGCTGTCTGTTTTATCTCCCTTTATATGCATTTCAAAACTGAGGCTCTGAAATGTCTGGGATGAAAATTGCCCTCCAAGAGGCCAAAGTGAGGAAGGAACTGAATGTTCTACTTAATTCAGATGAATCCATGCTAAACCTGTTTTCGGCTGTTTTCTCAGATGCAATTACCAAATGCTACCCAAGCCAAAAAGAACTTGTCTGTTGACTTTTTTTCCAGTCCTTGTGCTCATGAGCATGGAGATCTTTTATAGTGAATTATATTCAGGAATATCAGGTTAGAAAGAACCACCTTTGAGACTGATCTCCCACAGTTGCAACAGATTAGACAGATGCCCAGTTCAGGAGTGCACAGATCTTTCATTCCTGCAATCACAGCACACAAAACACTACTTATTAGCCTTCAAAAATACATATTTGTAGTGGAAGGTCAAAAGTCTTGCTATGCTGTGCCATAGGACTCTAGTAGGAGAGATCAAGGGTATTGCAAAATGAGATTGTGTGTGAAATACAGCTCCCAGGTGGAAAAAAAAGCTGACTAATAACCATTGCTTCTGAGGAAATAGGGAAACCCAGTAAAGTACCTGCCAGTATGACCTGAAGGAAAAGCATGTGCTTTTCCATTGAGTCCCAGTGGGATGTGCCAACTAGATGCTGAAGGGAATGTAATGCCTTAAAGCATGAGTGTGGCTGCATCTTATTGCAGTATCCAGTTGTTCAGCCGAGGGAGGAAAATACCAGAAACAAGGGCAGCAGGGTGATTAATTCTTTACAAGGCATGAAAGCTTGAGGTTTGTTTGGTATAACTGCACTACAAACAGAGATACAGTCCCCTTTAAACTCCCTAGCACCAAGATGCTGGATACCTACAGGTCTGCTTCAGAACCCACTTTCTGGAAATTTCTCCCTATAAATTAATTGTTCCCTTCCCTAATCCCCTCAAAATCCATCTGAAAGCCATTTAGGCAACTTGTCACCATGAGCCTCATTTGTAATCAGCTTACAGAATTTCACTCCTCAGACAGCTAAAAACCTCTTCCTAACTTAAACTACATTTATTCGTGATCATTTTATTGCAATTTGATCTTATGCTCTATGGTCATATTTACACAGAACCATGATATCTTTTCTTTGCCTTTCCTTTATGAGGCTGAACAAGTCAGCTTCTCCTATTTTCCTATAAAAGGATGCATTCTCTCTCTTAATAAATTCTGTGATCCCTCTTTGAAACTTGGTTTCCATTCTGTGGTTGTCCTTAAGATATTTAGAAGTAGGGTATCTAGGAAATGTGAGACCATGAACATTAAATAAGTTGTCTGTGTGCATGTGTTAAAACATATAAATTATGCACTCTGACATGTATCTCTACACATGTATTTTGAAAGAAAAAAAAAATCAAAGTTTAGGTTCTTGCCAAGCTCTTCTCATTCTGCTTGAATCACAAGACCTCTTGGAGTCCTGCTCAGTTTAAGTAGCAAGGTGGAAGAAGATGCAGCACAAAGAGAATCAAAGCAGATCTAAATACAATAAAAAATAGCTACCTTCTCTCTTCTTCTGAGAATTGTGTAACCTGGCCTAGTTTTGGTTTTAGAAAGTTGGTATGTGCCCCTACACGTATGGCTTCCAGCATAAAGAAACCCTAGAACCAGGCATGTTGTTAGCATGTCACTTTTCATACTCCACTCATCTTAAGGGATTTCATAAATCATAAGGATCTTATTCATCTTTAAAACATTGTCAAAAGCACTTAACTCTTTTATGCCCTTCTAATTTTAATTTTCATTATTTAAGCCTCCTATAAATGCATATGGCTTAAATGCTCATATAGCTGTCAGTACTCCCCCCTGATTTCATTAGCTGCAAATTCTTGATAGAAAGCTGTGCACTGAAACCACTATGTTGTGGAAGACTTAAAAAGGTATTTTGAATGACTTCCCCTGGGTCACCTTGTTAAGGCATTCAGCATTTACTTGAGGTACCAGTCTTGTGTTTTAGTAAATACCACTATATTCTGTTCTATACTTAAAGGCTATCTATATTCTGGGCTGATTCTGCAGCCACATCTGCACAGGCCTAGATCTCTACCTCTGCAGAGCATCTTTGACTCTAGCAGTGCCTTGAGCAAACAGCAGTTCTATAATCTTGATTAAATTTAATAGCCAAAAGAAGAGGCTAACCACAAATCAGCAATGGTGAAACTGAAGCCTTGCCCACCTCACAGAAATAAGAGGGTTCTGTGCTCTCATACCCTACCCCAATCATACTTAGATCTGTTTGAAAGCCAAACCAAATTGTAAATGAATCCAAAACCAAACCACAAATTGGCTTCTGGCACTTTAAATGCTTTTATTTAGGTGCCACCCAGCTATGGAGGCTCCACAAAACCAAACTGGTGTTATTATCATCCTTTATTCTACTTCTGTAACTGCTTCTGGCACCATCTCGGGCAATTTAAAGCACAATTAACAGAGTGAAAGGCAATGAAATTTTGACTGAAAATGGTGTATTACTGTGATCCCATAGCTTTTCTTTCCTGACTACTGTGTCAAAGTTTTTCATTAGAAAGCCATTTTTTCTTCTTGTAACTTTCCTTAGACTTCAGTCTTCACACAGTTCTTATATTCAATCCCATCCACAAAAGCTTTGATAATGAATTTTGGGGGAAATAAGAATAGATATTTTGAATGGAGAAAAATTAGTCTGTTTTCATGGTTTTTTGGAAATTTGTCACAAAAATGTCTGTCCTGTGAAAGTCCACATTTGTGTCTTTCACTGCTGCATTTAATCTGCTCCAGTTAAAGAGCTACCAAAAGCCAGATTCTTGGAGATATTAGAAAGTTATGTTGGTGAGTGTTCCTGGAACAGGGAAGAAAAAGGGTGAGCATTGTAAGCTTCTTCAGTTTCAGCTGAGATGTAAAGGTTTGTTTTTGAGAGCTGTGATGTTTTAGCCTTGGCATTGACTCCCTGTTGTTGCCTCCCTTTGAGGTCCAGGTCTGTAGGAACCACTGCCTTGGCCAAGGCAGGTTATTATTGCTAGCAGCTCATCTTTGTTCCCAGCCAGGTTAGGACAATGTGCTTATCTTCCCAAATGGAAAAGCACAGCCTCCAAAGGTTGCTGACTCTTGGCCTGGTGACTGTGATGTGGTATGGTGGCTGAAATGGAGACAGAGTAATGATCAGCGTGATTCTGGTTTTGTGACAAAGTCTGTGGCAGAATCTCATTCACTGCAGCAGAGCAATGGGCTCAAGCCAGAGGGAAGGTGACTAATTTTGACTCTTTGGGTATTTTACTCTTAAGTGTTGATCTCTGATTTTACCAGTCTAGACTCAATGTTTTGGGGAGGGAGGGGGGTGGGAGGAAAGTCATATCTAGAGCATGATGCATCTCATCCTAAAACAGACATCTAAGGTAAATCGTGTGGACTACAATGTAGTTGCCCATTTCTCTCTATGCTGACTATAAGAAGCATCAGTATGACTGGCTCCAAAACACAACATCTCTGTTGACACTTACAGAAGGATCATTTGCTGGAGAGGACTGAAATGGCATGGAAAAAAAAATCCATGGTATTTGGGTGGAAATCCACCTTCCCATTGCTGTTACCTTATGGACAACAATTCAGTACATCTAGCAATATTCTACAATACTCCTCTGTGAGACCCAGGAGTGACTCAGAGATCAGGAGTGGTTTTCTGTGGTTCTTAACCCCTCTGTTTGCAATCTCCCCTGTGCTGGGTAAAGCAGGAGGGATGAGAAGGAGAAAGGCATTGAACTGGTCCTACTGCTTCCTCCTCTGTTTCTAACTTTTTGGTTTCATTTAACTCCTATCTTAGTGTTGTGTTTCCCCATTTCCAAATGTTTAGAATTTAACATTACAGTTTCCAATGACGAGTGTCATTCCCTCCCTCACTTCTAAATAAAATAATGAAAACACTTTAATTAATTTAATTCATAATTGTAATGCATAGGATAGCTAAAAATTTATAGTAGAGTATCTATTTAGATATTCACTTTCAACAGTTTTTAAGCAATTGCTTTTAGGTATCATGGTTTTACAGTGGCAGACTTTTGTACAAAATGAAAATAGCTCTTTTTACATTTCTGATTCAGTTTTTCTCAAGCTTTCTAAAAAGCTGTAACTTTTTTCTCTATGAGATAGAAAGTTGACAGTGGTTTATGATCCCCAAGGCTTTAGAAGACACCAGGATATTTCAGTGATGTGATGCCTGTGGATCCAGAGGCACCTTGTTATTCTCTAACTGTTATTGTTACCTTATGAGACTTCCTGGTTCACAAGAAGTGCTTGCCATAGCACCATCAGCTGCTATCAGCAGTTTACTTTATGAAGTCTCTTTATGTGAAGCATTTCCAATTAAAAAAAAAAAAAAGGAACTTTTATTTCTGAAATCTCTTGTGGCACAATGGAGGAAGATGTCTGTTGTTCTCTCTGCTCAGCCTAATTTGGGGTTATACTGCCAGGTTCAGCATGCTTAAGGCCTGTGCACAGCATTTGAGCTGCTAAAATATGCTCTGAATTTGGAGGGAGAATATCTGCAAAAGCAGTCTGACATAGAAGAATTTTTGTAAGTAAACTAATGAGTGATTCAAAGTTTACCTTGCACAGGGAAGTATAGTTTGCAGCAGAATTTTTTCTTCCTCTCTGCTTTTTGAAATGCTTACAGCTACTGTATTCCTACTGCTCAACACCCAGGCTTCTTTGCTAGTAAGCACAGGGGTTATTTTCTGGGTTTCATTTTCAAACCATAATGAAATTGAAAAAGCAACAAGGACTGGATATAACTGCAAATTATGAAGGCCATAAAATACTCCCAGCAGACAGAATTCTCTGTGGGATAACTGACAGTTCACCTCACTTGGTAAATACTTAGCACTACTACTACAAAACAAACACTGAGATTAATCACAAGAAAGGTCTGCAGGTTGAAAACCTTGAATGAGCAACTGCAGAAGGATTTTCAGAACTGCTTCAGTCTGTTGATGTATCTCACCATAAAATCTTTCCATATTCATATTTGTTTTTTGGCTGAAGAAGTTAAACAGTGGTCTGGCTGCTAGTACAAAGTGTTCTGTCTCCCTTCCCCTCCTGCCTTCCTGTATTGCCTTAACTCCAAAGTGAGGGGAGGAGTCCAGAGACTGAGCAGAATCAAATGCAGGTGGGCATTGAGTGCTAACCAGCCAAGACAAACAGCGCTCCTGCTGTCTTCTATCTTTTTTTTTTTTCCTTTTATTTTCTTTTTTTTCCCCCCTTCCTCTGAGCTGTCCTACATTTGAAACTCTCAGCCTGTTTGTAGCTGCTGGTGTGTGCAGTGATACTAATTGCTGTAGTGCTGCATCTCCCTCTTGCAGGCAAAGACACACTCCTGTTTCTTTTACATTCTCTCCTCCCCCTCCACAAACCTTTTTTCCCTAATGGTTTGGTTTTGAAAGGAAAAAAAAATATGCAGAGAATAATAGATCTGTGCAAAAAGCCCGGTAACAAAGCCAGGAGAAACTTGGCCAGCTTTCAGCTTTGTTACAGACTCGAAGCTCAGCCCAGGTGTGTGGAAAATTTTGCGACTGTTCTCCAGGCTGCTCAGAAAAACCGGGCCCTCTAGCACTCAGACTGGAGCTGATTTCTGGATTCACATGGCAACATGAGGAAAATCCAGGTCCCACGTGGTTTGTGGGTCAAAATCTCAAACTCAAACAAGGGACACCCGGCCCTCAGCCTACAAAGTCAACCAAAGCAGATTTACACAAAGGCTGTGTTGCTCGATGCTGAATTTGACAGATAGCTAAATTTCCCTGTAAGCATCAATTTTTAATTACAACAGTCTGATTATTGATTTTTTTGGTCAGAAAATTATACTGAAATTTTGCACCTGAAATACAGTTAATGTCTCACATCATCCATAGACATATGGTGAAAACATTAAACTGGGCAGAAGAAACTAAAATCAATCTCATCTTCTGTTGGCTAATTAGTTCCTTTAGGCAGCATTTTGCCACATGATCTTTCTCTTGGTCCCAGCTCTGCTATTGAGTTTGACCACACTTTGCAGAAAGTAATTTCACTGGGTGGGTCCCAACAGTGGACACAGAACCACAGCTCCTGGCATGGTCTCTGTGTGCGTGTATCAAATTCAGCCCTGAAGTCCCTTTTTATATGTTCTAATGTAAGTATCAGGTAATCTGCCAGGTATTCTCTAAGCCAGCACAAGGTGACTGCTCTTGGAGAGACTTGCCATGCTTTATTACAATGGATGGTTCTTCTCCATCTCTTTGTTACCTCCCTAAATTTAAAACACATGTCATAAATTCTGAAAATATTAAATCCATACTGGCACTTGCCTTGTTTCAGTGGCACAGGATGGAAGTAGAGTCATTCAGGCACGGTCTGTGAGTGGTGCCTCCCATGTGACATCCTGCCCACCCATCCTCTCCCTGCTCCCCCTCACAGGAGCTCTGCCTAACTCCCTGCCAGCTCACCCTGGTATCTCAGCCACTCCCCAAACAAGATTAAGTGAAGCTGAGGATCACCTTAGAGAAACAGAAGGCATTATCAGGTTGTGTTTTTTTAACTGTGATCCCCAAAAAGCCTCACAGGCTTCCTTGTCATCAGCTAGATGAAAAAAGCCTTCTGCCATCATAATGTACTTGTTGAGAGGTGATGGAGGATTTAACTTCTGTGAGTGCAGAGGAAAGCTTTTGCCAGCACTGAATCAACACCCAGCCTCCATGCCAGCAAGAAAATGCTCCCCCATAGCCAGCACCCACAATCTGCTCAACGTTTCTTGCTAGGACTCAGATGCCAGCTGCCTTTTGGGCTGCAGGCAATTATGGAATATGATTGTTCCTCCCCTTTTTCTCCTGGCTGCATAGCAATTTATAGATTAAAATCTATATCTGTAATGTTTTGCCCCATGAAAAGCTGTTCAATGCACAACCAGTCATTTTCTGCATTACTGCTAGAGGTACCCAGAGGCTTTAAAAGTGCACCCAAGGTGGAGCATGGGGTGAATGCCCTGCCTGAAAGTGAAGCAGTTGCACTACATGTGTGGCAGTGTCCTTACATGAAGAGAATGGTCTTGCTGCCTTCTAGCAAGTGCCAAGAACAGTCTTTTTTAAAAGAATTCAGGAATGTCTAGTGGTAGCCTAATACGCTGCAAGGATTGCAACACTAACTGGCAAAAAGGAGAAGAAATGAAATGCTGAGAGCATTTTATTGAAATATAATACTGAGAGCCAGAGATCTTCTGTAAACTCTTGCTGCTGCTTTAGACATTCTGAGTGCAACATTAGGATGGGCAGTCCAGTGTATAATGACAGGGAGACATAAACTTCCCAGCAAGATGTGCTACCAGTATCCATAACTGGGTTTTTTTTTTTTTTCTTGTCATATCCTAGGTTAATACAATTGTTTTAAATCTTGTTTAAGTTTTTCTGCTTGCTCCGTTTAGGAGAATTTAACTTGTCAGGCCTTATTATAGTGAAGATCCTCTTTCCTGCTTTACAATTTACTGCAGTGAGATTGCAAAAGGGAGAAAGTCAATTAAATGAGCGATGAAAACACTCCTAAGGATATTAAGAATTTGGATTTTGTTTGCTTTCTGCTTTTAACAAAAACCCACTGTCAATTTGAGTGCTAAATTACTTGATATTGTTTGGTTTTTAAAAATTAATGGTTCTAGTGCAGTGTAGGTCCTGCTGGTTGCCTTGGTGCTTCAGCTCAAAGCAGGAATGCACTTTTGAAACAATCATCTGACAATCCCCATTTATTAAGGTTTTGTTTTTGTTGAGAGCAGTCTTGGAGCATGGGAGAGTTATGAATGAAATCAAACTGTGCATGGATGCTACAGGAGCACACTTAGCACACTCCTGCCCAAGAGTGGCATTCCCTCCTTGGGTCTGGAGCTTGGGTCTGGAGTTGAACTGGTGTGGAGCAAACCCAGCTCCAGAGGGGTGTGGGGATGATGGTGGCTCGCTCTCAGCAGCAGCTCTCCTGTCCTGCAGAGATCTTCTTCACCTGCACTGCCTCATGTGCTGAGGCAGAGACAGCCCCTGGTGCTCAAATTCAGGAAGCTCACTCTGAAGGGCAAGAGAGAGAGGGTGAGCATACCTGTGTCTTGTTTGGTCAGGCCATTGACCACACTGGGCATCTAAACCAGTTCCACTTTTGGGTAGGATGAGTCCAGGCCTTGGTGCCATCATTTTTCAGGTCTCTATTTACCCTGAGATATGAGAGAGGGTGGATTGATCAGAAAGGAAATTCATCCAGGTGACAGTCCTGCCTGCAGCAGGAGCAGCATGGAACAGAGCAAGCCTACAGTGAAACATTTGAACTACACCTGAATTCATTAGAAGATATGTATTTTTCATGAGGTTCTGGAAAAGCAGTTGTTAAATGACCTCTACTAGAGTTTTGATGTAAAAAATAATTTCTGTCAGCCTTAATAGAGTGCATGCATCATGGAATACAATGGACATCCTTGCAGTTGGAATTTGTGGCTTCACGTCAGATTACAGCTCAGTTATTCCACATGAAAAATAATGCCTTAATTGTAAAACAGTTCTTTTAACCTTTAAAAGGTGGAGGCTTTGTGCACAGGCTTCTGCATCTGCTGAGTATTTTTATGAATGCATTATATAGAAAGGGTTAAAGTACATTTGGCCTCTCTAGTGAACCTGGTATAAAAGCAACACACAAAAAGGCAAAGGGTGCCTGAACCTTTGACCAGATGAGTTTATACAGTACTTGGGGTCTGCTGGAAGCAGGCATTTTCTCCAGTGCTCAGTGTCAAGTGTATTTTAATGTAACTTTCTATCCAAAGCTGTTCTGTTGTGGAGGGGGAAAAAACAAAACAAACACCCACCCAACCCTTTGTGAAGCATTTTGCTGCTGCCCTGGGATTATTGGTTATGTTCTCACTGAGTCCAGCAGCAGTGACACCCATCTGTGCTGTGCTGGTGAGCTCCTCCTGGTATCTCTGTAGGAAACATGCACAGGGTAGTTACAAAGCAGAGAGCTGCACTGAAGTTGTTGGAGGCTCAGCAAGTGATTTAATGGTCACAGCTGTTTGTTTGCAGACAGGATTTGGACAAGTGGAAATATACTGACCTGTGATGTGAGACCTACTCCAAGCTCTGCAAGTTCTTCCTGTGTGACCTTGGGCAAATCACTTCTCTGCTTTTTCTCCCTCCTTTATCTCTCTTGTCTATTTAGTCTCTCAGGAAGCTCCCAAGAGCAGGGACTGTATCTTACTCTCTGTTTGTACAGTGCCTAACATAACAGGGCCCCAGGCTTCCTGAGGTCCCAAAGATGCTATTGCAATGCAAGTTGTAAATGTTAAAGAGGTGTAAGAATCTGGCCCTGTGCACCACCATCACCATCTGTTTTCCTATGACAAATTAGTAGTAGCAGAGCACACAGCTCAGTGATTAGAGCTGTGACCATTCCCAGGTCCTGCTCCTGGCTTTGGCACCCCTGTGCTTTGTAACAAGAGCTGTTCAAAAATTTTCCAGCAACATATTGTTGATTTTTCTTCCTTAGAGAGTGTCAAATTAGTTAAAACTGAAAATAAGGAGGGAAAAAAAAAAAACCCCAAGAGCATGCCAGTTTTGACAAAGCTTTACTGGGAAGATGATTCAGGGCCACAGATTGGAATTCCTGGAAAAACAGAAAGCAAGTGACCTCTTTTTCTCACCTCTTCTAGAAGAGCCAGTACTGTTCTCATGCACTGGAGGAGCCTGGTTGAAATCTCTGTTCCAGCAAAAGTTTTGCATAAAGACAAGCTTGTGCTACTGGATAATGTCACAATGACCAGGGCCATTACCTGGGATGCCAAAAGGTTGATTCTTTGTTGGGACTGCACAGAGCACAGATGGAGGCCTGGCTTCCCCACATCTTGATCATTTCCTCACCAGTAGACTCTGCTGTCCCAGGAAGAAAGGGGTTGATATTCTCTCTGGCTTTACATTCACAAATTTGCATGGTTTTGAGGTTGTTCTCAGCAGAAAGGAAAACAGAAAAAATATTTTATGAAACAGACAGAAAAGCCATTTTATGCCCAGCTCCTTCTGAAAGCAGCATCATTTCTTACTTTCTTTGTGTGTCCTCTAATAAGCGGGTACTGTACTCTGTTGCTTTTAAAGAACTCCTGTAACATCTTTTGTGATTTTTAACAAGTTATCACTTGTCATTTGGGACTGGCACTTCCTCTAATCTGCCTGGAAGTGTGGAAAGGCAGCTGTATGAAGGTGCTTTGTGCCCTGGAGCTGGCATCACACAGAGCAGTCATCAGGCAGCTTCCTCCAACCTCAGCTGCAGCAGCAGCTATGGAGCTGTTTGCTCCACAGACAATAATTGAATTTTGGTTGTGCTTCGTCCACACAGCACTTCCCTGTAGTGATATAATCAGCTATGCCAACTTTCTGCACCTCCCAGGACTCTCCTGGAGAAAGGGAATCTTCCATCTGGACAGGGAATGCAAGCAGCAAGCAAGTATACACTGCTGCTCCAGAATTCAATTCTGTCAGGATGGAATATTCTGAAAACTTATGAATTTGATTATTTCTTTACACTGGAAATTTTAAAATATACCCTGCTATAAGTCAAATTGTTCTTGGCTTCTCTTTAGTAATTCCCCATTATGTGTTGGAAATTATGTCACCCAAAGGACTGAAACAAATTGATCATGGGAAGTCTACATTTAGTTACAAAACCGCTGTGTTTGAGCTTTTGTCTGACATACCAGGTGGAGCAATGACTGGTGATGGTGATTGTTGTGTTAATCAAACCACTGAATTACTAAATTATTTCTGTGCTTTTATTCCCCTTTTCTTGGAAGAGGTTTCTTTGAAAGCAGGTGTTGCTTTTCAAGATCACAATCAGTACGGAAACATAGGGTGGCTTGGAGCTGCCACATTTCCACCAAAAGTATTTTATTACTCCTATGTTTATGTCTATGTCCACTTAATGAGATTTCTATAGATCATGAGACCCACTTAGTATGTCCTTAACCCCATAATGATAGGAAATGGTGCTCTTGACTGCCAGACTGATTTCCCTCATGAGGGCGATAATGTGAAAATTTCCTTTCCAAAACCAAGAGCCATATGCTGCCACATGGAACTGCCATCGGTTGCTTGAATGAGTCAGTGCCCTGAATTTTATGACAACTGGAATGGCTACCATGGTTTAAATGAAACTTTTCAACCTCAGGGGCTGCAGTCACAAAGGAGGTTAGTGTCTGGACTTAGGTGAAGTGTGCTGCTGCAGAGCTGAGCTCATTTCCTAGATCAGATCTGGCGTTTCTTCAGGAGCTGAAGGAAGAGGATTTGTCATCTGTTCCTTCTTGCCTGGAGGACAGCATGCTTATTGACTGTATTTCTTCACTGAACGAGTTGTCAAGGGTTGGAATATGCTGCCAAGGGAAGTGGTGGAGTCACCATCCCTGTAAATGTTCAAGCAATGACTGGATGTGAGTGCCATAGTTTGGTTGATATAATGGTGTTTGATCAAAAGTTATTTTTAATGATCTTGAGGGACTTGGTAAAAATTTAGATTCAATGATCCTGAGGGCCTTTTCCAACCTTTATGATTCTCTGGAAAGACTCAAACCTTGAGCTGCAATGATGCCCAACTCACTTTGTTTACTAAATCTTGTAAGACACAGTTTAATAAAATCTGTCACTGCTGCCAGTATTGGCACAGAGAGAAAAGAAAAAGATGTATTCATGGGCGAGACTTATCTCCCTTTATTTGCATTATCAAACTGAGATATTTCAGGATGAGGCAAAGATGGGGGAGTTGTTTGTTTTGGGGTTTGATTTTTATCTCTCCAGGCTCAGGCAATTTTGTGAGCCTGCTGCTGTAACTCCAGGAAGAAACAGGTGAAACAAAAAGTAAATTGTCAAGTAATGTAAAGATAACAGAGCACTGTTTTCCAGCCCCAAAACAGGAGCTTTGAGAGATAGATGAAGAGGAATGAAATCCTCCAAAATAAATTATAGTGCCTGTCTGTTGTGGAGTAATTGACTGTTGTCATATGAGGTATAGGAAAGCATTTAGTACGTTTTTGCCATTAAAAGAATTAATGATGCAGATACCCATTTCCCAGTAATTAATTGCAACTGTTTCTGCTCTGGAATATTTATAAGACTAAACTGACATTCCAAGAAAGAAGGAGAAGCTTAGCAAAAAATGTGACTGAAAAAAAAGTCTGTTTTACCCAAGGGGTTACTTCGGCTTTTGGTTTGTGACACATAATGTGACAGAGTTGGTAATGGTTTATTGCAAAAAGATGGTGCAGTACTGACACAGCCTATTTGACTTCAGAAACTCAGTTCATTTGTATTGACTGACTATGAAATCCAGCTTTTCACAGGTTCCAAGAAAAAACAAAAAAACCCAAAGCTTCAAAAGAGAACCAGGTTTTGTTTAATCCCTATAAATACATAGTGTTTAGACTTTTCCACTATGACTACACACTAACTTTCAGAGCCCACTGTTAATATTGTATTTCTTCATGTATTTCAGACCATTGGAGGTTTTTTCCTCTTCCCCTCGCCCACTCCCAGTCTCTCTCACAGTCTGACTTCCAAAGTGTCTGCAATACCAAAAGTAAATATACTGTTGTTTTGTGCATGTCATAGCTCTTACTGTGAGGGCCTTGAACTCAGTAATGTGTTTCTCTTCTAACATAAAAGGATGGGAAAAGGTAAGAACTTGTATCATTGATGCGAGCTTTGTGGGGCCATGCCAGTGCTTTGCTAAGCAGAGGCCTGTAATGCAGAAATGTATTCCTGCAGGTAATTATGTGTTTAGGGGGAAGACCAGAGATTGATGGATTATAGGTCTTACTCAAAATTCATTGAAGTTAACGGAGAGATCTTCAATGATTTTAATAAATGCTCTATCTTTAAGCCTGAATTGGTGACAAGCCAAACTTGGGTTTGAACTCTCTCAGAATTTGGGAATCAGTTGAGATATGATGTTAAGAGCCATGAATAACATATGACTAGAGCCCTAATTCCAACAAATCTCTGTGTTGTTCAACTCTAAAGTTTGTTTTAGAATCTCTGGTGTAAAGACCTGTGATATTTTACAGTGCTAAGTCCTAATTTTACAGTAGGAATTTGAAGGATGTATCACAATCAATTTCTTTCAGATGATAAAGGGATAGAAACTCACAGTGTCAGCAGGTTGGATTTCTTGGGTAGATAATTATGTGACTTTGTCTGTATGAATGGCCAAGTGTTGTAAATAAGGCATATAAAATAGCCCGTTCAAACTGTGATGCTTTACCCTGTAAGCAGTCACACAGATTTTTCAAATCTTCCCTTACTGTTCCACTGCTGATTTTCCATGTGAACTGTAGTAGCCAATGTGGCTGGAAAAACAGTCTTGTAAAAGGAACAGAGGTTACTTCAAGGTAATCTCCATTTTAAAACAAGTTCCACCATGCAAGAAGTTGCATAGCTTGTGCTCTGTCATGATATCAACCTATTTTTAGTTAAATTTGGGGTTACTGAGGGCACAGCTTTACACTCTCGAATGCTGGGTCATTTCAGTAGTAGGTTATTCTCCACTTTGATCTTGGCAAATCAGTCACTCTTGTTTATACAACTTTGCCATTAACCTAGACAATTCATATAGCACTGCCCCTAAAGGTGCTGAATTCAGTCAGATTCAGAACAAATTCATAGTGTACCAAGTAGAACCCACCGTGTTTTTATCTGATGGATGAATCCTTCAGTGTCCTCAAAAGTGTGGAAACAACAGAGCATGCACTGTGCAACATTCAGAACTGCAGATTTGTTAATATATGTTTGACATATCTAGTAATTATTAATGTACATAAAATAAGGCATGCAACATTCTGGGTATTTTTGTTAAGAATTTGAGTATGTGGGATGAGAAGTATTTCTTAAATTTGAAATGTAAAGCTTTATGGAATGAGTCTTCATAACTTATTTGATAGTTTATAAAGGTTGGGTGGAAGAAATTTGTTCTATATTTCAAAAACATCATGTTTGAGGTTTTTAATGGCTATTTCATATGTGAAGCTTCCTCAGTTAATTTGGTTTGACTATTGGTGTTTTCTAAGTAAAGGATACATTTTGTAATTTTTTTAAGTAAAATAGATGTTTCTTAAAACATTAAATACTTGCGTGTGGACACAAATATTTTTTTAAATGTGCTTTTAAAAACACTGTAATGTATTAAATCCAGGCTTATGGAGTATGTTGTCCTGAGACACAAGTATAGATGATTTTAAAGACTGCACTTAAACTGTCACAAAGCACAAGTCATGAAGAAGATGGTGAAATCTTCTTCTAAGCTTCAGATCTTTAACAACTGAGTTTTCAGCTTACCAGAGAGTACCTGTGCCATTTCCTCCTAAAATCCAATTTATTATGAAGAATCCATGGGTGATTCTTTTATGCTTTCATCTCCCTTACTAATAGCCATCACAAACTGGATTAACTAATTACAAAAATTTTATTCTTCTTTCTATGTCTTATTGTCAGTGCTAACATAAATCAGTTTCACTGTAAGGAGAAAAATTAAAGAGGAAAAGTAAATACAGCTGTAATTGTAAACATTTGTAACATGAGTTATAGACATGGCATGCCAGAATTTTTAATCTTTAAAGAGTATTTTTTTATTATGCACAACTTAATACTGCAGAACTGAGTAACAGCAGAGAAACTCATATGACTTCTCTTCCACAATGTTAAAAGCATACTCAGCCCATCCACTTCCAAGCAAGACAGAGTAACTTCTTCAAAAGCTTGATAGCTTGTCTGAAGTGTTCTTATTTTGTTGAACTGTGAGGACACTGGTTATTTCTGTTACGCCATTTACTCAGGGGAAATAGCATTTCCCATTTTGCAAATAGCATTTTGTTTCAATAATTAACATATTAATTATTGTTCTTCATTAATATTAAGACTTGTCTACGCTGTTGCCATCAAAATTTCTATTATTACAACATTATTTTATCTGTTGATAAATGCAATAATTTCACCTTTTCTTAATTCACTGAGGTATCTGCTGCTGTTTGCACATTTCCAAGCCCTCAGCTTTGAGGTTTCATCATTCTCTTTGCATCCTTCTAACACTTTTGCCATCATACTGAGTTTATGGTCCTTAGATTAATTTAAAGATCTTTCATGATCCTTCCTTTTTGTCACTTTGTTGGCTCATGGCTTACACCAGCTTGTATCACCTAGAGAAGCCCATTTGTACTTCACCCCACACACTATAATATATATATATACACAAACGTATTCATGTGCGTCTGCTGAGAGAGGGCCTCCATAAATATCTTAAAGGTTTTCTGCTTTTTCAGATCCTTCTGTAAAACTCATGCCATGAAAAAGTACCCATCATGCTGCCTGTTGTTTCCTTCTTGTCCCCCCTTTGTTGTCACTCTATACTACTTGGACTAGAAGACACCTGAAGCAAGGTCTCTCTTTTCTCTTGTTCTCTTTCCCTTTTTGGTATGGAGTGTAGCATGCATTAAATCCTGATCAGATTAGTCTTTCCTGAAATGGTGATAATGAATACATAATCCAAGTGGTTATAATGCTTGCTATTGCTCATGCACGTGGTGTAAGTGTGTGAAGGTCTCCTCAAGTGTGCATTCGCACTGTGTTTCCACACAGCATTTTTTCTGTGGCTTCTTCAGCCTCTCCAGGTTTACTGTTGTTGGGAACAGGACTGCCAAAATAAGAGGTCATTTCAGTCATAAGAAACTAAGTTCAAAGGAGAGCTAGGTCAGACATTGACATGTAGTCATACTTGTGAAATTAACTTCTAAGAAAGCATTTGGAATCTAAAGTATTTGTTGCTGACACCATCTTGTAGTTACTCATTTATGATTAAGAAGGGGTTTTCCTCTGTATCTTTTAACTAAGATGAAAGTAAATGTACCTTTGGTTTGAGCTATCACGTGGAACCAGAACAACTTCTGAACCTGTCTCTCTGTCCTTTGGAAATTATATACCCTGTTGTATGTGCCTGTTACGTTGCTTAATGCATGTACTCACTGCCAAGTTTCCTTCCTATATGGGGTTTTTAATTATTCATTTTCATTTCCTACTCTAAATGCAGGGCTACAGTTTAATTTCCATTTACCTCACTGGTAGCTGGATTAGACCCTATGAAATGGTCAGTCAGGGGTGCTTTGATTAAAGGAAAAATAAATTTACTGTCAGGCAAGTTGAAGATCTAAGTGGAAGGGACAGCATGCCCGGGCTTGTACGAGGTTATTGCCTTCTGTATGGTTTAAGGAAAAGATTGGCTGGAGGCTATTACTTATCTGAATAACTCCCTTCATAATGTCTAGCCATTAGCTATGTGAGCAGGGAATTTACAGTGTTATTTCTCACTCTTGTATTTAGTTAATGCAAAAATTCACAAAGTGGCTTGTTCACAACATGTAAGTTTGTCAAAGGCAGTCTTTGCTGTGAAATACATGAGCTTTGTTTGGGGTGGTATACACTCTATAAGCCTCAGGACTCAGGCTGTATCTGCACTTCTCTGCTCCTGGAGTATTTTCTCACAGTTTTGTCCCTGCTATGATTAAACAGGGATCTTTTTGCTGATGGATTTCTACAGCTGTAAAACAAAGCTCCAGAGAAGTGAACAGCACATCATAAATAAAGAACAGTTTATTCACAATCTCTCCAGCAGCTGAGGAACCTATCAGGCACAGGAGGGCTTTCAGAACAGAAAACTTCTGTGAAGGACAGAAGCTGGTTTGGGATCAGTGATTTATCATTGCATGTTGTGTAAAAACAGCAGCATGCTGACAGATCTGCAGAGCCCAGTGTAAAAAGCTGTTGAACAATTTTTCCCAGAAAACCTAAAAATAAGAAAATACTGATCTCTAGTTGAGTTCTGCTTGCCTCTGACTCATATGTAGGTAAGCAAGGGATCTGCTGGCCCAAGAGATGTCACAGGAGGGAGGTCTGGTCAGAAGCCACGACCCTGGGCTGTGTGTGGAAACAAAAGCAATCTTCCCTGCCCTCAAGGAATGTTTGTCAGCTGCCTAGTGTCTGATCTGCTCCTTGGATCAGCATAAAGGGATAGGGACATTAATCCTCTCCCATATTCTTTACAGAAGTTGTGAACAGGAAGCTGCTATCAGCAGCAGTACAAACTGATGCATTCCTTTGGCTCCAGCAGAACGTGAGCCAGCAATGTGCACTCCCAGCCCAAAAAGCCAATTGTATCCTGGGCTGCATCCAGAGCAGCGTGGGCAGCAGGGCAAGGGAAGGGATCCTGCCCCTCTGCCCTTCTATTCTTTTCTGCTGAGACCCCCCCCTGGAGCACTGCACCCAGTTCTGGGGTCCCCAGCCCAAAAAGGACATCAACCTCCTGCAGCAGCTGCACAGGGGGTCACCAAGATGATTAAAGGGATGGAGCACCTCTCCTGTGAGGAAAGGCTGAAAGAGTTGGGATTTCTCAGCCTGGAAAAGAGAAGGCTCCACTGAGACCACATAGTGGCATTCCAATATCTGAAGGGAGCCTACAGGATTGAGAGGGACTATTTATAAGGACATGACATGACAAGACAAGGGGGAATGGCTTCAGACTGAAAGAGAGGAGGTTTAGATCAGATATTAGGGAGAAATTGTTCACTGTGAGACACTGGCACAGGTTGCCCAAAGAAGCTGTGGATGTCCCATCCCTGGCAGTGTTCAAGGCCAGGTTGGATGGGGCTTTGAGCAACCTGGTCTAGTGGAAGGTGTCCCTGCCCATGGCAAGGGGTTGGAACTGGATGACCTTTAATGTCTCTTCCAACTCAAACCATTTTGTGATTCTGTGGTCAGTGCCAAAGGTCCTTGTTACTTTCACTGTCTCTGTTTGTGGAGAAAGATCTGTGTGCATCAGATGTCCAAAAAAAGCCCCTGAAGTTGTATGTGGCTGTACCTTAAAGCCATGAGATTTTTTTCTGGGTTTTGGATGGGTATTTTAATTAGTTGGGAAAGTGAAAAAAAAAAAAGGTACATAAGAATTGTTATTTATTTTGAAGAAAGTGAAAGTAAAAGCTTTTCAAAAGGAGTATATGTATTTCCAGATGGCCCCAGACTATTGGGACATATTTGGTAAAGGAAGAATGTGTGAACTTTCTTCATTATGTGGTAGATAATTTTGTCTATGAGGCCCTATCTCAGCCTGCCTATTTTTCCTTAAATCACTAATCCACAGAAGTAACTAATTAATTTGATTAGGATTGGTGAGAGATATATTTTCTAGGTGTATTTTCCTCTCTACCACATGAGGAATGCTGAAAATTACCTCATACCTGGTTTTAACCATGTAGAAGTGCAAACCTCTGTCCTAGAGATAAAGAACAGAGAGGATCTGAACATATTCTTCTTTCACTTCACCAGAGAGAGTGAGTAACACACACACACAGAGTAAATTTCAGTTTTAGACAGTGAGACAGTGTAACCTGGCAGAGCCACAGTAAAATGATGAAGCTCATTGCATAAACAGCTTATGCTTGTTACTGGTTGCACATCTATTTAAACTGGAAAATTCCCCTTTTCCCTGAGCTAACTGTAGTTTTCCTCTGATTGTTTAGTCTTTTTTTTTTTTTTTTTGTCTTTTTTTTTTTCTTTGTCTTTTTTTTTTTCTCTCTCTCTAAAGAGAAAATAAACCTGATGTAACAGAGTAGCCTAGCATAGCAGGATCCGGATTTGCAGTATGGGTACCTTGGAGATTAGGTATGTATCTTTTTTCCTTGGAAAAATGTCTAAAGTACTGTAGGAACAGATTCAGGGATTGTTATTGAAAGGATTAAGTCCAGCTTGTTTCTAGAACAAACTTGAACAAAGACCAATCTATTTTGTTCATCTTTCATAAAAAGATTAAGCTGGCTGTTTTATTCTGCATTGCAGTAGTCACACATTAAAAAATTCTTTCCAAAGCAAAGGCACCTTTTTTATTCTATTAAAAAAAATTCAAAAAATTGTAAGCAGGAATGGACAGGAACTGCTACGTTCCTGGGCTAATCCAGTGTGAACACGTTGCTCTGCAGTTTGAAGGCAGTTGGCAACTTTTTGGCAGGAATATTATTTATTTAATTAATTAGTGTGAAAAGAACAGTTTGGCTTCTTTTCCCGCTCTCCTGGCAATCAAGAGCTTTTCCCTGATGGATGCTGCATTGCTTCTTACATACCACTCCTGCAAGCCACTTTAAGCTAATGCACGATGCCTTTCCTTCAATTTTGTGAACCATGTTAAATCATGAGTAAACTAACTCTTTCTGACTGTCAGATGCTCCAGCAGATCCCATGGTTTTATTGCTAAGCCATTAAGAGACTTTTTTATTTTTCACTTAAACCTTCCCTGGACTGGGTTCTGGCCAGAGGCAGTACCCCAGCTCATAAGTTTCATACTTTGCATGGAAGAGAGCCTCCAAATAAGCACTGGCCCTCCCCTCTGGGAGCCCCACAGTCCATCAGTTTTGAACACAAGAGCCTGATCAGCAGCGATTGTCAGCTACACTGGGACACTCCATCAATTTAATGTGGAGACAGAAGCCCCTTTGGGAGTACCTGGTGGTGGTGAGGGGGAGAATTACAGAGACCAGATTTCTGCTGGACTCAATGATCTTAGAGGTCATCTTCCTACCCAAATGGTTCTATGATTCTGTGAAACATAGGGGAAAAAATAAAGTGGAGTGAATGTATTCCTACAGGGAGGGTCTTTTCCTCAAGAGTTGTCTCATTCCTAATGGGCACCAGAGGCAGAGGGGAGTGCTCCGAGGGTAGGCACAGCAAGCAGAGGGAAATCATTACTTTGGGTTTTTTTTCTTATCAGTTCTGCAACTTAAAACTACCCTGAAGAGACGTGTTTGGACAGAGCTCTTCACACTTCCAAACAAAAGAGCTTTTCTCTCTTCCTCCCCCCCTCCCTCCCTCCCTCCCCCCCTAGTTTGGATGTACGGCTGGAGAAAAATGATTGCAGGCATTGTCTGGCAACAACAACTGCAGAGTCTCTTCTGGAAACGTGTTGGGTCAGGTTCATGAGCAAGCACAGAGAGAGAGAGAGAAAGGGGAGGGGGGGGAAATCTCCCTGGCCAGATAAATAACTCAGTTTTGGAAGATGCTTCACCAGTGTTCCTGCTGTTCTGTAGCAGCCTCAGCCAAGATCCAGCTATGTCAGTTGTTTAGTCATTGGTAGTGGGAGAGGTGATATGCTAACAAAAGTATGCAGTAACAAGCATTTAAAATGTGATGTTTTATTAGTTTTTCAGTAAATACAGAGAGATGCTAATGACTAATTTCTGCTCCTAATGTAATTCATGTTGTGAACATGAAAATGAACAGAGAAATAATTTCTCAGAGTCTGGATCCCTTCACTGACCCTGTGCATGTTGGCAGTTAAACAAAAGAAACTAAATTTCTACCTATGCATGGCTGAAAAAATATATCTATAGTCTTGTCTGGGTAATGTGACAAAAGGGTTTAATGTAACCTAAGGATATAATTTGAGTATAAAATGGGGAGCTGATTAGAGCAGTAAAATAATCAGATGTTAAAAGGAGCAAATACAGGAGAGTGTAACAGCTAAAAGCCCAGGAGTGGGAATCAGGCCAGCTGGGGTTCTGCTTCCATTCAAGCATGCTGTGCAACTCTGAGTAAGTCAATAAACCTTGCAGTGCTTCAGCTCGACCATCTGTAGAATGGAAATAATAAAAATATTATTCCCTGTCTCCCCAAACTGCAGTGAGGCATTGAGATGAGTATTGAGTCAGAGTGCTGTGAGTTGAGAAAAGACAGATTTAAACTTTCCCAAAGTTCAGAAGTTTGTATGCCCTTCATTTCTATTTGGGAGGCTCAACTCCACTTCTGCCATTGTAAATCTGTTCTCCTCCCAGCTCCGTAGCTGCTTGGAATCTGTTTGCCTTGTGTGAAGATGTATTTGTGTCCACCACAGTGTCACTGTGAGTCAGAGAGGTGTGTTACACTTTGGGAGCTGTGGCAACAGCAGAAACGTGCACAGCTAGGGATGAAAAATGGAACAGAAACCATGGGACTAGTAGTTAAATTCTTTACATACTTCAGAGCTCTCTGTCTCAAACAATCCAATCAAGACCCAAATCTCATGAGCCCATGCTGTATACTTTTAATTATGACAGCATCTTTCTTCTTTGGGTTGTTTTGCAGCTGTGAGATGGAGTGTGCTCTGGAGCCAAGGTATCACCAAGACATATCTTTGTGCTTGTCCCCCTGCTCCCTGAGAAATGGGATGAGGAATGATCTCAGTGCACGTATGTGCTCACAGCCATAAGTCTTGGTTGGGGCTTAAGCCTGTGCAGCAAAGGGGCAGTTGGGACACATGAAAATGCTACACAAGTGAGCCTTGCTAAATTAGCTTTGAGTTGTTTGTAGCTATAAATTGTTTTTCCTCTTAAATTTCAACTCTGATTCTGGGTCGTAGCTGGAAACAGAAGTGCTGAAATACAAATCCAGCCTTCCTGGTGTGTTTAGCTCAACGTTGGAGTCTCCAGAGGTTGAGATAAGTTCCAGAGATTATTCCAATGGTTTGTTTGCTCGTTGAAAGTAATTTCCAGATTTCTGAATAGTTCAGAAGGTGAAACAATCAATTAAATACACTCACGTGCATACTCACTTGCACAGAGTATCCCCAAGGTGTTTAATGGGGCAAAATGTTTAAAAGGCACCAGGAGCCCAGTTCAGGAAAGCTGCAAAAACCTGAGCAGTTTGGACATGCAGTCTCTTCAGGGGCTGCAACTGGAACGTCCCACGTCTTTTGTGTGCTACATGTAAGCCAAATAGCAGGCAAAAGAGCAGCACAACTATTTCGTCAGAGTAAAATGTACATTTTCTGTAATATGAATTCATTCATTTTGCACTCCAAAGTATTTATAAAAATAAATACACACATGCAAAATATTTTCCTTTTTCCTGTGTTTGGTTGGCAGTGGGGTTTTTTTTCACATAAACCTCACTCAAAGTCAGCCATATGGGAAGGGCTTGCAGTGTGTTGTAAACAGCAGGTTCAAATCAAGGCTAAACCAGTGCTCTTGCTCCAGCCAAAGCCACAGGGTGCTTCAAACTCCCATCTATTGCAATATTGGAAACAAACTACTGTGCAGTAAATTGTGAGGACTATTTTTTCATGTTGCTACTCTTATATGAATTCATTTTCTTTCAGCTATGAACTTGGGTGAAAAATATGAGACAGAACAAAAGGAGGAAGGAAAACTTTTTCAGTCAGAGAATAATTTTTTTCATGTTCTTAAGTTTATGTTGCAAATTACTGAGAAGATAGTTTTTTTACATGCCCTAAAATTCTTTACTTCTTGATATATATTTTATTTTATGTTTGGAAAAATGGAAGCTGAGTCCTGAAAATCAGCTTGGCTTCGATACTTCAAAGCAATTTTATAGTTCTGAAGTGACTTTGAAAAAAAATTCTTCCTTTTTTCCTAATTCTGTGAGTTTTAATCCTGGTCTGTACATGCAGATTCTGTAAGAGTCAGTAGAATCTTTGGGAATTCTCCATGTATTAAGTTTCCCATGAAGTTCTGAAAGTAGAGTTTTGCCTTTCTTATCCTATTGTCAAATGATTAAATATATATATACATGTATTTTAGTTTTTAAGGCAGTAGACGTTTATCATCTAATCATCTATGTGCTACTGAAGTTGGGAAATATTAAAGCTCGTGGTTTACTCAAAGACATAATCTTTTCTGCTCTAGATTGACAAGACCTAACTCTCCTCTCATTGACTGTTTTTCAGATGTGTCTGTCACTGACAGAGCTCCGTGCATCCTGTGTATTGCAGTGGCAGGACTCCAAGGCAGTATTTGCCTATCAGTTTATTCACTAGATTTTTCATTCAAAATCCCCCTTGAGCTTTTCAGTATGGCTCAAATAAATTATTAGTTGGCTTAGAGTGCTGGCTGTAAATGTTTGGGCCTTTATTTGAGCATTAAAAAAGGCCTGGGAACTATTTCAGGGAAAGTATTATTAACAAATTCTGCATGATAAAAAATCTACTATTTGTTTTGGTTTCCAACCAGGATTTTTTATTTTGGGGGAAAGGCAGGGAGGAGGTTGGTGGCAAGGAGAGCCATTCATATCAGAAGCAGTGTCATAATTACACTGAGTTACAGGGCCTGTCTAGAAAAGAGGATTTTAAACATTATACAGAAGTCTTTATAGCCAAAGAGGGAGATTCCTGTGGATGCTTGAGGAGTGTGTCCAGCAGCTGGGTCAGTGGCCTGGTACAAGAGTCTTCCTGGAAGCAGAGGTTAAGGTTTCATTAAGAAAGCATTTCAGACAGTCAGCAGGCACATCCTGATTGCCAGGAAATAGGTATTATCCTTATTAACTCTTTGAATGCCAGTATTCCTGGGAAGCACCCAGAACACGAGCAAGGTTCCTTCAAAGGGCAGTGCCCCTCTGTGTTTTCCAGAATTACCCTGTGCAAGTGGGTTTTCCATGCACTGCTCCTCAACATCTTCCTTGCCTTTGTTAAATTCCTTTCACATGGTGCTTCTGGTTGTGCACTGGTTCTGTCAGGAGTGGTTGAGATTCTCCATTGGTACTGCCAGGTGTATCATGGAGCGTGGAGTTTCCCTGTGCAGCCTGCAGATCTCTCTGCATTCCTTCTTTAGCAGGGATATCCTTCATAAACCCGAGTTTCTTACCATCCTCAAGAGGCAACCAGGGCTAAGATTTCTGATCCATGTCTCATAAAACCACATGACCAGCTCTTAATGTTTTCTTTTCCCTCTCTATTTTCCCTGGTAATCAGATCAATGTGTACAAGAACTGGCTTAACAAATTGGGCTATAGGATCAAGATGGTTTCTTGTATTACTGAAACTGAGTAAGACCAGAGATTAATGGAAAATTTTCACCTCTAATCACTGGATGGATTTATATTTTCCATCCATTTCTACTAAAAGTCTTGGAGAGACCTTTTTTAGTCAAAATTTGAAAACGTAGACTAACACTGACACTAATTGACTGTGCAGATTGAAGCACCTTCAGGGCCAGCCCTGACCTGAATGCTTTTGGGAGTAATCCTAAAGTGTGTCCTTGATAAAAATTAATTATTCTTGACTGAGCTTCTGCTGCTGTTAAAGTTGATGGCCAATGTCTGGCTAGCTTTAGAGGACCTCCATCCCACTGTATTTTCACAGTGACCCCCAGCACAGTCTGCATGTCAGACTCCCAGGTAAAACATGCTGCCTGTTCACCCTGAGCAAAGCTGGAGATCAAAAGGTGCACTTCAACCCTCTAAAAATTCAAAGGTTTTTTGTCAATCTTATTACTCTGCAGCATCAGCAGTTGCAGTTCTGTACAGGGAAAACCAGTTCCTCTCCCCAGGGATTTCTGCCGGAAAGAGGCAGTTGGGGCCACTTAGAGAAACAGGCAATTCTGCAGTTTTGTAAATTATTTTCAAACTGATAGCCCTTGTGGCAGGTGGTTCTTCAGAAGCCTGTCCAAAGTGCTTCCCCAGTGTGCAGGTACTTGGGGCAACATTTTAGGAGGGCAAGCTGGTGGCAAGTAAGGACTGAGAAATGGATGGGCTTTGTCATGGAGAGGAGATGTTATTCAAATAGTAAGAAGTCCTAAACACCTTGTTTTAGTTAGAGGTGGCAGAAATCAGCCTTTTTGGGAAAAGAAGTTCCATTAGAAACCTCTGTGTTGTCTTATATGAAGAGGACTACTTGAATAATATTTTCCATTTAACCTTCTTGGAATCATTGATTTAGACTTTTTCATTGTGGTCAGCATTTTAATCCAAGGACATTGAAAGGCTGTACTTAGTCTGCTTTGTTGTCTTTTTATTCCTTTCAGGCCCTTTGGAATAGTGATAGACTTTTTAGTCTTTTAATGAAGCATTTCAGTACTGTCAACATTCATTATTAAGCTAAAGTAATTTATGCATTTCCAAATTAAAATAGTTTGCCAGCTCCATTCCTTGAAATATCTCAATATTTTTAGAGGTTAAAAAAACTGTGATATGCCATAATTTCCCATACAATAGAAATCCTATTTTCTGACCAAGGCATGTAATGGCAGCCCTTTTTTCTGTAAAAGTAACCAAAAATGGGGTACTGAAGCCAAGTAGTGAAGCAGTTTGTCTTCCATTAACTGTATTTTAGGGTTTAATATGCATACACACCTCTTGATTTTGGCTGTCAGGAGTGCTTCAAATACTTACCAAAACTTTGTAAGACATTACCTACTGTAAGACTTTATTTTAATTATGTGCATATTTAGCCAGCTGTCCTGAAATTTTCCATTTGGGGCATGTCAGACCAAAATTTATAGGAATGTTTCAGCTGAAAAGCTTCAGCTATTCCAAGCAAAAAGATAGGAAGAGACACATCCTTTTCTACATATTATTGTAGTTATTTTTTAAACCTAGTGTTTTGTGATGTTCTCCTATATCCATATTTTGGAATGAAGAGTTGAAATTCATCTGGGAGTTGAATCCCAGGTACATTTACTCTTTCTATTAAAAAAAAAAAAAAAAAAAGAAAAAACCACCCATCAATAAAACACCAAAAAAAGAAAAACCCAACAGCACCAATTAAAAAATGGATGAACCAACAACAAAACAAAACCTTGACTTTTTATTTGACCAAAGTAAGAGCATCTAAAAGCAGACATTCTTAGGAGTATTCAGATGAGGAGGTGCTGATCACCTCTCTCTGGCCACCAGTGTCAGAACACAAGGAAATGGAATGAAGCTGCATCAGGTGAAGTTCAAGTGGGACATCAGGAATCGGTTCTTCACCCAGGGGGTGGTTGGACACTGGAACAGGCTCCCCAGCTAAATGGTCACATCACTGAGCCTGACAAAACTCTTCTGAAGGCCGAGTAATAGAATTCTTTACTGAAAGATGCGTAACTACCCTTTCTTCCCCTTCTTTTTTTTTAGTAAGAATGTGTGAGCTGCAGGTCAGATGTTTAGAGACATCCCTTAAGTGATTATTTTCTTTTTCCCTGAAGCATGGCACAGTTTGTTATTTCTGTGGCTTCCATAGAGGACTCTGCAGAGTAACAGCAGAATCCAGATTTCCTTCACCAAATAAGAAATCAGAATATGGGACTTTATTTCCTAAGCTGTATTTTTCTAAAGCTTCAAGTGATAAGTTCCTGAGTAACTACTGTTATTTGAGCATATATATTCCTGCAAGAGGTTAGAGGGCTGCTGTTCCCCTTCTGTGCTTGGAGCCTGTGAGCCCAAAGTCTGAACACAGCTCTGAGATCTCAGCTTATAAACACAGGTTGGAGTAGACTTGTAGTTAGTAAGTAAAGGGTTAATGAAGGAAGATGAAGTTGGTTCAAACTGAAAAATATTGGTTCAGTTCCTAGGTTTAGCCCCAGATATTTTTTTGTGTGAGCACAGGAAAGACATTTAATCCCTCCATATCTCAGCTGCATATGTTTAAAACAGGAATGAAAATCTGATCTTTGCTCCACCCCTTGTTTTATCTCATCTTTTTAGATCATGCATTTTTCAAGGCAAGGGCTGCTTCTCTCTGTGTGTGGACCTGAAGTGCTATTAGTGTATAGTAGGAATAGTAATAATAATAAACAACAACAACAACATTTGGAGTTCAAATTCTGACAGACAGCTCAGAGCCATTACACGTTCAGGAGAATGAAACATAGTCAAGCCCAAGACAGCAGTTTTCATCTGAGACCAAATTTAACAGTTTGGCAGGGCAACCAAATTTGGTGTTATGTAAGCTGGGCTTTGCAACTTCAAACCCTGGGTTTATTTATGTTTTGGGGGATTTTCCTTCCATTTCCATACGGTTCAGTCTGTAACTGGCACTGTTTTAGGGCTGGCTCACTGTGGGTTCTACCCTGCTGCAAACGACGTTTGGAAATCTGAAAAGAAGGTTTCTTTAATTAACTGAAAACCAGAGCCCATAGTCTACTTGATATGAAAAATAGACCAAATTATAGCGGTATTCATAGCCTGCTGGAATGGTTGGTTGTTTTGGAAAAAAATTGTTTTTAAAGGAGGCCTGCCAAGAAACTGTTCTGTCAGGAAATGATAAATGGCAGTTGGGAGACTTGAGTGGCCTGAGCTGTATGTGTGTGCCTTGGTAAGTGCTGACTCAATCCTGTGTGCTCCTGATGGCTCCCACATCCACAGCAAGGGAATTTACAGTCCTGATTCACACACTCATTACTGTCCTGCAGTTCAGGACTTTTACACATGGCCTCAGGATTGTTTTATCTGAAAACAATGCAAACACATTTCTTTAAATTACACTTCAGATAAACTTTTGGTTTTCATTACTTTTACAGCGTATGCTAGAAACCTTGCAATTTCTTTTCCAAGACTATAGTTTGTCTGAATATTCCCTGCCAAGTTTGGTGTTTTCTGTTTAAGTTGTTTTTTTTTTTTTAATAGTATGTTTTCTATGAAGCTGTGAAGTTTTAAGAAATTTGAATAACAGAACAGTGAAGGCTTGGCTAGAATTTGCATGACAGGGTTGGGTTTTAAAAAGTAAAAGAAAAGACTGTCTCTGTGCACTGAAGAAAGGTTTGCTTTACACAATGCACCATTTAGTCACAGGAGTTCTTTGCAGTGACATGTGTCATTTACTAGATTCTGTTACTGTAGGGGATATGTTGCGTGCAAGTGGACAAACCTTTGGAGTGTGCTCTTCTGAGTGCTAACTGTGATCCATCTTTTCAGGGCATTTATATTACCTTAATCCCATTGACATCAATAAGTTTACTCCTCATTTACTCTGGAATGAAAGAGGAGTGAACTGGGACTATTGTGTATTTAGGCGACATTGTTGCAAAACATGTCCCGTTCCTGAGTCAGCCGAGGGAGAGAGAGGGGCTCATGCAGTACACAGAGCTCAAGGCATTATTGTTTTTCCAACGTTGCCTAATGAATCTGGCTGAAAAGGGTCACACAAATGGTAGAAAAAATTTGCATCTACATGTCGATGAAAATTTATGCTGTGTGCTTGTAAAGATGAAGTACAGATTAAAGAGTTTGGAGATAATTTGATAGAAATTTTCAAATTTTAAATTTGCCGTCAGCTTGAATGTTATAGTTCCTAGGCACCTTAGGAAGAATTTGTGTATTTGGTCATTTGCATCCTTTTTAGCATTCACATAGGAGGCAGTTGTGAAGATGCCAAATCCTTCAAGGATCCCTTCTCTGCCCTGGCTCTCCATTATTTTTCTGCCCTGGCTCCTGTTCTTTGCTATTTCTGAACAAATCCTGCCTCTGCTTCCCTTTTATTTACGCCATATATGGCACTGGGGCACAGAGCAGCTGCAAAAAGCTGGATGGAGAGCTCTGCCCGCACCCTCAGTGCTCCTTGCCTTTGGAAAATGCTGTTACTTGGGGCAGCACGACACCTTGGCTGTGTTTAATTGAAGGCAGCACCTACCTAAAGTAACCTTCTGCTCTGTGATTTCCCAGTGACAAACCTGCTGACAGCTTTAACATGCAGTGATTAGGAGAAGAGTAATGTGAAATGCAGATATCTCTGCCCCCTGCAGCCACTTAGATGCTGGTCTTCACATAATGTGCCATTGATTCTGCACGTTTTGCATATTGAGCTGAGGGAAGTACCAGTGCTGATTAGCATCAGCGTGAACAGGGACTCTCTGGGAAGGACTGAACATGACTTCATGGGGAACTACATCAGTGAAAGAAATGAATGCTGACCTTGGCATTTGAGTTCCAGCATAACTGTAGGTGCATAAATAGCACATGCAAATCACAAAGTGAGTAAAATTAAATTATTTGACATTTCTCCCATGCTTACAAGGGGCATGCTTTACTGTATCAGGAATTGGTACATAATGAGAGATGGGGAAAAAATGTTATTAACATGTAAGTCAGAAGAATCACAGAATCACTAAAAGTAGTGCTAAACTTCAGATTTCAACAGCAGTTTCTGATTACTCTCTTCATTTTCTCTATTCATTCCAATATTTTGTGTCCAGCAATGGGGTATCCCGGTCTTTCACCTTTAGAGACTTCAGAGTGTGAATCTGTTTCCAGGGTTGCCTAGTTTTGCAGCACTGGAATGACTGCTCCACAAATATAATGATGTCTGTCTCCTGGGGTGGCTGATTTAAAACCTTTGCCATGAGCAGTGACCCCCGAGTGAGTGAAGTGCGTAATTAGTACAGGTGTTCACTGTACTAACAAAAGCATTTGGAGGTTCAGGGACAGTCTGCAAAGATTGAGTTAATGTCATTTTCCACACAGGGCAAGCTGCTTTGTCCAGCGGGGACATACAAGCCCTAAATTAACTGTAGAATTATAAACAGACCATAATTACAATACATAAGGAGAGAAACCTCATTTTGACCTCTTGTATTGTGCTTTCACTTGTATTGTGCAAAGTTACAGACTATGTGCTTCACTTCTATCCAAATACATGCATCTTCCTCAGTGAAAAGCTCACCAGGAGTCGAGGGCACTCAGAGAGTAAGGGAAGTGTGGAGCATTTTGCAGCAATGCATTGCAAACAAGCTTGACAGCGTTTCCTCTGCGTGAAATATTCCTTGTAGTAGATAGAGTCAGGCGGTCAGAAAATCTCGCGATGTCACAGAAAGCAGCAAGATTCCTCTCCCCCTAATGCCTAGTGATAAGAGATCACCCAAAAATGTAGTCCTCCCTAACATTAGTAACTTTCTACTCCTTATTAACCAATTACAGTAAAGTAAGACCCCCTGATGTAAAGAAAAACTTTCCCGAGTATAAAACCCGACGAGACAAGACAATAAAAGCCTTTAAACCGTCCACCATACTAGTGCCTGCGTGTATTCTTAACCCGAGTAACCCTAAAGAGTTTGAGTCGCCGTCCGTTTCCTCAGAACCAAATGGCCTTACCTTACATCAGAAAGCAACAATTCCTCTAGAAACGGTTCCCTGGAAAATGGCACTTATTTCTATTGCATTGGAGAGATGCTGTGATTTGAACAAGCTTAGCTTTAGCCAGAGGCTTATTTTGCTATTGTACTAGATGCTCTGTTGTGCAGCAACAGTGGGGGGAAACACAAAGAATCAAGATAAAGTTATATTTGTGATGATGTGTCTGTGTGTCTGCACATCATCTGCAGGCTGTGGATTTATTAGTTTTTAAGTCAGTAGAGCTGTTGTATAAATAATGCATATCAGAGCTGGTCCCACATGGTGTACTCACTTGCACATGTACGCTGTGAGTACTCCCTGAGCCAGAGAAAAGTGCAACCAGACCTCCTGTGTCCTCTCTGAAAATCAGCTTTTAAAAGGCAGTGTCAGACACTTGTGTCATCATGGCAGTCCCTGTCCCTTCTAGAAGCATGCACTGGTGTGGTTGTTGTGGGGGTCTCAGGCAGTGTGGGTGCTGTTCCTGCCTCAGACATTGTTTTCTGCAGAACCTGAGGCAAGCCATTTCACTTTCTGTTGTTTCCATTTCTTCAGCCATGAGTACTGGGTATAATAAACATTTTGAGGCTTGGAGGTCAAAAATGAAAACAGAAGCACTTGATCATGTTTATAGTCTTTGTTATTCCCACTGCTGTTCTGGATTTATCTTAAAACTTAGATATAACTTGAAAAGTTTGTTTCTTGATGGCCCTGGCATTTTTCAAGTCCAGGTCGGATGGGGTTCTGAGCAACCTGATCTAGTGGAAGGTGTCCCTGCCCATGGCAGGGGTGTTGGAACTATAAGGTGATATTTAGGATCCCTTCCAGGACATTCTGTGATTCCATAAAAATATAAATCAACAGTTCAGGTACTATGAGCAGAAGCATCTTGCACCCTAAAGGAGCTGTGATGTTTGAGACTAAGGTAAAGCCCTTTCACATTTCAGAGCAGATGTGTCAGAGCTAAAGCTATCAGTCAAATCCCATAGAGCCATCCATGAAAATGGATGAAAAAACATCTTTATTAATTCTGAATTATGTTAGCATTTTAATCTGTGAAGTCCTTAGTAGGTACAATGTGACAACTTTTTTCAAAGGTTGCATGATTAGGGGTGAATGAATTTCTCCTGAGTAGCTGATTAGTCTATCCATTGGACTGAGGCAAAAATATTACTTAACGAAAGAGATTAGCAGAACAAAGAAAACAAATTACTCCAGAGTAACCTCTTTCACTTACTCAAGGAAAATATGCAATGAGAAAATAGGAAATGCCTGCAGCTAAACCAGTTTGTGTGGTGATACCCAGATCTTCCAAGCAAAGCATGGTCTGGCCCCTGTGAACACCAGTGATCAATCTCCAGGAGGAGCAGGCTGCAGCTTGCCTCAGACACAGGGTGCTGTCTCTCTGCTGTTCCCTTCCTGGAGTGCCACTGTCACTGAAGTCTCCCTGGCAAATGCCCAAGACAAACTCGGTCCCTCTGTGGAGGAGCACCCTATGTGACAATTAAAGTGGTGTCTCTCATGACTTGCAGCTGCTGAAGATCCTGTAGAGCTCTTTGGCTGTCTCAGACAGGGTTCAGTATCTTCTGTATGCCACCATGATTCTGTATCACTGCTTTTTGTTCCTCTCTGTGAAGGCTGAGGAGTGTGACCCTGTGCTGTGGAACAGATGCTGCCTCCCCATCACTGAGAAGCTACATTTTGTTATTGATTTAACAGGGATAGTGCAGCCCTCGATGGCAGGGGCTGGGTGGGAGAGAGCCAGCCACGTGTTCATGCTCTGTCTTTGTGCAATTATAACAGTCCTGGCTGGAGGGGGAAATGGAGAGGGGAAACGTCACAAAGCTTTATGGTCAAGACTATCACCACCTCTGCCTGAAGAGTCTTACAGCATTTCATCATGTCTAGACTCTATGTGCTGTGTGATCTTGTGTAGTAGCCTCCTCTATCATAATATAATATTACAAAGCCCAAAGCCCTTTTTAGTTTTGAACAGTAAATGGTCATCATTATCTTCAGAATGAGCAATTCAGGCTACTGCTTAAGAACCAGAAGAGTAAGAGGTGGATGCACATCTAACATCTGGAGCTGGGCAGATCATTTAGTCTTCAAGCCTGTCAAAATGATTAATCAGCTAGGAAAGACTGTGAGCCTTTTGCTTCCACCACAGAGCAGTTGCTTGTGCTGCCAAGAGATCCACTTTTGAGTCATGGTTTACCATCCAAACAAATGCCCAGCCTGGCTGTATTCCTAGAAGAAGTTACTGACAAAGAAATGCACTAAGGATTTTTTGTTATCTTTGTCATCCATTACATTTTTCAACCATGTTATTTTGTCAGGAACATTTGCTTACTTTTGAAGGCATTATAGCTTAAAATGTTATGGAAAAGAGCCTTGATATTTTAACTGACTCAAAACCAGAGAGAAATCTGCAATGAATTGGGAAAGTTAACCCATGCAGAACTTGCCACCAGCAGCAGTCAAATTATCTGTCTCTTAGTTTATGAAGCCTCCAAAGTGTTGGGAAATTGGCTTAACACCATAAGGTTTTATTTAAGCAGTAGGAAAAAAAGGAAACAGATATGAGTCTTTAAAATCTAGTTTTTGATACCTTGGTGTACACAGAAGACCTGTTTTTGAGGTTTCCTCTGCAAGAAAGTTGGTCAGAAGTTAACTCTGGAAATTGAAGCTGATATTCTTGCATAGCTAGTTGGCTTCAGAATTTGAAATGTTAAGCAAAAATGTTTAAAACTACAAAATGCGTAACAAAATAATCACTTCATTCCCCCCGAATTCAACTGGCAGAGCTGTTGAACTCCTGCAGGCATGGTAATGACTTTGTATGACCCATGAAATTTGACTGAAAACCCTTCTTCATTAGCAGTTGGTTGCCTTTGTTGTAGTTTTGCTCCTGGTATCCCTAAGATCTCCTAGTTTGCCTTTATGAATAACACCATGACAGCCAACAAGCAGTTTCTTTTCCTTGTAAACATGAGTTTCCACTGGTAAATATATTACATTCTAGTTCACTCATTGGTTATTTGCTGGCTTGTGATTGATTGTATCTGCCTCCACTTTTTGTAGTGCTCAAATGAAACAAATGAAATGTGCTTTTGGGATGTCTGTTGATTTTAGAGGGTGCAGATCACCTGCATCTTCTCCGGATTTCAGTGGGGTTTTGCTGGATGCTTAAATTTCTACCTCATGCAAGTGGTTTTATATTTAGAAGATTCTGAAGGAGATATTTCCAAGGATATGATTTCAGCAGAATTGAATGATATTTCGAAAGGCTGGGGGAGTAGAGTGGGCTCATAGGCTTTTTATCACCACTGAATTTCACCTCTGATCTCTGTGCAGCCCCTGGGAATGAAAAGTGCCTTTGGAATTGTGTGTGGTTTTCTTTCGTTCCACTGAGCTTTCCCACTGAAATTTTCTGTCTTGCATCTGTGTCTTTGTAAAGCTTAATGCAATGGCAAAACAAGAGGCCGCCTCCTTTCTGAGGAGCAGGCTCAAGCCAACAGGAACACAGCTATGGTTTTGTGTGTTAAAATGGGTGCAAACTTGCCACCTTATTTATCATCAGGATTTCTAACCTTGAGATGCCATGGCCCATAAATGACTTCCCCATAATAATATTTATCAAAGTACTTCTGGTCTAATTATTCATGCTGAGCTTGTTCTCTAAAAATTTCTCTTGAAAGAATCTTTTTAAAGATTTTTCTTTTGAAAACAAATTCATGACCACATCAAACAGAGATTCATGTTGCCGTTAGTTTAATTACCAGCAGCCCTCAGGGAAAACTCACTCAAAACTCACTGTTGTTGTAATTGCTTCTCTCTCTTTCTCTCCCCCACTCTTTTTACCTTTCCAGTTTTGATTGCTGCAGAAGTCATCATATGGTTACTCATTTTTAAGCTCATTTTAAGTACTAAGGGGGTTTTGCCCTTTTTGCCCATATAGAAACTATCAAATTATAAATAATTAGTAGAATCTGGATGCTGAAAAAGGAGCTGGCCAAAACAAACCACTTTTTAAGATAACAGTTGAAGTTATCTTTGTTTTTAACTTTTTGAGCAAAAAGGCAGCTAGTGATGTCCTCCCCAGTGTCATGCCATAAGATCAGATCCATAACATGTGGATCTCTTCCAGCCATGAAAGCCACTGCACCTAGTCTGGCTTTATTCCCTTTGAAAAGCAGCATGGATGCCTCATTTGGGTGAAGTGCAAAGCATAACATAAGCAGTGCTGACCTAACACGACATGATACATGGCAGATTTGCTTTAAAAAGAGCAGCAGTCTCAAATCTGTTTTGAATTAGAAAAAGTGTTTGAGGGAAAGGAAGGAAAAAGGGAACCATTTCGTAGCAGGCATCTGAAAAATAACAGTTTGGAGGAAGGAGGAAAAATTGTCAGGCAAAACCTTACAGTTAAGGCTGAAAAATGTATTTCTAACACAGGGGATTATGAGTGTATATCTTACTCTTTGTTTTTTTTTTTAATAAAATCTTGGCAACTTAAGTGCATATTATGATGGTCCAGAATGAGAACAGCTACTCAAAGGTGAAATTATCAGCAGTACTCTGGCAAGAGGCTATTAGTCATAGTCCCAGTATCATACAAGAGCCAGAGCCAAGGATTCAAGAAGCAAAACATTCTCCTTTGGAGAGAGGTCAAGATTAGTCACTTTTGTTTTCTTTATTGGGGGGAGGGGGACAGTGGGGGTTGGGTTGATTTGGGGTTTATTTTGTTGGGGAGAGGAGTTTTGGACGTATTTTTATGCCAGTTGGGTCTTGTACTCTATACTTTTTAACCCCAAAGTGCTGTAAATATGCCACTGTTCCACACGGGGAATGGGAATCTACAGCTTGGGGAAAGCTGTTGTCTGACAGCCAAACTCCTGACAAGGAAAATATGGAGTGATATTCAGAGGCTGTACTGCTGCGGCGCAGCCAGCAGAAAGGGTCCTCCAGAGGCAAGAGCCACGGGGAGTTTTCTTCACATCTGTGGAGCTGAGGCATCTGAAATACAAGTGCCTGTTTGCCAAACAGAGAGCCTTTCTTTCCTCTGCAGAGAGGTACTGGGGTGCTCAACCAGAGGGACCCCCACGGAGAAACGTTTTGCTGGACAAGAAGGTGATGGAGAATGAGAAACCAACCTGTTTTCCAACCCCCTGTAGCGATAATAGAAACCAGAAAAGTGCTGTGAGGTTTTCCTTGAGACTGGAAGATGTGCCCAGGACAGGGAGAGCATTTTTAAGGTTTTTTTAGAGACACTCATCCAAGCTGATGTTAGGAATGTTTATTGTATCTGAAGGTGGGCCGCTGGCTGTGCTGCCTCAGTTTCTCCCATGTTGTGCTGGCAATACCAGGACTTATCTGCTGTGCTTTGGTGCACCCAAGTTTGCACATTGCTGCAGATACACTAAACATGGAATCATAAACCATCCTGAGTGGGAAGGGACCCACAAGGATCATCAAAGTCCAACTCCTGGCCCTGCAGATGACCATCATTTATTCTAGAACACTATTCAAACTATTACACAGAGATAAGGGGCTTTTTTCCCTGGTTTCTTTGATCAATATTTCCTCTATATTTCTTGTTATCTCAAGCCTGTTTCCCATCCTCCATAAGGCTGGATTTCAATTTAAGCATAATTTGGGAAGCTGTTTATGATTATGGTGCTGGATGGATATCCAGCGATTTTTGCAGATACGTTAACTTCTAATACTTCTGGTATCATTGATTCACTTGTAAAGGAAAAATCCCTCCCTTCTTGCCAACTCATGTCTTATCTTCAAACAGAGAGGGAGGAAAGTTGTGTCTATTCAGAGAGATACTGTTTCCTGAAGGTGGGGCTAAAGTTAATGAAGATAAGCTAATTCTTGAAAATATCAGAGTATTCAGTTAATAGGATAGGGGGATTTGATCATCTTTAGCAGTTTCTGATTAAAGTTATATTTATAGACCCTCACCTTCACTTTCCTGGCTTCATGCAAGGACGGAAAAATATTCCAAACTCCCTTGTTTATCTACTGATACACTGCTAATTTAGAGGAAAGGGTTAAAAAAAAATCTGACCTTTGTAATATTTTAGAAAAAAAACCGCTGTATCCTGAGGCAGTGCTGGGCCAAAGACTGTAGATTTTGGATGCTGTTCTAACTTGAAAATTTCCATGTGTTTTAAGTCTCGTCTGATTTATCTAAAACAAGAGTCAACCACAAATTTTAATTGCTTGGCTATAGCCTTCTGGATGCCAGATAAATCTGTGAGTGTTGCACACATCTGGGCATGGACTGAGTGCTGGGAGGCCAGCAGGATGGGCCTGGGGAGTGGTGAGGCAGCAGATGGGCCTCGTGGCCCAAGACTACACCTAGAACTAAAGAAAGGCTCTCAGGAAAAGCTGATTTCCAACAGTTTGGTTGCTTTAAAGAAGCCAAATATTTTTGCAAGTTGTTAATAATGGCAACAAAAGCGCTGAACAGGGACCCCAGTTCTCTGCTCTCTTCTTCAGGGCAGCTGTTTCCAGCCCTGCTTCTGACCATCTCCTGCAGCCACATCCATCATGGTTCTCATTCCTGTCTTGACTTAACAGCATTTTAGGTCATCCCTTCCCAACATTTTTACCCTCAAGCCTTTCTGAATCCTCTCCACTTCTAAAAGAATCATGGAATCATCGTAGAATGGCCTGGTTTGGAAGGGACCTTAAGATCATCCAGTTCCAGCCCCCTGCCATGGGAACACCTTCCACTGGACCAGGCTGCTCAGAGCCCCATCCAGCCTGCCTCAAACACTTTCAGGGATGGGGCATCCATAACTTCTCTGTGCAGCTTGTTCCAGTGCCTCACCAGCCTCACAGCAAAGAATTTCTTCCTTACAACTAGCCTAAATTGTCCCTCTTCCACCTTGAACCAAAAAAAAAATTGCTAAAAGAAGTGCTGTTCCAAAATCTTTCGAGGTCTTACACTCCCTAACAGTCCATGACCAAATGCATTTCACTCTCCTGTAATTTAATTCTCCCAATTGCCAGCATCCTACCGACCTCTTTGTTAGGAGTGGTTTGTATTCATCTTACCTTGCTTCTGTCAGTCAAGCAGCAAGTTATAGATGAAAAATCTTATGAAGCTGACCTGTCAAAAACCAAACCAATTTGTTTGTAACCTTTGATTTCTACTTATTCCTCAAAATTTTTAAAATCTTAAAGGAATTGCTCTCTTACATAAGCACAACATCTGTTGTTGCTGCTTATTTCTTCATAGGGAAAAGTGGCAGTATCATAGAAGAGAGTTTTGATAACCTGCTGCTAATAGTCTTTATTTGGTCTGCAGTATTTCATATTATATTATTTATTCCATCACATATTACTGAAGTGGCTTTTTCATATCAGTTTTTCAGTTTTTGACCCATCAGAGCATGTCTCTTACTGCCACTGGTTTCAAATATAATTCAGGGAAGACACCTCATCTGAAAAATGACATTATAGTTGTAACCTACCCTCTCCTAAGAGTCATTAAAGAAATGGAGCTCAGTGAATAGTTAACCAGAAGTGTCATATTTCCAGAAACTTTGAGGAAGCTTTTAGAAAAACATGCTTTTCTTTGAGAAAAAGAACATTTGGAAAAGAAAAATTATTCTCTGCAGTTTAGTTACTTGCTAATCAAAATTGCTTCCCCAATCCTAATAGAAAGAACAGATGCATAAATCAACCGTGTAATTTCTCCCATTTCCTATAGCTTGAGCATTTGCTACTCTAGATCTTGTGCTGCACAACCAGAACAAAATTCTTCAAACAAACAAAAATTACTTTAAAGTGCTACAGGTATTACAGTCAGTAACCAAATGGCTATGTGCTGTGTTGCTAGTTTAATTCCCAAAGGAATTTTTAAAAACTGTGGTACAAAATTGAGTTTCTTTACAGTACATTAGAAATTTACTGTAGAAGTCAAGCCCTTTGTAATAGTTCACTGATATCAAGATAACTTCTGGAGAATCAGAGCCAGCAACTGGTTTATAAATCCTGGTTGTTGCTGAGCTCTGATCCTGGCTCAGTGGCTCAAAATTTTCTCCCCAGGGTCATCCCCCTCTGTTGAATGCACAGGCAGCACACCCTGATCAATGGTGAATTCTCAGCAGCTGTTCAAGGGCTCTTACTACAAAAAATAAGCGGTTTTTTTACGCTTTTGAGCAGTGTAAGATAAATATTTTCCTATAAAAATACACAGCAAGACGAGAGCAGCAACAGTCTAAGTTTATTGAAAAAACAGAACAATTTTTAGTATCTCAAAGCAGAGATTGTCACTGATAGCTTTAGGCAAGAGAGCTGATTTTAGAACTCAGGGTGTAGCAAGTGCCTTTCTTTCCAAAGATGCTTTTTTCCTGAAATATACCCATTTTATTTGTCAGTTAAGACAGCGGTTACAGTGTTCATATAATGTTTTCATTGACTAGAAAGAGACTTGTTCATGTAACCCTCAAAACCTGTCAGTTTTGTTCCTCAGAAGCTCAGCCCTCCTGTTTTCTGAGCAATGATCAGTCTTACAGTAGAGTGTTTTTTTCACTGGCTCCATTTCTTCTATCCTTCCCCTGGACGCCACACACATATTTTCTTCTTTGGCCAACTCTCAAGAGAAAGTACAGACAGTCTGGAGAGCAAATCTCCCTTCATGCAGATTGCATTCTCCTTTAAACACCTCAGGGGCAGGAATATAACCTCCAGCAAAACTGCTGCCTCATCTCAGGCAACAAAACAAACACATCAAAGATGGAAGTTCTGATAGGGGGTTTTGCAAGAATCTGGGATCTTGGGCATTGCAAGTGGAAGGGAGGCACATTCCATGATTTTTGAAGAATCATGCACCTGAAGAAAGAAACGTTCTTTAACAATACTGAGACCATTGATCCTGCCACTATAATAGAGAAATCTTTAAAATCAGTTGTCTGTGAGGATTCCCATACCTATCCCTGAGCTCCTCTAGAAAGCCACCTCTAACATCATTCCTGTTCCTGTCCTCTGAGCATAAACTTTTATGCTCTGGGATAAAGTATTGACTTTTAGAAATGCTGATACCAACATGTGAGAGGACTTAGCAAGAAGAGGAGCCAGGGGAATTTCTCTCTGAAGCTTCCTCAGGTATTCTGAAGAACTTAAATAGGAAGAATCCCACCAAAGACAACTGTGATTTATAACCACGTTTTCTTCCAGAACAGTCTCAGTGTTAAGTACCACTGAATACTGATACATTCCTTCATTACATTGCCATTAACAGGTATCATAAGTTCTGGAATATTTTTTGCCTTTCATCTTCTTTCCAACTGAGTCATTGGTGTGCCTGGTGATTATTTTGTTGGCAGAAAGGACCTTTTTGTGTGTTTTTATGAAAAATAAAGCTACCTTATTACTCAGTATGGTCCTGAACAGCAGACACATTAGAGATTTGATACAACATGGAGAGATGCTCAAAGAAAACATCATTTTTTATTCCACTAGAAGTTTGCTACACTGCAGAACAATAGGGTCCTCCTTAGAAAGAGGCCACTAGAAGTGCTGAATACATGAAGGTCTCCCCAATCTTTTTTGGGTGTTTTGAAAAATTGCCTTAAAGAATTAGTTCTCTTTGAGCCAAAAAGCTGCACCCACAGGAATGAATGTTACTTAAGTCAAGGCAGCAGACTTGGGAGTTTAATGTTGTAAAAGCAGCTGAAATCTTCCTTTATCACATTTTCATTCAGCTAAGTGTTGCTTGTATCCTGGTTTCCCTCTTTTCCTTTAGCAGCTTCATGCTTGGCTCTCTTTACTGGCAACAAGGACAGCCCCCCTGAACCCACTGAGCTGATAAGAATTCTCTTCATTATGGACAAAACAATCTGTTTAATCAGTGAACCATGTTAAGAACATAGGTAGTTATAAAACAGCATTCTGTTCAAAGGGACTGTGATTTTTACCCTTAATATTTACTTTTAAAATCTCTGAGTCTGAGAATGACAAGCAGATGACACAGCTTTAATCAACAGTATTAATCAACCTTGATCTCTGCAGATTATGGAGCAATACTTGGAATAACCTATTAATAATTTGTGGTCTTTGTGGCTGAAATTATGCCAAACTCAAAATTTTGTCCTTCAGCTTCTCGTGGCTGAAAATACTGTTCCACTCAGCTCTGTAATTGTGTCTCTCATTGCCTTTTCCTGATAAATTCCTATAATTAGTTTTGGGAGTAGGTCTCCAAAGTGCTACCCTTTAGTTCTCCATTACAGGGGAGCTTAAAAGAGACCCTTCTGTCCCTGGAGCTGTCCCTGGAGCCAACCAAGCTTCTGTGTTTTGTTTTGGTTTGGTCATTTTGTTTTTAAAATCAAGGAAATAAATTCATTGCCTCATACTATGTTCCAGATCATACCATGAACTTTTTCTGAAAGCTTAAAATTACAAAGTGTTTCAAGTTAATACAGTGTGAAGATTTGCAGAATTTTAATAGATAAAAAATAATAGACAATTTTAATTGGAAATTATTTTGCTTTTTCAGCAAGAACAGTCTCTGTCTTGTTCAGTAGCACCTCCTGGAATGCCTTTGATCCCTTTGCAAATATTATTGCCTTTGTAAATGCATGTCACTAAGGCTATGAGAATTGGGCTTGCTCAGCCTGGAAAAGAAAGGCTTTGGAGTGACCTACTTGTGGCCTTCCACAGCACCTGAAGGGAGCCTACAGGAGAGATAGAGCGAGGCTATTATAACTGCATGTTTTAACTTTTCCTCATGATGTGACATTTAAGATCTGTGTGCTAACCTTTCAGCCTTCATGAGGAACTATTTGGTTTTGGGTTGTTTTTTTTCTCACTGCACTGCATGGATGGGATTTCATTCATTTCTAAGAGATAGATTCAAAATTGTTTAAATCTTCTCTCCATCTGTGCTCAATCTATGATCCTTGGGTTTTTACTTTTTTTTTTTTAACTTAGAGGATGGAAAGATTTTGTATTCATACAATATTTCAGTCAGACGTAGGAATAACTGTGGTGTGTAATTTCTGAAGTTTCAAACACTGCTTCCTCTTCCCAACAACTGTGAAATACAAAGGAAATTATTTTGCATATAAAGAATCTGATCATCCAAACATCATGCTTCTAATGAAACATAAATCAGCTACAAAGAGCTTACTTAGTTTTTCCTAAAGGAAACAAATCAGTCTGAGTTATTTTTCTATGTAATTAACAATGTTTGCTGTTTTAAGGAGAGAGATCAGAGTTGTTCAAAGCGGTTAAGATTAGAGCAACATCAGCAGTTTTTCTGTTTGCTTTACTTTTATTCCTTCTGGCATCAGAGCTAATTTCTAATCAAGTAAATGTGTTTGAAAGTATGATTCAGGGGGGATGATACATTTCTCCATGCTAACTGCCTAAAGCTGGCTTAATAAAAAGGATATTGCACACAATGACATTTTTCTAGTGGGTATAATTATCTCTGCAGCAAGCAAGTGAATGATGTATTTCAGGATGTGTGTTTGGATGATGACAGGCAGATTGGGCACGTTAATAAGCCAGGCTGTTCACCAGCAAGCCTCTTTTTCTGGTACATCAGAGGCCTGTGATGACAGTAGAAGCTGCCTTCTGGTGGCTCTTACTGTTCCTTTTAAAATATCTCATACTTTAAGCAGATACTCCTTTGGCAGAATTAAAAATGGGGGCCCACTGCTGCCTCGTTTGCCAATGTCATCTTTTCTGATAGAGGCCCGAGAAGCAGAAGATCCATGTACAGAAATCCAGACTCTTGTAACATCCAAAGAACATATTACTATTTGGGATTGATGATTCAGTCCAAGGTTGGTACAGAGCCCACTGAAGCCAATGGGAGTCTGTGCTTGCCAAAATCTACCAGTGAGTCCAGCATGTCTTGGAGCAAGCCTTTCAGGGGCACTGAACCCCCTGGGAAATGGAAAGCAAAACTGATTAAACAACTAAACACCAACAGCTTTCTGGACCTCCCTCCACAAAATCTTTGTGGCTTTAGAGCCCTACCCCAAAGAGCAGGAACATGGACAACAAAGGTCTTTACTTTTAATCTCATCTGGCTCAGCTCAATAGCAATTAGCTCCTGCCTCTGCTTCTGTGGGCCTCCTGCACTCCACAGCTGCAGCAGCCAGGCCTTGTTGCCTAGAAGAAATTAGACAATTATCTCTGGGAATTTATTTCCCAGCAAGAATATTCACTTCTCACTTCTCCCCAGTACTTCATCACCAAGATGCACAGCTGTTGAAGGACTATCCAGATCTCAGTCCAACCTACTGTCATGTTCAATAGTTCATCACTGCAAGAGTTTCATGAATGCACGTTTTCCAGATATATCTCCAGCCTGTGTTCCCTCTGGTAATCCCTGCCTGGAATCACAAATTAAGACACATATGCATATAAAAATCCCCCAGTTCATTTAGAATGGTTAGCAAAAGGACATTTCTTGTAGAAGGAAAAGTTGTCTTTTGCATTCTGAAGATAGCTGTTTGTGTGGAGGCTTTCACTGCAGTCCTTCCAGAAGAGTTGTCTCAGAAAACAAACAATACCTGGGCAGTGGGGGATGCAGGAATGAGGTATTTTTGTAAGTTTCACTACCACTGATTTGTGCTGTGACACTTGGAGCATCACAAGTTTTCCATCTGTAATGGGCACCATTTGGGCAAAATGTGTCTTTTTTTTAAGGGAGGGAATAAACAGTGATGAAATGAGAACCTGATGATATGCTCAGTTTTCCATCTGTGTTTCCTTCTAGAAATCTTGAACTTATCTGTTCTTCAGCTTCCTCATTTCATAGAATCTCATCTTTCAACAGTCATTTCCATCCAGAATTACTAGTGTTTCATGTACCATCTAGGGTGCTTTGCCTAATGTTTTCAAAACCAGCTGCAAAGTATAAATCTCTGGCACCTCATATTTTTAAATCACTGTATCTGCTTCCCTACCAGTTGTACAAAGTGTTTGAAAAAACCCAGCATTTTCTCTGTGGTGGAAAAACATTTTAGTCTCTGCTGAAATCCTCCAGGTTTGTTGATGTTCTGCTCAGCCTTACTGTCTTTTACTATCCTGTGTGATATTTGGATGACAGCCAGGCACATATAAATTGCTCCCACTCATGCTCTCTCTGGCAGTTTTATGTGCCTTCCACTACTTTCTAGCAGATATTTTAGGCAACAATTTATTCCTATCACAGTTTTTTTTTTCTGTTTGCTTTCTTTTCCCGTTCTAAAAAGTACTACGTCTCTTTGCCTAGAATTTACTCAGTGTTTTGGGATCCCTGTGGATCAATGGGTCAGAGACTGCAATGACAAAATCAAGGCTTTCTTATTATGCTTGAAGAAGCAATTAGGAGACATAAGGCAGAGTCTTACTGCCTAATTTCAGTGCTTTTACCACGCCAAGGGTCAGAGAGTGGGCAGGACTTTGAAGCTAGAAGTGCCTATCTTGCCCTTGGGATATTTTGCTCAGTGAAGAGAGGAGGCTCCCAATGCTAGATAAAAGGGGTGACACTCCTAGAAACACCTAATTCTCAATTTTCCTCTGAGTACCACAAATGCATGCCAAAAAACATCCATAACCTAACTTCTCTTAGGTATCATCTTTTTAATTATATTTTCTCCTAAACATTAGAAGAAATGCCAGAAAAAAGGAGGTGGGGGGAGAAGAGAAATTAAATAATTTAAGGAGCCTCTGTCTAAAGAAGAAAATTAGCATTATGGATACAGGCTGAACCTGGAGTCCCACAGTCAAGAAATTAATTTTCAGCCATCTTAGAATTCTTGGTTTCTGGCTTGCTGGGGATCATGTAATTTCAGATGGCAGTCCTAGGGAATGCTGTATCACTGGGTTTTGAGAGCATAAAACTGACTCACGTCCCACTCCCAGCTGCAATTCAATCATGGCAGCAAAAACACCGATGGGCATTTTGTGGCCTGAGTTGTTAATTGAACCCAAATGTAGCAAAGAGCATCACTCATAAGAGTTGATTAGATCACTGCAAGTCAAGCAGCTATTTACTAGAGCATATTGGTATTATGAGGGCATAGAAGCATGCTACAAGTCTATCATTTAACAAAAAAATATATATGGACACAAAACTAACCAGAAAAAGCCCACAGAACTTCAGTTCTGGGACTTAGTTCTCTATCACAGCAGATCTCTTTAAAATCCCATTTGTCATGTGTTCAGCCAGATATAAGTGTCAAAGCATACACCAGAGGTGAGTATTAGCAAACTTGTCCCCATCCAACCCTGACCTATTGTATTAAATTTCTAATGATCTCTGTGAATCTGTGGTATCTTCACAGAGGTTGCTGTGATCCTAATTAATATTACACGTATCCTACCCTGTTTGTTGCAATTTTCTTGCACGCTGCTCCTAAAGAACTCTGCCCTTTGCCTTTGTAGGTGACACAAATGGACCAGAAGCTGAACCTCATCACGGACATGCTGCATCATCTGGTCTCCCGTCAGCAGGGGGATCAGGGCAACAACAGATCATCTCAGAGAGGCAACAGCAGCGTCAGTTCCGAGCTTTTCCTCCCCAACAACACCCTGCCCACCTATGAGCAGCTGACAGTACCGGCAGGGAACGAGGATGACATCTCCTGATGTGGTGCAAGCCTGGGTTGGGTTGTTCCTACTTTTCTCCTCTGAACAGGACTGAGTGTTGAGAGCCAGGGGGAAATTAAGTTCATCAGCCAACCAAGAAATCGTGTAACTGCTGTATCCACACCACTAGTCTCAAACATGCTGAAGTTACCCACAGTAGCCAAAGGATTGCCAGGCTGTCTTCCACCAGGCAAAACTTCTGGAAGCTCCACGTTGATTTTGCTCCTGAACAAATGATCACAACTTATTTCTCAAAAAGACCAAAATGATGTAAAACAGGCAAAATGGCAAGGATTTAGAGCTCCTGTAATAATAATAATAATAGTAATAATAATATTCTAATAATACTTGAACTTAGAAGGAAAAAATGCGTTCTGTTTATGAATCTGCAGATAGCAATTTATTTCTATTACTAAGGTTTTTAAAACAAACTAGGATAACTTATGTTGTTTTTATTGTATAAACATACACTAACATTCTAGACAATAACAAACCACCTACTGAATTATTTTCTTTTTCTGTTTTATTTTAGTGTTACTACATAAACAGTTATCAGATAATGACCAGATTTTTAAAATCTGTTTTTCTTCAGGGAGGAACTAATCCTTAATCTGGAACAATACTATTTATAGTGGAAAGTGCTATAGATTTTCTAAGATATCAGTTTTTCTTGGGGAGACAATAAAGTATTATATAGCAAAAAAATTCTGCTTTCTAGAAAATTGTTGCCAAAGAATTTATATGTAAATAGAAAACACAGTGGTCTGAATGTACTTGTCCTGAGCATTTTAAAATGAAGGCATTCTACTTCTTAAATCTACTGGTTTTCAGCTTACAGATGCCAAGAATAATACAAGAGGCTGAAGTGGCTGGACTTCACTGGTCAAGTGTTTGAGCTGGCCACTCACAGAACATCCATAATTCCTGCAGGAATCAAGGCTTCAGTTCAGGAAAACATCTCTAATCCACACAGCACATATGGCAATTTTAATGTTTTCTTGAATAACGCCTTGAGAAACTCAACCCCCTTCAAGAGTGGGTTGGTATTGGCAAGTGCCAGCTCTTTATCTAGAGATTTGAGGGCCTCAGCTGTGACCCATGGGGCTGAACCACGCTGCCCCACAGGATGACTGCAGTGAAACCAACAGTGTTGGCTCAGTGGGAGCTCTCACACACACAAGGTGAGCAGGTGTTGGGCTTTGATTACCAAGGCTGAAATTACCGAGCCCTTACAGAGACTCAGCACCTGAATTGTGTCAGTCTTTAAAGCTGACAGCCTCAGGAAAACAGCCTGGTGGTAGTGGTAGCTCAGACTGCTGGGGAAATGAGATGCAGACAGATTTATCAGCTCTTGAACTTTGAGCATCCTGCACACGCAGTGCACCCTGTCCCCCTCACTGCACAGCCTGTGCCCCACAGTGCTCTCCCTCTCCTGGGGGATGCCCTAAAGCCTCACACCTTGGCACAGCAGTTTATTTACCAGTCTTTTGACCAATACTACCGATCTGAAATACTGATGCATAATAAATTAGATCACAGGGAGCCTCCTCATAGGGAACTCTCACATTCTGGGCTTTCTTTCCAACATTTCATCTCTTTGACTTGGACTGCAGTGAAAGTCCTATATTAAATATCCTGTATTTAACTTTCCAGATTCTGTTACAGTTATCCAGCCTCTCTGTTGTACAGTAGGTAAATGTTAAGGGTGTAGAAATTTACAGGCATAAAGAAGAATTGTATCAGGGCATTATGTTTTCATGGAAATCAAAATTATTCTCGTGATTTTGAACATTTTTAAATGAGATTCACTGTGTAATTTCAGGTTATCAATCAGCCTGTTAATTTCCTAATAAATTACAGGACAAGAGTGCCATGTCTTTTGGTTATTCTAAAATCCAGACACTTGATATACACAAGAAAGCAGATGGCTTTTCTTCTCCTTTCTCTCTTAGCCCACTGTTCAGTGTAAATATACCTTATTTGCAATGCATGACTGTAAGGCTTCTGCTGATTCTTCACTAGAGAAATAAAAGAAAATCTGGACTTTATCAGCTGGGATGACTGGAGAGAAAGGTGTCTCCCATAGCCCTGGCTGAAAGCAGACAGGTCTGTGCCTTTCTAGGGCATTGTTTCAAACAGAAAATGCTTCCATTCCTGCCTATTTGTTCCCAAGACCATACCTCCATTGTCTGTTTGACACCTAATCTCAGTGATAGCAGCATGGCACTGCAAACACTTAATGCAAAACACGATGTCCCTTTCTGGTCAGTTGTCTATAACCATCTGAAGGTCTCCATTGCAACCAGATTCATTGGAATCAGCAGATTTTACAGGTTTTTGAGGCTGGTGGCCAGTTGTGAGGTCTGTGATTCGTCACCTGAGTCCAGCTGATCCTTTCAGAAAGTACAAAGCTCTGAGATCTACTTCTTCAAAATTTACGATCCACCTAAGGAAAAGAAGACAATCCCTTTTCCCTGTTGAAAAGGGATGTTATAAAATGAACCATCCAAATTTACCATACAGCTGCCTGGAGCCAGCCATCCACAAGGGCTCACCAGAGACAGATCTGACATCTCTGCTTGGAGGACTGCCTGGAGTTATCTGCCCTGCTGGGGCTTCCTGTCTCAATGGCTTCTCCTGGAAGCAGGTGCCTCAGCATCTTCCTTGCACAGAGAACAGCAGCAGTGGGAAGATGAGCTGAGCAGCCCAACACTGGAGCAGCCTGAAGTAGCCAGCATGCAGTGAGTATGTGTTTCTGCTAAAACCTTTCCTACTGGTGTCTCCTGTTTGGCCAAACTGTCCAGAGTGGGGGTTTTTAAAGTGGGTAGGAAATGTTTGTAAGTATCTTGAAAGGGAGCAAAAGAAACTCTAAGGTAGGCCAAACCTTGACTTTATAACAATCTGCCCCATTTTTGTGAGCTGTGTTAATGAATAAAATGCATCTGAAGCTGCAAAAGAAGCATCTTTCTTGGAGCAGCTCAAGAAGAGTTTTCATTTCCAGACTGGTGTAAGTTAAGCCTAGACCCTGATCCCTGATGAAAAAATAAAGTTAAAAAATAGTCATCGAAAAAATGTTATCTGGCTTAGCTTTCCCAGCCTACCAGGGGGAAGCCAGATGGATGCCAGATCTGGATGGTAGGAAGCCAAGGAATAGGGGAGGAGGCAAAACACGGGGCTGCCCAGCTGACAGTGGTGATGAATGCCTACCCTGCCTCAGCCTGCAGCAGAGGCAGATGATGTGCAAGTTTGCAAAAAAGAAGATCCATGGGAGGTGGAGAGGATTTGTGCAGGGGAGGAGTTTCAGTCGGTGAGCAAAATCTGGGCTCCTGGTGAGGGGACTGTATTGGGATTCAAAAGACAGAAGCACTGCCTGGCATCAGCATTAATCTGCAGTGTGACCTCAGGGCGAGTCATTTCACCTGCCTGGCCACATCTGCTGCCCCCTCTACTGCACTCAGCCCACTTGTTTGTTTAGACCACAAATTCCTCGGGAAGGGAGGGCCCCTTTCTGTGTGTTTGTTCAGTGCCTACACAAAGGGACCTGCCCTCTGGGGACTGGAGGTACCACTCTCAGATAAATGATTGCCCACCCTGGAGTCCTGCTATAGGCAAACCCTTAATTATTTCGAGCCCAAGGAGCTCCAGTTAGAAGTGCCTGCTGCCAAACCAACAGCTGGATTTAGGTTCCCTTCCTCATAGTATCTTACAAAAGGAGATCAGGAGCCTGGCCACCACTCATTTTCACTCTTCTGCTTTAAAGCAGGTTCATTTCAAATAACACAATGGGCCACTGCTATGCTCAAATACTAGCTAAGGCAGAAATTTTTGGATGTCAGTGGACTGAACAGGCATTTTACTACAGCAAATTAAGGTTTGTTGTTGCTAGCAGATACCTCTGGGCTGATTTAGCACCCATCAGTTCTGAGGAAGTTGGAAATATTCCAGGCTGGTGAGCTTTAAAGGTCTGGGCAAAAAACAAGCTGCTTTTTTGAAAAATGAAAAAGTAAAACACGGGAAGATCTTCTTTTCAGGGAGTTTAAATGAGAAAAGGTTAAAAAAGTTTTAAGCTAATCTTCATGTACCCTGCTGAGATAGGTTTTACTGCTGGGATGGTGGTTTGGGAAGAGGAAAAGCATTGAGAAGAAAAGGAAAAAGATTGAAGGTGCAATGCAGCTCCCATGAAAATGTTCTTGTGCACTTGATTTATGTTGGCTTGGAGTTGGGTGTTGCCTGCAAGGGGACTGCTCAGTCCATGCAGGTCAGTGTAAGCCTTTGGAAGTTGAAAATGTACACTAAAGATGCCTTTCCATGGCTTTCAGTAGAAGCTGGGCTCAGCTCTGTAGGCAGCATTCCTTTCTTCATGGTCACAGAGCCACAGAACCATGTGAATTCACAAGTTTCTGCTTCCTATTCCTGTTTTCAAGTTACTGGTTTCTAATATTCCTGCATGCCACTTGTGTTTTCAAGCCAAAATGATTAGAGGTATTTCCTTCCACTTCAGTGGTGTGAGTCCTACTGCACACACCCAACACAGAGCAGCCTGTAAAATGCTCTCCAATTTCAATTAAAGTAGCTTCTGGAATGTTTTGCATCTTGGGTCCCCTGAGCAGCAGCAGCAGCTGTGAGGAAGGCAGCAGGTGGTTGTGCCAGTACAATGTGGAGGTGACACTTAGCTACATCCCAGGATGCAGCTGTGGAATTGCCACAAAGTGTTGAGTTCAGGTTGAAACTAGCAAGAATTTCTGTGAACACTGGATTTTTTTGGTCTTATCTGTGGTCTGACTTTGATGTCTAAGAAGTGTGAATTTCAGCTGAAGCTTTTCTTTTGTGGTTGCAGGTTTGTTTTCTGTATTGTTCCCCTGATGCCCAGCAAGATGTGCTTTCCTGTTCAGCCTTTCGTCGGTGACGATGCTGACAACACCAGGACCCTCTGTCTTCAGTGCCTATTTTCACAAAACTTAGGAGAATTTAATTTTTTTCTAGACCTCTGTCCTTCTGTCAAGTTGAATTGAACAAGGCCAACAGGTTCAAAAGTTATTAGGGTGAGGCAAAACAAACACAGCATGAGTGCATTAACCGTGTTTTCACAGGAACTGGGCTGAAAGTCCCCTCTCTCCCTGCCCAAACACAGAGGTCTGGAAGAAATGTAACCTTCACTTTGGAGCAGAAGACACTTTTACCTCCTGAGGTGAGGAGGAGACACGCAGGAGATGTGTTCTAGGGTTTTGTTTGCTCCTGTAAGGCTTGATGCACCTTGCCTTTGGATCAGCTATCGAAAGATGCTGGAAAATAGCTTTTTCCTCACATTGCTTCCAATGACAATGGCTTAAAACATCAAAATGCTTGGTCTGCAGCAAAGAACACGCAAGTGCTGGACAGGCACATTATGAACCTTGCCCATGTGTGTTACTGTAACACAGCACGGTGTCCAAAGAGAGATTGTCTGCATCCATGCTGGCAGGGGAGCCCTGCTGGGGAAGGGCTGGCCCGAAGGAGTGGCATTGTCCAAGTTCACATCGCTCCCGCATGAGCTGGCAACTGCTGCCTCTGGGAGAGACTTCCCAGGGATCTGACATGAGGCATTGTGCTCTCTGCCTGTGCATTTGCACCTAAGAAGAGCTGAGCTATAAAGCCTGTCTTGAAACCATCTTGGAGCTACGTTTGCTTCAGAGCTAGCGTTGCTCTGGCAGGCTGCCCAGGGATTTAGGCTCGGTTAATCCAAGCTTGGCTCTCCATGGCAGACACCCATGGAACAAAGGGAATAAAGCTTCCATGACCCCGTCGAGTTGCTGGTCAGTCTCTCAGCCAGGTGCAGAAAGTAGGCTAGGCAACCCTCAGTGAACTGTCTTGGATCAGAGAGGGCCAAATTCCCAGCAGGGGTGTGCAGACAAATCCATAGAGATTTTCTTGCCATAATTTCCCAAGTCTGGGAGCCTCACACACTGAGCCCCCAGTGCCTGTGCCTTTCAACAGTCTTTAAAGCCAGCTGTGCTGAAATGCATCACTGCTGCTTTCTGTGCAAGCAATCTTACAGAGAAATAAAAAACAAGAAGGCAAGGAGGAAAATAAATTCAGTTTTCACTTCTGCTCTATGTTACGTCCTCAGGATTATATTGATTATTGATTTTTAAACATCAGTATGTTAGAGTTGATACAGGTAGTACCAATGCTGTAAGACTGATAATCATGTGTGAAGGATTAGGGTTACAAACAGTTTGTGAGACATTATCATCTGTTGTTTAAGCATTGCCTAATAATTTGGCAGTCCTAATGGTCATGTAATTGGATTTTTAACCGGGCTGTCTATACATGGAACTTAAATGTAAATGTGATTCAGGTTCTACTCCTTTTACATCTTTGGCTGTTATCCTTCTTGTAAATTTACTTTGATTACATCCCTTTTCCTAATTACATCCCTTTTCCTAGTTCCTTCTGTTCATTGAAACACTGTCTGCAGATTTGATTGGCAGAGGGATTCATGCACATCAGATCACTTTTGGGAACAATCAGGTGAGAGTTACCCCCATGAGGACTGGTCACAACTGCACCAGGGAGTCTTCTGCAAGCCACAATGTCTTTTTAATCACAATTTGTCTTGTAAAGCTTGAATGACAGAAGATCCTGCTGAATCCCTCCTCTGCCTGTGCTGCAGGAGCTGCAGACCCACAGCCACCACCACGTGTGCTCACTTGCAGCCATTATGGAGCAGATTTGAAATAGTGCCTTTGCTTAAACGGTTGCAAATGTTTCCCTGTTATTTCAGTTGGCAATCAAGCCAGCACTTTATTTTCCATTTATTTTCTCTCCTGTGCTGAGAAGTGGGAGAATGCTCTGTAGCTGCAAGACAGAAGCCAGAAGCAGGGGAGCAGATAGGTGCACCAAAAGACAGGTCTTGTCATTAAGCAAAATCTACTGCTCCAAGCACACACATTTCAGTCCCTGTTTCTTGCAGCCTGAGCATCACTTTTACTGCCCTGACTTGATCTTCTTGCACCTAAGTGCTTTCATGCACCTTTGAGGTACCCTGAAGTTTCCTGAATCTTAATTTCCATCTGGTTCTCCCTCTTCCACAACTTGAGTCAGGTCTCAGTCCAAAGCCAGCAGGAGGCAGGAAGGCTTTTGGCTGGCTCTGGTGGTGCTGGGGCTGAGCCCCGGGATGTGTGCTGGTGCCTGGCCCTCTCAGGCACGTTAGTCACTGCTCCTTGGCACGGCACAGCCCGTGATTAGCATTTCCTTCCTGTGCCAGTCCTTCATGCCGCCGCTCCAGCCCTGACTTTTTGTTTTCCTCCTTCCCCCCTTCCCAGCCAAAGGGGAGAACAATTCCTGGAAAACAAAAATGCTCTTTCCCCTGCATTGCCGAAACCTTTGCAGGGAGCTCTGGGGAGGAGAGAGTAGACTTTGGAGAACATATGGCTAAAAGCATTTGGGGGTTTTCAGATGGTAAATGACCTATGAGGTCTCAAAGGGGTTTTATTTATAAATGATAGACTCCTGAGAGAGAAATAATTGCTGCTCTCCCAGGCGTAAAAAAGCAATTCACCTGACATAAAACCCAGGGATAAAATTAGCTAAATGAAAGCAAGATATGGCAACTGTATTAAGCCGCTTTTTTTTTACTCTCTCCCTTCCCTGCTGAATGGTGAATCATTTTAATTTTGTTTTCCCCTCCTTTCTTGGAAGGAGAAAAAAACAACAAAAAAAAAGCCAATGCCAAAGCAGTGCCTTGGGTCTGAAAGAACAGATGGTGCCCTGGGCGGCCCTCGGGAGCGCTCGGCGGCGTGCATTCCTCCACTCCAGCACTCAGATAACTGAGTTATACAGCACACGACCATCTGGTGTATGACACATCTTGTGTCCCCCGGACAATGCCCCAGCAAACCTCTTCAGGGGAGAGGTTAGTTTCTAGGGTAACAGCAGCATGTGCAGCTCCAGGCCTTATTGAGATTCAGGGCTCCTCACTTGTCCCTATTCTTCTCCTCCCTATTGTTGTCACTTGAGCTTTTGCTGCTTGGTTACACCGAGACTGACAATATCCATCAGTATTTTGTCCCCGGCCCAGAAACCATTGTCTCCAAATTTTGTTTCATTATTTATGTTTTCAATATCCAATGGTTGACTGAAGCATCTGCTGTAGAGTGATAAGGCAAGTGCCTATTGAGGAGAGCTGTGCTGCTGCCTGACAACGATGGTTTGAATTATTTAGGTTGTGGTTGGACAAGCATTTGCAAAAGGCAGGGTATCCATGAAGCACTGAGGTGACTTTATTTATTTCTCTGTTTCAGGTTTTTTTTAGATGCTCACATCTTTTAATCCAGACCCCAAAAAAGCTTAAAGCCTCTGTAAAGAAAGTAGCTCTGTTTATCGACTGGAGGTCTCTGGATGTTTCTTTGTGGGAAACTGTTTGGGATTGAAAAAAAAAAATGAGGGGTTTACCTTCCTTTTCATTTTCTGTGGGGTTTGTTTCGAAGTGACTTTGGAGTGTAGCATTCATTTTCTCCACTTATTTAAAGAGCCAGGGTCTGCCTTGTAACCATGACCAAGCAGTATGCACAGTACTCTAAAATTCCATTTCAGCAAGCTAAACTTAATCAGAAAAAAGAAGTAGTAGGTGTTTTCTCCACCAATAAAAGACATGTGCCCCACTGAATCATTTACTCTGTTACAGAACAATTATACCAGCAACGTTACCTTCCTCAGGTATCGGTAATAGTCACAGACAGCCAAAATCCCCCCAAGTTAGAGTGAAATAGAGTGAAAATACCTGTCCAAAGATGTAAAACATCAAGTACGAGTTCTAAGCATTAAAAACCCACAACTAAGAAGTACAATTGGTGCCTAAGCAAAATTCACTTAACTGCAGGCCTCAGTCAAGGTATGAGTAGCTTAAAAAAATTGCACTGTATGTCAGGGGCTCAGGTCAAGTATTGGAGAACCAGCAATAACCGTTAAGAGAGGTTCTGTATACATGTATGAAATAATAATAACTATATATATAGATTTTGTGATAAATTTGCCATAACATCAAGTCTGATACATTATTTTCACACATTTATAAATGGAGGTTTTACTTTCAAAGTAACATTTGTAAAATACGGATATATGACCTTAAAGGCAATTTTTAAATCATTTGCCTAAAATGTTTCAGAGCTACTATGAGGAAAAGAGTAAAAGAATGTTAGGGTTTTCCCCTCATGAAACAACATCTTTTTTGTAGACTGGTGGCAGGAAATAACAGTGAGATGCAACCCTGAGCCTGGTTTTAAATATTCTAATGAAATTCAGTTTTGAGTTGCAGCACGTTCTGCCCCTGACCTGCTCGTGAGGTGTGCCATGGTGAGTGCATTTGCTTCATCACATGCTTGAGTTGGCACCTGATCATAAAACACAGAGCACATGAGAGTGCCTGTGCAAGAGGAGGAGCTGATCCTGGGCAAGCCTGGCTTAGCCGTGTTTTGCTTGGCAGATTCCAGCAGTGAGGAGGAAGGGACAGAGTTCCTATTTTCCTGTTTAAGTGTTGAAAGTTGTCAGCAATTTGCTCCATCTGAGCCTCTGCATTACCTCTGTAGGTACAAAGCCTTCAACTTGGGCAACCAAGCAGGGCCAGCTGGGGAGGTGCAGGAGAAACACCTGGGCTTCAGGTGTTTGTGAGTGCTCAGGGAAGGTCCAAACACCAGGTCTGTCACGTGGACTGCAAATGGGGCTCAGCTGTGCAGCCTTTCTCCACTTCTCAGAGCCCTCCTACCTCCATTGCCCCAGCTTCAGGGATGGGGTCTGCAGCCCTGGGGTGCCTCAGCATCCCTCCAGCTCCAGAGCTTGAGAAGAGCTGGAAGGGAACCAGAGCAGGCTGTCCCCTCTGCTCAAGGTGCTCTGCTCTCCATGCAGCACCAGGTGAGGAGTTTCCTAAAGAATTGTGGAAGCTGCACCCAGTGTTGAGCCTTCATCTGGAACACTGTGTAAGAGTCTGGTGAATTGAGCTGGATGAGTTTTTCCTGAACGTGGCATGGAGCAGAAGAAGGGTAGCAAGGGTGGTCAGAGGAATTAAGGGCTGTGTTAGGAGTTCCTCTATCTAACCCAGTGAAACAAAAGGCTAAGGTTGGTTTCCTTAAACATACAGGAAGGAGAATGGCTGCTTCACCCAAAGGGCAGTGTTGGCATGAGAACAAATATGTAAATTGTCCACAAATAGATTTTTGAAGGTTTCTAAACATCACAGAGGGGGATTTCTGCAACAGCACTCTGGCGAAAATATGAGGAACTAAACCTCCAAGCTTTAAGGTGCCACTTGATCAATTTGTAAAAGAGGTGTGATTGCCTGCAAAGGAAGGGAACTGGTCCTTGTGACTCAAGACATCTCTCCCTTTCCAGTTTTTCATCAGTTTTAAAGCCAGAAGAGCCCATTAGATCATCTGGCCTGAATTTCTGTGTGATTCAGGCCATAGATCTCACCTTTTCTGAGCCCAGCAATTTGTCTTAGGTATTATCATCACCAGAGAAAGAAACATTATACGTATTTCTACATTTAAATAGATATAATTTTTGATCACTACTTAAAGAAAAGTGAAGGCACACAGAGGCAGTATGGAAGCAGATGAGAGAACTCACTTCACTTCTAGAAGAAATTCTTGCCTGCAGACTTCAGCTTAGAAAGGTTTGGTCCAAATGAGCTGGTTTTATCTCCCTTGGGGAAAAGAGAAGCTGCCATTTTCTTGCCTCTGATCAACCCAGAGTGAGAAAGGTGAGCCAGGCAGGTACTGCACATTGCAATATCCCTGCCTTTACTGCCTTGTCACTGCAGGGGAGCGAATTAGGAGCAAACTGGGGCTGAAAAGAAAGCCCAAGAGGTCTCCATCTGTGAAAGCAAAGGCTGCTTACAGGAAAAATCTCAGCTCAACCAGGAAGGAACCTTCATCTTTCCCATTTTACACAGAGAAAGGACAGGCCACAGAGAATATATCTTTGCTCAGTTACATGAAGAAGTGAGCATTTTTCTAGGATTGTAGTAAGATGTCTGTGTAGAGTTTGAGGGCCACACTTGACCGTGCTGCTCTGCCTTTGTCCAAACCTCTGAGAGCCAACCAGTTTTTCATATAATCTGTTTCATTGACAGCATAGCAAATGGCCTCTTAGCAAAAAGGCTTCTCTTTGGAAAGGATCACTGAAGAGTCAGAAAAGCAAATTAAATTAAGAAGCAGAAAGCAGAGTGCCATGGGCAGAGGGCAGAAGAATATTGTGCTGTTTGCATGTGATCTAAGAAGTCAGAGGTACTCAGTTTTTCCAGGAATATCTGAATACTTTCATACTTTAAAAAAGAAAAAAATCATGGCACAGAATGTTTAGAGGAAAAAACAAAACAAAACAAGTGGGGCCATGAGACATGATGCAATTTGCATCTAAATACCTTTTAGAGATAAGAACGTGTTCAGAGGAAAACGCAGTATTGCCAGCTCACGAGACTTACATTCTGCTATCTTTGTGGGAACCAAATGAATTGCAAAACATCTGCAAGGTCCAAAGTGTCAATTATGCCTTTATGTACGTGGAGGAAATGTCACATGATGGAGGCAGTCATTGGACATGGTCAATTGTAGGGTTTTATCCTTTGCTTAGCCTTAAAGCCGAGCTCAACAGTCAGGTTAGACAATGGCACTGTCAGAGCAGGAGATGGATCAGTTTGGCCACTCAGAGGAGGTGCTTATCAGCACAGAAAGTGTCCCCAGCCTCGGACAGCGCTGACATTTCGCTTGCAAAGCCTGGCTCAGGGCTGCTTCGAACAAGTAGGCTTCCAGATTTGCACGTCTAGAAGCAGCCAAATGAAAAACTGAGCACAAAGCACAGATAGCAGCTAGGATTTGCAAAAGTAATCATGCAAATGAAGTCAATTTCCAAAGTTTCCCTTAAATCAGATCTGTGTTTCTTGGTAAGGTTTCTCCTCCACAATTTATTTTAAAAAATGCCAACTTTGCAGAAGCATCTTACAGGAACATATAAAAGGAGGTTGTGCATCATTCAAGGACCGTAGGAGCTGCCAAATGAGAAGAATGGTTTTGAAAGGCCCATATGTGTGACTCTGAATGCCAAATATCCTCATTTTAATGGCTTGTGTGTTACAGTTTATACTGAGCACTTCAACAAGTCCCAGTAATATTCTTCCCGCATTTGCAAACTTCCACTGCTTCTCCAGGAAACTTTTAAATCCAGCAGCATTTGTAAGACACAGTTTGTGTGTGTTTTACTGCAGACAATGTCTGCACAAAACAGCACCTACAGCCTGTGAAATAGCACAGAAATGCCACTGGCACTGTTTCTAGCCAGGCTCCAATTTCTCAGACTGTGGTTGATCACTCTCTAGTCCCTGCTATCCATGTGTCAGCTGACAGGTTCAGGTCCTTCAAAGCCCACACAGATGCTGTCAGAACCTGTGTGCAACAGTCTTCTGCAAGAGGGGATCTGTAGGGGACAATTTTCTGGCAGTTAATGGAGAACATTCCTGCAGAACCACCAGAGAATCCTGCAAAATGGGGCAGTTTCTCCAAAGTCTGTGGAAAGAAAATCAACAGCCTGAACTGCATCAGCCTTGTCAACTCCACAGCTGCAACCATCATCCTCTTACTCTTTAATTACACTTTGTCACATGCAGATTATTGGCATCAGCTCCCCTCCCATCATGGAAGCTTTGGATTGAGCTTGTAAACATTATTTTTAATTATTATATATTATTGCATCACTATGGATGCTTTTGTAAAGCCTGCGTGACTGGGCAAACGTGTCTGGCTTCACTCTGAGTGTGTGTCCCACCAAATGGGATGCCATTTGCAAGACATGAGACAGGCTGGATAACAAAATGAGCAGCAGATGGGGGGGAGGAGGAGGCAGGGAGGGGAAATGTTTGGTAAGAAGTTACCAACTCTTATGGCCCGAGTGTTTCTGCTGCCAGACTGTGGTGGTGTTGGTGCTGACACTGTAACACCGCTGTGCAACCTACACAAAGAAAACAGGAGCCCGAATTACGTAACTTGTAAAAAGGCTTTTTAGGGTCAAGGAAGGAATCTGGGCCAAGGGATTCTAGATCTGTGTGATCCAAGCAAGGAGATAAATGATCAGAAAGGAAGACATGCAGAACAAGTGTTTTCTATTGCTTTAGAAAGCATGCAGCCAAAACTGGAAGTTAAACATCAAGAATGAAATCCATTCTGAATTGGAAGAGCCTTCACACTGTTTTAACTTGGATTTTTGTATTTAGTGTAGCTGTGTTTACCAGTGCAGTGTGAGATTGAGTTTGGGAGAGATTTCACCTGCAGGAGGAGTTGAGCCCCTTGCTGAACTCCCAATCTCTGCATCCTCCTGCCTTTGGCCCACAGAGGCTGTTCAGTGCTTGTTCAGCCTAAAGTACTGGCAGAAAGCCTGGCTTAAATAAATATACCCAAGAGGAGAATGATGCTTTTCCTCTGGTTGTGACAAGCTGTCAGTAACTAAACAAGTTATGACAAGGTAACCCATACATCTAAAGGAGAAAAACAACTGGAAAAGGGATGGAATTTGCTCTGCTGGGAAGGAATAACTTGCCTGGTAATCAAAATGACAGCATTTATTTAAAGTTTGTTGGATAAGCCTACCACGACAGGTATTCCAGGAAAGGGTGGAGTTCATATCACAATTCCAGGAATGGAAAGGATTTTTATGGAGGGAGCAGACACACATCATGTGGACTTTGAGATAAACCTACTGGACATGTTTGAAGTGCATCCCTGTTTGGGATGGATTGCAGCAGCACAAGTTTGGCTTCCATTTGTAAGGCAGCATGAGGGAAGACTGCTGTACAAGACAGTTCTAGCAGCAAAATACTGGAAGGGATGATTCCTGGAAACTGTTCTTAGTTTGAAATGTATGGCAGCAGTTTCCCTATGCTAATGAAACTTGTGTAAGTAATATCTCTGCGAAAGAAAACATTTAATACAGTATAAAATCCAGCATCTGATGAAAAATGGATTGGGCTCCAGCCTTCAAAACCTTTCTAAAGGAAAACAGTAAATGCCAGGAGGGGTCAGACTGTTGTCCATCATCTCTGTGGGAGAAAATGGCTTATATTTAGGGGGTGGGAAATCATACAAACCCATACAATTTCTAACTGGAGAAAGCTATCTGTTAGAATTTCTTATTTCTGTGTTGGTTAATGTCCTTTCACATGTTTAGAAGAATTATCTACCAACTGAACTGAACTCAAAATATTAGTGTCCAGTCCCTCCTCCTCTAAGATATCGTCAGCACAAGAAAGTGCTTAATGGGCTCACAGTGTTTTGGGTTCTTGAGAAGCTGCTGAGTAACCAGCTGATAGGGGTAGATTCCTCCAAAGCCAGTTGTGCATGGGGAAATGCAGGTTTATCAGGAGAGAAACTTGTATTTCTTCAAAACTTTACGCAGCAGGGTCAGTGACTGCATCATTCCTGTCCCCCACAAAGGGGAGGTGGATGCCAGTGGCTCCTCTCAGGAGCTCTTTTTTCACCCGAAAAGACTCCAAATCACATATTTTACAAATCAGAGGTTTGAATATAAGAGATGAAGTTTTTGTCACACACTTATCTCAAAGATAGGCCAAAAGTTTTGGCATTTACTGAGCATGCTGAGAAAAGACCAGATGGGGACTATCCAGCTGGTAGCTCCCTATGGACTTGGGAATACTGGTGGTGCTTCCAGCTTTACTCTGCCTTAAAGGTTAGGATAGAAAGGTAGGAACAACCAACATGTTTGTTTTGCAAAACAAGGGCTGTTTTTCCTCCAGCTGCCTCCTCTCTGGCAGATTCACTCCTCACAGGTCAAATGCAAAGGCAATTTTTGCCATCATCAAAATGAGGATTCATTGAGATTGCATAAATCCTGGCTTGAATATCTCCTGTTGGAGCTGGTGAAAATACTGCTGGGGGGCAGTGGGAGCTGAGCCAGGCTTAGCACTCTCCTGGTTACACAGATCATGAGATGAAGGTGGATGTCTCCCAGGAAACCAGGCTGCCACAGCAATGTGCTGCTAGATACCACACTGTGCCTCGAAATGAATGGCATTTAGGCTATGAACAGGGAAGGCAGTGGCTTAAAACAGCAGCTCTGCCATTACTTCACCAAAGATGATCTCATGATTCATTTTGGGTTGCAGCTTCTGAATGCATAGGATTACCCAAAAGTTTTTAGGTTTCTTTGTTGCAAAAAAGAGCTTTTTACCTCTTTATTTGAGCAGGTGGGGTGGAGGTGGGAAGTGTGATCAGATTGCAAAGCATCCTGAAAGTGGACAAAACCTGGTTTGTATGCACCTGGCACATAATTGACTTCAGCTTGCAGCCTCTGAGCACTGTTGTGCCTTTTGCCAGATCCATGATGTTCACAGGTGTGGGGCAGCCAAGCAGGAATACCCTCATGAATAAAACTCCTCCCTGCTGGCTCTGTTACCTAATTCCTTCTGCAGAGAGCCTTGGAAAAGACCCTGTCCTGGGTGAGTAGCACTACCAGTGTGTTCCCAAGGAGGAGGGAGGGGCACCTATCTAGGGGTGATGTTTTAATCTTTCTGTGTTTTTCTGTAGAGGAGTCAATAAAATGCTTCATCATCTCCTTTCTCTGTTAAACACAGGTAAGGAAAGCCTAGGATAGTGTTTTTATTGAGGTGTATTTTGGAGTTGTTAGCTAAGTAGGTTTGCCTCTAGTAGAGAAACCTGCTCTATGCTGTTTATCAGGATAAGATCAAGAGCAGAAAATGTGCTCTGAGCTGCCAGAAAAGGCCCATCATCTGTGGTGTTACCCTGAGTACACCACAGCTAGGGTTTAACCAGGTGTGCTCTGTAGGGGAGCTGTGCAATGTCCCTTTTGACAATGTCCCATTTGTGTAAATGCCACTGATAGGAGAATAATTTCAGCTCTTGGGGTCCCAGCAGTTGCTCAGCTCAGGGTCCTCCAGGAAGGAGCCAAGGCAGATCAGACTGGGACAGGTTTTTAGCATATCACAGTGCAATGTCTTGATCCCAAATCTATCCATCTGTGTGCTCCTTGTCCATGTCAGGGCTCCCCACTCACACTGGGAATGCTCCCCCTCTCACAGACCCATTCACTGCAATTCCATTTGCTTAGTTTTCCTTCCTTTCCATACTCAGCTGCACAAAAACATGTTAAGGCAAGTTTCTCTTATCTAATCAGCAATGTCAGGTCCCTGTGTTTCAATGAGCCCAGCCTGAACCCCCCTGAAGATGGATTCTGGCAAGGACCAAGCAGCAGCCAGCCCAAACTATGGACCAGTTGAGATTCCCACCGTAAGGAAGCAACACTTTCCAAGTACAGTCACAATCCTATCCTTTAGTTCTTCACTATTTTGGTTAGCCTTTTTTTTTTTTCTCTTTGCACACTTAGTATTGGCCTCACTAGTTGTCCTATAATTTTTTTGATCTCTAAGGTGTTTATTCAAGCAGCATTTGTTAATATTTGAGCCATATCTCCTCTTTTTGAATACTAGTCCTGTCTCTTTTTGTCCACTTGGCCCTCCTGGATTCTGTATATTTTGGTACCTCTTCTTTTTACTAAATACTCCTCTTAAAAATACTGTATTTGATTTTGCATAATGGTAGATTTTGCTCCTGGAACAACTCTGCCACCTTTCTTTGGCCAAATTACACATACATCAGTTATTAATGAAACATTATCTAACATGACAGTTGGAGTTTTTAAAATCTATCCAAAAAATCAACATTTAGGTACTTTAATTTTGCTATCACTCACCTGGCTATTGTGAAAAAGCATTACCCTAATTTTAAAATCACTTCAGGTGTTTTTGTGTAATAACATTACAACTGTACATACTTGTCTTAAAAATCATCAGGGTTACTCATTATATTCTCTGTGTTATCACTGGAGATTTAAATGTGCTCTGTGGCCAATTAAAACACTTGCTCTGTGATTTCTATTCTAATTGCTGCAGTCAGATTGGAGTCTGGGTCTGGAGGAGTTTGGGAAGAATGGAGCTGGTGGGGAGCAGAATGGAAACAAGGATCAAACTGTTAATTCACAGGTTAAATACAGGAATATGGTTCAGTGAAATAGAAATTAAGCCTTAAGAAGTCAAACCTTCTAGCCCAATCATATGGGTAAATATCAAATGAGTCAGAACTTTATTATTGCTTTCATTGGTCTAAAAAGCAGACAAAACTGTTAAGGTTTTGGAAGTGCACTTGATGATCTCAACTAATAATTTTCAAGTCCATGCAATTTGCTCCCTTTATCTCAAAAGCAGGGTAGTTCTGAATGCTGCATTAGAGAGGTGTCATATACAAACTGTTCCAGTGATGGCCACCTTGTTTGAGGACAGGAGCAGTACAAAGATCTCTGTTTTCTCACTCCAGCATGATTAGCTGCCCCCCACACACCTCCCTTAGCATCTTGCAGGTATTGGTAAAACCTGCTGTGTTAACCATCACATAACTTGTATCTCACTGGGTTGAACAAGTGACTTTGGCTCCCTGTGGGTGGCTTTGGACAGGTGTGCCTATCCCAAAATAGAGTTATTTGTTGTCCCTTTTCCACCTGTAGCTCCTCCCTTGTAACCAGAGACAGCACAGGTTATCTCCATGAGCTTAATGAGTCTGGAGGAGCATTTCTTGCTCAAGGTTAAGGTCTTCACAACAGGACCATAAGTGGAACTCCTCACACAACTCTTCACCCAGAAACATAGCAGCACCTGAGAAAATGTTGTCAGGAGCTCTGTTTGTCCTCCCCTCGTTGCCTTTGGGTTTATTCCCCCAAAACTGGGAGGTGGAATTGCAGTGAGACACAATGTGTTCCTGTATTGGTGTGTATCTTGAATTGTAGTGAGCCACATTTGTTCTTCTGTTCTCTTTTTCCAGGTGGGTGCTCAGCAGTTTTGGGCAGCAACGCGTCTATGTGAGTCCATTCCGATGTAGATTTTTGGAAAATTGCACAAACAACTTTTTTCCCTAGAATGCCGGGATGCAGTGGATGCAGGGAGTGTGTCCACAGCTCCCATCCTCCTGCACCTTTGGCTGTCACCGCAGCGGGGGCTGCGCCGAGCATGTTCGCCCTTGCGGGAGGAATTGCCTGGGCTCTGCCTGTGCTCCCGGGGATTTGCGGCGGCGGAGCGGGGGGTGGCCGGGCAGGGTCCGTCTGTCCCCTCCCTGTGCTCCCGGAGGTGACCGGGCAGGCTCTGTCCCCTCCCGGGGATTTGCGGGGGTGGCCGGGCAGGGTCTGTCCCCTCCCGGGGATTTGCGGGGGTGGCCGGGCAGGGTCTGTCCCCTCTGTCCCCTCCCGGGGATTTGCGGGGGTGGCGGGCAGGGTCTGTCCCCTCTGTCCCCTCCCGGTGTGCAGATTGCGGGGGTGGCGGGCAGGGTCTGTCCCCTCTGTCCCCTCCCGGGGATTTGCGGGGGTGGCCGGGCAGGGTCTGTCCCCTCCCGGTGTGCGGGTTGCGGGGTGGCCGGGCAGGGTCTGTCCCCTCTGTCCCCTGCCGGTGTGCGGGTTGCGGCGGGGCCAGCAGAGGGAGCGCACACGACGCGCGGCTCCGCGGCCCCGCTGCCGGCGGGGGCTGGGGGTGCTCGGGCGAAGGAAAGAATTCCCCGAGCCGCCCCGCCTCGCCCTCTCCCCACCCGGCCGCAGCCCGCGCCAATGTGATTCTTCCATCGTTTTGCGTTTGGGCAGTTCCTGCTGCGGGGCTGAACCCGTGCCCTTGAGGGGTGTGAGGTTTGGCTTTGTCCTCCAGAGCATCTCTTCTCTAACCACACCACAATATCCACAAATACCTTTTTAGGCAGACACCAAATCTAGGAATGTCATCCCCAGCATGCCATTGATGCTTTAAATGTGACTATCACCTCTGCAGCATCTCTGATTACAAGTGCTGGAGTTTTTATTCTCTGATGGGATATGCGGCCCTGAGAGTGACAACTGAACTCAGTCCCAAACTCTAGTGGCCCTTGATGCAGAATTGGTTGGAATAAGTCTTTTGCATGAAAATTATCAAAATTTAAAAAGAAAACCAGGTCTTACAAAGAAAAGAAAACTCTTGAAAAGACTTAGTCATAAAAAAAAGAAATTTATTTCTGCATCTGCCACTCAGAAAGCACCAGCTGCTTTATAGACAAAATCCACCCCGAAGAGCCTGTGATGTGAGATCCCAGACTCACAAACCATTGGGGAGCTCTTCCACCTGCACAGAAATCCATGGATTTAAGGGGAGCCTGCATGAACTGCAGAGTAGACCTGAAGCCGGTCACACAGATGGGCAATGTGACATTGGTTTATCCATTGCCCTTCATTATATTCTTAGCCCCCCCTCCCCGTGCCCTAGCTAATCTTTATTTTCCATGTACAAAGAGGGAAAATGGCTACTCCAGATGTCTCTAAGCTCCTCTCAAAAGCCATTATCTGACAGGTCTCTCTAGAGGACTGTGCTAGCTGTGGGAGTGTTGCTTTGTGGATAATAGTACCTATCCTCTATTTTCATGCTTCTAACAGTGAAAGATCTGGAGTTGTCTAATACATTTTCAAGCAAATCACCAAGTCAAGCAATAGCAGGGATGATGGGGAAGGGGGAAAAAAGCAAGTGTTGGAAGGACCTGGACATTTTTGTGGAGGATTAAGACTAATCATGCTTTGATCTGCAGAGCTTTTTTTTTTTTCTTCTTTCCTTTCCTGACAAGCCCCAAACATTGCCTGCCCTGTAAATGTTTCTGGCTCTCTACTTTTGTGTCCTTACTGTCTTTCTCTGACCTCTCTAAGACTTGGCTTGCAGCTGCCAAGTTTCACCTCCATCCAGACTGTGAATCTGTGGGTTGTTTCACTTCCAAATTATCTTCAACTGCACCTTCTGAATTTGGATGAAGGAGACACTCAAAAAGAGGTAAAAAGAATGGTCTCTGGCTTGCGGAAATCCCAAGTGTTCAGTGAGGCGGCAAAACCTTCTAACACAGTGATTTCTTCTGCCGCTTCTCATTTCTGAGTGCAGTCCCACCAGAAGAAGGTAGAGGGGATCCACGTGAAGGGGAAAGGAAGAAGCTTGTGATATTCCTCTCCTGTGCACTCTCAGGAACCTGAGGCTCTCTGGAGGCAGGCTCATCCTGGAGGAGTCTGTGTTTGCCAGAACAATCTGTGCAATCCCAAATTGTGCCATCCTCTCTTACATTCCCCTGGCGGGGCCAAAGGATTTTGTACCCTCAGCCAGGAGCCCTGGTGGTCCCAGTTGCACTCACTCCATGCTGTGCCTGGGGCCAGCAGCACAAGAGGAATTGCAGCACTGAGGGAAACTTGTTTCACTGAGCTGTATATGCATTTATCTCCTGTCCAAATCCACCAAATTTGTGTCCAAATTTGTGCCAGAAAGGCACGAATATGTATGCTGGAATTTTATGCTAAGGCTGGAGCGTGGGAAAAAGCTTTGAGGCTGAGTCAAATCCATTTTATTCTTCAGTTTGACAGTAGACAGGGCTGTGTCAGGACACAAGGTGGGCATCACTGAAAGCAAGGGACTGCCGAGGCAGCACAGCAGCCTGCAGTGTGCTCACCCTGCCAGGGCAGTGGGACTGACATGGTCAAGCCTGGGATGCAGCAGAGGGCAGCAAGACGAGCACTGCCCTGCAGAGGCAGGGAGCTCCGTGTCCCTCTGGAATTGTCCCTTTCCCATCAGGGAGCAGACTGTGTCAGCGTGTCCGTGCAGTGTCCCTGGAGCAGCACAAAGCTGTCTTGCCTGCACTGACCGAGATCTTCCAGCTGGCTCTGCCTGTGGACTGTTGGTTAACTCAGGTAAGACAGCAAACCACAGAAAATCAGACACTGAAATAGCCGCACACACAAAAATATAAATAGATACCATCTGTGCAGCAAACCCAAAGTACAGCCTCCTCTTAGATATATGTTTGAGCCCTTCTGCTTTGCTTATTATCCCAACAAATATCTTTGGATGAAAACCTCTCAGCCTTTTCATCTTTTTACTAGAGAGCACATAGATTTACCTGTGCCTATGCTTCCAAATAATAGATAAGTCAGATTTACCTTACTCTCTCCCAAAGACCCTGTGACTTAACAAGGTGTAGGCATTTGTCATTCTGTTTGTAATGTTTTCAAGACTCTCAGCTTATTGTAGGCTATAGTATTGCTGCCTTCCCTAAGAAATGGGTCAGACAGCTCAGGCAGGCTTCTCTTGTTGCTGGTAGAGGTCTTTTTAGTCTACTGATATGTGACACAAATTATGCTCATGGCTGCAGCACTCTGATCTGTGTTTGATAGCAGGTTTGGAGGTGGCTGTGCATCAATCAAAGTACATCAATCCCAAGGACAGCCAGAGGAGCCAAGCCATTGCCTTCAGTTACGTGGCCCACTTGGCTAGGGGTGCTGCTGCTTTGTTCAATAACCTTTATGACATTTTTTTTCTAATTGTCACATGCTTTTACCTGTCTTTTACAAACCCAAATCTGTAGTTTTTGTCTCCCTCAAAACGAAACTCAACCTTAACCACTAATAAATTCATTTGGGGGACCACAGAACATTAACATGGGGCAAATACGAGGCAAAGATTCAAAATTAGCCTTCATGCCACCCGTGTGATGAGGATCTATCCAGCTGTGGAGGGCCCTTATTTTACAGACAGTAGCAGCCGCTGTGCTTAAATACACCTCGAGGGCACAGCAGGGACTGTAACGTGTTAGAACCCCGTGCTGAATCGAGAGCCAGCCCCAGACCTTGCAGAAAGGGATGGTTGCTGCTCAGAGCTTCAAGTGCAGTGCAGAAAGGACCTAAGAAAGAGGGGGAAAAAAAGCAGGAAAGAGCTTATGCTTGGATGTCTAGGGCCATCTGCCACCACAGAAGTACAATACTGGATTCTTGAAATGTAAAAATAGATCTCAAAAGAGACATGTTTTAATGAACTGAACACAAAGAAACATGGTCGAAATAAACTGAAAACAGAAGCAAGGTTCAAGGATCTGTTTGTTAAATGAACACCCAAAGCCAGAATATGTTTTTAGTGCTGGAGAATGCTGGCTGTCTGGTTTCTGCTAAAGCCTCCAGTCTCTCTTTGGGATGCATGTGGGAGAAGGAGGGGTGAATGGCAGCCCTTGTTTGTCCTCTCTTGAGGAATCTAATTATGTATCAATTGATTTCAAAGCCTGGAATAGTAACTCTCTAGAAAACACTCACTCAGAGACATTGTTCCAATTTTCGCCTGTTCATAATTTATTCACCTCCGGTTTCAATGAGAAGGGTGCTCCCTCATACTGATTCGCTCCCCGCGAGTTGCACAGAAAATCACAAGTTTGTGGACGTTAAAAAAAACCCAACACAAAACCAAACAAAACACAGAGCAGCGCTGTGAGGCGAGGGGAAGGCGTCTGGGCGAGCGGGAGGGAACAAAACGCCGCAGCTCCTGCACGGCGGCTCTCACGCACAGCACCGCGGTGCCCCGAGCATCGGGGGTGAGGAGCAGGCTGCTGCTGCTCTCCTGTTGCTCAGTGCGCAGGAAAATCCAAAATGTTCTTCTGGTAGCCCACCCTCCAGCCCTGCTGCTACCCCACCTGCTCACGGCCATCCCGGGGCTTCCCTCTGCACTGCCACCTCCTGCCACGCCTGTACCCGTGCCGGGTGCCCAGGCGTCACCCCACGGCACACGGCGTGGGGGTGACCTGGCCCTGCTAGCCCCAGGCTGTGTGTGTGTGTGTGTGTCTGTGTATGTGTGCGTGTGTGTGTGTTTGGGGTGCGGGTCCCCCGGAGCCACAGCTGTTTGCTCGCACCCGGTGCCCAGCGCCGCTGCCTTGTGCCCACCCAGAGCAGGACCTGGGCCCCCAGCCGGGCAAGCCCTCCCGCCGGGGCCGGGCCCCCCCAAAACCCCGCAAGGGCAGCGGGCCGGGCGGCTGGAATCCATCCCTCCCCCTCCGCAAAGCAGCCGAGCCACGAGTCTCCTGTCATTCAGCCTTCTGCCCGGCTGATCACTGTGAAAAGAGCCGCCCCGGTGACAGAAACACATGAATATTGACTGCAAACAAACCCCGGGGGAGCGGCACCTGGGGGGCTGCGAGCGCCGCTGCCCCCGGGCCCGCGCCGGGCGCGCTCACCTGCAGCGGGGCGCGGGCACGAGCGTGCGGGGGCAGCCCTGCATGGGCAGCCGTGCATGTACCGCATGTGCAGCGTGTGCAGCCCTGCATGGGCAGCCGTGCATGTACTGCATGTGCAGCATGGGCAGCCCTGCATGGCAGCCGTGCATGTACTGCATGTGCAGCCCTGCATGGGCAGCCCCGCATGGGCAGCCGTGCATGTACTGCATGTGCAGCATGTGCAGCCCTGCATGCTCACACACATGCATGTCCAGCCCTGTATGTACAGCCGCGCACGTCCAGCCCTTCATGCTCACACAGATGCACGTCCAGCCCTTCATGCTCACACAGATGCATATGCAGCCCTGCATGCTCACACATGCATGCCCAGCCCCGCACGCCCACCCAGCCGTGCCCGGCCCGGTTTCGGGCGCAGGGTCCGGCCGGCTGCAGCCCCCCCCGGGCCGTTCCGCCCCCGCGTACCTGCGGCGGGCCGGGGAGGCGGCAGCTGAGTCTATATAGCTGGTGGGTTATAATGGGGCTGTCCCCCGGGGGGGAGCACCATAAAAGAAACACGTTTCATTTACAAGTTTCCCCCAGCTGGCCCCCGACTTTAGTCCTTATTCCCTTTCTGGAGAGGGGATGGGGGGAGATGGCTTCCCCCCACCCTTCCTTTTCATGTATCTACCCCAGGCCAAAATCTTTGCTTTCACTTCCAAATCCTCAAGGTTTCCCAGTTTAAAGGCAAGAGTCATGGGAGAAGGGGGGGTAGGAGACAAAAACTCCAACCCGCACAGTTTTCCATTTCTTTTGGCATCCCTGATTATCCCTTTTCTCTTTATCATCTCCATTTAAAAGTATATATTAATAATTGCTTAGAAATCTACTTTGGAACATCCTTACATCCCCCTTCCCTCGAATTAAATAAACAGCATCTGAAAGCTGATATATCACCAAATGACCCCCCCCCCCCCTCTTTTTTAATTTTTTAATTTATTATTTCTTCCCCATTGTTGAGGATTAGGGCTGTAAATAACGTGTCGGGTGCGTTTTATGGACGAGCCACGTTTCTGAGGTGTCCCCCCCGTTACACGGTCGGAGCGGGGTGCAGGGTCGGGGGTGCAGGGGTGACTCCCCCCGCCGAGCCCCTATTAACAGCCTATTACTGCGGGTGGGGGCAGGGAAGGTGCAGGTTTAAATGGCCTCTCCCCCCTCCCTTCAAACGCAGACAATTTTGATGAGTGGGTTTTTGTCCGGATGGTTTGTAATGGTGCCTGTTTTGGGGTGTCCCGGGGGGTCCGGGAAGCTTTAATTCGCTCACAAAGGCTCATTTGCAGGTCAATGCCATGGCACACTCGCCTCTCCCCTTTGCCTAAATCTCCTTTTGTTCCCCATCGCCTGCTCCTCATGCCAGATGGCCGCGGAAAATGCTAATTTTCTCTTCCCCCCCCCCCCCCCCGCCCTTTTTTTTTCCTTTTTTTTTCTTTTTTTTTTCTTTTTTTTGCATTTAATTGCAGCCCTTTGCAGATGGGGGCTGCGGAGTGTGTGCTTCATTCAAATGAGGTTTGCTTTTTGGTTTCTAGGCACGTTTCTAAAAGTCCGATCTGAGTCAGGCAGGGATTAGCTTGACAGGGAAGTGATCAGATTAAAATCCGTGCATGAGCTCGGCCTCGTCCCTCCCTCCCTCCCTTTAAAGCTCTCCTGCTTCCCCGCCGCTTTCCTCCCGGGAAAAGGGAAAACTCTTCTCTTTCCTGAGCATCTTGGTGGGGTGATGAGGTTGAATTTGCTGGGAAAATAAATGTTTTCTCTCTTTTTCAAACTTTCTTTCGAAAAGCGTTGGTCTTGCTGGGAGGTGGGGAGTGGGTGCCAGCACAGGTCTGAGTCTGTGGGGATGGGGACTGCAGGGTGCAGGAGGGCAGCAGCGAGAAAAACATCCGGGGGGAACCCAAACCTGCGGGGGGGACGGGAGAGCCACCAGAACAGGTGGGCAAGAGAGGCTGGGAGCGGTGTGCCCTCTCCTTCGGGCGAGACACTCAGCTTTAGCAGCATGAACTTGTCCTCAGGTGGGGTCTGTGACCTTTGAAATCCCTTAAAAACGGTCGCGCTGAAATGCTTGCCCTCAGAAAGGAAAACAGTGCCAAAAGAGCAAAACTGGGTTTTTCCCTCACCTTAAAGGCAGCTTCACAGAGTTTGCAAGATGAAACCCAGAGTCCTGCTCACGCTGCCGGCTGCACGGGGTGAGCCCCGGGTCTGGCCCATTCCCTTTTGTGGGAATTTTATGTAATTTGGGGAAATGCTGCTCTTCTTCACCCAACGGCACGGTGATTTTTGTCCCTGGACTAGAGGTGGGTTTGGCTCCTGAATTTTCAGCAAGAAGGAGCCTTGTTCACATGGCAGGTCAGCCATACAAGAATTTTAAGGCGCTTCTGCATTTTGGGCAGCACTGGGTTTGGGACTGGGCTCTGCAGCAAATCCCTCAGCGGTAGGAAAGGCCCAAGATCTGCCCCGGTTGTCAGTGGGATGGATGTGGTTCAAGGCACCACAAGGATTTCCAGATGGACCAAGGCTGGGGGTGTGCAGAGCTGTAGGATGGCTCACAGTGAAATCAGAGGTGGCACCTTCACAGAGCTTGGCAGGTGAGCATTGCAATCTGGGCTCACAAAGCTACATGGCAGGGAAAGGAAATTAATGTCTGAAAAGTTTTAAAACTATTTAATGGTGCAGAGAGGCAAACTTAACAGACAGCATATCATTTTCTGTGCAGTCACAAACCTACACTTGATTTTTCCCAGATTATTTGTTTTGTTACAGCAAGATGCTGACGTTTACTCACTGATGTTGGATCATGTTAATCAAGTGCATTGCTTGAGTCCCCCTTAGATTTCTGGCTTAATTAAAGCCAGCCTGCAAACACTGATCCAGGTGTTATCCATCCATGGCTGGCAAATGGCTGGCACAGACACCTGGACCTGTGTCTGCAGGCTGGGGGAGCAGCCCTGCAGCAGTGGGCTGTCACTACAAATTTTTATATATATATTTATATGTATATATTTATTTATTTATATTTATATGTATTTATATAAATACACACACACTTTGAATATTTTTGTTTGGAATGACCCATCTATTCTGATTTTTGGAGGTAAGAAAAACACCCTTTAAAACAATCATTATTATAATCTCTGGCTGACTGTGCCCCAAAAGAAAAACCACAGGTTCACCTTTAGGAGTTTCAGGTGTAAAGGAATTAAGTAGTGCCTTTGCCTACCAGGTAGGGTTCTGAAGGAAGGTGGGGAATGTGCATGCCATCTGCTTTTTGCCTCTCTCAGTGCTGGGAAATCACAGTTGATCTGTTAAAGATTAATTATTGCATTATTCTAATATTTATTTATTATATTGCATTACCCTAATGGTTCTATTATTTCTGATATTGCATTACACTAGTTACTATTAATAGCTCATTGTGAATGTGTAGAAGTAGGAATTTTCTTTGGGTTAACTAGCAAAAATAAAAGCAAAATTACAGTAGAAAAAGATTTAACCCTAGAATCTCTTAAATCTTTAGTAACTATCTATTTCTCTCTCTCCTCTCTCTCTCTTAAATTTGTGTTGGGGAGGGGCAAATCCCATATATTCTGGATTTTTGTTTAAGTTAGGTTTGTTTCTCTAAGAATTCAAGAACATTTATTTGCTTAAAGGCTTGCCAGTAAAAAGGCCCCAGGTCTAATCCCCTTTCTGCTACACACCAATGAAACTTAGGAAACTCTTTGACTATTGACTTTTTCACGTGGAAACCGATCTGCTCAAAGTGAAAAGAAACCATTTCTTGGAGGGGGGAAGAAAAAAACTCTGTGAAACTCTGTTTTGAAGAAGTCGTCGTCCTTGGCCTGTGGAGTAGCAGCAGAAGCAAAGGCTTTTTGATCCTCAGATTTGTAAACTTGTAGACATAATAATGCCATTTCTCTAGTGTTAGCAGGTGTCCTGTCTGGAAGTTGCTGCCTCAGCCTCCAGCAGAGCTGGGAATTAGAAAATTGTCTGTCTTTCCTGAACCGTGAAGTGCTGCTCTTAAATAAAGGCCAGGTCAGATGTTAAAGGGACATTCTTGTCTCCTGAAGCCGAAATAATCTACAGTCACGTCGAGAAATGAAGGCATCCTCCTCCCAAAATGGTCAATCTCTTTATCTCCCATTATAGTCTGCTGGGTCAAGAAAAAGACCCTTCCGTGCCGACATTTTGCAATATTTCTGCTAAGTCTAATTATTCCGGTTCTTCATAGCTGAATTTCGGGGAAATATGATAATTGGGGAAGTTTTATTCTTTTTCTTTTCCTCCCCCTCCACCGCCCCTTCGTCTAATAGAATAGTTCAGTGAACTTTGATCGGGCTTTATACATAATTTCTGTAATTTCTCTCTGCTTGTTAATAGCTGGTAAACGCAACTGGGATTATTATTTTTAATCTAGTGCGGTTAAAGAGAATATTTTAAAGAGACTATTTCGAGTCCTCGAAATCCTGCAGACAGGCACAAAAGCCAAACCAACAAGCATGTCTTTTAGTTTGCAGCTAACTCCTTCTGCTAAGGTGTCTTTGCCCGCTGTGTTTTATGGGTGTTTGCTAACAGCGATTGTTATGGAAATGATCCCCAAATCTCCTGTTGTATCCCCCCGCAGAGGTGGCTGCTGCTGCTCGGGGCTGTGCTGCGCACCCGAGAGCAAACACGGACGGCTTATTTTATTTTATTTTATTTTATTTTATTTTATTTTATTTTATTTTATTTTATTTTATTTTATTTTATTTCTGCAGCAGACAGGCTGTGCTGCCCTTTCTCTGGGCAGCGCCCAGCCCAGCAGTTGTGCTGTGCCGGGTGTCCCCCTTTTCTCCCCCTGCCCTGCCCTGCCCCAGCACTCACGGATTGGGTGCTGGAGGGGGAATGTGCAATTTGGAACACTCGGGGAGCGGATTTTGCGGCAGGCAGGTGACTTTTGCCATCTTGATTCCAATTAAATGTGTGCTCCCCTGTAAGCTGCATTCCCTGGGTTCCTCACTCGCGCTGCAGTGGACACCCTGAATGTTTTGGAGAGGAGGGGTGGGTACCACTGCATCCTCTCCTACAGCTCTCCAACCAGAAAAGTATGGTCATAGCATCTCCTAGAAGTTTGCTCTTGGCATAGGAGTTGGGCTTCCTCCTTTGAAGGGATGCGTGTCTGGAGTCCCTCGGTCAGCAGGAAAAAGAAACAGGTTTTGCTTCCTGATGTGCAGAATAAAATAGAGAACCAGGGGCCAGTATTCCCAGTCCTGCTCAGCAAAAAACAAAACTAAAAACAAACAAAACAAATCCAAAGCTTTTGGGATCCCCAGTCAGCAGATGGAATGCTGTATACTGCACCGGCAAAACTGAAGTGATTTTAACTCAACTCGTGTTTGAAAACATCTTGACTGAACGTCCTAAGAAAAGCTGGCTCTGCTAAGCCAATTACCAAATGTATGAAAACAACTTAATTCGTGCTCATTGTTTTCCAGAATAAATTGCTCTAAACCTCAGCTCCCAGTAAGCCTAAGGCTGCTTGATGTGACCCAAACAGGGACTTTCCCTCAGAACTTTCACGAAGAAACACATGCTGTGGTGGGGATGTATTCTTGGGGAAAGGTGTGTTTGGTTTCATTTGTTGGTTTTTGAGGTGGCTGGTTTGCACACCTATTGCCACCAGCCCCTGCAGAGAACAGCATGTAAGAGGAGCTGTGTGCTCATGTTCCTCTAATTCAGTACCACTCAAAACCAACCCCACACAAAGCATCTTCCAGCTCTGAAAAACTCTTCTCCTTCCCCCACCTCATAGCCAGGCTCAGAGGTGATTTCCAAGACTTGCTGTGGTGTCGAGGATGGTGGAGATCACAGGCTGGGGCTGAGTGGCTGCACCTGCAGGGTCCAGCAAGTGGTCAGCAGGGTGAGGGTGGGACTGAGGGGTGACAAGCAGGGAAAATAGATCTGGCAAGGTAAAAAGCCTTCTCAAAGCTCAGGCAGTGATTTCTGTTACTGCAGGGGCTTGGAAAAAAATATTGAATGTTTTTTTGGTTCTTATTGTAGGTTACATCCAAGAAATACTGTGGTGTGATTGATGTGGAGCAGGCGAGGATGAGGGAAGACGTGGCCTTGGCTCTGCCCCCTTGTGTCTGTGCATGAAGATAAAATCTTTTAATTAAATGATCGCATTGAGTGCACAGAGAGAACGGTGCTCGCTTTAATGAGCAGTTGCTCAATTTTGTTTTTCTCCATGTTCAATGGATGGTGCTATGTCTTATTAACTGGGCACTATTCAAACCCTGCTCAAAGACATTATTAATGTCCCTACCAGACTTATACAGTGCTGCTCACGGTAGTAACCCAGCACTTTCCAAACATTAATGGATCAAAATATAAGTGATGAGTGTTATTATCCCCGTTTAACGATGGGGAGACAAATAAAATGAGATGGGAGCTAATAATTAATTTGGAGTGCTGGTCCAAGGCTGGTCCGTGGCTGTTCCTTTTCAAACCATGAGCCTTGTCTGGCCAAAACCACATGCAGAGCCAGGCACTGTGACCCTGGCTGCAGCTGTGGATGCTCAGCACTCTCACAGGTCAGAGCCCAGCAGCTCCCATCAGCTGCCCAACAAACCTGGGCACAATTAGTGGCTGCTTAGGAAAACTTGAAGCACCTGGCCCTGAACTGCACAAAGCCTCTGTTGCAGGAACAGGTCAGGAGGAGCCAACTGTGCTCTGAAGAATAAAAGCCTGCATTCAAGTGTTGGCACTGGATTACACATGAAAGCATCTTTTAGCTCCTTGCTTTTCTTTCTCTGGCAAAAGGAGTTTATGCAGAAGTTTCACCTCTGCTGCATGGCCCAGATCCATCCTGTAAGGTAAAGCACTGGGTGAATTGGGTACTGTGTGTCCTGGGGGAATAAATGTTGTGTATGGCTGTGAAAATGCACTGGGAGCAAAAGATCTGGGCTGAAATTGTACAGACAGCTTGGGTAGCTCAAAAACTTGAGGGGTTTTTCCCCAACCCTCCTTCTCTGTGTAGTACAGGTGTAATGTGTGTGACAGGGAGTATCAAGCAGGATAAAGCAAATTGGTAGGAGAGAGTGAGTAGTCCTTGGTGATGTGAATGAAACCTACTGACTCCCGAGCAGGTCTGGGGCAATTTTAGCTCCCACACTGACATGGGACACACGGACAGAAAAGAGGAGATAATTGTTAGCACTCATCTGTAAATGAGTTGAGGGGAGGGATAGGATGTTACTGTATGAGTTTCATGGGTGTTTGCTGACAGCAGAGATGTGCTGGGGCCAGGCAGCCTCTGAATTAATGTACAGAGTAAAAATGTTGTGGCCTGTTCCCTTCTCTCCCTCCCTTCGTGCACACCAGTAGAATTTAGTGTTGTCTGCCCAACCTCTTCCAGTGTACCCTAGCCATGCTTCTGCTCCCCCCATTCCCTGTTATCCCCATCCTAGGTGTTTTCTGCCACTGCCTCCTCATTCTCCTGTTCCCTTTCCCTGCATCCCCATCCTGTACACTGGGTCCCACATGACCACTGATGTAGATGTGAGGCCACTGGTTTTCCTGGAGCAGAGGCTTGGCCATGTGGATTGTGGAAAGCGGGTCTGAAATTTAGCTTGTTCTGTGCTCAAAAGAGTTTGAGTTCTTTTTTGTCTCAGCAGGGCCTGATTCAGGGCTTTTATGTCCTATACAGCTCATCTAACTGTTTTGGCATCTTTCATTCTCTCTCCTTCCCCAAAAAACTGTTCCAACCAAGGTTTCTTGGAAAGACACGGCTAAAAATCCCCCTTGGTTTAAAAGACAATGGAATAAACCAAAACATTAAGAACTTTCCATTGGGAATTGTGTGGTCTTCAGTGTTAGATACTGTGTGTGTGGGGAGAAGATACTTGATTCTTCTCCATCCTCTGACAGTCAGATATAAGCCCATCCTTTTGTCTTAAGTAAAGACTTTTAGTTTGTGTTTTGGCTTACCCTGTTCCAAAAATAATTGTCAAGAGTAACATTTCTGAGCAGGTACAGGAGGGGAAGACATTGGAAAAGCATTTCAATTTTATCCTGTAGCAATAGGTGACAATGTGGCTTAAAAAATCCCCTGTTCCCTGATGAATCATTTTATCAGTAAACCAGTAACTCCCTGGTTAGTTACTTCTTGTACATATATATATATATAAATACATATATGTGTGTGTATGCTTCTATCTCTTCATATCTGTTTCTTTGCTTTAAAATGGTCAATCCATTTTACATTTCTCTTTGTGGATCCTTCACATGAATCTCCCTGTGCAGCCATCCTACCAAGCAATCTCAACTCATTGCAAATGAATATTTTATTTCTGTATCAAAACATAAGAAATTGTTCTTTAAAAATGATGGGTTTTTCCCCCCCATCCTGTTACGTATTCCTCCTGCTCATTAGCAACAAATATTTGCTGAAGAAGTGGAAAGCAGTGTTTTGTTTATTTTAAGTGATAATAGAACAAGTTTTGGCCCAGAAAGCAAAGTTGTGGCTAGGAAGGAGAATGATTCCCAGTGTCAACCATATGTTGCATTCATCTAACTGAAGTGGCTTAATTACTGGTAGATGTTGCTGAGCTCATAAAGATACCTTTTTGCCAAGATTGTTTGCTGATAATTGCATTCCCAAAAAAAAAAAAAAAAAGAAATCTGAGAAACCTCCTCCCACCAAGCTTTCCTTCCAGTCTTCCTTCAGCACCCTTTTCCTTTAGGTGCCCATCACAGATTGACATTGAGAGATGCTTGTATGTAAAATTTCTGGAGGTCCTGTATTATAAAGGCTCCTGCCTTGGTCTCTTGGGGCAGGGGAGGAACTGCAGTAGCCGTGCTCCAAATGCTCCTTGGGAGAGGGAGCAGTGGTGATTTTGGAGTAGATTGTTCCTCGGATTGCGTAGCTGGTTTCAGTCTGGGATTAAGGCAGCTCAAATAATGACCTGACTTTTTGTTGCTGTAATGAGCAGCAAGCTCGGTCCTTCAAGACCCCTGATATTTTGAATCAATTCCAAAAATATTCCTGTCGTCAAATCCAAAGTGGAATTTGGGATTTAGCGCTAAGGGGTAAGTGGGTTGGCGGTAACAACCAGCAGCCTCCCTCCGCTTCTGCTTATGCATTCTCATGATAAAGGGCACTTTAAAGCCCCTCTGACAATGAATGAGTCCTAGTTAAATATTTCAAGAACTTCTTTACATGGTTTCCCCTGATGCATGTACTGTTGAGACATCTGTCTTCCGTACTAATAAAGTAGTCTAGATTTAAAATGAACTTCATTGGATTGCTTTGAAACTATAGGCACATATGGTTCATAATTAGCTGGATATCTCTTATAGTTAAATGATTTTTTTTTCTCTCCCTCTCTCTCTGTCGCCCATTCGCATCAATAATAGAAGCAAACAAAGTTCCAATTGTTCCCTGTTGCGGGACATTATGTGCCTGAATAAATGGATGTTGGCTGTGTCTACATGGATTTGCCATATGGCTACAAAGGCCGAAAGAATAGGGGCAGTGTGCTTTGTGCCGGGGCGCGGAGGGCCGGCCGGCTGGGTGGGGCAGGGCGCGGGGGCGGCCGCACACCTTCCGCACCCCCGGCCCGAAGGGAGCGCGGATGCGGGACCGGCCCTGCCTCCCTCCATCCCTGCTGCGGGCTGCGAGCCCGGCAGCTCCGCTCGGGCAGTGCCCAGGGAATGGGGCTGTTTGCTTTAGAGCCCCGTGCCTAAGCCGTGCCCGCGGTGAGAGCTTTCCTCCCGGGCCAGGCTGGGCACACCTCGCGGCTCCTCCGGCCGAGGTATTTGGGAGCTCGGAGCAGGGATCTTTCATTGCGAAAAGTCCTATTATTAGTTGCGGGCTGGGACAATGGAGGTCCCAAAGGCACCTGCTTTCATGAAAGCGAGAGAAAAGCCCATAAATCCTGGAGGATCCAGCTGCCTCACTCCGGGTATTGTTGGCTTTCATAAGGAAAGGGAAAAGCTATTTTTCTTTTCAAAGGGGGGGAAAATCGTATTGAGTCAGCGGCCACTGATGCGGGCGTGTAAAATAATCCCGTTCTGATTAAGCGATCATGGAGCTGGAGGTAATCAATGTTACTTTTACAGCCAGGAGCGTTTGGCGGCCGTGACAGCGGGGGGAGAGGTTGGGGGAAAGGGGGGGCAGAGAGGAGCGCTGTGGCGGGGGAAGACGATGTGGGCAAACCTTGAGCCTTATTCACCCTGGACCTCATTCTCTCGGCTCCCTCCCGCTCCGTGGAAGTGTATCATACAGAGATCAGAAAGCCAGGGAGTGACGCCCTCTCGGTCCGCCCCAGCTTGCTGGGTCCAGCGCGGGGGATGCAGCGTTTCAGAGGTGCCAAATTGGGGTGTGGAATCGGAAAGGCATAAATCAGCCCAGTCCGTCCCCACGTCCTGGTCCTCCTCCCCATCTGCACTCTCCAGCATCCCAATCGGTTTGTGCCCCTTTCCCGTGCAGCACGGGCTGGGATTCCGAACAGGGCCAGCGCCCCGACCCCTCGGGGTTGCCTGAGGGTGCCGCGGCTTTAACCTGCCCTCAGGCCGCGGGGACGCCGCAAAGTGCTGCTGCTGCATGGCTGTGACAGCACTGTCACCAAAGCACTGTCAAAACGCTGCCTGGGAGGGTTTATTTCGCGTGAGTGTTGTTCTGCTTTTTACGTCGTTCAGGGCGAGCTAAAACTGCTGCGTTTCCCAGAACTGTTGTGTGTTAGTCCTGTAAATCATTGCTGGGCAAGAGGTACCAGGAAGTGCTTCCCTGCAGTAGCCAGGGCTCCGGGCTGGGGAGTGAGGGCCCGCGTAAAAGAGGGGGAGGGGGAAGGTTTGCACAGCCGCGACAGGCACCCGCAGGCACCGTCACCCCCCGAGGCTGTCCCCGACAGAGGCAGGCAGCGGCCACAGCCGCGATGTGGCGAGGGGGGCAGCCGGGCTCCTCCGGGGGGGCAGACACAGGCTCGGGAAGAAAGGGCGAACTGTTCGAAGTAACCATTACAGCGTACCGAAAGGCGAAGGCAGGGTGTGATGAAGGGCGTGTGGTCCCCTCACGCTAGGTTAACTCCGGCAGCACTCAGGAGTTTGAACTTGTTTTGAAGGCAGAAGCCCTCCCCCGTTCCCCGGCGGACCGCAGGCCGCTTTAGGCGGCGGGGCGCGGGGGGGAGCGCCCTCCCAGCGGCGGGGTCGCGATCCGGGGTAGCCGGGCCGAGGGAGGAGCCCCCGCCCCGAGAGACTCAGACGGGGCTGGGCTCCCCGCCCCAGCCGCCGGGGCTGTCCCTGCCACCCCCCGCCCCCCGGACTTCCCCTCCAGCACACAACAAGCAGGATTGCGGCCGTTTCCTTTTATTTAATTTTATATTGAAGTTGTGGCATTATTTGCAGTGGTACAGACCGGCTCAGGCTCCATTGAAAGAGATTTTGTCTTCAAGTAAAGTCTAAAAAATATTTTGATTCATAGCTACATCTCGTGAATGCAAAAAAAAAAAAAATTCCACTATAAAAATAAATTTACATTTTGTGAATAACAAAAGCAAATATAGTGCCCTTTGGCTTAACCAAAAGAAAAAAAAGACTATTGGATGTCAAAGTTATCCACGTTTCTGACATAAATAGAAAATATAAGTTAGTATAACTCTTAAAAAAAGTTTTGTACAAATATACACTTGTTTTTTTTTAATTTTTCCTTTTTTTGCACTGAGAGCTCAGCAGAGATTAAACATTTCTTATAAATGACTTTTAAAGCTTTACACTTCTGGCCAGTGTACTCACATTAGGCATAATACATTTCTATACAGAACGTCATACATTGCACTGTTGTACGATAACACTGCTCCGTGCGTTGCCGGCGCTGCGGCTCCGCTCCGGCTCCCGCAGCCGGGCCGGGCGGGCGCGGGGGGGTCCCGGCTCTCCGCGCCGCCCGCCCCGGCCTCCCGCGTCTGCCTCCGGGGCGTCGCGCCTCCCGCGGCGGCGCGCCTCTCCCGTGGGTGCAGTAGTGCAAAAGTCTGGAGGAGAACAAAAAAGAGAAGGGGGGAGAAAAAAATAAGCAAGGGAAAAGTAATTGGTCGTGGTATAGGAAGTAAGGAAGAGAGCGCGGCAGAAAGCGCCCGGACAGCCTTGCCCGCTCCCGGGGCGCGTCTTACCTGGCTCACCGGAGCCGCTTGCGGGGAGTCTGCTCAGCCGGCACGGCGGCGGGGGGCGGCGGGCAGCCGCTGGGGCGCTCCGCCGCCGCCTTGGGCTCCGCCGGCCTTTTTCTCCTCGCGAAGAAATCTGGATGGGGGACGGAGAGGAAAGAGGGGTCCGTCAGCCAGTGCGGCGGGACGCCCCCCGTCCCCCAGGCTCCCCGGCTCCCCACGCACCTGTGATGCGGGCGGTCGGGCCCCTCCGGAGGAGCCGCATGCCGCGGCGGCGGGGCGCTGCGCGGTTCTCCCGGCTCAGGCGGGCCCCGGGGCCCTTGCCGGCGGCGGGCGGCGGCGGCGGGGACGGGGGCGCCCGGACGAGGGGGACGCGGCACCGTCCCACCTGCAGAGTCTCCCGGTAGAAAGCGGGCACGGCGCCGGCCTCCACCTCCTCCCAGCGCAGGCGGCCGGGCCCCGGCAGCGGCGTGTCGGTTTGGAAGTTGTAGTCCCAGCGCCGCTGGTCGTCCTCCCCCATCTCCCGCAGGCGCTCCCGCAGCTCCCGGCCCAGCTCCTCGTGGTCCACCGGCCCGAAGAGGCTCCTGCAGACGGGGCTGCGGCCGTGCTCGACCAGGGCTCGCCGGGCCGAGAGGCGCTCCAGGGCGGCGGTGCCGGAGAGGTGCACGTTGGACATCGCCGCCGGGCCGGGAAGGCGTGCGTGCCCCCCCGCCGCTCCTCTCCTGCCGTCCTGTCCCGTCCGCTCGCTCCCTCGCGCTCAGAGCAGCCCTGCCTCCCGCCTTTGAACCCCTGCCCCCGGCCGCTGCCTTTTAAACCCCGCTCCCCGCGAGTGCGAGCAAAACACCATTAGCATAATAGTGTTTCCCTGCCGCCGGCCCGCCGCGATTGGCGGGGCCCCCCCCGCCGCCCCCCGGCCCCCGGCGGCAGCGCTGCTGCCCGCGCCCTCCATTGGCTGCGCCGGGCAGCGCCGCGCCGCCGCCGGCCGCATTGGCCCGCCCTGGCCCGGCCCGGCCCGGGGGGGCGGCCCCGGCGCTGGCCCGGCCCCGGAGGGCGGCAGCCGCGCTCCCCGCCCGCGGCCGGCCCCGCTCCCTTTGTCTGCCGCCGGCCGCAGCTCCGCCGCCGCGTCCAAGCCGGCGACTTTCGGGGTTGTTTTTTTTCCCCCTCGCTCCGCGTTGCCTTTTTCGCGTGAAGGGTGCGTGTGGGAGTGTTTTTACTATTATTTTTTACTATTATTTTGTTTGAGATTTTTAAATTTTTTCTCCTCGAGGAGTGTCGCCAGTTTTTTCAGCATCCGTGGAGCGCGGGGGCTTGGGGCGGGGGAGGCGATGCGTGTGGAGGAAAACGGGATCGTTTCTGGCTCGGAGATTTTTATTACTCTGCTGCAAAACAAAGCGAGATGCTTGCAGATTTCAAAACAAGCTGAAGGCTATTTTTAAAAATAGAGCTTCTCAGCTGCATGGAAGTAATAACTTGCAGCCTCAGTGAATAGATGTACATGAAAACCACAGCATTTTCCTCTCCTGACTTTAAAACCCACATAATACGTGTTTGTTCACTGCAGATGAACTAATCTTGCTATTGTGTTGCCAGGGATCAGCTGGCTTGTGCTTTACATTTTCTGCAGGTCACTGCAATCATTGCCTTTTGTTGTTTTGGGATGGAGGAGTATGAAAGGAAAAGAAGGGGGAGCATAATTGACATCGTGCTAAAATTGGTCCCACAACATCATCACAGTGTTGATGCGCATCTCAGAGGGTCATCGTGACAATGATTTTTTCATCTGCAGCCAACAAGGGGAAAGAAGAACCTCTTTCATGCAGTGTGTTTGGGGACCCCCTCACTCATGTCCCTATGGCTCTTGCCTTTGGGAAGTTCAAACCCTTGAGCAAAGACAACCAATTCCTAGAGGGAATAAAATTAATATTAATTCCTAGCATCTGCTGGCTTTGCAGAGACTGCCCCAGATGCCTGCTTGCTGCAGAGCTGGAGGGGTTGCAGCTTTGGGCAATGGTGCCCACAGGTAGGTCTGCTTCAAGAAGAGAGGAATTTGTCTTTGCATCCATGCAAAGGCCTTGCCAGGTGCACCAAAGTCAATCTGTGGTGTTTCCACATTTGTCCCACCTCTGTGCCAGAGCAGCCCTCCAGCAGTGCTGGGGACCCTCACTCCCGTGCTTGCCATGCCAGTGAGGAGCTTGTGGCAGCTGGGACAGCCCCTGTCACCTCCCAGGTGCTGCACCTTCAGTGGTGCTTCCCAAGCCTGCCTGCCCCAGGAGGCACCCGCAGTGCCCGTGGGTTTGGATCCATGCACCTGCGGTTGGCTGCTGCTGGGAGAGAGAATGTTGGAGCCTGGCTCTCTGCACAGGAAGGATCTATCCATGCTCAGGCTGCTGAGCAGTGAGATGCTATGCCAGGTTTGATCTCCTGAAGTCATTTCCTGATGTTTGTGGGGCAGGTGGGATGCTGGGTGGGGAGTGTCTGTAGCTTGGTGATGGAGAGAAGAAGATGCAGCAGGTGCCTTCAGGGTGCAGATCCCCACTTGTTTCCTGGGCTGGCATGGAAGAAGATTTTGCAGACCAGTGGTACAGTCAGAGCACTTTCATTTCACTAATGGGTGATACAGTCAGAGCACTTTCATTTCACTAATGGTGATAGCACTGGTGTTTTAAGGAATGGGAAGAATTTTTTTTTTGTTTAAAGATGCTTTCACACCTGGCAGAAGATTTTGCAGACTGGTGGTACAGACAGAGCACTTTCATTTCACTAATGGTGATAGCACTGGTGTTCTAAGAAATGTGAGGACTTTTTTCTTTTAAAGATGCTTGTTCAGATGTTATGTTCTTAACAGCCATTCTCAGTTTCCCAGGTGAGCTGGACAGCCTACCCATGTGGCTGCTTTAGGTGACTATTACCCCACTGTCCTTTCCATCCCAAAATGACTCCTGAAGATGGCCATATGGAAGTCTCTTGGCTCCAAGGTTACATTTTCGGGAGCAGGTCATGAAAAGTTCCTCATCACTAAGAGCACATCATCTCAAAAAGCAGGAGGTGCACATCATCTAGGCACAGGTTCAGCCAGGAGAGGAGGTGTGGGTCTCACAAGCTGGGATGGTTGGAGAACATGGCACAGTGTTCACCTGGGGACTTCTCTCAGCAGCCATCAAATGCATCTCTCGGGATATAGGTTGGGGTGGTTCTAGGAATAAATGTGCTGTGCAGAGAAAATAATTTGAGGTCCTCAAGAAACCTGCTGGAAAAGTGCCCTCTGTTCAAGACTCGAGCCAAAGGCAATGGCCAGGTCCCTGCAGACAGGAGCTCTTTGTGAGGAGTCCTCATGAGCCTGCTGCCGTCCTCCCTCCGTGCCAGCGAAGCCAGTGACCGCCCTTCCTGTGTTCTGCCTCCTTGATTTTAGACATTCCTGCCATGAAAGCTGCATGGCAGCAAGATCCCCTGCTGTTTGCAAGGTGTGGGTGTGCCCTCTGCAAAACCCACGTGTTGTCCTTTCAAACCCTTCCCCGAGGTGAACCAATATTTACGCAGCGCTTGAGGGAGGCAAGGAACGACGGTTTCAACGCTCAGGAGTTGCCTTGTGTGAGGCCACTTCACCTTCCAGCTCACCTGGGAGGTAAAGTAGCTCAGGTTTGAGATTACCACCCCTGTTTATTTTAGTTCAGCTTCCTCACTGTTAATGCTCCCTAATGCTTTTGACTCGATTTTTTTGTCCCACTGTACATTTTGGTTTTAAGGTGGTGGTGACAGTCCTGGCCACTTTCTGCTCACAGGTTCTAGCACTGTCTGGTTTTTTGTGTGGAGATAGAGGGCTTCCAGCCCATTTGAGGAGTACTGTATGCACAGAGAGATGTTTTAAATTTAGTGGATCTGTGAACTCTCAGGCCAGAGGGGTAGGTTATGATCCTCTAAACCAGCAGTTTCCCTAACATGAGCCACAAAATCTTACCCAAGAGCTCCTACCACCAAGCCTATTAGCTTCTTTAGAAATTCCTGCTCCAGAACACTAAGCAGAGTAATTACTGCTATGGTTAGAACAATGCCCCATGAGAATGAAACGTTTTTGCTCAAAATATCCAAGTCATATGTGCTTATGTCAGGAAAAATAATGACTTTAACTAGTGTGTATTCCTGCTGGTTGCTCTGTTTCAAAAAGGTGAGGGGAGGGAAAAGCAAGCTCCTTTATGGCCTGTGCATCATTGCAAAGGGATTGCAATTGCAGGAGGTTTATTGCATTTGATTATTTCTGTTTGGAAAGGGTCCAGGTTGACTGTCAGAGCCAGGGCTGAGTCTGATGGCTTGGCAGATAGGGGAAGAGAGGTCCTTGCACTGGAAACTGAGCAAGGAGTAACCAAGGAGATTTGATAGGAAGTTATGGAGGTAACAAAAGAGAGGTTCTTGGTGCTCTGATTCTGATGGGGCTGACTGTTGTGCAACTCCAGGTTAACTTACTCAGAAGAGAGGGTTTAGTGAGATGCTTAAGTATAGAGGCACACAGTCCCCCTGACATGGTGCCATGGAGGAGCACTCCTCTGTTTTTTGGCAAGTCTTGGAGTGAGCTTCTCCTGCAGGATTGTCCTCAGCATGCTGCCAGACAAGCAGACCTGTTGTTGGGCCCCTGAGACTGCGAGGTTTGTGCTCTCCTCTCATTTCCTTTAGTACACGGTTATTATCTGCACCCAGCAATGTTTAACTCAAGATTCTTCAACTGTTGTATGATCTACATGCGATTGCTTCATTTCAGAATGTGTTATATCCCATAATTGCTTTAGCAGAGGCATAGACCAATAGACATTGGTACTTTATCTCCTTTGCACTTCTCTTTTACTAAGCATGTGATCATAAGCAATTTGCATTTATACCAGTGGCAATTTTGCTTGGTACTTTGGAATCCTGCTTAAATAAACTGATTACAATTAAGGTTCAAGTTAGGACAGACTGCTCAATCTCTTCATCAAGGCTTTTCCACCATCAAAGTGACAATTAAAATTATTCAAACTGGTATAGACTCAGAATTTCCCATTTCTTGACAAGGTCATAAAGTGTCAAATTACCAGATTTGATAGCTGGGCAAAACCACACTATTACAGGGGTTAAAATGGGTAAAGGAAATCTGAGCAGAACCCTGGAAAAATTCTGGCAGCTTTAATTCCGTTTGAATTGCTTTTTGTTGTGTTCTCAAAAAAAAAAAAAAAAAAAAAAAGGCATAAGCTAATATCTCAGACAAAAAAAATTGCTTCATTTAATTTAATTTCCTTTAATTATTTTTTTTATTATGCCTTCTGTTCTTGGTTTTTAAAAGAAGAGCCAGCCTTGCTGTCCAGCTGCTGTGCATCATTAGGGTAGCACAAAGGTAGCAGTGAATTTAGCTTAATCTATTGATGGACCTGCCAGTGCACCAGGGGCCATTGCATTCTCTCTTCACACTCCTCTTTTGCTCTTGCCATCATGTTGTTTTACTAGATGAACTCCACTCGCCATCTGGCTCCTCATCCTGACTGGGAGCCTGGCTCGTTTGCAGGATGCTGTTATCTGGGAAAGCAGGCTGGCAATGCAGGTCCCCAGCAGCATTTTGAGCTCGCAGTACGTACCTGTGGAGGGTGGCTCTTTTTTGCTCGCTGTCTATGTAGTGATATTTTAGCAGAGGTTAAATGCTCCATTTATTTATATTTCCTGCTTTTCTGTTGGTGTAATTGCTGTCAAAGTCATGCTCCACGCTCACAGGTCCTGTTCATTGCCACTCTCTGCATTGAACTAGAGCTTTGCGTTTTGCTTGTTTTGACATTCCCCTCGCCTTTCATCTTGATCCACGGCAATATTATTTTTGGAGTAGCTTTTCATAGGTTATTTCTACTTTATGTAGGGGGAGGTAGTGGTGAAGGGGCCATTACGCAGGTTTTATTTTTGGTTTCATGTTTCTTAAGTAAACAGGTTTTTTACTGCTGGTAGTCCAGTCCTGAAGGAGATCCTTCATGGCCCGGAGTGTTGCAGAGGGGAGGTGCCTGGTCCCCAAGCAAGCCCAAGAGCAGCGGTAAGTGCATCACAGGCATCTCCACGTGGATGTCAGCACATGCCTAGAGGGAACACAACCTACAGAGTATGGAAAAACTCCCCAAAGCCTTAGAAACGTCATGAAATCTGACTTTGAAAGCAACACACACCCGAGAAGTTGAGGCTGTCTAAAGAATGCTGACGACGAAGACCTTAAAAACAGAGTGAAGGGAGAGCTAAACGAACCCAAATTTTACTCGCCCCAGTCCGTGCGGCGCTGGCGGAAAACCGACCGGGGCAGCCGCGTTTGCTCTCGGGCCGTGCCCGCAGCCCGTCCCGCCGGTCCCTGCCCCGGTCCCCGTCCCTCCCGAGCCCCGTCCGGCGCGGCGGAGCCTGGGTGAGGCGATGTGCGGGGCAATGGTGCCCTCTAATGTCGGCCCTGCCGCCTTCCCCGCTTCCCCGCGGCCGCCGCACCTTGCCCACAGCGCCAGCCCCGCTCTGCCCGGAGCACCCGGAGCACACCTCGCCCCGCAGCCTGTGCACCTTCCCCGCAGCCCCCCGAGCACCCCTCGCCCAGTGATGAGGCAGGGCCGCTGCGGGCACACCGGGGCTGGGGCCTTATCGGTGCCTTCTCCCGCCGCCCAGCCCCGGGCCGGCTGTAGCTCGTTTCAGGCTCTTTGCTTCCCCACAGAGATCCCTCAGGGCATGGTTTGCTGGCGACACTGCTCTGCAGGCCGCCCTGGGCAGCTTTGCGGGAGCAGGTTATGGAAAAGTGCAGATTTTCATTCTATATGGTGTGCAAAGTGCTTCTAGAGTAAGGAAATACATTTTAGCTCTAACCACCATCCTAAAGGTTTCTTAAGTTGCTCCAAGTTTGTACCATTCTTTGGCAAGATTTGTGAATAGAAGAATACACTCACTTCTTTTGGTGAGAAATTAGGGTTGGAGTGTAAGTTTGCTATTGTAAACTCATAGAATGGCTTGCTTTGCAAGGGACATTAAAGGTTATCTTGTTCTGATCCCCCTGCTGTGGGCAGGGACATCTTCCACCAGAACAGGTTGCTCCTGTTCTAGGGCCCCATCCAACCTGGCCTTGAACATTTCTAGGGATGGGACATCCCCAGCTTCGCTGGGCGAAATGTAGCAGCGTCTCACCACTCTAACAGCAAAGAATTTCTTCCTAATATCTTTCTTAAATCTTTTGGTTTAAAACCATTAGCCCTCCTTCTGTCATTGCCACTTCTCAAATGTGACAGATGTGACTTAGCTCAATGGCAGCTCTAACCCTGGCAATCCAAGAGAAGCAGATCCAGCTCTAGAGGATGCAGACCTTGAGACACTTGTCTGGCTTCATGGAGGCCTGGCGTGTCCCAAGGAGCCCCAGGAGTTTTGTTTTTTACATTTTCCTGCGGTGGGTTCCCTCTCTAGGAGCGGTTGGCAAAGCAGTGCAGTGCTGTGGGTTCTGGCTGTTCCTTTTCTTGCGCTCCAGGCTGGATTCCCTCTGCTTATCTGCCTCCCCTTCAGGGCTTGCTCCCTCTATTGGTGCGATGGGCTGTTGAGATATCCTGCAGTGACGCAGCATGGTGAGATCATCCTCCCTCCCTCCTCACCCCCCGGCTTCTTGTTTGTAATCTTTGATTAATTTATCTTCTTGCCTACGGCTTTAAATTCGCTTTTAGGGCAGTAACTTTCTGAAGACACAGCATTAAAATTTTATTTTTTTCTAATCTTGGAAAGCAATCACTTTATAATCTCTCTGCTAGAATCATAGCATTAATTTTGCTGCAAGCATTGAATGTGGACCAAACATCACCAAGCCAGTGGTGAACCTGCAGAGGGAGGGTTTCAAAGAACTCCCCTGGGGGAGTCCATCACGTTCATTTTACAGCAGTTTAACCATAATAGGGCTGCCATGCCCACAATCAGGTATGTATTCCTACAGAGTGAGGAGTTAATTGTACCTGGCTCCAGCAGCACATGTATACCATGCAGAACAATTAGTGCTGTGCCTCATTGCTGGGAGCTCAGCCTGTGTTATATATCAAGGGGCAGCATTAAGGGATTTGTATGTGCCATCCACAACAGCACTCAGCACAAATCCCGCTAGCCTTCAGCCTCCTGCAGATCCAAAGAGAAAACAAGTGCCATGTCCCCTAACAAGGCAGAAAAGGTGGAAGGCCACAGGTAGCACTGGCTTAAAGGCTTTCAAATGGTTTGCATTACACCCAGTGACGCAGCTAATTCTTAATGAGGCAGTTCTTGAGCTTTGGACAGAGGCTGGAAGGTCGTGTTACCTGAGATCATGGTTGGAAATGTTACTGAATACTCTGATTATATGTGATTCTAGTGTCCCTTGGTAGATGGTGGAGGCCAGAAGAAAGTCAAGTTTTTCCCTGTGCTGTGACCAGGTTGAAAAATCATCAGGTTGTCCTGTAGCCTTTCAAGTTTCCCCTTAGCAGCTGCTCTGAAACTTCTTTCAGGAGTTATTGCTAAAACAAGGGTGTAGGGCAATGAGCTCCAGGTGCCCAGCTCTCCGTTTCAGCTAGGATGACTTTTGGACTTCGGACAGGAGAATCAGGCACAAAGAGATTAATTTGTACCTGAGTTTCTCAATTAAACTTTAATTCCACGAAGGTGCAATTAAAACCACACCCTGATGCTGTGCAAGATAACAGATATCTCACTGGTGCTCAGTGAGTGTGCACGTCAGGGCATTTCAAAATGACATGGCACAAATTCTTCTGGTGTGAACCAGGAGACACATTCTCAAACATAGCCATAACCAAATGGGTCTGAAACAAATGTTTTCCTAACAGTAAAAACACAAGAGGAGCTGGATGAAAGACTTGAAAGTTAAATTCTGGCAGCATGGAAATCAGAGGCAAAACTCCCAGTGGATTGGGGTCATGGTTTCAGTCTAAAGCCAAGTAATCCAGATCCTGTACTTCTTAAAGTAAAAATGAGTCAGCTGGTCATCGTTGGTATTCAAAGAGAAAAAAGAAACCAGGTGAAATCATTTAAGCTGACAGTGGCCAAATAGTTGTGAGTTTGCTCTGGAAGGAAATAAATACATCTGGAGGTGTTATGTTTACAGAATCTCATTGCTCTCTGGATCAAATGCACTTGCTTTGCAGATAGAAGAATGGCTATTATTTTTTTTTCTCCTTTTTTAACCATCAGGCTGCAACTTTAATCTAGAGTCTTTTCTTTTTGCGCACCGCAGCCATTAAGCAAGATTTGTCTGTGACCTGCCCTGGCAGTCCTGCAGCTTCTGAGGGCACCTCCAGTGGGATTTGTGGTGGTTGTTGCTTCACCTGTGCAGAGATGGCTGAATTTGGCAATTTGATTGATGAGGCTTAGAAGGAATATAACCCACTACTCCCCTGGTGGTACTGGGCAATAAATAAAAGGAGTAAATCCTTATTGTTTTGTTTGGAAGGCAGTGAGGAGAGAGGCTGGGCAGACCTACTGAGTGTATTTGTGTCAGTTTTGACAGGAGCCTTCAGGACCCAGTCAAGTTTGGAAGTTGGGGAATTACTTCCCAGCACCCTACCTGGGGCAGTTTTACAGAGCTAGTCTAAAAATTTGTAAAACTTGCTTGATTTCTGCATTATGAGCCTGTGATCATCTCAGGGACAAGCTTTAAAAAACATTTTCAAATACTTTTTTTAAAATAAATAGCTCTTAGGGATTTTGTCTTGGGAAAATCTGTGTATGCCCTCATGTCCTGATGCCAAGGTTGGATCCTAACAGTGTGCGAAGTCTGTTGTGATTCTTTACAAAGAGAGATAAACTTAATTCACAGGTCTTGGTGTTGTTCCAAAATAATTCTAAAGAACTATTATAAAAATTGTGCTTTCAAGAGAGAACAATTGAGCAGGTTTGGTGTCTTCTTGTGACAGACATACCTGCAACATGCTAGAAATGCATCCTCATTGTTGGCTCTGAGGGAAGGCCATGCCTGTAGAAGTTGAAACTGGAAATAAGAGGATCAAATGGTACCATGCAGGTTCTGGCTTCTTACAGGAAAATTTCAGATATATTTGAAGAGGGATTTAATTATATGATAGAGTAGGCTGAGCTTAGAGATGTGTTTTCTGAACTTTTCCACTCTCATCTATCTGTCCGTGCTAGAGTTGTATTCAGTGTTCAGCACTGGTTTTGCTTGAAAATTTTCCCCAAACCACTGTGAAGATTCCTCATATCCCACTCAAGAGCCCTAGTGGGTTCCCCCTACAATTTCAGTGCTAAGGAGTCCATGAGGAATTCCCACTTACAGCAAAGGTGATTTGATTTCTTTTTGTCTCAGATAAATTCAAGCAGAGATTTAATGGGAAGCCAGGAGGAAACAATGAAGCATCTCCAAAGTCTTCTGGTGGTTTGAACAAAACCCCCAGCATTTGTAGGACTGTCATTTTTCTTGTATTTCTAACTAAAATCAAGATTGTAATTGTTCTCTCTGAGTAGCCGTGCCTAGAGCCTTTATTGCTGATGCAGGGGCTGCAGAGAGGACACCTCCAAGGGCTTGTGTCCTTCAGATCTTTAAGAACGTTGGTTTTCCTGGTGAATATTTGACTGATACTCAGGGGTACATGCTCTGCTCCAGTTTGCAGCAGTGTGAGCTCCAGAATTTGCTCTGATCTTACAAGACCGTTCAAGCCTTCATCTGAAATGAGGTGTTTTACTTAGAGGGAGAAGAACAAAAACCTTGGACGAGGCTTTGTAAGTCATTTAGAGCCCAGATCGGTCAGGGGCTGTGAAGCCATGTTTGCACATTTCACCATTTTTGAGCTGCTGGTAAATCCAGCCTGCCTGACTCTGGATATCTTTGTTCTCTCCCTGCCATAGGCAGCAAATCTCTGCAACATAGGTTTGTCCCCCACTCGTGTAGGGGGTGGTGCATTGGGGTCAGCTGTCCTCTCCCCACTCCTGGCATGTTGGTTCTGTGCAAGACTGGGAGAGGAAATGTCTCCCCTGGCCCTGGATTTGTAAGGATTTGTCTCAGCATGTAGCACAGACCCCCTTCTGTGCATGGAGCTGTCTCTGGGATGTGCAGGATTTTGCAGACACATGCTTTGCCCTTTCCTACTTGCTCCATACAGAAATGTGCACTTGCAGGAGCACTGGATGCACACCCGTGTTTTGTTTGTGCTGTGTACAGCTTTGTTGGAAGGGATGACAGAGGGATTCTTGTTACATTGTGCTGCTGGTGGTCTCCTGAATGCTTGAGGTTTATAAATCAGGCAATTGTTTGACTCTGACACAGGAAAATGTTTTGGTAAAGGCAGAAGGCTTGAGACTAGTTGAAAATGTCTGGGACTCCCATTGTGTGGAGAATGTTGAGTGCAGAGGAAATCTGCAGCATTCCTACAGCAAACCACAACAAGAAGCTCCATACAGCCCCAATCAGTCACAATTCTCATATAAATTATAATGGCCTAAATGTTATTTAAATGATAAACAGCTTTTGCATTCCAGACATTGCTGCAATTCCAGAAGGTGGCTGTGTAATACCAGCTGAATGAAATATTGTACTTTGCAGGCGAAGTTTGAGCCTCCATTCGTGTGTGCATCCGGATTTATCCCTTCTAGAATATTCTTTGGCTGTGAACCCCAGACTGCCAATGCACTGTGTGTATCTTGGAGCCCAGGGCTTCATCCATTATCCAGCAGTGAGTTGTCTGAAGACTGGGCATGCCAACATGCCAGGAAGCTGAAGACACAACCACAGAGGCAGCAGAAGCATCCACTGATTCTGGGCTGTCACCACAGCTTATTAGTGTGTGGAGTTTTGCCTGGACCCTGCTCAGCAGCTGATGGAACAACCAGTCCTTCAATCACACTTTCCTCCAGAGATGGATGGGTCAGGCCTGCTGGAAACAAGTGTGGCTTGTGGAGGAGCAATGCCAGGTCTAGGAGAAACCATTTGCCCATCAGAGAACCCATGCAGCAGACCTGGGCTTTCACTAAGGGTCATCTTTTGCTTGCTGATTCTTCAGTGTTGTGGCATAACAGACTGGAGGCATTTGCTGGGTTTTGGTGTCCCTGCTTGAAGGAGAGGCAGCCCAGCAGCCCTTCTGCACTGCATGGCAACAGCTGACTGAAACTGGAGGGGTTTCTGTTTGCTCGGGAGAAATTCTGGGTGGGGAGGGCCACAGCCATGGCCACACCTGGGGGATGATGCAGGGTGAGCCCTCAGCCTGAGCTGAAATCATCCTAAACCAGGGCCACTCAGTGTGCGCAGGCACAGGAGGCTCCTGCCCCAGTGAGGTCCTGCTGGAGCCCAGGAGACTGGATGGGTACAAAGAACTGAGTTTTTCTTCCTATTCTTCCTATTTGGTCATGTCAGTTTTGGTGTAATCCTGGATTCAGGCCACAGGATTTTTCCAAAACTCCTTTACAATTGACAAATTGCGTCAATTGTAAAGGAGTTTTGGAAAAACTCCTGTGGCCTGAATTCAGGAGAGTTCTGTCACATCTGCATGCTTTGTTGTCAAATTCCAGCATTCAGAAATGTTCTCTTTTATTTTAATTTTTCCAGAATATTAGAGAGAAGAAGCTGCCCTGTGGTTAGCAAGGGGACTGGCATCCAAATGATGATTGAATGTGACTCCAGCCTCTTCCACAGACTTCCTCTGTTTTCAGGGAAGTCATTAAACCCCTCAGTCTGTTAGAGTCCCATCTGCAAGACAAGGAGGATTTAATGCTTTTCCCTCATCTGAATCTCAACATCTTTTTGTGGTTATAGGGCACCAAATGAGGCTTCAGTATTAGTTGGAGCTCTGGGGGTTTACCAGTAAAAAGTTAATAATAACCAGCCATATTTCATAGAATCATAGAATGCTTTGGGTTGGAAGGGACCTTTCAGATAAAATGTGATTTGCAGTTTAATATGCTAAGTAACAAAGACTTTACCAAGAGAATGAACAATAGCCTTTTCCATTTTACAAAATAATTTGCCAGGCATAATAAGTGCACCAGTGTTTTTATAAAAACAAATTATAAATAATTGCTTTTTGCAATTTAATACACACATAGAAAAAGCCAAAAGAGCTCAGCAGCTACCAGGAATCTGATTTCATTGTCGATTTGGACTGTCTCTGTAGTTTTATGAAAATCCCTGAAGACTGTGCTATTTTGTAAACTAAACATGGCTGCTTTTTCTCCTTTTTTGGCTGGCCATGTGGAGTCTTTTTCCATTCATTAGTGAGCTGTTTTTTTCATGGACACAATTAGACAAAGGAATAAATCAACAAACTTGGGATATAATTTTGGCAATACCAGGCCATCCATGCTCTTATTTGCTTAACTGTGTAAATCTTTCACCAGAATACAAATGAGGCCTGTTCCCTTGGTCTTGGGGTTGGGGAAAGAGAGGGATCAGGCCAGATCCTGCAGATTTGATGGCTCCCACCCACCATGGCTGGTGTTGAGCAGTTTCCCTCATTACAGCCATTCAGCATTCCCACTATTGAGGAATTGCTTCGAGATAATTCTTCCATTTCCTTTCTCATGTTACAGAGTTGAAGAAACATGCCCAGGACAATGGCTCCCTGAGGACTGGGTCTCTGTGAAGGATTGTTGTGTCCCTCCATGTCTGAATGTCTGCCTGCCTCACTGTTTTTGGTTGGTGGCCTCTCAGTGCTCTCCCAGAGAGAGGAAGCGTTTTCCCTGCTGCTCCCTGGGCAGGGAGGTGAGGTATGGGCAGGGAGATGAGGTACGTTCATAATGCTCCAGCTTGCTCCTCCTGTCTCTCCTGGCACCTTAGTACACAGCACACAGAGATGCTGTTTCTCTTTGCAAGGAGAAATGAAAGTTTTGTTGACAGCAAGAGGCAGTGATTCCCTCCCTGGCATTCCCAGCCAGCTGTCATGCTTGCCATGGGTGTGCATGCACACCCACAAGGGCAAGGATTTGTGACTGATCTGTGTTGGAGCAGGATTTGCTTCATCCCATCTCTGAAGATCCCATCCCATTTTTGTGTAGCTGAAGACACTGGCCAGTTCAAATTCATAGAGGATTGAGGCCCAAGAGATGCCCTTCATTGCAGGGCATTATATCTGCATTTTCATGTCTCTTCAAGGCTCCTTTGGGGCTGAAAACTTGGTTTGACCCCACCCAGGGTACCTCATGTTCCTCCAGATCATATTAGCTTCCTCAGTGGAACAAAAAACAAGTTCAGAGCAGGATTAAAGATTTATTTACCCCCAGTTCATTGTTTTCCAAACAACATTTTCAACTTCTGGTACTGATGTGGGTGGATTTCCCTTCCCTATGCATGTGCTAGCCTTGCTTCCCATTCCAGCAATTTAAGAAAAATTTCTGCCCAAGTAACATAAACAGTGAGCCTTTATGATTTTTCAAAAGATGTTCTCAGGTTTCCTGCTCTATTTTTTTCAGAGATCAGATAAATTCAGATAAATAGGCCTCAGGAAAGACACACCAGGACGGCAACTATAAATACTCCAAAATTGCTGAGAATAAGTGTCAAGGCTTAATGCACAGCTAATGGACTAATCTGCAATTTTACCACAAGATATTTATCTCCTTGCTCGTTTTCATAGTAGTCTCCCTGAAATATATGTCTATTCAAAGTTTATTTATCCTACCCAAGAAAACTCATTTCCTCTTCATAACCTGTTCCTCCCCAGTTTTAAAATTAATTTTGTTTTTCAAAGATAGCTTGTCAGTGACTGAGTGCTACCCATGGTGTAGTCTATAATTGAGCCAGAAGGAGCCTTTAGATAACAGTGCAGTGCCAGCTTATGCCATCTGTCATTAGTGGTGCATTATCACTGCAGGTATAAATGAGCTGGCCCCGAGCTGCATGGCTGCAAACGTGGTGTTCAGTGGAGCATAGCTGGGAATTGGGTTAATCTCTACCATACTTAGGCTCCTGCAGACATTTTCAGTCAGGCTTCTCACTCAGGGGAGGAGGAGAATTTGTCTTGTGGCAATCACAGTGGCTGTATTCCCATCAGTGTTCCTGCTGCCACATTTAGCCCTCAGGCCAATGGATTCATGGGGCGAGACTCTAAAAATCAGGCGCTGAAAGTCAGGAAAATCCAAGTGCCTGTGCAGAAAACCTAGCAAGAGGATACTGAGATGGTTTGAGGCTGCCAACATCTTGGCCAGGTTTGGAGAATACAGCTCATCCCTGCATCCCTGGGGCCAGGGCAGCGTGGACCTGAGCTGACCATTGGCTTGTAAAGATGGCTTACAACTGCCACCTTTGTGCTGTGTGGGTCAAAGTGCTGGGATGGGAGAGAAATGATCCTGCCCAAGGACACGACTGCTAGAAGAGGATCACCAAGCTGGGCCCAGGGCATTTTCTTACATACAGCCTGATCTAAGGAGCAGTCTTGGGTGCTAAACCATCCAGGGGTGGGGGTGTACAGGAGCTGATGATCACAGCTTATTCTCCATGGACATCTCCACACCAGGCATCAAGTTTAGCTTCCTGCTTTTCAGAACTGTGCCTTTAGCCCCAGAGGCTGGGAATTAAACTCTGTGGTTTTTTACTCCACTTCCCTTGTCAATGCCAGTAAAAAGAAGCCAAATCCAAGGGAGAGCATGTGTCTGGCTAGCTGTCTGCACTGCATGCCCTGGCAGGACAAGGCTCCTGTCTGGTGGAGAGTGGCTGCATCTGCAAGTCTTTGCTGCCCTGGTTGCCTTGCTGGGATCTGTTTTCAGTTGCTGCTGAGACAAACTCACCAGTCAAATTATTGATGCTTTTCAAGTCCAGGGCAGCAAGGCTTCCTGTAAGCACAGTTGTGCATTGCATTTGCATTAGTCGCTTTTTGGTTGTCTCAAAACCTCCATAAACAGAATTCTGTCATTAATTTGACTCTTCTATTCAATGGTAATTTGTACATTGTGCCTATCCAGCACAAGCCAGGGAGTGATGATGTTGGTACTGTGCTGAAGGACCTTCAAAGTGCAGGCAAATCCATTGTTTTGCTCTGAGATGAACCAAATGTCGAGCACTGATGCTTTGCTGGGTTGGGATGCATGCTGGGTAATCATCCTTCCTCAGTAAAAAATCCAAATTCTGGATTCAAATTCTTGTGAGTTGGATCTGCTTGAGTGCTGGCATTGCTGTAGGAAAGTAGTTTTTAAAGGTGCTTTTTTCACTCAAGCTGTGAGTTTGTGCAGGGTTGTTTCTGTGCAATCTCCAGTGATATGGTACCCAACCCTGATGAAAGATTTAACCTTTGGACTTCCCCCTCTTTTGCCAGGATGTGGAGCCTGGCAGCCTTCAGCAAACCCCAGGGCTTGGTGGTGACATGTTGAACAAAAAGGTGTGCCCAGAGATCTCACAGGTCACCCTCCCCAGGCTTGGCTGGAATCCTGGAGCTCTGACAGCCCCTCCAGAGCCAAGCCAGCAGACATCTGTGTGTGTCTCTGTGTTGATGTGTCTTTGTCTGCCTTCGTGGTGAGTCCAGACTCTGTTTCTGAGCTGAGGTGTTACTAAGTTAGAGGGACTGGGTGACATGGTCAAGCTGCAGCACAAGAAATTCACATTGGACAGTAGGAAAAATTTTTTTTCCCACATACTTAGAGAAGGAGCAAATCTCTTTTCTTTGAGATTTTCAAAGCTTGCCTAGAGAAAGCCACAGCTGAACCAAAGTGTTCCAGCAGCAGGGTGGATGAGCTCTCCAGCTCTCTTCCTTCTAAAAGTCCTATAATTCTGCAAAGTCAGAGCATTGGAATCTCTGCCTTCTTTTTCTCTTCAAAAGAAAGATAATCCTCAACCAGACTTCCAGGCTTCAACGAGTAAGAAAACAAACAAATAAACCCCCAAGCAAATAAGCAAGCAGACAAACAAATAAAAACCCTAAATAAACAAGCAAGCAAACAACAAAACGCCCAAAGGCCAGAGTCTCATTTATTTCATTTGCCAGTTGGCAGTCAGCCTCATGATTTGTGTGGATTTAATATTACTTTTTTTAATGTTTTTGACATTGGCTGGTAATCTGTAGTTTGATTGGAGTCACATGTGAACATTTGCTAGCTCAGAATTACTATAAATTTGCAGCACCTGGAAAGGAAGGAAAATGGCTTAGGAAAAGGTGATTAGAGAGGCTCTGACTGCATGCAAGAGTTGTCTTTGTTCCAGGATCTGTATAAACCTACTGGAATTGGAAATAGCTATTCTGCTGTAAGCTTCACTTGCAACCTCCAAAAATAAAAGCGAAGTGCCTTTCATGAAGGATTAAAACAGGCATCTCTCCTGAGCCACCAGAGGCAGTAAAAGTGAAGGAAGTGAAGCAGTTAAAAGAGTTGAAGAGCTTATCACATGCTCTTGTTTGGGGCAATGTTCACTTTCTCTTCGCTGGGATACTCCAGCTGATTTTTGTTGTGATGGCGCTTGGGGCAGTGAGCCCACAAGGCTGAAGAACCAGATCTGTGGATTGATGCACGATTACCTTTGATCCTGCCTAGCAGGCAAGCAAAGGGAAGAGGAAAGAAAGGAAGAAAGAAACATTAAATCCGTGGCATGCTGGCTCAGCACCTCTCACTGTAAGCTTTGAACTGTGCACACAGTTTGTGCCCCTTATCTACGCTTCACACTCGCAGCTAGCGAGTGCCTCCATGTCATTTTCCACCCCGTCCTGCAGCAAGCCATTCTGTGAGCACCATGAATGCAAAAACCAGCTCTGCAGGTGAGGAAGAAGCCTCAGGAATGAGCAACGAGACCCTGGGAGAGGCCAAAAGGCGGCAAGTGATCCGTGTTGCCTACGTGATTGCAGCCCTAGACCTGACCTTTCTCTTCATGCAGTTTGGACTCATGCCTGTGAGTATGGGTTCTCTTGCTCCACAGCATTTCCTTCAGCGCAGGGCTCTGTGGTTTTCCAGCAAAGCCAGAGGATAGTTTTTAGCAGGAAAGAGGAAAGGTATCCTTGAAACTGAAAGGAATACTTGGTATTCTTACCAAAGAGGCAGGCTGTGTCTCTGTCCAGGGTACAGCTAGGCCATAAAAGCTGATTTATTACCTGGGCTGCAGTAGCACCCAGAGCCTTTTCCTGGGTGAAGCTGATGCAGTTTGTATCTTCTCTCATGGAGTGTGAGAGTGACCCATCCAGCAGCTATCAGGAAGCAGAGGTTTCAGATCAAAGGTGGGGTTTTCTGAGTGTGTAATTAACCAGCTCAGTGGGATTCATTGCTTCTCACTTACGGGACTCTTCTGTCTGATTTTATAGAATCAGTGAGGACTTCTGGTTGAAAAATACCCTTGAGGTCATTGAGTCCAATCAGAAACCTAACAGTGCCAAGTCCACCACCAAACCATGTCCCTGAGTGCCACATCTACACATTTTTGAGATACCTTCAGCAATGGTGATTCCACCACTTCCCTGGGCACTCTGTTCCAGTGCTTGACAAGCCTCTCAGGGCAGAAATATTTTGCAATATCCAATCTAAACCATCCCTGGCACAACTTGAGGTCATTTCCTCTTGTCCTATTGCTAGTTATTTGTGAACAGAGACTGACCCCAGCTGGCTACCAATCCCTTTCAGGCAGTTGGGGAGAGAGGTGAGGACTCCCTGCACCTCCAGGCAAAACAAAAGCATGACACAACAAAAACATGAATCCGAAATAACTGCCCATTGGCCCTTCAAGGTGTGTATCTGTGTTTTTTGCAAGCTCAGGCTGTGGGTGTACCATCTAGCAAAGGCAATATTTGCTCATGTTGTACTTTCATTGATTCTGGCTTGCTTGATTAAACAACAGCTCCAGAACTTTTCCATAGTTATCTCCCAGAGGGTGGATGGGCTGTTCCAGATGCAGGGTCTGGAGGCAGGAAGGCATTTAAAACTTTCCTTATTCCCCTTAGCAGTCGCTGAATGTGTTCAGCTGTGTGGAGCTGCAAAGGTAAATGGTGATACAAACGTGCCAGCTGGTGCAAAATTGATGGGTTTGATCACATGTCCCTGCCCTTCAGGGTGTGGGACAGAGACATTTGGTCTTTATTAAGCTGCCAGGGTCTGGCCAATGAACGTTTCCTCTGTAGGGGTAGGGAACTGAAGGAAGTGGTTGTTTGGAGCTGTGATCCTTTCCACACAGATATTAAGATGTTTATTCATAAATACAGCCTGCTTCTTTTCAATTTATTTGTTTTTTGTGGGTTTTTGTTTTGATTTTTTTTTTTTTTCATTTTTAGTACTTGGCAAAGAGCCTAGGTTTGGATTCAGTGGGGTTTGGCTATCTCCAGACCATCTTTGGTGTCCTCCAGCTCGTGGGAGGTTACATTTTTGGAAGGTAAGTGAGAATGATTCTCATGACCCTTCACATAGCTGAAAAAGGCCAGGCATTTTTTATACTTTCATAAAAATAATTTCTTTCTGGTTTGTGGTCCTGTTGAAATGTTTGAGGATTTCATAATGAGCAAGGGGAAAATAAATGCTATTATTAGAAAATACTGCAGCATAGAAGCAGCCTTTATATTAACTTAGCTACATTTTAATGACACACATTTAAGTGTAACAATATCCTGGGAATGGGCTTAAACCACCAGAGTCCTCAGAGCCCAGATCCTAACAGCTTAATTCTGAAAATGTTTTATAGCCACGTGTAACCTTAGAAATGTTTTGTGACTGGGAAAGAAAAAACAAATAAACAAACAAACAGAAAAAAAACCAAAAAACAAATCAAAACAAAAAAAAAGAGGGTATTTATTGATGGTAAGTAGAGCTGTCAATTACAATAAGTGAAGGTGGTGTCATTTCGCCAGCTGAATTAATCTGCATCCATGTTGAATACAAATTTAGACTTGCATGGACCTTTCAGAACTTTTAAGAATATCTATAAACTCAAGCTATCAAAATAAGAAAAGAGTGGAAAATATTTGGGTTTTCTGCCTCTTTACCCCGTGAGACTCTCCTGTTCCTAATGAAATGCAAATAGCCCTAAAAAATTGAGTGGTGGGAGAATACATTCCTAAAGACCAAGAAAAATAAAACCCTGAAAAATATGTGCATTTCAGTGACAGAAACTAAAATGGGACAGAGAAAATCTAACTTCTCTTCTTGATCCTGCTACTGATCAGCCAATCAATAAATGGATAGGAGCTGCTGTGTGCTGCTTCAGTTTACCTGCAGGAAATTTACTTTCTGGCTGATGTAGACTGGGGGCTCTACAGGATCCTCTGGTACATGGAGTGTGGCACTTTGTGGATCTGATCTCAGCCCTTGGACACATTTTCAAATAAATACAGCAACATTTGATTCTACAGCGCTGCTTGGCAGAAAATGCATTTCTAAGAATGGAGATGGTGCAAAGGGCCCACTTTTAATGCTTTTCCTATTAACACACAAACCTAGAGTAGTATTTCTGTCCTGGATCTGGTGCCATCTGAAATCTGGTTCTCCTCCCTGCATGTCATTCACTAATATCCAGAGTCACTGCTGAAGGGAAGGAAAATGGCAAAATCTGACTGGGACTGAGGGTGTCCTTTCCCAGATTGAAGCCAAAATTTACAATGCAAGTTTGAGATAAAAAGGATTTTTCTAGACATAAGTCTGTTTTGATGTCAGTGTAGGGACAGATTAAGTAGAAAAGAGGAAGAAAGGGGGAAAGAGAGAATGTGTTTCTTAGCTCAGTTTTTCGTGTTCTTGCTTAATGCTCCTAAACAGACATGAAAAGATAAAGCACTGTGTTTACTTTTAAGCAACAAAACAAAAAAATCCCCACTCCCCACATCAACAATGTAATGATTTGTGGTCTTCAGGTTACAAACAGCAAATGTAAACTGCCCTGGCTTACATGTAAACAGCAAATTTTTGACCTGTACCTCTCCCTCAACACAAAACATTTTAATTACTTAAGCTTAGCTCTGTTTGTATACCAACCCTGGCATTTTTAGGGGGTTGTTCCTCTTAGTGTAAACACAACTAATTGCTATGCAAGGTAATATTCATCTGCTAACTGTAATATGCAGCTTAAATAAAGGGAAGGAAGAAGGAATCGTAACAAGAAACTCTGTCTAAGGTTTTATGGTCATCTTAGCCCCTGTTGCTCAGAACCTGTTCTGTGGTACTCTCAGACTTTGTCCAACTTGAGCTTTTTGGAGTTGAATTACAGCAAAGACTTGGAGCTGGGTCAAAACCTGATCTGACTGGGGTTTTGCCTGTTTGTGTTTTGGGGCTTGGGGAGTTTGTGGTTGTTTGTTAGTGTGTTTAGTTGTGGTGTTGTTTTTTCCCCTTAAATAGGAGCAAAACTGATTTACTGTTGAGAAGGGTTTTATTTTTGTTTTTTAAACCTAAATAGAAAACTGACAACCTTGTGCCATTTCTGTACCAGGTTTGCAGATCGATTTGGTGCCCGAGCAGCTTTAATTCTCTCCTGTGCATCTGGAAGCTTCTTCTTCCTGCTCATGTCCTTCTCCACCAACATCCCCCTCCTCTTTCTCTCCAGGCTTCCTGGAGTGTTCATGCATGGGATACCAGGTAAGGTCAGTCAGGGATGAGTAGCTTTCCAAATTGCTTTTCCTGCCTGATTCCCCCCAGTTCTGGCTTGTTTTAGGGGAAGCCAACAGGTCCAGCAGCATGAAGGAAGGCAGGAGGAGCATGGGATGGTCCTCAGGGGTGAAATGGTGGGAACATGAAGCAGCAGGTGGAAAGCAGTGCTTATTAGTCCAAGTTCCAGGCCCATCTTCCTGTAGAATCTTGAGGGAATTGTTTGGCCTTGATCATCCAGACCCAATGGGTGCAAGTCACTTACTGGCAGCAGTGTTACCCCAGACTTTTCAGCTGCCTTCTTGAAACCAGGATATTTTACACAAAAGCTTTTCCCTTTCTCCTGGTAAAATGAACATACTGGTAAAAATTAAACATTATTACAAATATACTTTCCATTACCCACCAAGCTGTTCTGTTTTGGCTGATATTTCCTAAATTTTTCATGTGAAAGACATAAACTTCAGCTGCTAGAAGTCCATGTAACTCATGCAAGAGCAATCAGGTTGATAATGCTTCCTGTCACTTGTGAAGGGGTTTATTTGAGTGGTTTGAATGGTTCTGTTTCTCATGACTGCTGGGGCTGTTGTGTTCAAAACTGATGGACTATGGGGCTTCCAGAGGAGATTGACAGTCCTTATTTGGGGGCCCTCTTCCATGGAAAGTATGAAAATTAAAAGCTGGGGAAATTGCCTGTAACCAGAAACCAGCCCAGAGAAGTTTTAATTGGGAAAAAAAACCAAACAAACAAAAAACCCCCAACCAACCACCACCACCAACAACAACAAAAAACAACCAAACAAAAAAACTCAAACAAACAATACCCCAAAAAGCTCCTAATGGCTTAGCAATGAAACCATGGGAACTACTGGGGGATCTGCTCAGACCCTGTGGTTTGATTTTTTTCCCCCCATGTAGGTGCTCAGAAGGTTATTACAGATGTGACCACTCCTTCCCAACGTGCTGGTGCTCTGGGGAAGCTGGGCTTTTGCTTTGGAGTGGGCATCATTACTGGCTCTGTCGTGGGAGGTGTTCTCTCCACCAAATTCGGGTGAGTGATCCACTTATTTGGTACTGATTTTGTTGCAATCACTGAGGGAGCTGCTAAGGGATATCCTGCTGCCCTAGAGCTTTTGATGCTGTCTTACTGCTGGTGGCAGTAGAGGACCATACCAGAACTCTACATTTTGCTTTCTGTGCTGCTACGAAGAATACTCCCGCTGTTTTCAAGGAGATCTTGTTGAAAATCTCACCTTCTGCTTACTTAAGTACATTTTAAAACAAACTAGATTGAGAAGTGGATTTTGTCTTTCTGCTGATTGTCTTGTCATTGGAGCTGAGTGTGCTGAAAGAGCATTTAAGGAATGATATTGTACAACTGAGAAGTGGAAATCAGGAGCAATGTGGAACTTGTGGAGAAAATGGTGAAAATGTTGTGTTTGGGGGATGCTCAGTATAGGGCAAGACTATGGGAAAGGAGAAGGCAAGCTTGGGACAGTGGGGGAAGAGAGTGAGGAGGTCTAACCCTCTCAGAGCAAGATGAAGCAGACACCTGACAATTCCATGTTGGCTCTCCACAGCCTGGCACACCATAGCAGGCTGCCACCTTCTCTTACATTCTGCAGAAGGAAATAAATGCTCAGAAGCTATGGTGTGGGCAGAGAATTTTGCAGGCAATGAAATGCATGTGGCTGTAATCTCCTTGGAGGATTCCCCAGCATTGCTCTGGTGGGGGAAAAAAGTCCCTGGTGGACATTCAGGTTTTTGTTTTGCTCTGCTTGTCTTTACTATGGATGCTTGCCTCTGCAGACTCAGGTTAAAATAACTCTACAGCATAGGATAGAGGGTAAAAATCACTCCCATCCTTGTCCTAGTGCCATAAGCTATGTGAACTGTGTATGGGCATGCATCTCCTGGGTGTTTTGCCCAGGGGATTGTGATGTGGAGTGTTGTGTGTTGCTCTCTGAATCCCACTGTGCGTTCAGGCACTGCAGAGATGCAATTTACTGTGTGAAATCCTTTCACAGGTTGAGGAGAATGCTGTAACCTCAGGGAGCAGCCATAAAACCTGTTGGCTGCTCTACCTTGGCAGTGTTGGCCAAGTGACACAAAACTAATCAGGAGGATTAGTTTTGTAGCTATGACATGGTTACATAAAAATAAAATTAGGGACATACATAATATTAACTGATCAGCACTTAAAGGTATTTATAGGTGTTGCTGGCTGAGTGCTGGTTTTAGTAAGTATTATTTTTAACCAAGTACAGTGATTGTAGACATTTATGTGTTAACTGAAAGTAAAGGTTACCTCAGTTCTCAGTTTTGGTTATATGCCCATATTTAAACATCAACATAGAAGCATCATTGCTATCTAGCAAAAATTCATGGGGTTTCACTTTCCAGTACGTGCATCAGTCACAGGTTTATAGAAAAGAGGCAGGGGAGGGACTCTCCTGTGTCATTTAATTATTCAGGGACATTGACTGGAAGGCAGCCTAGCTTTTGCATGTCAGGCGCTGTCAGACAACGGGAGGCTTCCACACTCCTTGCTCCCTTTGAAACCTTCTGGACCTTAAACTTTGTGTTTGCAGCACAACGCTGAGAAAAGTGAACCTTGTCCGTAATTACGGGAGCGTGAGAGCGCTGCCCGTGGAAAAGGAGCTAGCAGCCTTTCCCGAGCAGGGCTGGTTGGTTTCCCTCGCGTCCTGCGGAGGGCAGCTCCAGCCCGCTGCTCTGCGGTCCCATGGCAGGGCTGGGGACAGCAGCACCTGCTCCTCTCCCTGAGCATCTCTGCATCCTCCTGGAAGGACGACGGGAATTTCTATTCACACGGGATGAGCTGTGCTGGCAGCATCCTGATGTGCACAGAGGCTGATAGGATGGGATAAACAGCAGCTTTAGGGTTAGGAAGCTGCTCTGGGGGTTTGGTACCAAGGTTTGCTGCAGCCAATCCCCAGTGTGCTTAGCTCCTCTGCCAGGTGTCAGTGCAGAGATTAGAGGAACAATCCACCGGGCTTTAGGTGTTTTGGTGCCGGTGGAGAGCAGGAATTCAGCCGAGAGCAGCTCTGTGCCACGGACAGCCCCGAGCATCGCCATCCCCTCCGGCTGTGCCCGCCGCAGGAAGGAGCGGGTGTGCCCTAGGGACATGGCCCAGGCTCCCTGGCCTTGCTGCTGTGCCCCACAGCCTGCTCATCCTCCCTCCCTCTTTCCCACATGTGTACAGGAAGGCTCCAGCTGCACTTGGAGCTGCGTCATCACTTCTCTTTTTCTTTTTTTTTTTTTTTTTTTTTTTTTTTTTTTTTTTTTTTTTTTTTTTTCCCAGAAGAATGACCCAATCACCTTCCACTGAAAAAGCATTTCTGCTGTGTCATGGAAGAGCAATACTGGAGATTTCTGTCCACTCTGTGTTCTTTGCTTTCCCTCACCACAAAGCTGGCCAGCATTCCCCATGTGTTGTTGACAGCATTATTCATATGTTAGCAGTGCTTTGTATACAAGAGAGGGATTAGAAATCACTCTCAGTTTCTCAGCTGATGTCATTTTGGTATTATTCTTCTGTATTGTATTTGCCATTGATGTATTTGACCTAAAGAACTGGTCTTTTATTGTTTTCTTTGTTGGAATAATATTTGTCAACCCTTATTTATTAAGGGAGCCCTGAGGAAGTTGAATGTCTTGTTCTGATTTGCATAGGATTTTTTGGATGTTAGTTCCTGACCTTTCCTAGTAAACTGCAACTGCCAGCTCCAGCCCTTCCTCTTCTTCTCTTTGAAGTGCTACATTTCCCCCTGCCCTGTTTTCCAAAACTTTGCTGCTCAGGCAAATTTCACCACCTGAGGATGAAGTATAAGCCAATTTGTTAACACAAGCAGTAGTAACCATTTAACCATTTGGAAAGTGTTTTTCTGTTTGCATGGGTGGGGTTTTTTTGGGGGGGGGGGTCTTTTTTTTTAATTGCGTTTTCTGGTAATTGATCGGTTGGGTCAGGACTGTGGATATAAAACACCTTCAGCTTGAAAAGAACTCCTGTAGTTCAGCTGAGGGCTACTCAGGTTCTTGGGGAATGAATCTCCCTAGCAGTTCATCCACCAAAGGGGACTAAGGAAAGGATTTCTGTTTGCACTCCTGCAAACAACTTCTGCAAAGCTGTTGTGGGGCGCTGCAGGTGAGTGCATCCCTAAAGGAAGGTGATTTGGTGCTTGCAATAGACTTCTGTGCCAGCCCTCTGGGTGAAAGGTGGAAGTAGGCAGCTGGATTAGTTTTCAAAAGTGGAAAGATGAGTCTAGGTAGTTAATTACAGAGATTTCATCCTTTCTTCTGGGACTATGATTAATTACATCTGGCTGCTTTTTTCTTTCCTTCTAACAAGGCTGTAGAGAATCTCTGCTGCATCACCCAAGAATTGTTTGCTTTCTATGGACACGGAGAAGTTTCTTCATTTTAGTGACTCAGCTGTAGGCTTAAATCTCCTGGAGCAATTATTCTTTTGATTACAGCAGGCTTTGGGGATAGTTTGTTGGGATTTTTTTTTCCCCCTGGCTCTGCTATTACCCTTCTTCCTCATGGGGAAAAGAAGGAGCTTGTTTGCCTGGAGTAGGCAATTGCATTTTTTTTTTTTTTTTTTTTTTTTCAAAAACCCATTTGAACAAAGTCCTCTGGCAGGGAATTTCTCATGGCTTCGTGGCAGAGTGGAAAAACTGTGGGTGTTGAAAGGACTGGAGGTTGGGAGCTGGGAAGGCGGGTGGGAGCACGGCAAAGGGTGAAAGGGTTGTGCTCCATTTCGGGACAAAGCAGGGCATTCTGCTTCTGGGAGCTGCTCCTGTTCCCTTCCAGCAAAAACTCTGATGTTTCTCTGCCTGGGATGATGCTGCCCAGCCAAGCAGCAAGGACTGGTGACGCTTGTACAGGCATTGCTTTGTCCTTTGTGTCAGGGCACTTGGGAGAAAGGGAGGCAAGTCATCCATAATCTGCAATGTGGTCTGTCACTGCTGGCTGAGCTCTGGCAGAAATGGGGACAGAAGAGGAAATGGGCTGCTTGTCAAGGAGCTGATGGCTTGGGAAAGGTGCAAATGCCCTCAGCTGTGGCCTTCTCTGAAAAAACAAAACAGAATCTGAGGGTTTTTTCTTATCGCTTACTCTGCATGGCAGCTGTTTTAATTTGGGAGACATGGCCCCAAAGTTTATCTGTAAATTCTGTGATAGAGGACCATGGATATTGTCCTTCAACAAGCTTGTTAGTTCAGAAGCCAGGTTTAGGGCACTTCTGTCCTCTATTCCCAGCACCAGAATTTTCTAGTTCTGATAACTTATTAAACCTGTTCTTGAACCTAAGAAATGCCTCAGTGCACTTTGGGTGGAATTAATCTAATCTTAGACATCTGCAGGGGAGACAGCTACATCTAAACTTGCTGTTCAGACTCTGTGGTTGACAGAGAGGCACAGGTGGTTCTACAGCATCCTTTACCTCCTCATGAAGCAGTTCTGAAGCAGCTCAGGGAACCATCTGCTTCCTAAGCTTTTTCTTGCTTGACCCCCAAGTCCCAGGACACATTTCTGGCCATCAGCACACCATACCTGTGGCCAAGAACCTGTGGAGTTTGATGCTGGATTGTGAACTTACCAAAAGCCACCAGGATGCAGTTCTGAGTAGTTTTCTGTCTCTGCTGCATTCATACAACAGGTCTGCACTGAGCTCTTCCCCAGCTCTTCCTTCCCACATCTAGGCCACCAATTTTTAAGTTTGGGTGCCCTGGCTTTCTGCCATGTACCCACTGGAAGATAGCACTGTCACTGCAAAGGTGCCCCTGTTCCCCCTTAGCCCACCCTCAGTGAACTTGGCTCTTCTGTGCTCTCCCTGGCCTGAGCTCCAGGGGAGGGAGGTGTGATGATGGAGCCAGAGCTCCTCCTTGGTCCTTCACCCGCAGGTGGGGCCCTTTCCCAAGGGAGGAAGAGTGGGGTTTAGGGCAGGAGCCTGCGGCCTGTGCCTTGTGGCTGCCCTCAGGGAGGGCTGGGCTTGGGTTGAGCTAATGGGGGGGATGTTGGCAGCCCCTTCCTCAGCCTTATCAGGTGTGTGCTCTCCATTTTCCTCCAAAACCCTCGTTCCCACTCAGCCTTCTGCAGGGATTGTGTTGGGAGGGCAGTGAGTGAGGCTGTGCCAGCTAACAGGGGATGGACACCTGCCTCTTTTCCCCATAGCACCCTCCTACGTCCTGAGCATCTTTAGAGGTTTGCTGCTTCATTTTCCCACAGTAAATGGTGAAAATGCATTTTAGAAAAAAAAAATACCCAGAGCTTTCTCCTGTGACTGGTTTGTGCTGCTTACAGAGAGCTGAGGTTTAGAGGCTGCTAGAGATTGACTTGCACCAGAGCCATGGGAAGAGGCACTCCTGGCAGGATTTGCCTGGTTTCCCTCCATGGGCTGACAGCAGTTATCCAAACAAACGGGCAGATAGAAAAAAAAAGGCAGAGGGATGTGGGTATCTCCAGGGGAGCTAAGGAAATTTCCCTGCTGCCTTTTCCAGCTTTCATCATGCCTGTGCACCGGGGGAGGCTGCCCTGCCTCGCACCCCATGCCTGGAGTCAGAGAGTGAGGGGGCGGCGGGCGAGCGAAACCCCGCTCCGTGTGCGCGGTCGCCAGATCACAATCAACAGCGTGTGTGTGTTTGTGGAGTCAGCTCTGCTGAGCAATTATGGGTGTTTGAACACTGCTCCCCTCCCCTGATGCTTTGAAAGCCCTGGGTGCTGTGCAGTGCAGAGCCCTGCCTGGTCTGTTGTTAACTGCATCCCTTCTGGCCTGTGAGAAGTGGTGGCTGATTTTTCTTGTTAAGCCTGGCTTAACAGCCCCAAGGAGTAAGTAAAAAGTGGGGGCAAGAAACCCACAATGAAACCAAAATGGGTATTTTATGAAATGGCACAAGGTATTTTAGGTCTGGCCTTGCTAGCAGAAGTCGAGTTGGAGGGCTGGACATGACCCTCACAGCCCAGGTTGCACAATGAGGCAGTGTCTGCTCATGACTCACTAGAGCTTCATCTGCTCTTCCCACTCCTGGACTATTTCATGACTGGGCAGCAAATCCAGCAGTATCACTGGGGATTGAAATCCAGGAAAATACTGTTTTCTTTGTTAACAGAAAATAGAAGGTACAGAATAGCTTGTGGTTAAGTCCCTGAACTGGGATTTGGGACTTGGCTCTGCTGTGATTTTCCCGTGATGTGAGTGTTATCCCGTCCCTCTGCACTGCTGTTTCCCATGCATAATACAGGGCAATGAGATAGTGTTTCCTTCCCTCATCCAATACATTTACAATATTGCTATTTAGATCACACAGCCTTTGGGATGCAGACTTTCTCTATCACAAGGTATGCTCATGCAAATATATCTACTACCTTGAGGGAATACATCCTGCTTTTCCTGGGTGTATTCTCTTTTTCATCCCCTGGTGCCCTGGGCAGGCAGAGTCCTTGTAAGCCAAATTACCATCGCATTTTGGGGGGCTTGTTTCTCTTTTTGTGGGTTTATTTGGTTTTTTTTTTTTTCCTTTTTTCCCCCTTTCTTTCTTAGTTGTTTGTAAAGAGTCTGTGCCAGGTTAGGGTTTTTTTTGTCTTGGAAGAGTCCCAGAGGCTGAGCCCAGCAAGACCTAGCAAAGGGACCTCCAGGGCAACATGAGGTGGCCCTACCTTCCTCCCTTTGTGTTTGTGCATATTCAAGCGGCCAGCCCTCTCCTTTACTTCTCCTAATCCTGTTGATTCAAAGGGTCATGCTTATGTTTCATTCTGATCTGCTTCAGTGAACAAGCCCAGCTTTGTGGCGAGGCCAGGGCAGGAAGGATGTGGTGCTTGTGTGGGAAGGACGATCAGACAAGGGAGGGAGGGAAGGTCGGGATGAACAGAAATGTGCGGATGTGGCATGTGAAGGGTGGGCTGGGAGGAGTTGAGACTCCTGGAGTTAGGGAGATGAGGAGTGAAGCTCTGCAGGAGACAGACTTAGACTTTAGATGTATTGTGTCACCTGGGGCAGTAAGATTAGGGCACCAAGGGGCCCTAGGGCTTCAAGGAAGGCGTGTTTCCAAAATAGACCTTCATTTGCCACAGGGGAAGAAGGGACAGCCTGCTGTAAAGGATGGGTGGAAAAGCAGCCCTTTTGTACAGCTTTGGTCTTGGCTTTAAAGCCATCCCCGGTGCTTTTCTTGCTGCTGGGTGGCTGGAGAGATGCAACACCCCATTGTCACAAGGTGCCAGTTACTTGTGAGCCAGGCTGAAGGGCAGACTGCTTGAACGGGGTGTTTAGAATGAAATGGAACAGGAGTGACCTTCTCATGAACTACAGCAGCTTCCACAGTCCCACCCAGGGCTTTTGTTGGCTCTTGGTCTCCTTATGAAACCCTGCTCACGGCCACACCAGCAGAGCCAAAGGTGTGTCAAGCATCTGGGCAGTGGACATGGCCAGAGGGCAAAGGAGTTTCTGAATGGCCATCTCCAGGCTACCCCTGGCACTCACTCGTTTTGGCTTGTCTCTCTCACCTGACAAGCCATGGGATAGTGCAGCCAAGTGAGAAGGTATTTCCAGCATCAGAAACTTCTTGGTGCTCCTCAGAGTCCTGTCAGTGAGCAGCTGGAGTGCGTGGAGCCACTGCAGGGAGCCCTGCCGGGGATGGATGAAGAGAGCACCAAGGATTTATGGGTCAGGACTAAAGGGAGGACAGGACAAATGACATTATAGTCTGGGTCTGCTGTAGGCCATCCAGTCAGGGTGACAGAGCAAATGGCATCCTCTATTCAGATAGGAGTGGTCTCGTGTTCAGCTCTGATGCTGGGAGGGACAACAAAACTGGTCATAAGCAATGCAGGAGGGGAGAGAACTCCCTGCTCCAAGGCGTACAGGAGCCAGTGAGGAGAGGTGTTAGGCTGGACCTTGTTCTCAGCATAGGAAAGGATGATGGGGAAGGTGAAGCTCAGGCTGCTGTGACCATGGAATGGTGGAGTTGAGAACCTCAGTGCAGCAAGGAGGGTGCAGAGCAACCTGCCTGCCCTGGGCTTCAGGAGAACAGGCTTTGGCCACCTCAGGGATGTGGTTGGTGAAGTGCCATGGGATAAAGCCCTGGGGGGAAGAGGGATCTGAGCAAACTGGTTGATATTCAGAGATCACCTCCTGCAAGCTTAGGAGAGATGTATCCCAACAAAGCTGTCAGGCAGAAATGCATGGATGAACAAGCAGCTCCTAGAAAAACAGAGGATGTCTGAGGGAAGCCTTCTGAGGGTGGAAGCCAGGACAGTTAGCCTGGGAGGAACACAGCAAGATCATCTAGGTAGCCAGGGATCAGGTTAGGAAAACAAAAGCCCAGGAAGGATTAAATCTGACCAATGACATAAAGAGCAACAAGAAAAGTTTCTATAGGCACATGGCTGATAACAGGATGATGGTGGAAAATGTGGACCATCTCCAGAAGGAAGTAGGAGACCTGGTTCCATGGGATATGGAGAAGGCTGAGGTATGGATGATGTTTTTGCCTCGGTCTTCATTGGCAAATGCCCCAGCCGCACTGCCCAGGTCAGAGCTGAGAAGCCAAAAGCAGGAGCTGGAAGAGAGAACCTTCTGCTCTAGAAGGCAAAGCTCAGCATGACCCAGCAATGTGCACTTGCAGCCCAAAAGGCCCACTGTGTCCTGGGCTGCATCAAGAGAAGTGTGGAGAGAGGTTGAGGGAAGGGATTCTGCTCCTCTACTCCACTCTCAAGAGCACCTGGAGAGCTGCATCCAGCTCTGGAGGCCCAAACATAAGAAGGATGTCAACCTGTTGGGGAGGGCCACAAGGGCTGCAGCACCACTGCTATGAACACAGCTGAGAGATTTGGTGGTTTTCAGCCTGGGGGAGACTCTGGGGAGACCTTAAAGCACCTTCCACTACATAAAGTCTATAAGAAAGATGGAGGGGGAGTTTTCACTTGGGCATGTAGTGACAGGACAAGAGGTAATGGCTTTAAATTCAAAGAGGGCCGGCTTAGGTTAGATGTTAGAAATAAACTCTTTACTGTGAGAATGGTGAGACACTGGTACAGGCCTTGTGGGTGCTCCATCCCTAGAGGTGTTCAAGGCCAGGGTGGATGGAGCTCTGAGCAGCCTGATGTAGTAGGATGTACCCCTGCCCATGGCAAGGGTTTGGAAATAGGTGATCTTTAAGGCCTCTTCCAGCCCAAGTCATTCTATCAAACAGTCTCTGTAGCATTCATATCACAAGCTCCTGACTGCTTGTGCTGAGCCCTGTGCTGTGCCAAGCAGTGCAGGAAATTACCATAAGCACTGCTGGCAAACAAAGATGCTGATCCAAGAGGAGGGAAATGCTCATGGTGGGGTCTGAGGGGCGAGACACCATGGTGTCAGTCCATTAGTGCACTGTGTGTTGAGCTAGCAGTGTGTCTGTGCCATAGGACACACTGAAACACTCCCAGTTTGCCCAGTCAGCATCTGCAGGTGGCAAAATAACCTCTTGTGGGTTGTATCCCACTTGGGGGGGATTTGGAAGAGTAGCATGTCTTGTTATTAGCTATTGCTTGGATGGCCTGAGAGAGACAAAAGCTTTATATGTTCATTGAAATTATTTGCTTTGCTTTATCATCATGTAAGGGGCTTGGCTCTGCTCTCCAGCTGCCCTCTTATGCAGAAGCAGTTGCCAGTGTTTCCAGAAATTACTGTGATTTTCTTCATCTCCTATTTGGCACTGACTAAAGTGGATTTTCAGCAGACAGGACTTCAGCACTTTTGGAAGTCTGATCCATTTAAGGTAGTTCAGGATCTGAAAACTGTGAGAGTTTTTGAGAATCAGAGGTTTCCTTGTTTAGCTGCTATTACAGCAACTGTTGCTTCGATTTTAATTTATTTTTCTTTGAGGAGAGGGGATTGCATGTCCAAGCCATTGTGGTCTATATGCAGTATTAACTTTCTGAGTCTCACTAAATGTTCCTTTATTCCATTATATTCTCAGCTAAAACTTTTGGTCTAATTACATCTTTACAAAACTTCACTGTGAATCCCTTTGAAATCTGCACCATTTTTATGGGATTTGGTTCAATTCTCTTTTACCCCAGGGTATGTGATCTGAGACATACTGAAGTCATTGTGTTTCCTTTGAGTTTGGTTTTAAATCAAGCTCTGGGTAAAGAAATTTGTAGAGGAAGGAAGGAAAGCCCCAGAAACCTAAAAGATTCCTGTAGGATATGCCTTTAAAAGACCCTGAATAATTAGAAATCCCCTAGGAAAAGCCATCTGGGGAGCATCTGAGCAATGCTTACAGGAGGCCAGAGTCTTAAATGCTGTTCTGAGACTTTTAAAAAAGGGGAGATGAAAGACAGTAATGGTTATTAAAGCTGAGGATGTTCATGCATCAGATGTTTAAACTTACTTCCTACAGAAGCTTGGAGAGGTTTTTTCTGATATAAAGCTGTATAACAGATTCTGTCTTGTGTGTGATGGGTTTTTCCCCCCTTCCCTTTCCAACTGTCCGGACACAGTTGGATATGAGACAGATGATAGATCAATTCTTCCGGCTAATGTTTTCCAGTGCAGTCCTGGTGGTTTCCCAGTCTTTCAGGAATTCCTTTTCATGACAGAAAGAGGCCTTCTTCTGAATCTAGTGATGTTTAGAAAATAAATTTTTAAAGCATTTGTTGAATGACTCCTTTTGGTAACCGGAGGCGGCTGTGGTTGGTGACACCAGGCTCACACCTCACCCTACACCCACGTGTGTTCTCATTGCATGTGATTACACGGTCTGGGATGTGTAATTGCCTGATTGTAATCTGTACACCCTAACAAAAGTTGCATCATTTTGATTTTGCCTGGGTGCTGTGTGGCAAGCACTTTGCAGACAGAGACTCTTGGCCCTTGAAGGATTATATAATTTTCCCCCGTACTTTTGTAAAAAGTCAGTTTAGTATTTTTAAATTTTTTTTTATTTCTTGGAGATGAAGGTTACAACAGCTACAAGAGTACATTCAAGGTGCAAAACTGCTCTGAATAGCAGTGGAGCTCAATTGTTTAATTTTTTTCAGAACACAAACTCTTCCTTTAATATTGCAGCATCCAGTGTGAGCAAATGCTATTTGTTCTTCTCCAGCTATGCTGGTGAGTGGCTGGGTGCCCACTGGGAAAGCAATGCAGAGCCCTGTGCATTAGTCACTTACCTCAGCCTAACAGGACCCAAGGTCAGATGATGGAAAAAGGAGTGACAAATACCTACCAGGAATAATCCAGCTGGGAGATAAGGCCTCACCTCTCCCTGGAGGATGTGCAGGGAGCTCAGTGGTGGCACCCAGTGAGGGGGAAAGCGCAGGAATGCAAGTGGCACTCTCTGGCAGGGCAGTGAAGCCATCTGATGGCACACTCAGGCTCTCTCCTACTGGGAACTGGGATCTATTTCTGGGCTTTGGAAGAGAGCCATCCAAAAGTAAATGTTTAGTCAGCCTTGCAAGCTGTCTGAAATGCATGACGTGCCTGTGACAGGGTGATTTTATGGGGATCAGGCTGACCTTTCTTTGTCAAATGTGACTCTGCTAGAAAGCAAATCTACAGACAAAAGAGTTGATAAGGTGTGGGAGAAGTTTAGTTGTCTGTTCTTGAAAACTGAGCTGCAGGGCAGAAAAGGGAGTCTGCTTCTTCTGCAAGCATTCATAAAGGGCATGGGGGGCTTTCCCTGACATGCAGGTTGTACCCTTCAAAACAAGCCCTAAATCTGGGGATTTGGCACAAAATTGGGATTTGCTGCCAATATTTGTCTCACAGGCATTGAGAGTGGAGGCACTGGGCTTTGAGTTAGGGCAGGCTTCTTGCTTTGCCAGGAGCTGTTCCTGTGAGGGCAGGGAGAAGGGAGTGCAGAGACAAGCTGGGCTTGGTCACAGCGCTGAGGATGCTGTGGCTGCTGGAGCAGATGGGGATGCCAGGGGACAAGAGCCAGCCTTTGAGGGGAGCATGGTGGGCCCACAGCAGGGCACTGGGTGCTGTGGGGTGAGAGGAACACAGGGCACCAGCAGCTGGGCACAATGACTTGGCCAAAAACCAGGCTGAAAGTAGAAAGCCAAATCTCCAGACTTTGGCTTTTGGAAACCTGTAGCTCCAACTGTGGGCTGGGTTTGGGGCTGGGTTTTACTTCATCTGGGAGAGGAGAGAATTACAAAATGTGGATCTGGGTTCAGGTTACCGTTCTGCTCCCCTGGGCTATTCCAGGTGTTCAAATATGAACTTTTGGCCCAGGCCCATCTCTAATTAGGCATATTCTTTAAAAGTATTTTCCTTTCTTGGCTCCTGTGCTCTTGGCTTGTCTCCACTGGCCCTCTTTGCTGTGCTAGAGCACGGTTTGCTGGGTATATTAATTGAACTGTTTACACACCTGGTTTCCTGCAAGAATAGACACCTAGCTCCTTCTTTTGAAAAGACAAGCCCAGAGGCTGTAAACAGGGATTGTGCTATGTCTGGAAAAGCTGAACTGCTGCTTATCTGCACTCCCCGGGGCTGTGGGAGCAGCAGCTGCTGCAGACATGGGTCAGTTGAGCACAGAAACCAGCCTGCACACTCTTCCCACCAGTCCTGTCCTGCCGCCCAGCTCAGGTCCTCTTGCAGCTGGAGTGTCACCTTCTTTGCAGGGTCATTCCCTTTTATTGTGGCAGTGACAGGAGAGGCCCCAGCTGGCATTTGGGTCAGCTCAGATGCAAATTTTGTCTTGTGTGTGAAAGCTGGAGTGTCATCCTGCAGTTATGTCCTGTGCAGGATGGCTGAGGGGACTCTTCCTCTCTTTTGATGGCTTTACTTTCCAAGGTTAGTTTCTGATGAAGCTCCCCAAAAGCAGTGGTGTGTTCATCACCCATTTTACTTTTCTAGTCATGGCCAGGGGACATCTTTCATAAAACATTGTGTGGCTCAAAGAATGGCTCTGGAAAACAAGGTTGGTAAGACTAGTGTGGTGCAGGGCAGGTGGAATCATCTCTCATGATCTCTTTGGGTTTAAAAGGTATGAGCATAAACATGTGCCATTGCACAATTTTTCTTTCAAAGTATAAGAGGATTACCTTAAAATACGCTGATTTTTGTGGTTGTGCTCTCCACCCCTGAAGCCTGCAGCTGCTGTTTTAATGAGTGAGTTGAATTTTACTTTGCTGCTTCATCTCTTTGCTGAACATGACCTGCACTTCAGCTGGAAGGTACCAGCTGACCCCTGTGTAAGGCCATGAGCTGGGAAGGTTGGTGTGCTGTGCTGCTGGTGTGGCACAGGCCATGGAGTGTGGTGCTAATGAGCTGGCCCTTGGAATCTTTAACTCCCTGCACTACTCAAGGTTTCCAAATCTGATGAAGGCCTCTGGAGGAGTCCCCCCCAAGGCAGGCCCTGGGGAAGGGGCATGCAGATCAACGGGCTGGGAATAGGGAACAGGAAACAAGATGCACCTTAGGGCAAAATTTGATATCCAAATTCCATTCCAGCTAGGAATGGCAAGTGCTGCTGTTCCCAAAGCAATGGCCTGGACTGGTATTATTCCAGCAACCTCCAAAGCAGACACAAAGTCATCCACTGGTGAATGCAAGAAGGCATGATAGCAGCTTTTTGCTGCTTGTGCTGTGGGAGAACACCAGCAACTCTGCCCAGGAGCAGCACAGCTCCCCTAATCACCCAGCAAGCAGCGACTTTGTCGTTGAACTTTATGTTGGCGCTGATCCCTGCTTGGCTGCTGAGTGTTGGGTACAGGCCATGAGTGATACAAGCTGTAGGGGCTGGGAAATGTCAGCTCTGGAAAAGGGGCCTGAAAGGACAAAGGTGACAGGTACTTTTGTCCAGGCTTGTGTCAAAACCCCTCAAAGAGGAAGAGAAGGCTTATGCTATCGCCCTGCTCACCTTCCCTGCTGTGCAATCAGGCCCCTCTGCCAAAATCAGGAATTGGGGTTTTGCAGGAGCCCAGTGGCAACCTGCAGCCAGTGTGCCGCGGCACAACCGCTCACGCTGCGCTCCCTGCTCCTGCTAATGCTATCAAATCTAGCAGGAAATTATTTTTGGAGTAGTGGAGCATGTTGAAACCCAGCAGAAGGCAGCTGTTTGCGTAACCAGAGTTGTGGGAGAGCTGCCTCCCTTGTTGCCAAGCACTCGACTTCCTATCCTGGTGAGAAACGGCTTCCCCGCTCCCGCCAGCGTGAGCGAATCCCCTCAGGCTTGGGAGGCTGGGCTTGGTCCAGCATCCATCCTTCCTGCAGCGCCTGCTTCACCGCTCTGAAAGCCCCCAGATGCTTTTTGGGGTGGGGGGTGTCTGAACTGGCTGATTCTTACTCCTTAGATCACTGCTCAGCCCTCTCCTTAAAAACAAGCTACCCCCAAAATGAAGGGTTTTCTCTGGAATTTCAAATGTGTTTCGGTTATCTCTCAGCAGAGGTCCATGTCTGGCAAACAGCCCATGCTGGAAAGGAAACAATAGCTCTGCCTCAGTCTGATCATCTGCACCATGTGTTTACACCCTGGCTCCATTTCCAGCACCAGTTTGGTGCCCTGGCAGCACACACAGTCCTTCACAAGGATGTGCCCTGGCATGCAGCTCCTCTGTCTGGCTGCACTTCAGCACCTCCTTTTCAGTGTAGCTCTTTCAGAAGCTCCCAAGTGTCTAACGGGGCTAGGGTTGTTGTTTTTTTTTTTCTTTTTTGTTTGGCGAGGGGGCTGAGGGCATGGTCTTGGCATGCTGCTTCTTTTTCACTCTCTAGCAATACCGTTTCTGCCTTTTCTTGCTGCTCCATCACTGCAAGCTGGTGTCCAGGCACTGACCTCAACTCCACCTGTATATTGATGTTTCTCTTACCAAAACATGTCTCTCACCCTGGGCTCTACCTGCCTCTTATGCCCTCATACCAAAGCAGAAATAAATCCTTCAGCACTTTAGTGAAATGCTGTGCCCCCATAAAATGGCATTGCTAATGTGAGCTGTGGGATTGTGTTAGCCAGAAAGAATGAGATAAAGCCATGGCTGCAGAGATGGGGCTTAAATTCCTGCCCCCAAAATGTGATGCTGCTGTATAGAAGGGAAGGACCAAGTCAGTGCAGAGAGGTTTCGAAAGCCACCCTGTGGGTATAAAGCCTTTTTTGTTTGTGGAATTATTATGTCACCCCTCAGTCATGCAAATGTCGCCCCAGAAGAAAGACTTCTTCACATTGGTGCCCTGTTCTGGACAAGTCCCTCCCTGATTATTCATGACCGCTGACTCCTTCAGCCATGTACCCCTTTCCTGAGGGCTGCAGGGTGGAAAGAAATTCCCTGACGTTGTGAAAGGCAGGAAAAAATCCAGTGTACCCGAAATGACTCAGTCTGAAATATTTATGGCTTTTCAATAGGGTAATTAAAATCTCATGCAGCCCAGTTATGGTAAAAAAAAGGTGTCTGTCCTGTGCCAGGCTGTAGCTTGTAACAGTGACATGAATGTATGTCAGCAATGAGAGCTGGGATGATGGACAGGGTGACTTCCATACTCTATCAAAGTCTTGGTGTTAAGCAGATTAAAAAATAATTTTTAAAGCCACTGTTATTTCACTTAATCATAACATTTCAGCACAAGTGCTGGACAGCTTCTGTGTGGTTTGGTACTAGATGATGGAGCCTTTTGTTTCTGTCTGTTCCATTCATGTCTACATTTGCAGCTATCTAATGTTTTGCTATCTAGGGCTGTTTAGCACATGATTTTAGTTGAAGATCCAATTATTTTCCCCTTGCCACTTAATTGGTCCCTGTGGCATCATTATTCCTTGTGCCTTTGGTTTTGCTTTGTTTGGTTTGTGAGGGACACAGCACTGAGTGGGAACACCCTGGGAGATCTCCCAGCTCCATCTTGAGCGTGCTTCCTGCCTTGTCTTTCAGCTCTCTCTCTTTTCTTTGTCCCCTCCATTGGCCTGAAGGGATGAAAGAAAAAGCTTTGAAAAATCTCTTGTTTGGTGGCTGCTTTATCTGGTCACTCAGGCTTTGCCTGCTCCAAAGCCATCCTTGGTCTACAGTGCTTTAGCCCAAATTTCTTGGGACCTAAACTGAAGCATGTATGTATTAAGATATACCCCAAAAGGGAATTGCATTTCCGGACAATAAAATCCAGACAATGAAATGAAGTTAGCATGAGCCTTAGAGGCAATGAAAAGAGAGGAACAGCTGCAGAGTGTGAGGAGCAGTACATTAAAATGATCAGTTTGAAACTCTAAGGTCAGTCCCGTTTCCTCAGATGAATACCATAGCTGTGTCTGAATGGTACCTCTATTTCTTTGCTGATATTTTACCAAAGTGTTGCTGTAGGGAAGGGTTTAATTTTACTTTGTCACCTTATCTCTGGGAACCACTTCAGTTCCGTTTCCATGACGTTCCTGAGAAGCGTAAGACTAGAAAGGGATTTATTGTGTCTTTGAACTGCCTTTTGCTCTGAGGAATGAGGATATAATTGTAACGTAGGAAGGACAAACTGAACATGTTCAGACTTGTCCTGCCTGATCTTTCCCTGTTGCTTTTTTTTCCTTTGCCCCTTGCAGCTAGCACTCATGACTGGGACTTTCCAGCCGATAAAGTCTTGGCTGGCCTCGGGGCTAATTTGCTCCTGGCAAAACCAGCTCTCTGGCCAGCTGGATGTGCGGTTTCTTTTGATGCCAACAGGACCAGGGTTGGCCACTCTTTTTCTGCCAACAGAACATTCATCTCTCACTGTTCACATCTGTGGGATGAGTACAGAGGGAGTCTCAGGCAGATGGCTTTCATGTTCCTTCTGGGATAAATTTTTCCATGTGTTTGTTGATCTTTGAGTACTCTCTTCTCTCTTGGTTATGTTTGGATTTTACAAGAAGTAAGTCTGAGGAAGAAATTAAAGGTATATATAAACCAGACTTAAAGCAACTCACAAAGAATATCCCCAGAGCCTTCAAATTCTATGGTGCTTTGCTTTTAGGACATCATCGTATTGGTGTAGTTGAAATACAGGGTTTGTTGGCTGTGTCTGTAAATACAATAAGTTGTGCTCAGTTTGTGTAACTTAATTTTAAAAAATAACCCTTGTCAGAGACGTCTACTAGACTTGATCTGAAGCAGGGATTAAAAGTAAATGTGTAGGTACCAAACTCACCACCTCTTGCACTCAACTGCTGCTATCTGATAATTCACTGAAGAGTAGTGAATTTAAGGTCCTTTCCTACTGCTAATCCCTATCCCTGTGCTCTGGCTGGGCTCTTTGTACTGGATTTTGATGTCATGTTGATGGGGATTGGCAGCCATCACATCTGTGCTGCTGATGTTTGGCCTGATCTTAAACCATTTTCATTTTTACTGACTTTCATCTTTTCCATGATGCCTGCAGTTGATCTTTTCCAGCCCCTTTTCCATGACAGCCCCTGCTGCAGGCAGGATTGCAGCTTTTATTACTAATTCCTCAGGATCGTCATTGCTTGTTTTACTCTCACCCTGTGGTTTTTACTCAGTCCTTCCTCAGACAAGTTTCCCCTGACTCAAATTCATGCTTAAATTGAGTCAGGGCTCTAGGATGTGTCCCCAGGGCGAAGGCTGTTCCTGGGGCACCTGGTTCTTGTGGAGCTGGGCCAGCTGACACCAGTGTGCAACATCAAGGCTCCTGGGGAGGAATTCTTGGAACAGTAATAGGGATGTCACACATTTTCAAAATCAACATGTGTGTGCATCTCTCGTAAGTGGTGTTGTAATGTGTAGGTGCTGCTGTTGTGTTGTCAAGGGTGCAGTGAGACACAGCAAGCTGTGGGTTCCCATTGCATCACTGTTGTGGCTGGGACAGAAATGGCTCTTGGGGGATCCAGGGAAAAGAAAGAGGAGAGGAAAACTGTGGTGCTCTGGTCTGAGCACTAAACTTGCATGTGAGACACCTGATTTTTAAGGTTTTTTATTTCTACCATGGTCTTTATGGGATCTTATTAGGGCATTCAGGTTTTCTGTAAGTACATCCAGGCTGTTTGCACCACCACTACTCACAGGGATATTATGAAGATAAATTGTTAGATTTAAAGTGTGGGGGTTTTCAGCTGCCATTGCATTGGGTCTGCTTCTGTAGGTAAGAAAGGAAAACTTTATAACAAGTCTCTTACAAGGACTGATGCAGACCCAGGTCTGGGGATTGTGCGCTTTGGACACCCCAGTAGTTCCCTGGTGCTGTACAGATGTAGTCCAACAGGCTTGGCAGCACTCTGAAGTCTTTATTTCCATGGTTTTGCCCTGCTGAAAGTAGAACTGATATGAAATGAAAATGTAATTTTTTTCCCCTGTGCACTGAAAAGAAAAAAGCCAATAATCTCAAGGTAAATAATTTCCTAATCAATAAGTTTATCTGTTTAAGTGGACCTCTTTGGTGTACTGAAAGCAGCCAGCTTCTGCAAGGCTCCAGGATACCACAAACACCAGTCTGAAATCATCAGCGCTCCTGGCCACTAAATAACATGGCCCCTTACTGCCTTCATAGCACCTGAAATACAGGTGTTCCCTAGGATGTCCTGCCAAAGAAGTGTGTGGCCTCTGGCTCTGGCACCACCAGATGGCTTGAGATGTAAATATTGCAGCCACAGCAAGCCCCAAGCGTGCAGCGGGCGGGCGCTTCACCCCGCACAGCCACAGCCATGGAGCACCAGAGGTTCCCAAACTCCTCTGCAGACAGCTGGCAGCTCACACCTCCCTCACCCCTCCTGGTTTCCAACTAAATTGCTAATTTGCAATTAAATGCAACTAAAAATACGGTAAACACTCTGCTCCCAGTTTTCCACACAAGTCTGTCAGGTAGCTTGCTGCCGCTGCCATTGGGCGGTGAGCGGAGCGGGCTGTGCCGCGAGCGGGTGGCTGGGTGGAGAGCTGCCCGTGAGGCTGCCTAAGATGTGGTTCCCACTGAGTGCTCCCACAAATACCAGTTCAGCATAATGCAGTTGATGCTAACTGGCATCCCTGTGGGTGGTCTCTGTAGTGGGGCCAAGATGAAACGTGGTGTGAAGAAAGAGCTGAGCTCTTTCTCTCCCTAAGGGGAGTTGCTCTCACTGAGAGTGAAGGTGTGGGAGGCAGAGCTCGGGATGCAATGCTGCAGCAGCTCTGCAGTTAAAGGATGTTCTTGTTCAGGGCTTTGGCAATGCTGGTATCCACCAAAATACCCAGGATTAATAGAAGACCTGGCAATTACGTTTGACTGGTATGAAATGCATTCAGTTTGCTTTCATTCATTGCTCCAGAATGTGCAAGCAACTTTAGTTAATGTTGAATGTGCTTTTTAACCCAAATAATTTCCTACTATGCTAAACAAAGTAGTTGAGAATACCTCCCTCAGTGAGAAGTTTCTTAGCCATTCCTTGGCTAGGGTTTCTCCTACCAACTGTGCAGAGGAGAAAGCTACTCCAATTTGCAAATGCGAAACCCAGAGCAACCTCCTTTCTGAATATATTTAACATGCAGAAACCATTGTCATTATGGATGAGGGAAACAAAGTACTTAATTGAAGGAGTTCAGTAAACAGAGCAGCAGTGAGACCACTCCTGGTTAGAGCATAGGAAGCCTGCCCAAACAAGCAAACTGTGTGCCTTCAGTTAATGGTTTCGCCCATTATTGAAACGGAGTGACTCACTCATCTCATGCAGATGCCTCCTTTTGGGGTCAAACTCTTCATGAAATCAATTCAGCTGCCCCACAGCCCTCAGGCTCTGTCTTTGCTGGAGAAAGGATTGGTTTCAAGGGCCTGTTGTGCAACCAGAGAGGTTGCAGTGGGATGCTGGAAAGTCTCCCACCTGACCCTTGAAATGCCTTATTTGTGACTTTTGGGTATTAGTGTTTCAACACTGCTTCCCATACAAAATTAGTCCTAATATGTCCTATTTCATTAAAAGGTCTTACTAGACAAAAGGTGCTGGAGCCCTTGATGAAGCATGGCAAGGTTTTTCACACCTTGAGGAGGGAGGTGTTGGCTGCCACTGCTTGTTCCAAGGCAAGATCAGTCTGTGCCATGCCTCTGGTAGGATGCTGCATTTACAGTTACTTACCTCAAGGTAAAGAATTAACTTGTTTTGCCAGGGATTACGTAGCTTTAAAATGTCATTCACGTGAGCACAGTCCTGTTAAGAGATGAATTTTAAGTGTCAGACTTGGCTAGCCAACGACTTCTCTATTTATTTACCTCAAAGCCTGTGGGTGTGGGGTGTGGAGAGAGTCCTTGCTTTTGTGTGACACAAGGGTTGTTCTCAGGGATCACTGCAGCAGCATTGCTTGCAAAAGGGACTGGCAGAGGGAGAAGCTAGAGTGCCTTAGTGGGCTGATGCTGGGACACCTCCAAGATTGGCAAAATAGGTTGCTACCTGCAGCATCAGCCTATCTGCCCACAATCCTGCTGTCTGCTTGCCAGAGTGCTGAGAAGGCACTCTGCAGAAAGCCAGAGCATCTGCTCTCTGTGTCTGCTTTTGGAAGGTGGGAGACGTCCTCTTGGAAGCAGCAGTCACTGTCTCACTCCTCGGTGCTAGTAAAAAAGGCAGTGGCTTGCCAGATCTCTCTCCATCCTTTCTTTGCCAAATCCTACCCCTTCCCCTGGCAGGAACTACCTGGACCCCACCCCTCATCCTTGGGCAGCAAAATTCAGCTCTGCCCACACACTGCTCTGAGCCAGCTGTGAGTGAGTGAGTGCATCATGATGGGTGAGAGGTAACAGCTCCAGCCAGTGCCAAGCCTGCAGATCTTCCAAAGCCACTGCTGGGAGTCGAGACTTGACGTGCTGGAGTGCAGCTCAGGTTACTACAGCAAATCCTCAACAGTTTCCTGCCTAGCTGAGTCTTTTGGAGTCTGGAGCACTGTAACCTCATAAAAGCTGGAAAAAGCTTGAACTCATTCAGAGATTATTTCACACCACCTACAGCACTCTATGAAGTCAGACATGCTGTAACATATAATTAATGATGTGTTTGGTGGTGAGTCACTGAGTAGTCTAGCAAGCTCACCTTCAACCAGTATGTGTGTGGGAGTCCTTACCCAGCAACACACCCAAACTGAGCATTTTAATAATTTACCACGTTCTGAGCTTGGAAGAGTAGTTTTTGTTCCTTAATTAGGTAATTTAAACAAAAATACTTACAGGCTTTACTACCTGTTAGGGAACAAACCAACATGAAGGAGAAGGGTGGGGGAGAACCCCAAAATCTGTGTGTAATACTACTTTCTTTGAGGTATCCAAGAAAAAGGTTAAGAGATAGGTGACTGCATCTTTGTGTTATATTCAACAGTCACTTAATAAGGTACATGAACACTTCTTGGACTGAAATGTGGCATTACCCTTTCCCCGCTGCATGTCCTCCCAAACACAAAGTGAGAGTTGTGCTTATTCTTACTTATTCTCTGGAATGTTTTAGGGTTGTAGGAAAAAAAGCAGCATTTTCCAGGGAATGAATGAGCAAATATGTGCCTGTCTGGCTTGTGACGTGGTGGTGGGAGACACGGGTTTGATTCCCAGTGTACAGAAGGAAATTGCACTTGCCTCTCAATGTGCTCTAGTGTCCTTATCCTTTCTGTGACAAAAATCATAGTAAGAATCCTAGTGAAGAGCAAGAGTCAGACAAACTTGCATAATACTTCTCTGATTACTTTTCCAGCCTCCAACTATTTTCAGCTCAGGGGATTTCCTGACACGAATGAGTGAATATGATTCGTGATGCTTTAGTAATCTTCAGTGCAGCATTCTTCTAAGTGCTTATCTAATCTCGCCTTGTACCTCCAAACCTTTTGCTTCCACAACAACAGTAGCAACAAACTCCACAGACCATCATGTTGCAAGAAGAATTAGGCCTTTCTCTTTCTTTTGAATTAGTCTTTGACAGTTTCATTTGGTGCTTCCCAGTTTTTGTGGTGGAAATTACCATGTCAGTCACTTCCTAACTGCCTGCTCCAGAAATAAGCAGTTCAGAAAGCATAATTTCATGTGTGAATTTAGGACTTTAGCCTGCAAGCATCTAATCAAACTTTAAATCTAATCTGTGTTATTACCCAATCCCTCAGCCCTGTGAGGGCCATATGCAATTTATGTGATTCCCCACTGGCTGTTCTTTTCCCCAATACTCTTTTAGTTGTGTACTCTCAGGAAATTTTCTTACTTCACTGCTGTGCCAGATTGATCACAGGTTGAAGAGCACATGTCCCAGCCTCACCAGTGGGGTGCCTCTGATGTGAGCACTGACTACCAACACCTACTTTCTATCTCAGCCTGTCCCAGCTCATCCAACATTAGTTAGCACTGCTGGGATCACAGCCAGGTGTTGCAAGCCCCCATTCAGGGAGCACAGCTCATACCTGGTCCTTGGCTAGACTTCTCCATTTCTAGGCATGCAGGGTGATGCTCTATAGAAGTGTGAGGCAAGCAATGCCTAAAACAGCTAAAATCTTTTGGGGAATGCAGTTTATTCCCTCATTTGTTATAAATTCTTGTAGGTGTGCAGGTGTTCAGTGAACCGAGGTGCCAGTGGGACTGTTGATGCCGTGCAATAGGGAAAAGCAATAATCACACATACAAGCAAAGCTTTGAATGGGGAAAGTGCAGTATTTGGAAATATAGGGTGTTTTATCAGAGAAAAGGGCACATGAGGCTAAATGATACTCGAAATTAGTGGCAGACTGTGGGCAAAGCAAGCAGGTCCACCCACATCCTATTGAAGGGTGACTGAGATCCCTCTTCTGGCAATCAGCCCAGTGCCGCTGCGCTGGATGGGGCAGCACAAGCCTGGCATGGCTGCTCCAGCTGCCTGGGCATTAGCATCCTGCCACAGGGATCTCCAGCTGCCTGGGCATTAGCATCCTGCCACAGGGATCTCCAGCTGCCTGGGCATTAGCATCCTGCCATGGGGACCTCCAGCTGCCTGGGCATTAGCATCCTGCCACAGGAATCTCCTTCCCTCTCTGGCAGCAGGATCTGCTGGGGCTGGCTCCTTCCAGCTGCTTCTCATTGCTGGGATTTTCTCTGCAGCAGGCACTCAGTGGGGATAGATCACGTTCATGCTGCAGAGCTCCTGATGGACAGCCAGCCTTATCCATCCATACAAAACACTTTTTATCTGGGGAGCTCTGCCAAAAGAGGATTTTTCCCTGTGGAAGAAGCCCAATGCATTTTATTCAGTGCCCTGCATTGCCCTGGTGCTTTTTCTTCAAGGCTGAGTATCAAGAGCCACCTGCAGCCCTCCTTGTGCTGGGTCAGTGACACACACAGGAGGGAATGTCCCTTAAGAGAAGTTAATCCGCAGGTGGCTCCAGGGACTGGTGATGGCTGTGAAGTCCTGTTCCTAATGTCCCCAGCACATGGCAGCTCTGATGTACCCCTGTGGTTCCACTCCTGGCTCTTTGCCCTGCTAATGCACCAATCTTCATCACCCCTCCCTTGCCCAGTTCTGATGGAAACAGCTCATGGAGACTGCCTATTCCCCTCATCATATTTTTTTCCTTCCGCACCACACGAATTTTCCAGATGTGGCTGCCACTAGAAATAAGCAGTAGAATGAGCACTTGTGAGAATGACTCATTCTCACCCTGTGAGGGGCTCTCTGCAGGGTGTGGATGTGAAGTCTCACTCCCCCTCTGGACACACTGCAGTGATGTCAAGCTCACCATAGCGAAAAAAAGCCTCCTGCTCTGCTCAAAGCAGTAGCAGCCAACTTCTGCTGCTCCTCATCTAAAGCATATGTGGCAAAAAGGACAACCTGGTAATGGTTTCCAGGAGGGTGAACTCCCCCCTTTTCCTGCTGAGGCATGGGAGGGGGTGGCTATCCACTCAAGTTTTGTGTTCTGTGTCAAGAGATGGGGAACATGCTTCTCTGTGTGATGTTTTTTCCATGAGGACAGGAGTAGGAGCTGCAGAAAGGAAGACTCAGGGGTGTTTTGTTTTCCTCTCAAAGGCATGGATAATGTGATGGGTGGTCCTGCTCTGGTAGTGCTGCCTTGAAGTCTGCTGAGCATTGGGGTGTCTGAATTTATGTGTGTTATTGTGTTGTTTCTTGCCCTGGGCTGTGGAAGCTGGACTAGCTCTGTACATTGGCATGAACATCCTAGGAAATGTGGGAAAATTCTATCAGCTCAATAAGTCTTTTTCTGGTTGAGGCTTTTGTGGGTTTGCTTTTTTAAGAAGGCTTGGTGGAATTTTGTGCTTGGGTTTTTGGGTTTTTTTAGTTGTTGTTTTTTTTTTTGTTTTGTTTTGTTTTGGTTTTTTTTTTTTTTTTTTTTTTTTTTTTATATTTAGGCAGAATCTCAACAATATAGACCAGACCACAATGGGTCAGAGAAGAAATGCATTCAGCAAGGCAGTAAAAGAGTTTCTTGAACAAAACCATCACTAATTTACAATAGGTTATGCAGTAATTTATGCATCACTAAGTTATTAGGACCACAGTGGTCACTGCTCACTTTTTTACAGACCTAAAGCTGGTTACCCGAGCCCATGGTTTGGTGTCGTGATTTCACCTGAACCTTTTTTGTCCACCTCAGTTTTTTGCTTCGCTTTTCTTTTTAACTCACCAGCTTTTTTTCACCTATATCTGCCCCTCCAAGGGTGTGAGGGGATAGTGTGGCCAAACTGCAATCAAAGAAATATTTTGAGAGTCCTCTCAGAGCTGTTTAAGGAATCTGGGCCGGCCATGAATGCCAGCTTTATGCAGCGCAGTTTTGAAGTAGGAGTGAGTCACTAAAAAACAATCTGTGCTGTCTCTATGTTCAACTTTGACTTTATTACGAAAAAGAGAAAGAAAACAAACACAATCCCATTCACTGTGAAATACATATTGATCCTTTAATCCTTGGGGAATCATTGGGAGCTGCTTCCTCCTCGAAAGAATCGAAAGAATCGCTGCAGCGTTGACTCAAGGATAATTGTGCAATCACGGGCGTGTGTTCTGCTCCTGGGCTTTGCAGAGCAGGACTCTGTGGCTAGAATGCCAATGGGAGAGCCACTGATACCATCTTGTGGCACAGGCAGCCTCCCTTAGGTACCTCTCTCCATGGTGTGTCCCAGGCTTCTCAGGCAGGAAATCAAAGATGGGAATTGCAGCTGAACAAGGACTGGAATTTGGGCTGGAGCCCAAAGCTGTGGCCCCTGTTGGTTTGCTGTAGCTGCCCTTGGTGGAGGCAGGAGGTTCAGGTGCCCAATCCCTGCTTGGCACTGCTGGGGATTGTGGCTGGCAGGCACCAGCTGGGATTCTGCTCAGGCTCCCTGTCTGTGAGCTGGAAATATGTCTGTAAATGCCTGGCCAGGGGCCTCTCCTGCTGCTGGTCCACTGCCTGGTGCCTGCATGCTGCACATGCCTTTGTGGGACTGAATTTTCATGGAAGTTTTGCTGAAAGCACTGCTTCAAAGCTACTGTGAAATGCTCTGCACATGTATTTGTACCTATGTATGTACCTATACAACACCCTCACGTTCTTTTTTGGCCAGGCCCTGGTTTCCAAGAGCTGCATTTGCTCTAAAGTTTTTCAGATGCTGCATGTGTGCCACCTCTGACTTCAGGGGCAGGCGACAGGAGTTGGAAAGCCTCTGTGTTACTGCCTTGCTGTGTTACTGTCGTGTCTTGATTCAGAAACTGAACTCTGATTGCATTCCTTTGGCTCACACTAATTGACCCTGATGGCAGCAGGTTGTGAAGGATCATGGATTAGCTCCTCACTTTGCTGCCCTTGGGAGATGAAGGTAGGGATTTACTTGCCAATAAATAGGAGGGGCAGGTTAAGTGTTAGATGGGAAGAAATGCAACCCTCCTCCAGCTGGCTTTGGATCCTAGGATTTTTTTGAGGGTCAATCTGTTTTCCAGTACATTACTATTAATGGTTTCAACATCAATTCTGCTTTCCCACCAGCATTTAGGATGGAGTTTCCAGATGGGTAATGTTAGCTGCCAGCCACTCATCCCTTCTCCATGGCCACAGGCTACCAAACAAGCCTTGCACTGGGCCACACCATGGGTCCTGTGACAAGTGGCCATCCCACTTTTTGAAACCCTTCAAAACCCTTTAAAAGAACGCTTTAAATACAACCACATTTTACCTATTGGCTTCAGGAAAGTGAAAAGGAGAGGCTGTTGTTAGGTTATTAAGCAGTGCTTGGCTGATGTTATGGGCTCCTGGCCTCCAGGTCCCTCTGCTCATGTTCTCTTCCTGCTTCTCTGAAAGTTTTATGTCGGGACAAGCTGCAGCTAGTCATGTTGGCAAAAACTACTCCTCCTCGACCCTAGTTCCTCCTGGTGCTAGATTCAAGTGTTTGCTCCCTGCAGCCAAAGTGTTTGCATCCTCCTGAAAGCAGGAGATTGGGATACATCAGCAGGACAGGAAAATGCTCTTTATTCCTCTGCTTCATAGCAGGGCTGGAAAAAAAAATAGTGGCCAGCTGTGGTTTTAGCTGACAGCTGAAAGGGGCTTTGCTAGTAAAAGTCCCCAGGGAAGACTAGGAGGCTGCTGACAAAAGTCAGGAAGGGGCTCTCTCTACAGATTAAAAAGCAGAGGAATTATAAATAACATGCTGAAGTGCACAGATAAAGTTACCCAAGTTATTTTGGCCATAAAGCCCAGGACAGCAAAGGCCCTTAATCTCTCATTAATCAGCAAGAAGCTGGAAGAGGCCATACAATGAGCTCAGCTGCCAAAGCTGCTGTGCCCTTTTGCTCCATTTAATTTAATTGTATTAGTCCTGCCCGCAGCCTTTGTTCTTCTGCCCTGCTCAGGAAATCTGCTGCTGGTTTGGCAGGGCTCACCCTGGTTCCACATGGCTGGTTTGTGGACAGCCAGGAGGGAGGAGAGGGAGAGCAGCAAGGGGAAGAGGATGGGAAAAGGTCCCACGGGAGCAACCTGCTTGATGTACTTCATTTATCTTAATAGTGCCACTGCATTCCTTCCTGGTGAGGCTTCCTCCTGGTAAGCCAAACACAAAACTGAATGCAAAAGGACTCTGGCTGATATCAGCAGAGATGGGACGTTTAAATTTTAAAATAAAAAAAAAACAGACGAGTGACCACGAGCCAGCTCTTGTTCAGCAGGTGCTACCAACCCAGCAAAGCATTCCTACCACCACCTCCCTTGGTTCCACCTCATCTCTCTTAAATGAGCCAGCAAACAAATGCAAAAGGTAGTTTCCAGGACACAGGTGAGTTTTGTCAAATTTCAGCATTTGTCCCTGCTGAAGGATGAGATAGGAGAGCACCTAACTGTAGGGTGTACTTTCCTCACCATTCCATCAAGGAATGACAGTGCTTAAAGGAAAAAGATGGAGCATCAACAGAAAGATGTGCTTAGGAAAAGGGATTTTCAGATTACTTTGCTTCAGGTTTGTGTGGGAAACACAGTTTTGAGCTCCATATTTTACTGGATTTCTCTGATTTCAGCAAGCAGCCATGTAAAATTTCACAAATTTGTTATATCAAGCCCAAGTTTTCCCAAACATGTAAATTGTCAAGGTTCTCCTCTCCCTTTCACAGCAGTGAATTAACAGTCCTGTGCTTGCAGTGAAGTAAGCACAGGGCATTGTTTGCTTAGAGTTTTACAGAGTGATCCTTCTGTCATTGCTTACTGCAATTCTTCTTGGATGTGAAGAGTAAAACATATTTACATTGGTATGTGGGATTCTGGACAACTTCAGGGAAAAGTAGGGCTGGAAAGGAAGTTCTTCTGGCTGATGAAAAATTTTGAGATGTGTTTTATATATCAGAATGAAAGCTTGAAATAGAGAAACTCCCAGAAAAAAAAAAAAAAAACAACCAGACAACCAAAAAAAAAAAATTATCACACCCCCCCACACACATTTAGCCAGCTGCAACTATTATTTTGGTTATTTTATCCTTTTTATTTTCTTAGTAAATTTACTTTATGTTGCAATGCAAAGTAGAAATTCTGGATGTCTTGGATAAAAAATTTTTGTCCACAAATTTGATTTTAGTAGTTTGGGAACTGCTTGGCATATAATTTTAATTTAGCAAGTGGCAATCTGCTGCACTAAAAATGAAAAGTAATGATCCAGTAAATGACTAATTTTGTGGTCTGTGTTAATTAGTGAAGCAACTTGGTGGATGGAAGGCAGCAGGTCTAAATTACTGTGCTAAATCCTTTTGTAGAAAGATATTATCTGGCTTTATTGTTTTAATAATAATTAATGAGAATTAAAATATTCAGCTGGGATTTCACTGTTACTGTTAGCGGGAATATGTGTATAATATGTATATTTATATTTGTTCTCTGATGATTTTGTTGCTTGTTTGCATCTCAATCCTTGACTGTCTTGCTCTGTGGCTTGAATAATACTCCAGAAATTATTCAGACTGCACCTTTGTCTAGCATGGAGGAAACTTGAGGCTTTTACAATTGGTGCTGCTGGTTATTTAATGAAAAACATGCACCATAGCCTGGCAAGGAAATCAGCAGTAAAAAAACAGGCAATAAGCAGTGTCTAATCAGCAGGATCACAGGGAGGACCAGCTGGGGGCTCACAGATCACTTTTACATCTTATATGTGGCAGCACAGGTTGCTGGCAATGCAGGGATGGCACACTCACCTCCAAGGCTGCATGGATCTGCAGAACTTCAAAGCCTTCTCTGCTGAAATCCAGGCATTACTTTGCTGAAGTCCAAAATGCTTAAATTTGGATGCCTCCAAGGCACCCTGGTGGTCACTTTGTCTTGTGCCCTACATGACATCAATGTTTGGTGCTTTTGCTGGGCATTTCCACCCCAAACCTGCTTGCTGTGGTTGGTTTCAAGCACATGTTTTAGGAAACCCTACAACTAACTGGGTTCTCATGATGGGGGAGACTTTTAATGAGCTGGTTTAGTGGATAATTGCTCTCAGTGTTAAAACAAACTTCTCTCTTTGTTTTCAGCTTGACTTCTCTCAGTTTCAGTCTTCCAGGCCTGGACTTTGCTCTACTGTGTTTGTTAACATTAAAGTCCCTTAGACTGTGGAATCTTCCCACATACCCTGAAACACTAGGAAGAGTAATTTCCTAATCTTCTCTTTTAAGAGGACAGTGATAACTGGGGACTAATTACTGGCTCTATTGACTTTTTAATGTTTGTGTATTTTAGATAAGTTGTAATTGTTCCTTTTTATCATTGTACAACTATAGTTAATAATTGCTGTTCACTGTGTCTATATCCAAGGATGTGGCCCCACTTCTGTTAAAGATTCAATGTTTGGTCACTGATATTGGTTTGGTTTGTGGCACCTTTGGAGAAAAATAAGTGCATCAGTCAAAATGCTGTTTACCTTCTCAGAAGGTTTTTTAGTCGTGTTTTTATTTTTAATGCCTTCTTTTCAAATGGTATCATCTCCCTGGTGGGTTTAGTTCTGCTTGTAGGCCGTATTCTACATCCTTAATCATCCTGAGTACTTTCCTTAAGTTCATTTTATTTCACTGAGAAATTTCAAGGAGTGAGATGAGACTTAGACTAATGAATTTGGGGATTAGACAAGGATTAGGTGGATTCTAACAAGCAGATGCTCTGCTTTCTGTGGGAAGATTTCTAAGCTTCATTAAACCAAGAAAAGCTCTTTTCCCCTGACACTTGGAGATTCAAAAGCATTGTATTATACCCTGTTATGAATAAAATGATAAACCATCTTGATAAAAATTTCACCATCTTTTGGTGAAATTTCAAACTGTAGTCATATCCAAACCCTCCATGAAAGGATGTGAGTTCTTTTAATGCCTTATGTAGTGTGACTTGAAAGGGAAACTGTTCCTCATCCAAATGCCCAAGCCTTTGCAGGATGGAAGTATAAACACCTTGTTGATGGTATTTATCCATTATCTCTATTTTTTCTGTTTGCAGTGTTTATGTTCCTACATACGTTGGGCTGGTGGGAAGTCTCATCAACACCCTGATAGCAGTGCTTTGGATCCCTTCTCAGACTAAACCAAAGTCAGACCATCACAGGACAGAGCACAGTGAGTATTTTGTGTTTCTGAAAAACAGTACATGAAAAAGGGCAGGGGATTGACATGCTGCAAGAACTGCTGAAGGACTTTGGAATTGATTTAAGGGCAAAAAGGCTCCAGCCTTGAGATGCTGACACTTCAATGTCTAAGCTGAGCTTATGGAAGAGGATTATTCCAAATATATTGATCACTCTTCCATGTAGAATTGCAGTCTTCCAGTCTCAGAAAAGGCGATTGTGGAGCTCCTGCTGGGGGTTAGTTTTGTCTGACAGGGGAGGAAACCCCACTGTCTCAGAGGATTCCTCTACATGCAGACCTGGCACCAGCTCCCAACCTCCTGCCACCAGCACAAAGCTGGTACAGCAGAGATGTGGGGTTTGGGTGGGTTTTGGGTGGGTTTTGAACCTGAGCAGAGTCTCAGAGTTTACTGCTTTCTACCCTTAGCCTGTATAATCAGAATATTAACCCATATTTCATCCTCTGCAGGCACATCACCGTCTGGCAGCTTGTTTAGCATCAGAGAAATCCTGCGTCTGATGAAGTTTCCGGGAGTGATGGAAGTTTTCATAGTCAAGGTGTTTGCTGGACTTCCCATAGGTAAATCTCACCCATTACCCATCATTGCTGATGCATTTAGAATAGGATGATGTAGGCCAGGCTTGTCTCAAGTTTCTGAAAGCACATTGCTTTTGGTCACAGAGCAGTGAGGATTCACCTCCTAACTTGATGCTGGGTGCTTTCAGGTAGTCTCAGCTACACAGGGTCAAAAGCCTGGGACTTGAATGTCCAACACGTTACTTGTCACAAGCTGCATCTGGGAGTTTTGGCAAATCATTTAATCTCTCCATGTCCCTCACTGCAAATGTTTTTTCCTCTTGTCTGTCATTTCTCTTTGTGTGGTAAGCTCTTCAGAGCAGAAAAAAATTGGTTTTCCTCTGCCAGAAAAACTGAGGTCCTTCCTGATTTTACTTAGTGATTTTAAGGTGTATCGTAACCTTTTTCCCAGCAATTAAAAATTGCTGATGGATGAGAGGGCTGAGCTGCACACAGGGGACCCACAGCATGTGTCTTGCCTAGCACATTGATGGGGATGCTTGTTCATCTCTCCCTTATATATTCTGCTGGGCGGGGGGGGGGGGGGGGGGGTGTCATGGTAGGAACTCACTGATCCTTCAATCCTTTCCCAAACCCAACTCTTTCCCTGCTTCCTCTGAGTCAACTGCTGTCCTGGCAGGGTTCATATCTCTCTATTTGCCTGACTATGTATCCCTGGCCATAATTTAATAATCTTCAGTTTTGCCTACCCTCTAACTTCTTTCCCCACACACCTGACTAGAGACAAGCTGCAAGTCATCCTCATCAGTGATGTGGAAGGACAGGGTGATGTTCTCTGCCTTTCCACAGACAAAGCCTTCACAGCTCTTTTCCCATTCAACCCAAAAAGTCCAGTTTCTCTTGAGGATGATTTCAAGAACTGAGTTTTGTGCACATCATAACACGTGTGTATCATGCATCTGAACAAACTAAGGCACTTCCCTTCCAAACAGGGATCCTAAGAGGGGACTTAAGGCACCCTAGCTTTTAGACTTTGTATCTTTTTACAATTCATTTTTGTCTGGAGAAGCCCTTGAAGTTTAAAGAACATGAAACATGATTTACAAATTAAATGCTAATTTGTAAACTGTAAATTCAGTTTACAAATGAAAGTGAATTTGGCTGTGGAATGTGGCCGAATCGGAAGGGGATGGCACTCCTGGGCTTGGTCAGGCTCATCTGTTATTTCTTGCTGTATCTCTGGGGGAATGAGTCCAACTGGAGCTGGAATTAAAGGATTTCTGGGTTTTTTCCCCCTGCTGTGTGTAGCTGTGATCAGATGGGCTGAGATCAGTAATGCCAGTTGGTTCTACCCCTGACCCTGGAGACAGGATGCAGTCTCAAACCACTGCTGGCTTGACCTAACAGTGCAATTCTTTTGGTTCTTAATACAATCAACTTCTAAAACTGCACTCTAAAAAGTGTATAAAATGACAGCATTTCACAGAATGAGAAAGATGTTTTACAAGGGTTTTCTTAGCTGATTCTGACTCATTTCTCATCTTAGAGTAGCATTCATTTCTCTGTTAAAAATGCCTGAGACTGCATCCATGTGAGCTTCCCACAGTAATTTCCTGTGTGCTTTCTCTTTTCCAAAGGCCAGGCAAAATGCACTTTGCTTTAGACATTCCTGCTGAAATGCAAATTCCTGCCTGTTACAGAATCCATTCTCCTTTCCCTGTGCAAAGCAAAAATACTCACTGACCAAAATAAACATCTCCTGCCCAAAGCTGCAAGGCAGTTTCTAGGCAAAGAGGATGGAGACAGTGAAGCTGGGATTTAAGGCAGGCACTGGGATTTCAGTCTGTCAGTATTTCTGTAAGGGTAGGAGAAGGTTCACTTGGGGCTATAGCACTCCCACTACAGTGAGGAGTAATTAAAATCATAGGAGTGATTAAAATCCTAGTGACTTCTCTTTGCAGGTCTCTCTTCACTTCAGGTCACTGACCAAACTGCTGGCAGCTGAAAGGGGATCTGGCCATCCCTAATTCTCTGCAGCTCACAGCTGGAGGCTGAGCTCCTCATGAGCTCATTTACCTTTCATCCCCAGGCTGCAACTGTATAATTAATTAGATTGCCCAAATTACAGACTGTTTTCTATTTACTTTGTAAACAGGTTTGTGATATACAGCAAAGAAAATCTTTTGTTCCTTATGGATCTCATTGTTGTCTAAAATTAGCTGGTTTGAGACCGAAAGAACCTCCCTGGGAGGGCTGCAGGGCTGGGAACCTCCTCCCTGTGTTGCATAAAAGCAGAGACGTGGGCTCTGTGCCTCTTGCAGGAAAGGAGCTGCCAGGGATTGGGAGGCAGCAGAGAGCTCCAGCACAGCCCAGTTATCTTCTCAGCTGACCTGGGAAAAGAGAGCCTCACTGCATTGGGGTAGATAGAGACAGAAAGAAAAACAAGGGGATAAAAATATCAAACATAACTCTCATTGACAAGAAATCGCCAGGGCCTTGAAAATATTGATAAATAGCTGCTTGTATGAATCTTTGGCTGCCTAATCCCTTTGGAAAATCTGGTTTCAGCATGATTGCTTTAGCACCTGCATCCCATTTTTTCAAGGATTTTCTTCTACGTGTGGAGCAATGTTTTGCAGCGAGCCTTGGGGCTCTGCATCTCATCACATTTCCAGTCCAGTGTAGCAGGGCTGTGATGAGCTCCCAGAGGCTGTGCTTGCCTTCTCACACCATCTTGCTGTAGGGATTGCTAAACTGGCCCTCCAAAACTACAGGCTGCTTTCAGACTTGGCACTTTTTTTTTTTTTTAAATAGGGTTTGCACTCCTGATTTTCCTTGGTGCTTTTTGTCACCGTTACTGCATCTCACAAACCATTTCCCTGCTTTCTGCTGCATGACCTTTGTTACTCATCCCACTGATGCCGGGTTTTCTAAGGAAAAAAAGTTGTTTTCACCCTTTTCATAGACTTCGAAAAAGGCATGTTTTCTGAGGGTATTTTATGCCATTTTCCTTTTTTTTTTCCCACGTTGAGCCTGTCAGCATGGACTGAGGCTTATCATTATTTATGTGCTGCACTCAGCTGACCTGCAGCCTACCCAGCTGGGAACCTGCTGAGATCTTTGTGAGAAATGCTTGTTCCAATGAACATAACATATTGTTTTAGTTCAATCTGAGGCTTGCCTTGTGGGTTTCATCAAGAAATGTGTTACCAGTGGGAGAGACCACCTTAGTTTCTGAGAGAAGAGGGGCAAGGGGGTCTCCCTCCTCCAGGCAGCTTTAAGGGACCCTGCAGGCACAGGGGATGACACCCATCTGAAAATGAGACCTTTGCACCTCCAGGGATGCTGTGCAATGTGTAATTGTAATTTAAGAGCACAGCCTATTCCTCTGCTCAGAAAGAAGGCAGCTTGTTTGGAGGAGAAAGATCCAAATCTGTCTTAACTTGATGAGGGACTTCAAAGGGGAGAGGAGCTGTAGAAGCTGGAGCACAGGACCAGGAGGAGGCATCAGGTATGCAGGGAGGCCAAGCCCCTCCTAGGTGGTACCTGCAGAGGGGTGCAGGATTGAGGGCAAGCTCCTGCTTCCATCTCATCTTCCTACAAGTGAAACCAAGTGTGGTTTTTCTTTCATTTTGTCACGTGTGCCTTTTATAAACATGTGCAACCCCGTTGCCTGATTTGGCTGTTGTGAGTAAATACTGGAATTTGCATGTTACCTTAAGCTGGCTTGAGCTGAGAGCAATTTCAAAGAAACTGGATAAGAATGGGGTGCTCTCCGTGGAGGGGTGTGGTGAAGCCATAGATCCTCATGAGCCCCAGCTCCCAGACACCTTCTCCACACAGCTGGAGAGCAGAAGAGCAGGGCTCCCTTCCTGCCCCCATCCCTCTCTCCCAACCCCATGGAGCCAGCTGGGGTGCAGCTACTCCTGTTAAAGGGGAGGACGTGTCTCTGGTGGAGCTCAGGGAGGCTTTGTGGCAGGTCCTGGGATGGGAGGGCAGTGCTCCCTCCAGGCAAAGGCTTTGGGTGCCTGGAGGCAGCTCCTTGTTGCTGCAGGTGCTGCACTGGTTGGGCTGGAGTTGGGCTGCTGGATGCAGTGGAGTTGTTCTTGTTCCTTAGGAAGCGAATCCTTCCAGCAATCTGGAATCACCCTCTTCATCCTTCCAGGAAAAGCTGGCAAATCCTCCCCATGCCATGTCACTTTGCCAACCACCAGCTGTCGTCTCAGTCCTCACACATTGCCTCCTGCATTCTGGTTTTTGCAGGAAGGAGAGGAACAAGGCTCCCTTTTTACCCAGTCTTTATAACTCAGAGAGTCTTTCAAGGAAAGGCAGGACTGCTGAAAGTCATCTGGTCTCTTCTCTCCCAGAAGGATCAGTGGTCTCTAACAGGCACATTGTGGGGTTCTTCACACGCAGAGAGCCCCAATTTCCTCCTGTCTTGGTCCATCTCAGGTGCAAAAGACACTGGGGGAAGCAGCAGACTCTTACCCCACACCACACTTGAAGTGCAGTGTTTTGACATCATATTTTTAATTTCATGGCTCTCTCTGTGAGGCTGGGAGCATGTGCAAGCACGCCTGTGTTTGTGTATGTTTGGCAGTGGGGAAAACACACACTATTGTATTTTCATTTGAGATTGAGTGGATGTTCTCTGTTACACTTTGCAGAAATTGCCTCAATTGCAACGCAGACCTGGTCTGTGCTCTTTCTGCCCATACTTTCCTGACTGCTTGTGTTGACATTGCTATCATTGTCCTCACAAGAGATTTTCCACATGCCCCAGACATCATTGTTGAGGTGTGCAGTGAAACCACTGCATTTTGGCTGATGTCACTGGGCTGCTCCCCACACTGAATATCTGAAGTCAGGCAAAAGGGGTGAGGAATCCAATCAGATTATTTTTATGGTTACAGTCTTGTCTGAACAAATGTTTTCTTGCTGTCTTAATGGTTAGCCTGGCTTCAGTGATACAAATATTTACCAGTTTATAATTAACAGCTGAAACTACAGCCTACATAGTCACATTACTTAAAGATGAAAGTAAGGGGGATAAAAAGTTAACATTTAAAGATTAAATTACTACAATGACTTTGAATAGGATTATGTTCATGTTTATACCCAGTGCTGGCAAACCCAGGGAGAGCTACTGACTTGGACTGGTGGTGATTGGGAGCAGGGTTTGGCTATTACATGCACTGCAAGTGTATTGATGTACTCTTTGCATTAACCCTCCCTCCAGGTTTGTTCATGATTATGTTTTCCATCATCTCTATGGATTTCTTTGGCTTGGAAGCAGTGGAGTCTGGATATCTGATGTCATATTTTGGTGTCCTTCAAATGGTAAGTGAAGTGCAAGTCCCCCTCTTGGACAGATTAGCTTGCAGCACTGCTACCTAATTCACTACCTTCTGGACACATGCTCTTCCAAATCCAGGTGCATTATTGACAGGCAAATCCTAGCTCTGCCATATGGCATTTAGCTTCAAAAAGAGAAGTGACTCCAATTTATTCTGTTCCTTGGAATGGGAAGAAATTGAAGCAAGGAGTGTCCTGAAAGCTTTCTTCCCCTTGTCCCTCTCTGTGGATCTTTAAGCTGTGGAGCTAAAATTTCCTTGGACTGATATGTCCTGGGTTTTGTAACAAAACTTACATTGAAGCTGAAGTGCCTTGGCTGAGGTTTTTCCTGGTGCAGGTTAGTTGATTTGCATTTATATAGCACCCTGTATAGTCAGGAAAGCAGACAACCTTACTGGTGTTTTTACTGAAGATCCCTTCAGTGTAGAAGAACTTGTTTCTGCTGCATGGAAACAAGCACAGCAAGCTTGTGATTCCCAAAAAAGAAAAAAAAAAAAAAGAAAAAAAAAAAAAAAAGAAAAAAAAAACCACCAAAGCACAGAAAGCAGAAAGGTGGGTGACAAAGCATGGTTAGGAGGCTACCAAAATGGGTAAAAGGGAAAAGTCAGCTGAATTAGGCAGTACTAAGGGGTCAAAAATGTGCAGTGTTGTATTATAGCAGAGTGTTCCTTTTGGAGGAAGAGGCTTAATAATTTTGTAGAAGGAGCAGCAGATGGTTATAACCAAGCCCCAAGGTAGGAATGCAAGTTAAGCAATATCCTGAAGGAGAGTGGTCTTGTTATTAAATCCTCTTCATTTCATGGGTATTGCCACAGAGTTCCTGTGAGAGCTTCTCATTTGGGGAATGGCAGCTCAGGCTGCTTCCTTTGTGATTTGGATTTGGCATGGTGTTGTCAGTCACTTGGGCTCTGGCCTGCTCTCACCAGGTCTGGGCATCTTGGTAGAGCAGCAGCCAGGTATGGCTGTACATCAGCAGCTGGATTCTGCAGTGTAAACTGGACCTGAGCAGTTGGTGCCTTTGCCATGTCCCTCCTGTGAGGGTGGTTTTGGAATAGCTGTCTCTTGGTCCTGTGAACATCCCCAACCTGCTGAATGCAGTCCCATTCAGCCTCTTTGGGAAGAAGACCAGTTTGCCAGTGCACAAGCAAGCTTCTGACCCACACTCCACTGCTTTCAGAGGCTTTCCCTATGTTAGCCTTGTATGCTGCCTCCTAGACCAGGATCTGCAGGAATCACTCAGGTTTTTGAGGGGCCAGGTCACTGTCCCAAATCTTCTTCCCCTTCTGAATGCAGGAGGAATCCCCAGAGCTGGGCTTTTAACTTTAGACATGTCACTTAAACCCCCTGTTACACAGGCAGAAATCAGATGTGGAGCTGCAGCATGGCTGTGGTGTGCTTGTTTGGAGTGGGTAAGGTGGGCAGCAATGGCTCTTGTAAGGAGTGGCTTTGTGTGGCTAGATGGAGCCTGGACTCTGCTGCTAGGCCCAGGATATCTGTCTTGAGGACACTGCTGTTATGTCTGGAATAACTATGTGCCTTCAGTGCCATTGTTCCCCTGGTTAGTTTGGTTGAAACTGCCGCAGATAAGGTCACCTTCCTCTGCCCTGCTGGGCCACCCCACACAGAGACACAGCCCTGGAAGATATGGGAATTACAGCATCCACTCTGCTTCCTCATGGATGGTCAGGTGCCAGGCTAACCAGGGACCTGACCCTTCCCAGAGTCACAGAGTTTCATCCCACAGAGGCCAATCACTCCTATTGCCACAATCCAACCCAGCAGGGCCCTGCAGGCTCAGGTGCAGCATCTGCTCTACTGGGGAGTCTTTGCCTTGGGACATTTGGCACAGAAACTGGCTTTTATCAGCCAGGCAGTTTTCTTTCATATATCCATGCAGTTTCTATCCATATTGCTAAGACCATCCTACAGTGGCAGTTCCAAACTCTACTCTGGTTTATGCAGGACAAGATCCTCAACTGGACCAGACTGAACCCTCACTCTCTGGCTTTTAAATTATTGTAAAATATTAGAATTCATGTCTTTACTTTCAGGTATCTGTCTAGAACCACCCAAAGAGATCTCTTGGGGGTGGTGTCTGGGTTAGTGTTTCATGGCTGCTTTCTGTTTGGGTTGCAGGGAATAGAGGTGTGCTGGCTCTGTCCTGCGGAGCCCCAGAGCTGCTTGTGTTGCCCAAGCTGGCATTTCAGATGCATTTGTTTCTGCTGTACAGTGAATTGATACTGCTGAGACACAAATGCAGATTAGGGTGCAAGTGAATTCCACCAATCTGGATAGGTGAATGATGATTAATATCTGCTGACTGGCTTCCCCACTTCACTTGAGTAAATGACAGCTTTATTCATTAGGAATACAGTGTAATTTTCAGTCAATTTCATCAGCCAGATACTCAGCTTTGATTTTTTTTTTTTACTCTTTAGTTTGCCTTGCTGTAAATCATTGTGAGGATTTTCCCATCCCCTTGGACTTGCCCTGAGCCCTTCTGTTAGAGGAAACCTGTCCCCCATGGTTGCATCTCTTCCTGGACTTGAAAAAGATAGTGTTTAAGGACTTTTATAGCTGGAAGGGGACATTAAAGAAATTAAGGGGGAAATTATTTCTTTGTGTTATTGTAGTTTCTATTTTTTAAATTAAATATTCTCAAAGCTTACATATTCCTCTTACAGAAGGCAATGTTGCAGCTCCCTTTCCCAGCCTGATCAGCAATCCCAGGATGACTCAAATAGTGATGGTGTCTTCCTGCCTTCCTCTCCCACCCCAAGGATATTATGCTCCAATTGCTTAATCTAGTTTTTCAGCTTCCCAACCTCATTTGACCTGCTGTGGTGAGAAGTGGCCAATGCACTGTAAGAATCTGTTTCTCCTCATTCCTCTCATTCAAGACAGCTGCCGAGTACCTAGAGAGGAGATTTTGAGAGGCTTTGAGCCAGTCCACCTAATTTTAAGTAGGCAACTCAAATTCTTTGTCATTGTTATACCAAACAGCTCTTTGCATGGGGAATCAGCACAGATGGAGGATGTTAGTTTAGACACCACCAATTCAGGCATCGCTGAGGGATCCCATCCAGAGCTCCTCAGGCTCACCTCATCCTGTGGTGAGCATCATCCAGCAGCAGGGGACATGGGAAAGTGTGGGCAGGGTGAAGTGCAGTGGGGGTGGGAAGGGGACTTGTGTCTGGGTCAGGACACAGCCAGGAAGGTCAGCAAAGAGGGGTGGGAAGGCAGTGAGACAGCACTGAGACAAGAAATGTCTGATGAGGAAACAGAGCTGTGGCTTAGAAAATGGAATATGACTGAGGCTGGAATGGACTGATGGGGAAATGAAAGTAGCACATGGGGGTGATTCAAGCAATCCAGGTCTCTGCAGTGATTCTTGAAGTACCCTGAAAGTGTGGGGCTGTCTGATGAGCTGGGACTGTGCCAGGTAAAGAGAAGTCGTGTGGGAGATGATAACGAAATGAGGAGAGGAGGGCAGACAGCAGGAGAGCTGCCTCTGCACCACTGCAGAGATTCCCTTGCTCATGATGTGCTGGAAGCATCTTTATCTGATCACTGGTAGGTCTCCAGGCAAGAGTTATGAGAGCCCGTCAGGGACACAATCCCTCTGTCCTCCAGGGCTGGGCTTCCAGAGCCCTCTCATCTGAGCAGCCATGCAAATGAGATTTCCCTCAGAGTGAATGCCTGGCAGTGTGAAATGCCATTCCATCTCCCTCCAGAGAATAATTAATTTCATAATGGTTTAAAATAATTTCATTTTGAGTAATGGGCAGAAATGAACCTAGACTCTTTTTTTTTTTTTTTTTCAGTTTGAAGTGTGATGATAGCATGGACACCTTCCAGGTGTAGTATGTGGCTTGGAAAATGCTGCTGGAGGATTAAGCAAGTGAAATACCTGGAGTCCCCAGTTGATATCTGAAGTCACATCTGATGCTTAGATTTCAAACCATGGGAGGGGGTGGGTGAAACTTCCCTTTAAGAACTTTTTCTCTAAAAAAAACCAACCCAAAGCAAAATGCACCCAACAAAACTCTGGGTAGGACAAAGGGGTAGATATTTATAACCCTGAGGATCAAGAAATCATAAGACATCTGTTCTATTTACTGCATTTAAATTTGTATTGTTATACAAACTCCACCTCTAGCTGTGCAGCTTCTGGAGGGACAAGTTGGTACGGAGTGATCCTGAAAAGATGAGAGAGATTCCTGGAGGAGAGATTTACATTGCGTATCATCTTATCACCAGTCTGTCCCTCTCGCTTTTTTTTTCTCCCTACACAGCAAAAGAGATGATTAAAGAGCCAGGGATTTAATTACAGCCAGGTATGCCTGGGGCGAAAACCCACTTAGTGAAAGGACCTTGCAACAACAAACAGAAAGTTCTCCAGTTTCCTCGCTTTGAAGGATTTATATCTGTGCAAGGGGGTGGGTTGGAGGGGGAAAGAAAGCGATTAGGCTGGAGTTTTCAAAACACACCATCCTCTTCCCCCTGCTTGGCAAAGTGCTGCCTTCAGCAGTTTGGTCCTCACCATCATCCCTCCTTCCAGTCCCACCGCCCTCCTGCTCCTCCGCAAGGCCTGAACGACTCAAGCGATTTCTGGCAAGGCTGTGTCAGTAAAAGCGCTCCCTTTTCCCCAGCATGGACTTTGCACACGTTCAGCTCATGCAGAAAAGCCCCTGGACCGTGCTGACCCCCGGCCCTGCCCCAGCAGGTCCCTCCCCAGCTGGGCTGGCCTGGGAACTGCCAGCCGGCACAATTTCAAAGGCGAGATACGGGTCCAGGGCGTGGGAGGCAGCTTCTGATGTGAATCATGCTATCTGTGCAGGGATGGGGCCCTGCATCTCCTCTGCAAGGCTGTACCAGCTTATCTGGCCTGCTGTGTCTGCCTCTCCGACCTTCTCACAGCTTTCCAGTTCCAAGCTGGCAGGTGAATGGGGACTGATTTTGCTGCTGGGCTCTGTCAGGCTTTGAATTGGTGCTCATAGAGGAATCTTTAGCAACAGTCCCATGTCCTCTGAGCTCAGAGGAGCAGCTGAGCATCTGCACAGCTCCTCTGACCTCCACAGGTGAGGTCAGCTTCTTGCAGGTGCCAGCCAGCTCAGCAGCAGCCCTGTGCAGCAAGGCTGGTGCTTCAAAAGTCTTCCAAAAACTAGCACCTTGGACTTCCAAATAGTCTTTTCCATCCTGCAAGAAGGGGTTCCTGAAATTTGTTAGAGGTTAACAGTCAAATGGGTAATTGGCCTTTCTGAGCAAAGAGGAGCAGATGTTTTCCCAGAAACCAAACACAGTGATAGAGGCAAGAGGGTATTTTTCCATGTGATTTGCTGGACTAGTGTAACAAATCCCCAGCTTGCTGAATGCAGAAAATTATGAACAGAGATTTGGCTGTTCTTATGCATTTATTGGGAGACTTATTTGCCTTCAAAGAAGGAGAGGGGGGCGGAAAAAAAGATGAGTTGGTTTTTCCTGTGACATATGTACACAGCCACAGGCAGTGCCTGTTATTTCACTTGCAAACAATTTCCTCTCTCTTTTGTTTATTGATGGCAGAAGGCATTCCAGCCAGGTACACTGGCTCTTCCCCGACTTCAAAGGAGGTCAGGTTACAAAGGCAAGCACCATCCAGGCAAAATGAAATGCAGGAGGGTAAGGCCCATTGCCGTTGGTCTCAAGGGGAATTTATGTGTAAGGAAAAAGCCCAGAACACACCAGTAAGAATAAAAATAAGGATAAATTCCCTTTATCAGCTACCAGAACTTGACCATAGGAGTGGCGATGGCCAAGTCACCTGGAATGTCCCTGCTATGTTCTGGTAAACCAGCAGCACATGTCCAAAATCTTACATGGGAGAGTGCACATGAGCCTCCTTTCACCTCCTGCTCATGCCAGTCCCTGAGCTCTGCACTCAGGGAAAATTTCAGGCTGGAAGTAATGGGTTTTCAGGTCTAAATTCAGACTGGAAAGTGAGGCCAGACTTACTGGTGACTGGAAATATTATCTAGTGCCTAAATCAAGGCTCTGTGTCCAAAATCAGGGTGATGGGCCTTGCCTGCCTGGGCCTCATGGCTGGATCAGCAGTGCCCTTGCTGGGGAGGAAGGCAGGCAGCCCAGAGAGCTTGTGGGGGGACTGCCATCTGTACAACCTAAGGATTGCTGCCCTGCCCCAAGGGGAAAGCAGGTGACTTGGGCTCATTCTTGCCCTTGGAAATAGTCCCCTTGCCAAGCTGGTTGATTCAGCAGGGATGTTTTACCTTGAGCTTTTCATTGCCACAGTCCAAGTGGTGGGAAAGCCCATGGGGGATGCCAGCATTGGCACGAGGACCATCTCTGCTCTGCTGACTCTGAGGACAGCTCACTCTGCACATCCCCAGCTCCTGCCTGTTCAGAGCCTGTCTCTGCTGCAGTGGTGCTTGCTGCCTTCCCACAGGGGCTCGTGTGCAGTGATGGCAGTGGTTTTGGGAATGCCACTCCCATGGCCACCAGACCAGGGACATTGCTGATGCTATACCCTAATGACTCAAGGAAGGGCAGGGACTGGGCTGTGCCTGCACGGTGTATCCCAATAAAATATGCCATTCAAGTCTGGGCAAATGTTTCCTTTCCTCCAATGGCTCAGCAGAGCTCAACTGGGGCTGGGGTGATGCCACCCTTGAGTCAATCTGTGCCCTGTGACAAGGCTCAGCCCCCATCCCATGTGACTCAGCACAGCCCCAGCTGTAGGAGGGACTGGGAAGTTGCAAAAAGTTAATGATGATTCTCCCTTTTTGGAGCACTCAGCTTAATGGAGCGTCACTCAGTGGTTTCCCCACCCACCCCGGGAGTAGGAGCTGCTGGGGCTGGTATCAGCCTCCTCTCATGGCAGGGCTTTTGGTCAGGATGATTCAGGTCACCCTAGGCACTGTCCAGGCCTCGTGCCACAGCAGGCCCTCCTGTCCCAGAGGCTGCTGGACAGGTGCCATGACCCAGGAAGGACACACAGAGCCGTGCCAGTGGCACGTGGCAGCTGGGCACACGTGAGCCAAGCTCTCAAGCCCTGGCCAAAGGCAGGGACAATGACAAAAAAGGAGCCAGAATGTCTTCTTGATGTGACGTGCCCTCGTGTCAAAAATCCTTTGTGCTCTGAAGCAAAGTGAAGGGCTGAATTTTGATGGTTTTCCATTCAGTTGTATGCTGTTGGAAATATATTCATTTTGCAGCTATTATTCTTTATGTCAACTTCATTTTCACTTTATTGCTATTTGCCTTTTTTTTTAAAGCTGGTTATTATAGATTAGCATATCTTTTCTGTTTAATAACTTACTTTCTGATTTATTTTGCACTCATTTCCTTTCAGCTGACTTTGGATTTCTGCCTAAGGACTAACAAAACAAGGCTGAGTGTAGTGTAGTGTCATTCCTGGTCCAAACAGACCACTGAAGTTTTCTCCAGGTTGGACTGCCACAGAAATAAAGTGAAACAAAGCATTTTGAACTAGAGCTTTCCTTTCAAGTCAGAGGGGTTTTCATTTGGATCAAACAAAGCCTTTCAAGGCAGGGGAAACTCAATAGATCCCTATCAGTCCCTTCCCTGTATTGTAGTCAGACTGTTTAACCATGATCTCTTCCAGCTTCTCTCCTCTCATGTCCACTTGGGCCAGGATCACCTGAAGTATGGGAGATGCTGAACAGATAAATAAAAGAGGGAATCTGTGCTCTGCAAAGTGCTGGAAAAGTTAAATATTTTCTGGGATTTTAATACTTTGCTCTTCCTTCCCTCTCCCTCCCCCCCAGTTTTTGTTTAAAATCTGTAGAACCAGTTCCCATCGTTTACATCTGTGTGTACTGCTGGGACTGGATATTAGCATCTCTGTCATACTTGTTTCCTGCCTAAAAATTATGAACCACCCAATTTGTATATTTATAGTTTAAAATAATGGCAAGAGAAGGTACAGACATTTTCCTCCTTTGCTCACAAATGTGCAGTTTTTCTTTGAGAGGAGCTGCCAGGAGTGAAGACCGTAACATTGACTGCATTTCACAAACACATCACAAGTTGTATCTGCAAGCCTTTTTAGAAAATTTCAGTCACTGCTGCTGAGTAGGCAGTGATGGTAAACTCAGGCATGCACCCTGAGTAGAACTTCCATCTGATGGGATGGATCTCTCTCTAGAAAGCAAAACACTTGAAATAATGGATCACACCTTCCCGTCATTTACTGTGACAATAAGGTCCTTCTTTGTCAGAGAAACCCTGATGGAAGAACCTGTTTGCTTGAAGAAAGTAGCAATTCTCTTTTGAGTTTGTTTAAATTATTATGTTATATCAGGTTTAATGGTGCTTATGCGTTTCTTTGCCAGGTTGTCCAGGGTTTGGTGGTTGGAAAACTTGCCAGTCGCTGCTCAGAGATGACCCTGCTCAGACTCAGCGTCTTCGTCTTCGCTTGCGTGGGCCTGGGCATGGTAAGTGGGGTGGGAAGTCACCCATGGGGCCTTTAATGCCTTTAACAGCATCACAAGCAGTGACACAAGGTCTGTGAGACCTGGCTGCGAGCTCTGCCCCTGGAAATGCCACCTCTGGCTCTCTCGGGTGGTCTTCAGGGCAGGGAGAACCAGCTCTGCTGGGCCTCTGCGCAAACAGGGCCGCGCTCAACGTCAGCATTGCGCCAAGCCGTGATAAAGAGCCGTGTGAGTAATAGTTATGGGGATTAAAAACTGTATTAATCTTGCACTGAAACTCGCTACGTCCCTCCTGAGTCACCGGATTTGCACAGAAATCCTGGCCTGGTCTTGTCAGCAACTGCATTTCCTGGACTACCCAGAAAGTAAATGAAGATTATGGTGGGGAAAAATCATTGCAGTTGTGTATTGCAGTGAGACAGCAGAGATTGTGCCCTCTCCTTCTGGGGCTTTATTTTTGTCTAATCCCCCAACATGAGAGCATTTGGATTAGGAGGTAGCGAGGCAGTAATATTGTTCCTCCATTTTGGGATAAGTTATGTTAGCTGTTGCTGGTTGTGTCCACACCGGTGATGGTTGATGCCAATCTCAAACAGTAATTGGAAAACTGAGTGGATGTAGGTAGCTGTGCTGGGAACTGTGTTTGCTCAGATAAGCCACGTTCAGGGCACTGATAGCTCTGCCCAGCCCATGGGGATGGAGGGAAGGTGCTTGCAGTCCCTGTCAGTGCATTGGACCCAAAAGAAAATTGAGCTACATCAGCCTTTCAACATTCCCTGCAGGATTTGGCCTTGAGCCTTGCTGCCAGGACACTGGTGGTGCTCCCACTGCTGCAGGTAGGATGAGTGCCATTCCCACAACCATACCACAGCTGTGGGGAGGTCAGGGCCAAGTCCTGGAGGGTGTTGAGGTTTGTGGCTCCCAGCTACATGGATGAGATGAGGCACCTACACACCTTAGCTAATCTGAAGCTAAATCATGTCTGAGATGAGGCTGTGAAGGGAAGATGGGTGCAGACCAAGGCTTGCCTCTGCAGGTGGAGCGTGGTCCCTCTCCTTAAGGTTTTTGAGGCTCCAGAGGATTCTGTCAGGTGTAGAATGCTTGGGAAGGGTCTCTTCCAATTGGTGTCATGCTCTTTGGGCTGAAATCAATATGGGACATCTGCACAGAGCTTTGATGCTCCTGAACTTGGCCTGGGCTTTGAAGGGCTCCCCATTGTGTTTTGGTCATGGGTGGAAGCAAGTAGGCGGGACCAAGGTGGATACCATCTAGAGAGATGAGCACCCCCAGCCAGGTGCAGGGCAGGTGTTGCTGGGACTGAATCCCTGTGCTGAAGCCCGATCCCATGGGAATCAGGCAGAGCAGCAGCATGAATTATATGGCTTTGATGCACTGAGGTGCCACTGACCTCCAGGGAAGGCTGGAGGCAGGTGGAGGTGGAAGAGAAAGCCTCGGTGGCAGTGGAGAGGCACATGGGGCAGCACAGATGTCCCAGTGCAGGAAGGCTCACACTGGCTGCACAGGGAGGAGAACCCGGAGCCAGGAAGGGAAATCATCTTAGAGCTGCTAATTATGCCAAGCCCAGAGGGCTGTGGACATCCTAACAGCACGGGCCTGGGCACAAGGGTCAGCAGTGACTTCCCATGACAGCTATTCATAGGCAAATGCAGCTGGGATGCCTTGTTAAAAAGCGCTCTGTCCAAGTGGCTGCCAAGAACACATCCGCTCTGGGGTGGCTTTCTGTCTCGGTGGGGATGAGGGCTGTCACAGCAGCAGCCCCAAATGCAGAACTATTGGGTGAAGCTTTTAATCCTTCACAGCTGCTAGTGGAGGAGCATCCCACCTGCTGTGCCCTTGCAGCATGTGGCCTCCACACGCAGCAGTTCCCCTCCCCAAAGGATGGAAGTGAGGAGAAAGGCGAGCTGTTAATAAAGACACTCCAGAACCCATCCTGGTGTCATAGGCAGGGGAGGTGGACTGGGGTGTTTGTGGAAGTCTGGCACAGGCAGCAGCAGACAGACAGTGCTGCAGCTGGGAAGAGGCTGCAGGATGTTCCCAGCAACAGGCAGCTGGAGAAGGGAAGGGGTGGGCTGGGAGTTCGGCAGTAACACCTGGATAAGGAGAGGAGGGAAGAACCAGTGTCTGATCTGCAGATGTGAGCTGGGAGAGCGTGGGCAGGGCTGTGGGAGGGCTTGGCAGTTGCAATGGGGAAGTTTTTCCCCTTGTCTGAAGGCACGGCTGTACCTCATCCTGCCTGGATGTTTCCCAGGCATTTGTTTTGAGTTGTCTGCTGAGGCTCCTGATTCTGCCTCTCACCTAAAAATTGCTTTCAGATCTGCTCACCTCAAAAAAACTATTCACCACCCAGAGCTGAGGAGTAGCAAGGACTGGGCTCTGCCTGGCTCAGTTCTCCCTCAGCCCCTGGGAAGTGAGGAGCCATTTCCCCTTGATTAACAGGAGACACAAGATATGCCTCTGCTCTTTTCCGCTCACTTGCTCCAGCCCATGAGGGAGTCTGTACAAAGCATGAGGGATTAAAACTGATTTTTTCTATGAGCTCCACAATGTTGTCCTGCAATGACATTTGCCCTAGCAAGGAATTAGTCTCCTTCCTTTTGTTTATGTACCGAATACCTGTTCCTCTGTCTTTCTTCTCTGGTTCCTTAATCAGAAGTGCCTAGATCTTAAACAAAATGTAAGCAAAGAGACCCTTTGAGGAGAAAAACCTGGCTGAGTGTAACTCTAGAGGGGAACTAGGAATAAACCTCAACATTTCCAAGTCATTAGTGAGCAATGTCTCTGGGCTCCTCCATCTTCTGTAGCCGAGAGGCAGGGACCAGATTTTAGGATGGAGAACTCCAGAGAATGAAACTTCTGGCTAAACCAGTGACAGAAGTTTCCAGCCACAATAACACACCTTGAGACATGGGTTAGGGCAGAAGACTTGCAATAAAGGGGGAATTTCCTTTCCATGCCCCAGAGAAATCCATTCATTTGACCAGTAGGGCTTGTGAATGAGCTGGGAGCCGCTCCAGCCCTACAGCTTAGGGAGCCTCACCGCTTTTGTTTCAGCATTAAACAGCTGGAGGGATGTCTCCGCTAAGAATATGTGCAATAACAAAATCATTACTCTCCCTAATTATGCTCGCTAATGTGCACTCATGGCCAGAAGACCTATTCCAGATTACTGAATTTGGTGAATTTATTAGCAGGGAAGCAGCAGAACAGGATTAGAAATCCCAAAGGTACGGTGTTACATAATGCACCATGCTCATTTATTTTGACAGGCTCGGTTTAGTTTTAATTATTTATGATAATGAACCAAAAAGCCTTCTCTAGGCTGTTTTGTATAAGTAATGGAAGCTTCCTGAAGTACACCACATACATCTGCTGTTCAACATTTCCTCGGGAGTTGGACACAAGACAGAAGACAGGGGGAAGGGACGTCACTAATTCCCAGATGCTAAAAATACCCACAGCAGTGCCGGGGAAATGTGCTGCCAGATTGTAGGGTATCGTTTGCTCTGCATGCTTGGAATAATTCACTGCAGACAAATGGCAGGCTGTGAAAGACCCCACAATGGCCAAAGCCGCACCACCACGTATCATTTGTGGCTCCCACCATTTCCCTAAGTCATGGGTTTGACTCGTGATTTTCCTCCAGGTTGTTTCTTGCCACAAAGTCACCGTGTGAGCTCTTTGATGATCTGTGCTCTGTTGTGTGCTGTCCCTTAGGCCCTGATGAGGACAGTGTGGCACTACTGCATCATTGCAGCGCCGCTGGTGTTTGCCTTCAGCATGCTGGCCACCATCACAGACAGCATCCTCACCAAGGCCGTGCCCCCCTCCGACACTGGTAAGACTCTTCAAAAAAGGTCAGGCTGGTGTTTTCTCAGCTTTGAGTCCATTGGGCACTTCCCAGCTCCCACCACAGCTGTGGAGCACTGGGGTACCAGTGGGTGAACACCCAGATCCGGGTGGGCACACAATGGGTGTTGGCAGAGCCGATGAACGAACAGGAATGGTGGGGCTGATACAGGATGGACCTGAACAGCCTTGGGCAGGTTGTTCTGTCCTGTGCTGCCTGCTGACATCCACAGTGGTGGGCACAGAAAGGGAAGGCTTTCTCAAGCTCTCTTTTCCATGGAAAGCCAAAGTATGTTAAAAAAACCAAAAAACACTGCTGTTCCACTGTGACAGTGTCAGAGAGGGCTGCTTGTTCACACCTTTTGACTTAGGGTATCTCAGGAGGGGATTCTGGATTACTGTTTGCAATCATGCTTTGCCTGATGCAATAATTTCCCCCTCTCTCTGTTTTGGCCTTGTTTCAGGAGAGTTCCTGTATTTCCCTGTGCAAGACAGCAGTGGTAGACACTTAAATCTTTATACCTGGGGCTTTAGTTCTGTTGATGAAGGAAATATGCCTACATTATTGTCATGGGAGCCTGGCTGAGTTTGTGCAGGGATGGAGCTTGCTTAACCTGGTTTGTGTCTTTTGCTCAAGCCCTCTCAGGGTTTGCTCCCAGACCAGGTACCCAAGAGTGTCTCTGCTTTAGCTGAGGCTTTCTGGGATGCCAGTCTGCACCCTTCATCTTCCCTAGCAGCTGTCTGAGCAGATACCTCTGCACAGACCCTACCAAGAATGGGAGCTGTAGTTTGCACAGCCCATTAGCAAAGTTTATAAAGCACTTTTGAGATGTTTCTGGGTGAAGAGCTTTTCTGAAAATCACTTCAATAGTTTATTTGTAGAGCTGACCCACCACATCTCCTACAATTGCTGGGAGCCTGTGATTTTCAAGTGGGATATTTCCACCTGTAAGGACCATTTATCCCCAGTCTTCACCTCCCTGGGAAGAGTATCAGCCCCTCTGCTCAGCCAGGGAGAAATTTGCTGTTTCATGACTTGGAGCAATGTTCATGGGAGGGAGAGCCAGCGGGGAAGGGCACCAAGGGGCTTTGGGACACACAACCAAGCTGGAATTCATCCAGGCTCTTCTCAAAGGGGTTTTGTGAGGAAAACCAGAGCAGTGCTTAGCTTTTGGAGCCCGGAGGCAAGCTTTGGTCAGGGAGGAAAATGGGCTTAGTTGCCTCACCCTGCTCCCTGCTTGCCTATGTTGTTAGGCCAGCCTGTGCCTTGGCGGGATGGATGGTCCCCCTTTGCCAGGGTGGGATTGCAGGGCAGGATGGAGGCAGAGCTGTGCAGATGCTCAGGAGCAGGTTGCAGGTAATGCGGGGATGCCATGGGCGACTGAGGGCTTTCCCCTGCCTGTCCATCCCAGGCTGATGCCATGCCAAGTGCTGCTACAAAGGCAGAGCTACAGCTGGCTCAAAACTGGGCATACCACAGAGGGATGCTCTGGCAGGGAGCATTGGGAACTGGAGGAAAACCTTATCTCCACCACTCCTTCCTGGCCCACACCTTTCAAACTGTGCTTTTTCCTTACAATATTTATGGGGAAAGAGGTACTAATGGTCCTGTGCTTGTTTTGGATGTACCCGAGCAGGGGCCGGGGCGAAGGCAGGAATGCCTGACACAGCAGAGCCAGCAGGCTGCCCTTCCACAGCAGCTGCAGCAGTGCTGGCGTGGGTGTCTCACAGAGAAATGCAGCCATTGAAATGCCTGCCATCCATCCCTGGCCGTGGGTGGCACCCACAAGGGCTGCTCCACCCGTACAGCAGCCTGAAGGCTGCTCCTTCCTCTGTGAGCCCGAGACCGGCTCTGCAAAGAGAAGTTTTTGGTGGCACGTTAGAAACCCTTACCATAAGTGTGGAAATCTGGTTTTATGAAAAAGCTTTCCTGTTGCTGTGTTGAAAACCTCAGCACTCCCTCGCAACAACTTTTAGCTAATGCAAGGAAATCACACATTGAGAATTTGCCTTTGGAAGCATCACTTTTGAGCCTTGCTGCTGTCATTCTCTGATGTTTTTGGTCAGCTTCCAGCCTGTAGAAGCAATGGAGGTTTTTCTTTGGTTCAGGAAGAGGCTTTCTGAAGGAGCTGGAGTTTGGGCTGAGCTCAGGTGTCCATCTCAGCACGGGGCTGGCATGGATGGGGCGTTGCAGGAGTGTAGCCTGTCCGCCCTCGCTAGACACTGAGTCACCCATGCTTTCATTTTAAACAGGCGTCTCAGAAAGGGAGCAGTGGGAGGTGGCAGGGCACCATCCCCTGCACCCATCAGCCTGCCTTAGATCCGATCCAAGGTCACTTCCTTCCGAGGCTGATGCTTTTGGCACTTGCTCTTTGCTTGCTCTCAAAGCTCAGGCTTTGCGCAGAAGCAAAGGTAGCAATAATGATTTAATTAGTTTCCCTTTGATTTTTTTTTTTCCTTCTCTTCATCTTCAAAGGCAGGAAGAGAAAATCCAGCCCCACACGCACGTGCTGCTCTGCTGGACGCATGAGCTGGTGGGAGGGCAGCCCGGAGCCCAGGGGGACTTGCATCCACACAAGCACTCCTTGTCAGCCCCGGTCCTTCCCCAAGAATGGAGGTCTTGTTCCTGCACAGATCCCCCCGTTCCCGAGGGAGGGAGGCAGGAAGCCCAGCAGAGCCTCCGTGCGTAACAGGCCCGTGTGCTCTGATTTTATTGTGCATCAGAACCTGAGGAGAGGAGAGTTTGCAGCCAGGCAGGACTTGGGGCGCTGAACCCCCCAGCTTTGCTGGAGCTCTGCAGGTTCAAAGGTGGCCGCTGGCGACAGTGACCTAATGGTTAAACGCGATTGCCCCATGGGCGTGTGGCTGATCTGGGCCAGCACCATCATCTGAGAGGCAACAGGATGTGAGCTGGAAAGGAGTCGCCCGTCCTGGAGAGCCGCCAGCACCCAGCCCTGAAACCTGCGGGAGCAGAGGAGATCTGGGAGGGGAGGATCGGTTCCCAGCCGGCACAGGTCGTGCCAGGTATGGGAAAAAGGAACGGAAAAAAGCTGGGGAGGGAGAAGAAAGAGTAGGGAAGGTGCAGAAGGCGGGATAGCTGTGACAAAGCAGGTGAGCATGTGCTCTGGCAGAGCTGCGCGAAGCAATGCAGGAAATTTTCTGCTGAGGCGGTGACTCGTCCCAGTTAAAGGTCTTGCCTTCAATGAGATCTGTCACATGTGCAGCTTTGCCACAGAGCCACGGCCGTGCTGCAGAGCTGAGATTTACAATGTCCCAAAGCCCGAGGGCGTCTGACGAGGGATCTAATTTAAGCCCATTAAACAGAAATTATCTTTCACAGCAGCATGTTGGAGAAGTGCAGAGGGAGGGCCTGGGCTTTTAAGACGATGGATTTCTGCTCCAGAAAAAAAAAAAAAAAAAGGAAAGGGGAAAAAGTGCCTCCTCAATCATAAGAGCCAGTTTGGCAATTGCACGTAGTAATTAGTTTAATTCAAATACCTAGAGGGGAAAAAATAATTGCAAAACCTGCCCAGAGAGTTTGGTGGTTGTGGGATGGTTCCCATTGGCAAAGGGTCAAGGCAAGGTCCCACCCATCGCCTTTGTGTTCCCATGCGTGGGAGGAGCGCTCGGCAGCGCTTCCCGGGAGATTTCCCTCTCCACATGGCTACACCCTTGGCTTGGGCTCATTGCACAAGTATTTTAAGCACGCTGATAAAAGCCCAGCAGTCGCTGCCCGGCATTACACGAACACCTGGCTGCCTGTTCTCTCTGGGAGCTGGGGATCATTTCCCCGTGGCTGCCCACGTTAAACATCACACTCCTGCTCTGCTTCTTCTTGCAAAAAGGACAGCATTCTCCTCATCCTTCCCAGCCACGTGGTGACAGCACCTCAGCTTGTATCTTAGTGGAAAACTGATGCCAGCAGCTGAAATAATCATACGATAGTAAAAAAATAATTGCAAACATCATTTCAGAGCTGGGCACAATTTTATTGAACACACTGCCAGCTTGCTGTTCCTCCCAGTGTTGGGGGCTAATGGTTTGCTGGCTGGCCGGGTATTTTCTGCTCCTCTGAACATGACAGCTGTCCTGAACAAAGACTGCAGGACAAAAGAGCATACTGGGTGTGTGTGGGACAGCCTTGTCTCCCAGGGGATGTCCTGGCCATCCGTCTGCACGTGGAAAAAACCTCACCTTTGCCAAACTGGAGGTGCTTCCCCATCTGCTGGGTTCCTGCTAAGGATGCAAATGTGAGAGCTGCTGGAGGGGGAACCGGCCCAGCAGGGCAAGGGCTCGCATATCCATCCAAATGGAAATATCCGCTCTTTCTGCAAAGGGGGGTGGGGAGTATCTCAAGGGGGTTCTGTCTTTATCTGTGGTTTTATTTATTTATTCTTAAAGACCTAGTTAGGCCTAACCCTCTCACTCCTGCTAGAGAGCTGTTTCTCTGTTTCAGACTAGAGAATAAATGGCAGTAGTAGCTTGGGTGGAGCAGGGCCCACTCAGGTAATTAGGAGATTGGAAGAATCTGTGTGATTTGCTAGGAAGGCTCAAACATGACCCTAGAAATTACCTCTCCATCCCTAATCCCATGCAGTGGTTACCAGCCCTGCCAGGTGAGATATTCAGCAGCACCCTGTGGTGCCAAAGGCATCCCTGGACCCTGGTGAGCACCCACTTTGCCTTTTGGGCAGTGCTGTGACTGCCCAGACCACTCAGGGAAGAGCTGAGCTGGCTCGTGGTGGAAACTGGTCCCTGTGCCTGCAGGAGTCCCTAACCAGAACAAACCCTAATTGGACCGCTATAAATTAATGCAAGAAACCATTTGAAGTGATTTGCTGCTACTGGAGGGGAGCAGCATCAGGGATGAAGGTGATCTTGTGTGCCCTTCTCTGCTTTTCCATGCCAGGACTTGCTCTCACCCTGTGTGTCTCTGCCATCTCTCCTAGGTGCCATGCTTGGGATCTGTGCCTCAGTGCAGCCCCTGACCCGGACGGTGGGTCCAACCATTGGTGGAGTTTTATATAAACAATTTGGAGTCTCTTCCTTTGGCTATTTACAGTTAATGGTCAATTTAGGTTTGTTTGTTTTCCTCTTGAAGAGTAAAATCCCACTGGAAGAGATGAAAAGCCAATAAAAGAGTTGCAAGAAAGTAACCCCCTTATCTTTCCCATAGAAACAAATTCCTGAGGGGTTTTTTTGGTTGTTGTTGTTCTGTAAATCTAGAATAAAACAATTTGAACAATCCTTCCATTTTGTCAATATTTGCCTCTAGAGTAAGGGACAGATCAGTTTGCAGAGGTCTTGGAGCCATGCTGGAGCAACTGGGGGCCATGGGACCCCTGGAGCTATCAGGTTCCTCCCATTAACCCCCCTCAGCAGTGGCTGTCAGGGCAGGAAACAGCCCCCAACCTCAGCTGTTGTCAGGCAGCATTCCTGCTTGGATTCACTGAAACTGAAGGGATTAAGAACCAGTGCCTTTGCTCTGGTTTGGCCTTTTATTTCAGTCCTCTGAAATGGTACCAAGAAAAAACAAGGGGTAAAACACATCTGCTTTTGAGCGTTGTTTTGCTGCATTAAATGCATCTCCAGCATTCTCAGGTTAGAGGGGGCACTGAGGCTTTCAAAGGCTGTGGCCAGAGGTTTGCTACATCCACAGCTCAGTCGTGTGCAACCCTGCCTGTGCACGAGCTGCCAGCAAGAGGGACGAGGATGCAAAGCCCCGACGTACCCGGCAGCAGTGCCAGAGCCTCCCTGCCACTTCCAGAAACTGGGCCAACCCTCCTTCCAGGTTTTTCCCCTCCCTGTACTGAGGATCTCTTGCTCTTACTACAGGCTTACGTAATTACACACTTTGCAACCTCTTCTAGTACAAGGTCTCCTGCAAGAATTGCGCTGGTATTGGGAAGGGGAAATTCCTGCTGGAAGTGACCAAGTTTGGAGCAAGTACTTTGTGTGCTGCGCTCACAGTCCTGACTGCCAGAATGGAGTTGTGTGCTGCAGTATTGCTCTTGAAGAAGCCCAGGTTAGTTACTGAGAATTGAGCCTCACAAAAAAAAAACCCCTCAGCACGTTTATCCAAAAATCAGGTAATTTTTCTCCAAGTTTCTTGGTCTGGGTGCTAGGGGAAAAGATCCTGCCTCCATTCTTCAGTTATCCTGGAGAAATTTAACTCTGTCTAGAGACTGCAGAGGTGAAGGAAGAGAGGAGAGCGAGTTCAGCTTGCTTTGCTACAAAGCTGAGGAATCCATGGAGCGTTGGCGCTCTCATTCCCAAACCAGGAATCCAGTTTTGTGCCTTAGCACAGCACTGAGCTATGGGGGCTGGGGAGGACACAGGGCATTCACAGAAAGCAGCATTTTCCATGGCAGGGAGCTCCTGCACCTTCTGCAGCTGCCATTACTGGATTCTGTGGGAAAGAGCTTCCAGAGGAGCACTTCTGCAAGCTGTGGTAGGCTTTTCTATCTCCACCACTGACCAGAACTGAACCTCAACACATTCTCCCTCCCTGGCTGGGAGAAAAGGTCAAACACAAATGGGTTAGCTGGGCTTTCTCCACCTCCCACTGCCCAGTCCAGGGCACCACAAACCAAGCCTTACCCACTCTTCTCAAGCCACTTGACCACTGCCTGTATCCACAGATATGCCTCAACAAAAGTTACTGCAGCCCAGAGTACAGTAATAAAAAGTGAACATTTCAAGTAATTTATTTGGAATGGACACATTAATGCAAAAGCAATATTAAGACCAGTAACTGCTGAAAGACATTCAACAAAATAAATACAAATATAGATACTACAAATAATTTAAATTGTGTTTAACACCACCAGTCAGTGTTGAATCTTCCTTGCATCTCATAAATAGAAGATAATAGTTCACAAAGCTGTGCCACTCAAAGCACGTGGACGCTTTGTTAGAAGTGCTGTATGAAAGTCTTTGGTTTTTCTTTATGCATCTCAGGCAAAGCTCAGGGCTCTTTGCTCAGCAGCCACAACGGGCTTGGAGAAAACCAAGCTGCTTCCAGCTCTCTTCTTTGCTTTCCTTCATTGGTACCCTGTCCCATTTCAGTCCAAGACACTCGATCTGGTTTATCATCCAGTGGTAAGCTCTGAAGGTAGCAAGAGAAGTAGGTTAGTAAAACAAGCAGCACAACAAGGCAAAGGAAAAAAAATAATGAGGGGCTTTAAAGCGAGAGTAAGCGCTGAGCATTTATTTTCACCGATTTTTATTTTTTAGCAGATTCTGTGAGGAAAGCACTGCCAAGTGCCATTACTTATTGCCCGCCACCCCCACACCGTTCTCTCGGCACACTGCACAAGCGCGGCTCTCACCAGAAATTCCCCGCCATGCATCGGAGAAGGGGCCAGAGCCCCGCGATGGCTCGGGACAGGATGGCTCGGGACAGCACCGTGCCCCCGCGATGGCTCGGGACAGGGCCAGACCCCCGCGATGGCTCGGGACAGGGCCGTGCCCCCGCGATGGCTCGGGACAGGCCGCGTCCCGCAAGCCCCGGGCTGGCAGCACGGCGCGGTTCGGGGCGCGCCCGGCCAGGAGGCAGCGCGGAGCCCGTCGGGCTGCGCGAAGCGGGCGCCGGGGAGTGAATAATTGTAAAGGATCGAGCGGAAAGCGCACGGGGAGCGGCGGCAGCAGCGCCGAGGGGCCAGGCGGGCTCACCTGGGGCCGGGCCGGCCGGGCGGGCGGGCGGCTCAGGGCGCCCGGGCCAGCCGCCTTTCCTGGGTGCCCGCCGCCTGCTCCATCTCCTGGCGGCTCTTGAAGTCCTGGATGGCCCGCTTGTTCTGGAAGTCGATGAGGGCCATGGTGATGGAGGCGTTCCAGCAGCTCTGGTCCGGACACCGAAAGTCAATCTCCTTGCGGTCTTTGGTGACGATGGTGAAGTAGATGTACTTGCCCGTGCGCTCTACGCAGTCCACCTTGAGGATGGAGCCGAAGCCCAGCTCCTTGCCCTTGGCCCGCTTGTGCCCGTCGGGGAAGAGACTGAGGCTGTCCTTGGTCAGCACCACCAGCTTCTTCTTCCACAGCTGGAAAAGGCTGTCGCTCCGCTTCTCCAGCTCGCCCTCGCGGATCACCTCGGCTTGCATCTTCATCCTCGCTCCCCGGCGGTGGCTCCGGCTGCTGCTCCCACTGCTGCTCGGGCGGCGATGACCGAGCCGCGCCGCGATGGGAACAATTTATTGCAATGAATCAGCGCCGGGCGCCTTCCGGTGCCTCCCCCGGGGAGCCCGGCCCGCCGCCCCCTCCCGCCCCGCCTCCCGCCCGCCCCCCGGGCCGCGCTCCCGCCCGGCCGCCCCTGCCCCGGGGCCTGCGCCATGAGGGCGGCCCCGGCACACAACCGGGGGTCCTGGAGGCTGCCCCGGCACACAACCCGGGGGTCCTGGAGGCTGCCCCGGGTGGGTGGGCAGGCTGTGGGGAGGGGGTGCCTGCCCCACGGGCTGCCTCGCCGGGGGCTTCCACTCTGCTGCTGCTGCTGCCGTATGAGGGGACCCCAGTCCTGCCTGCCCACTGCCCTCCCCACCCGTGTTTCCTCTGCCCGCGGTGAGGAGAGGGCCACTGTGATCTGAGACAGCCCCATCTTGCCCCTCTGAGCACTCCCTGCCCCTTCCCAGATCCCTAATGGAGTACAGGATGCTCCCAGCACTGCTCCTAAGGGCCTGGGTCTGGGCATCTTCACAGCATTGAATCTGCCCTGGCATCATCTTTCTCTGGGGCAGAGGGGCCTGAGTCAAGCCCAGGGTGGTTTCTGCCATGTCCCATGGACATCTACTCTGAGTCCAGCCCCTGGTCACCCCAAGAGACTCAGCCAGGGCCTGACCAAGCCCACCAGCTTCATTTGAGGCCCGGCATCCCACCAGCTCTGCCCCATCACCATCGTCCTTCGTCCTTTCCCGAGGGCAGCCCACCTCTCCAGTTTTGCATTAATACTGCTTCTCCTTATTTTTATCCCGTGCAATCACTGGGCTGATCCCATTCCCCTCCCTCAGCCCATACCCTCATCCAGGGAAGGCCCCACAGTTCCAGCCTCGGCAGTGCCCAGCGCCATGGGGAGGTCAGGAAAGGCTGTGGCAGCTGGAGGTGATATTTGAGGCACGTGTGAGGCTGCAGTCCCTTCCTTTTGGACACCTCTCATTTTGTCACTCCTTCACGATAGTTGACACAGGGCCGATCCAGCTTCCAGCCGAGGGCAGGGCTGTGCTTAACGAGCTGGTTCTCGCTGTTTCTCCAGCAGCATTGGCTCAGGTATGTACCTGGTGCAGCATCACCTTCGGACTCTGAGCGCTGCTCTCCTCCACCGCCCTGCCCGGCTGGCCGGCACCCGCAGAGGTGCTGGCAGGCCGATCCCAGCGGTGAGCTCGCAGGGCAGGGCCCGGCCCCTTTGAAGGGCTGGCAGCGCTCCCAGGGAGCCGGCAGGGTCAGAGGCCCATTCACGGAGCAGATCGGAGCTGGAGCCAAACCCATTTCCGCTGCAAGTCTCCCGTCTGCCAGATTCCAGGGCCGCGCTTTGATAGTGCGCTGCGGCGTGCACATCTGGGGGGAGGCTCCCAAAAACGCTGGGGGCTGTGTGATGCTCCTGGGTTTGATGAATGAGCCAGGAAGGGCTTGGCTGAGCTTTTCAGGGAGGGATGGGCTGGGAATTGCTCTGGGAAGACCACGGTGGCCATCCCTGCTCGTGGGGTAGGGCAGAGGCTGTATAACATATGTGCAACTGTGACCTGGCATGTGAAGAGCTGCGGGCTTTTCCCTGAGAGCCAGCACTGTATCCTGCTTTTCAGTGTGATTTATTTTGTTTCAGTGAGGGGAACAGCCCAGACTGATTTACAATTAGGTTGTACACTACATTTTCAGGGTAGATGCTGGTCTGCTCTGTAAAACCACTTTCTGACCAAAAGGACCCATAAAAACAAGGGAGCTGGAGCCAACCAGGAGCAGAGCTGGATATTGAGCAGAAATCAATAGGATATTTTCAATTTGGCCCCAAAATGAAACAGGGAATGGTCTTTGTGCACAGGAAATGGGACACCACTTCAAAAAGATAAAAAAAGAACAGGCAGCAAGTCAGGAACATACAAGGAACATCTGGAGGAAGGCTCCTGGTGTGGAAAGGCTGCAGGACTTGGCATGTTTGTGCACACCTTGCTTCAAAAGTTCCACTAAAAGAACCTGAATTTCCTTTTAAATGAAACTTGTATCTGTAGATGCAGGGTCAGAAGACCACTTTGGTCTCTGTCTTGCTGCTTTTGCTTTCATCTGGGTGATTTTTCTTGTGCATTTATCCATCATTTTGAAATATTCAAAGCCTCCCCCAGCTGTCACCTCAGTAAACTTGCCTTAATACTGGCCAAATTAGAAAACTGCTCGGAAGGAAAAAAGAAAAGGGGGGGAAAAAGTGAAAAAATTCCTCACAGTGGAAAAAGGTGGGTTCTTGCTGAACAGGGACCCTAGTTTTGAACATATGTCCATTGTATGAAGGCTCCATGGTTTTTTTTAACCTAAGATGGGTTGGTTAAGTGGATAAAAGAATAAAAGGAAAGTCTAGTAAAGTACCATAGGGTCTCTGCCATTGTGACCATGCAGAAATTCCCTAAAGCAGTCTTTAAAATTTAATTACTTTTACTGAGACAGAAAGCAAAGGTGACTGCAGCTGAATCCACAATGGGCAGCAGAGCCAAATCATGAGCAATTTCCTACAGGAACATTTCTCAGGAAAGAATGGAGAGCTGCAAGCTGCAACCATCTGGTCCAGGAACATGGCAATTCCTGACAAGTAAGTAGCACAACCCTAATCCTAGTGCATGCCATGGTAGCTGGTCACTGCTGATACAAGAATATAGCATTAATTTTGCCTGAGGAAAGAAAAAATATTTATATTGCCCTATTTTTTAAATAATAAGGTTAATAACTTAGGTGAAGAGCTGACAGAGGGCACTGGTTTCACCTCAGCACCTGGGGAGAGGGGTAAGAGATGTGATGCAGCCCTGCATCCTACCCTGGCACCAGAGCTTGGGACAAGTGTCACAGGGTGCTGTGACTACGTGTGGGTAGTGGATGGCTTTGATAATTAAGGGCCATGACCAAGCTGCAGCTAATGGGAGCTTTGGGTGATTGCAGCTCAGGTGCTGCTGCTGTCTCTGTCCAAGCTGGGGCTGGCAGCTGGGAGGAACCTGTCACTCCCTTTAGTCTGGGTTTGGTTGTTTAGCTGTGTTACCAGTGAGAGAAAGAGAAGGGATTTTTTCCTTGCAGCCCAGCACATCACCGTGGCTGTGCCTGGACAGTGTGTGAGCTCCCAAACACAGCCACCTTTAATATAAAGCTGCCTTTAATATAAAATCATCAGGCACTGGCCCTTCTTGCCCCCCAAATACAGGACATCTCCAGGAAACTCAAAATTTAGGAATTTGTCTCTGTTCTTAGGAAGAGGGGGAAATAACCCAGTGGGGAGTGTGCACCAGAGGCAGGTGATGGGAAGCAGACTGACACTCAGTCACAGGAGCCCTGTCCCACACGGCCATCTCCCTCTTCCCACACTTGCCAGGGGTGCTGGCACCACCCTCTGCTTTGGCCCAGAGCAATCTCCAATTTACCAGGGGCATTTTAGAAGCCTAAATGGCAATTTGGCATGCAAGTGTGGCTTCATCCCTTTCCCAGGAGAAGGGACCAGCATTCAGCCGCTGAGGGGTGGGTGCTTGCACGTGTCCTGTGCGCAGGGATGATTTTATGGGTGTGGGATGGCATGGCCACACTCAGCCTCGATGGATGGGCTGGTGGTGCCAGCTCTGGCAGGCTGCATCGGTGGCTGTGCCGTGACACACGGCGCTGCAGCGAGTGCCCGCTCCAGAGGAGGGGTTTGTTTGATCATTGTTTCCGAGGGAGGCGGCAGTGCCCTGCTGCCGGCAGCATCGGGTTGCCGTAGCTACCTGTGTGAGTCACGGTAACAAAGCGCGGCAGCCAGGCAGGCACCGCCAGGAGCAGCCCCGGCTTTAAGGTCAGGGATGAGGATGGATAGGGATCACACCGAGGAAAAATGCCAAAAAATTGGGGAGTTTCTCAATTTAACTCCACAGGCCCATCAGTAGGACCTGCTGCCCTTTTTGTGGGATTTAGCCGTGCGTTTATCCCACCAGGGTTTCCAGCTGGCCCAAACTTTGCATCTCCCTCCCAAAAGATGCAGGAGCTCCTGCTGCAGCTATTGGCATTCCTGCAGCTGCCTTGGGTTTGTTCCCACTGTCCCTCTGTAATCCTGGAGCTGTGCATCTCCTCCCCCAGGACTCTGTCTTGGAGAAGGACCCCTAATTTTTCTGGCATTAATGCAGGCTGCTCAGCAGCAGAGGGGAGTGCAGACTGAAGGCTGTAAAATTGCTTTTATTATAATGATTTCAACATGACATGTGTAGGGGAAAAAGCTGGTTTACAGCACTGACATTGTAATCCTGGCAGCTGAAGTCGATTAGCAACAGAGGAACATATGGTCCTGCATTGTAAATTGCTGCCCTCCACGTTTATATTAGGGCGTAGCTGTATCCACAGGCACTTTTAGCTGGAGCTCAGTACAGTGACCACTAAGTCTCCTAGGAAACCTGTACTCAAAAAACCCTAAATAGCTGTAAACTAAAAGGGTGGGTTGTTACTGGGGAAAGTCTATGATGAGCAGAGCTTTTTCATGTTTTTCCCATTTTATTCAAATTTTTTCACATCCTTATACTCCTTTAAATATTTGGTAGGGTTTTTTGGGTTTTTTGTTTTGGGTTTGGGTTTTTTTGCTGTTGTTGTTGTTGTTGTTTGGGGGCGTATTTGTTTGTTTGTTGGGGTTTTTGTTTTGTTTTTGTTTTTGTTTTTAGACTGTTTCAGAGTATCTCTGGGAAGTTTTTGGCTATAGTTCCTTAATATTCTCTTCCCTCAGAAATGCCCTGGGACAAATTGGTGCCATTGGGTCTCTCCAAACTCCACTGGTGAACTGGTGGTGCCAGTCCCTCTGTGGGCAGGACCTCCTGGAGCAGCATGGAGCACATTAGGGCCAGCTGCCCATACTGGAGATGCCCTGGGAGGGGGCTCAGTGTCCCCTGGGGATGTTCAGGCCTTTCCATGAACACAGAGAGCTTGGGTGCATCGCTCCAAGATGGCCAAGCTCAGGTGAAGAAGCTCTTCTCTTAGGGGCAGTTCACTGGCAAAGGTCTCAGCCAGGGGGGTGAAGGCCACCCAGGCTGTTTGTTAGGTGATTACAGTAAATGATGGGCAGCAAGGCTGGAGCTTTTGTGTTAATTTAAACAAGGGCATCAGAGGAAGCATCTTTGCTCAATCTGGGAGATCCTTTTTTTGTACCCTACGCAAGCCATGGATTAATCAGCAATAGCACGTAGTCCAGCTTGCTCAATTTACTAATATTTATCTGACTAAGACTCTTTTTTCCTGAGAGGCTTGAAATGTCTCATCCCACTGAGTCAGTGTGTTACCATTACATGTTGTAAACTGCTGCAGACAGTCATGGAGCAGTTGTGAGGAGCTGGGAAGAAAAGATGTCATTTCCCGTCAGCCGGGCCTTGGCTGTGCTCTGCAGCAGGCAGCCAAATAAGGGTGGGAATGTGTCAAATCCAACCTGCTTAGGACAACTCCAGGCACCCAAATTCCATACTGGCATTAAAAACTGGGGGAAGAGGGGCTGTTTTGCTCTGTCTCTTTCCAGCAGCCTGGGCATGACTGTGTGTGTAGTGTGTTCCCCACTTTGGATGCTGTACAGGTGTTTAGTTTGGTTATTAAAATAAAAATGGAAAAAGAAGTCTTGTGCTATCTGGTCTTTTGAGCTGTTGGTGCCCCTCCTAATACCCATATCTCTGAGCCTGTTGGCCCAATTTCATGCCCATTTGGCAGAAATACAACAGGTAAAAAGATGCTGCAAGATCCCTGTGTAGCTTGGCCTGGCTTGGAGGAACCTGGGTGCGTCTTCATGCAGGTGAGGAAGGTGTTGACCCCACAGTTTGGGTTTGGTCCAGGACTGCTGTTTAGATGCTGGTGGACCTCAACACAGCCTGTTCTCACAATTCTCTTCACAAAGCAGCTTGCTGAGCATCATGGGGGGATCCATGAGCACCCTGAAATGTCAGAGGGGAGGACAGAACCCCATCACAGGGCCCCATGGGACCCATGGGGACTCAGTACTTCCCCTTCTGCCAAAGGAAAGGAAAGCCCAGCCAGTGGCTTGCCAAGCCCTGCCCTGAACTGTGAGGTTATTTATTGACCCCTCTGAATGCTGTCAACATTTTCCCATGTCCTGTGAGCTCAGAAGATGGTTTAGGCTACAGCTCACAGCTTTAAAATGACGGGACATTCCCCTGCTGAAGCATTCAATTTCTCACACTAAATCTCTTGGGATAAATATTTGGGATATCTTTATTTTCAGCAGCAACAATAAATGTCTGAGACCTCAGCCTGGGCTGACACTGATGAGCTCTTTGCAAAGGAAGTCCCTGGTGGTTTCAGCTCATGCCATTCAGCCTGGCATTGCCTGTCTGCTGCCTTTTATTACCCTGCAGTGCTTTTACTGGAGATTGTGAAGGGCCAGGCTTTGCAGAAGTACGCTGACATTGCGTACTGAAGGTCACTGCTCCACATTACCTGAACTTTCGAAATTTGCCAAGGTCCAGGAAGTGGCTTTAAACCATCTTTGTCCTGTCTTTATCCGCACGTGGAGACTGTGGCAGCTCCAGCCCTGACAAGTGCCAGGATGTCCTGTGTCACACAGGGCAGTGTGACCCGTGTCCCAACCTGGCTGCCCTGACAGGCAGCACAGGTTTACAGGTTTGAGCTCCCTGTTGGCACATCCTCCTGCCCTCACATTCTGAATTTTGCTTGTTTTGGTTTTTTGGGGAGGTTTTTTTTGTTTCTTTTTTTTTTTTTTTTTTTCCAGTATATAAACTTTTAGAATAAACACTGAAAAGGATCACAGGACTGCCTAACCACAACATCAGCAAACTTAAGGGAGTTGGGGAGAATATAAGGTCATGGTACTGTCCAGCTTTGGGATGTTTCCTGTCTCCAGGAGGGCTGGAAAGACATCAAAAAGAAACTCCTCCAGTGCATCATTCCCAGAGGTGGCCAGGGCCAGGCTGTGGGAAGTAGCTGGAGGGGAAAGAGCATCCTTTCCCTCCCGGACAGCTGGGGTGTGTGTGGCAGGCCAGGTGGTAGAGCTGACATTGTGCTTTGGCTGCCAATTTTTCTTTTTGAAGCCAGTACACACTGTGGCAGGTGTGAAGGGAAGCAGTTAGATGAGGGTTTAGGATTTTTTTTCTATTTTCTCCTGAGGCTTTCACGTCCTTGCCATTGTTTCCACTGCTGTGATCTTTACCTGCTACCATTACCCTGCTGCTCCCTCACTAAACCTGTGCCATGACCAGGCTTCTCCTGGAGCAGGCAGTGGGAGCTGAGGATGCTCTGGTGCCTGGCTGGCAATGCTCAGGAAGGCTGGAGGGAAACAGGGGTCTCATATGGTGGATTAAAATGCAATAAATTCTCTCTAGGCATCAACTTCAGGTCGTTCAGTGACATCTGAAAGCCACAGGGGAGAAAAAAATCCTAAAAACATTGGATAAAATGGAAAATGGAAATCAGCAATGTGTATTTTTCCAGTTCTGATTGGTTTTTCCCAGTTCTCACCTATCACTGATTTGTCTCCCCATTCCTACCACCAAATAAATGAAAGGGTTTGGGGTGAGTCCAGTAGTCCTGAGCTGTGGATGTTGGTGTTTATAAGCTCCATGTGCCTCCCAGTTTGTACCTGTCCTTCGCCTCGTGGCTCGTGTGGCAGCGGATAGCAGGAGTCCGCTTGCTCCTCGCGTTAATATTTGCCCATGGGGCTAAAATGTAGCAGTCAAACTCTCTTCTTTCCTGCTGGTTACTCAGCCCACCTCATAGTCAAACACCTGGCCCCACCTGGGCAAATATTTGCAATGAGTAGCTCAGGGCATGTCCCACCAGGCTGAGAGCTGGGGCTGGGCAAGCATCAGTGATGCTGTCATTCTGCTCCTGGTGGTCCCTGTGCCGCCTGGCTGAGCCAGGAGGTGTGAAAGGGAAATCCTAAGCCATAAAAAGCTGAGGATTTTTTTTTTCCCTGCTCTATTAGAGAAACTACAGTTTGGTGGCTGGGAGAAATGGGTTTGAGGAAATCTCTGTTTGTTTTGTGGAGGGAGCAAAAAGCCAGTGTTTTAGGAGATAGGTTTGAGCCTGCTGGCCCTGTGGCCCTGGGCAATGTGGGAGCCCAGTGATTGCAGCATTTACGAGTGGAAAAAAAGATGAAGGGAGAAAGTTTGTGATAAAGCAGGGAGGCAGTTAAGAGGAGGAAATGAGGGTGCTTGGCATGTAACCTTGGCCAGGCTCTGCTCCCCCAGGACGGGCCAAAAATAGATTTCCCTGGAGGCAGGGCAGCCCAGGTTACAGCGGAATGATGAACGGGGGATGCAGCCATGGCACAGAGGATCAGGGGGGAGCAGGACAGAGATGTTATGCTCAGTCAAGAGCATCCTGCTGCTTTATTTGGGGCAGTTTTGTTCCCCCTTCCCAGGGGTTTCCTCTGGAACCTGGCTCCCATACTTTCCCCTTTGCATGTCCTCTGTCAGCCCAGCGGGGCTCCATCCCAGCCTCTGGTACAGCTGCGGGGTGGGGGAGGAAGTTATTTGCATTGATCTGAAAATTCAGGACATCTCTAACACTGTGTGACAGCTTAAAACACATAAACCCCTTTCCTGTGGGGTAATCGCTGAGAGCTGGCTGGGACAAGTATCACAAAATCCTAGCTATTAGTCCCAAATTACTGGTGTCCTTTAGAAGAGGGGTCTTTTCTTCAGCCAAGGACAGGTGGCACTGACTGGCATTTACCACCCAGGATGGGTTTATCTGAGTTTCTCTGGAGGTGTTGCAACCAGGGTTGCTACATCAGGCATAAAGTGCTTTAAGTTCCTCGTTTCCTCAATGCATTTATCGGCTATCGGACATTTGCAGTGTGGAGCCCTGCTGGCCTTTGGAGCCCGGAAACAACCTCCAAAGGGAGCAAAACGAGTTAAATGGCTTGGCAGGCAGCCAGGATGACTAAGCCATTCTTCCAGCCTTACTGGAGCAGGAGTCAGGCGTGGAACCGGACACATTTCCCATAATTGGAAACCCCTGGTCAGAGCTGCAGGATCCGGGGCTGCAGCAAAAGCTTTGTGGGCTGTGAGCAGCCAGAGAGGCCACGGGCAGGGCACTCCAGAGGGGACATGCATGTCCATGACTGTGCCTGTTTGCAAGAGCAGTAACCCAGGGACACAAATAGCAAATCACACATTTGGCCAAAATACTGGAAAACGAGGCTGGAGTTTCCAACACAGACACTGCCAGCCCCCTCTCATTGCCAAGGCTTTTCTGAAAGCCTTTTTGGACTCCATAGGCACAGGGGAGTGTGCACATGGCACATCTCCAGTCTTAACTCTCCTCATGGGACCTTGAAGTGAGAAGCTGTGTGAGAGCAGAAGGAAAAATGTTTGATTTAAGTGAGAAATCTCTTTTCTTCCTGCCACGGAGGACAGGACTCATCTGTGGGCACCCCAGGAACACGTGACAAGAGCCAAGCACTCTGTGGGAGCCGTGTGGGTGCTCCAGCACCCACAGCTCATTGAAGCACCCATCAGCCACCCTGCCGGCGCCACCTGGCCCAGGGCACACTGAAACCCATCATCACCACCGGATGCTGCTGGGAAATGGGCAGTGGGAGAAGAAAACCAGCACCCCTGGGCTGGTCCCCTGGGCAGAGGTGTCCACGGCACTGGGATTTTTGGCTCTGGCTGGCCTCTGAGCACATTTCTTTGCAGCACACCCAGCCCAGCCTCTCCCATGGCTGATAACGAGCTTGACCTTTATCTTTGTGACTCATGGCTGCTCCTGTTTCACTTGCCTGTCAAGGGCCGGCTGTCTCCATGGGAAAACTCTTTGAGTGTTGAGCAGGGGCAGGAGAAGCACAACCACACCTGCAGCCAGAAATCCCCTTTAGCCACAGCCATTCCACCACTTTTCGTCCTTGGGGGCCTCACTCGCTGCTTCTGCTTCTGATGTGAAGCCAGGCTCTAACAGTGATGGCTGCTCACAGATGGATGAGGATGAGGATGAGGATGAGGATGAGGATGAGGATGAGGATGAGGATGAGGATGAGGTTGCCCCGAGGGAAGAGCACCCTGTTCCCCAGCCTGAACTGCAGGAAGGCAGTTTTCATTCTCTGCAAGCAGTTGCTGCATGTCATCTTGGATCAAGTGATTTCTCATCCAGCAGTAACGAGGGAAGAAAGGGGGGAAAGGCCTTCATCTCGTGAGAAAGCTGGGTGCTGGGATGGAGAAGCAGCTGTCTCTGTGGGAGCAGATGCCTTTCTCTGGGAGATAACAGGTTGTGGGTCACTGTAAAGCAGTCCCCTCCACAAACCATGCTGTGATCGATGATTGCTGCGGGTAGCGAGGGCGATGAGCTTTTGTGGAGCATCTGGGAGCCCGGGGCAAAGGAAGTGGGAAGGCAGGGAGGAGGTTTGTGCTCGAAGGGGGCTGGCACGGAGCCTGCAGCGGAATCTCAGCCCCGACCTTCAAAGGGAGGAGGCTGCTGCCTCAGTGCTGACTGTCCCAGCTCCCACCCGGCTCTTTCAAAAGGCAGGTTTCCCTTCTCCCTGCCTAAAGGCGACCTTGTTGTCCCACCTGGCACGGGGCTGGGGCGGCTGGCCGGCAGCAGGGGTGACTCAGCGTGCCCACACAGCAGCGCCAGTCAGCTCCAGCTATATTTGACCAGCAGGTGAACCGATCATTGCTCACAAGGACCTTGCACCTTGCACCTTGCCTCCTTTCCCTTTTCTTCCACCCTTGCCCTTCCTGGGGCTCCATGGAGTGGCCCTGGCTATAGTGCAGGCCTGGCCACCTTCCTGCCTCTGCCAGCTGCTCTGGGGGCACCTTGGGCATCCCAGCCATGCCTGGCCAGCAGCTCGGTGCTCCCTGCAAGCCAAGGGCAAGCCTGGCAGTGGCGGCTGGGGCGGAGGGAACGCCAAGGGTGCAGTGCAGCCACAGAGCCGCCAGCTTCTCCTCTGAATGACTTTTTATCTCTGTCTACAGGAAGTCGTAAAGTGATTGTGTTTTATTGAAACACGGTGACGGAGGACATCCCAGCACATGGAACCAAGTCAAGGCCAAAGCTCCGGCTGCCTGGCTGCCAGAGAGAGCAATAAAGCACAGACACTCAGCCAGCAGCTTGGGCCCTGCAATTATTGCTGCTTCCCAAGGAACATTTCTACCACATGCCTCCATTTTCCCCTCTCCAGTCATGCTTTAGCACAGACAGACAAGGTGGTGTCTACAGGAAAATGAACAGGTGAGCTGGGTGGGTCAGTCCCACCTTGGTGCTCACTGTGTGGGGTCATAGGGAAGGTGTTTCTATCACAGGGCAGTTGCCTGCTGCTTGGCATTAGAAAATAAAATAAAATAAAATAAAATAAAATAAAATAAAATAAAATAAAATAAAATAAAATAAAATAAAATAAAATAAAATAAAATAAAATAAAATAAAATATAGTATAATAAAATATAATATAATATATAATAAAATATACAATAAAATATAATAAATTAAAATATCAAATAAAATAAAATAATATATCAACATAAAATAAAATAGCAACTAAAAATAAAATAATATATCAAATAAAATAAAATAAAATAAAATAAAATAAAATAAAATAAAATAAAATAGAAAATTAAAATAAAATCAGCACCCAGTTGTGGCTCTGCTTTAGCTTTAAGACACTCATCCCACCCCAGCAGCTCCTCCTGCCAACATGCATCAAGCACTTTATCCAGGAGGTGTTTCTGGCTGGTTCACAGTGTGGGGAGGGCTTGGTTTGGCTTGGGAGGGCTTTTTGGGGCTTTGTTGTTTGGGATTTTTTGGGTTTTGTTTTGTTTTTGGGTTTTTTTTAAAGCTATTTGCTGCCCCTTTGATCTGCTGGCTCTAGCACAAAAAGAAAAAAAAAAAAAAAGAAGAAAAAGAGAAAAGAAGCTGATTGCAGCTCGCCTGGGGGTGCTGGGGCAAGATCTACAATTGCCAGCGGCGTGGCTGGGAGGCATCTGGCTTCCATCTGCTGCTGCCAGACAGCCCAGAGCCCCCCTGAAGCCCTCCCTGCCCAGGGGTATGAGGGAGGAGCCCCCCAAAAACCCTCCTGCACCATCCCCAGATACCTCCCTTTGTGCCACTGACAAGCTCGAAGGGGGTCGGCCCTCCCTCCTCTGCACCAACACCCCCTTTAATTAAATATTGAAATAAGGTAATTGCCTCTTCATTAAAGCCAATTAAAGCCCGGCTGACAAGGAAGGAGGCGGCACATTTTGCAACTCGCCGCGGAGATGAGAAAGCGCGCACCGCAATTACGGTGTCTGTTTGCTCTGCCTTCCCCCAATGTCTTCATCAGGGCTGCCTTTGAAATCGGACCCGCACTGAGATGCTGCTGCTGCTGCTGCTGCTGCTGCTGCTGGCCGGCTCCTCGCAGCCGGCAAACCCCGAGTGCTGCTCGGGCTGGCTGCTGGGAGAGGCTGCCGCACACCGCGGAGGAGAAGGGAGGCCAGGCTGCCTCCTCTCCTTCCCCTCTCACCTCTCCTTCCTCTGCCTCCTCTTCTTGCTCTCTCTTTCCTTCCTCTGCCTCCTCTCCTCCCTCTGCCTCCTCCTGCCCTGCGCCCGCAGATGAGGCCAGGTGTGGAGGAAGGATGCTCAGGGGTATGAGGGGCGGAGAACAAGACTGGGGGCAGCATCCCTTGTGCCGGGCTGTGCCAGGGGCTTGCTGGAGCTGGATGCCCACTGCAGCTCTGCATTTTGGTCTCCATCTCCTAGGGATGCTGCAAGGTCATGGATGGCTTGTTTCCAGGGCCAGGAGCACCCACAGGCGTGATCCCCACCCCTGCTTGGATTCAGGAACGGTGCTGATCTCACACTGTGAGGTGAACGTTCAGAGCGCTGCTGGTTTTCTGTCCCCAGCCAAAACAGAATCAGTTTCCAGGGCTTCAGTCCCAGTGTTTATTTGCAGCCTCATTGGGTGAAAGGGACTGAAACACCTGCTCCCCAGAAGGCACAAGATGAAGCTGGGGGTGGAGGGAAAGAGGGCTCCATCCCCTCTGCTCCTTGGCCGGCAGATCCCAAAACCAGCCAGGCCATCCCTGCGACCGCAGGAGTTTCCAGCCGAAGCAGCTCCAGCGAGTGTGAGTCGGCACTCCGGGTGCAGAGCAGGGCACACGTGGAATCCTGCGCTGCTGCTCCAGATGCCGGCTCCGCGATTTTCCCTCCTGCTGCCCGGCTTTGAAACGCCTGAGCAAGCAGCCCTTGCAAACACTTTATTGCACACATGCACTTGCCTACGTTTTGACCTGAACTGTGCTTATTAAACTCTCTTTTTTTTTTTTAATGTAATAACAGTCCAGTGTTCTTTGTAGGCAATCTGTCTTCAAAGATCTCCTTTTTGATCTTTTCATACGCTAAGCAACAATTCAGCCTATATAAATCTCAGATTGAAAGTGCATAATTTGTTTTTCCCTGATTTTTTGAAGCAGCAAGAGATGAAACGGCTCAGGGGAATGTCAGCAGCAGTTATATCTTAATTGTTTTTTCTCTGCATCAAAACGCCTTGAACTATTTACTCGTGTGCAGGAGCTCTGCATGACCTCTACACAAGTGCTGTAACTCCCCTAACAAGTTATATCCCATCACCAACTCCAGCAGTTGGCTTTAGTAGGAGCTCCAATACTCATTTTTCACCCAACTTTCATTCTCTCATGCTCTTTCTGTTCAGGCAAATCAAAGAGTTTGGAATGTGCCTTAAGTCAGAAGCATGAAAAGGAAGAAGGAAAACCAGATAACTGGGTTCAGTAAAAGAACAATATTAAAAAAAAAAGGGAAAAAAATCCCAACCTCCTTCTAAGTGTGACCTAACAGAGTTTATCAAATAGACATTATATAACTAAGCAAGTTGTCATTTATCCCTAAAAGGCGGACTCAAAAACCAGAGTGAATTCGCTTTGTAATAAAAACCAATTTAATAGCTCACAAGGAATATTCGCACAGTGCAGAAACTTGCATTAGTGATAGATCACACCATCCTATGCTGTTTGGTTTCTGCCCCAAACAGGGGCAAATTATTAATTTTTTGTTCCACCCTTTAGGTTGTCATGAATGATGAGTAAATTCCTTTCCCTAGTGTTTCCCTTCTCTTCAGCCCTTTTTCTCAAGCTGGGTTGAGTCTAGTACGGGTTATGTCCACCCTGCAGATGCTGGGGCAAGCAGGGAGGTGGGGGCGAGCCAGCAAGAGGCCACAGCATCACTGGTGATGCTTTATGGGGAAAGGAAACTTTGCTGGGAGGGATCTTTTTTGCAGTGGGGGACTGTTACCAGGGAGGCTCACAGAGGCCAGGAGGCTTCTCTGGAGCAGAGCTGGCAGCTGCAGCACAGGCTCACTGGGTTGCATTAACCGGCTCTGGCATCCCCACATGGTGTCCAAATTCCCACGGTAAAATCCGGAGGGTAAGGCAGCTTGTGCAAGAGGCCAGTGCTGCTGGGTGGAGCGAGCGTTTTGCTTGTGTAATGGAGAGGTGAACCAGCAGAGAGGAAAGGCAGCCTGGAAACAAAAGCTGGCACTTGACAAACTGCTCAGTCTTCATTCACATGATGCCTCATTAACAGCGCACAGGCTTGGATTTTTTTAAATTTTTTTTCCCTTTTCTTTTTCTTGGATGCTTGTCAAACCAGCGTGACTTAGGGCAACTATTGTTTAGGATTCATGGCCCTGGCCTGTGAGAGGCTGGTGGTATTTAGGACATCAATATGAGCAAATGGAAAAAAAAATACTTCTTCCTGCTATTAGTGTGATAAGCCATTTGGGAAAGGGAGGATGTAAGTTTTTCCATGCACAGGTCACAGCTACTGCAACAGAGTTGTTTGCACACTGATTTGTAGTGAAAAACATGGACAGCAAAGGTAAAAACTGTGAGTACTTCAGCTTCAGGGGAGGAGTCCTGAACAGATATTGACATAAAATCAATTCCCTGTGGATTTTAGTTGGGGAATAATACAGGTATTTATCCTTGGAAAAAGGCAAGAGAATAAAGAAGCATGAATACAGAACTCTTTTTTTTTTTTTTTTTATACATTGCCATTTGTCATAGACTCAGAATTGTTTGGGTGGAAAGAACATCTCGTTCCAACCCTCCTGCTATGAGCAGGGGCACCTTTCACTAGACCAGGTTATTCAGAGCCCCATCCAACCTGGTCTTCAACACTGCCAGGGATGGGACATCCACAATTTCTCTGTGCAACCCGTGCCACACCACCTTCATAATAAAGAATTTCTTCCTAATATCTGATCTAAACCTGCTGTTCAGTTTGAAGCCTCCTTGTCCTGTGAGCATATGTCCTCTAAATAGTCCCTCTGTATCTTTACTGTCAGCTCAGCTGGGAAGGGTGTTTCCTGAGCTAGAGCTGTTTCCAACAGTGCTGGAGCAAAGATGCTTCAGAAGAAGGTGCACATTTCAAGCACAAGTTCCTCAGGAGGTGGTAGCTCAATGCAGCGTCAGGCAGCGGGGCCGTGTCTCACATCTTGAACTCACCTCTGCATCGCTGAGCTCGCAGGGAAGCGATTTCCTCGTGCTGAACTAGTCCGACCTCTTCTTACGTGTCCCTCTGCAGCGTGGGGCTCCTCGGCCTGCGCTGTGCTGAGCTGGCTTCCCAGCCAGACCTCATTTGCTTGAGGAACTGCCAGCAAGGCAGCATTTAACTGAGCGTGAATCCATTAGCAGCCTCCTTTATTCTAAAACAGGAAAAGCTCGTTTAATGAGGAGAGTGGAAACACACAGAGACCATCTTAATTTTTCCAGGTACCACAGATCCTAACCAAATAGTGAACCCCAAATAACTGAACATACTGGAATTGAACCAAAAGCTCTGTTATCCCAAACACCAAATCTCCAGGAAGGTACCCTGGTGCTGTGCTGGACTCCTGAGAAGCCACAGGCTGTCCCTGAGTTTCAGCTGGCAGCCCAGCATTTGCCATTTGTTCCTGCATCAGATAGGGCAGCAGAGCAGTACCTCCAAGGCTCTCTTCCTAGACAACCCAGGCACTGAGAGGCTGTTAATCATGTGTATCCCAAGCAGGTGACACACCAGATGAATTCCTCTTGGAGTGCTTCCAGCTGCTTCAGCTTTCAGGCCCAGAACTGGAGTTTTTTCCTCCCTTGAATGAGAAGCCACCAACATGAAGGCTGCATCACCAAAGTGTGTTTCTACAGACGAAACTTCAGCGTTTTTATCAGGGTGCTGAGATGACAATCAGGCATGGATGAACATAGACATTTTGCTTTTCACCTCACCATTTTTAAAAAATTGCCACTGGCTTTGCATAAAGCATTCATTTATTTGTCTCATGGCCCAGTCTACAAAACACACCAATATAAAAGAAGAAATAAATTCGTTCAAACAGTAACTTGTGCATCTTTGCACACCCACACTCCATCAAGCCTGTATTTACCATTCAGCCTGGATTTATCTGGCCATAACATTCTGCCTACCACCTCAGCAGTTCTTCATACTCTGTTAGAGGAATGAGCTGCACAGGTACCAGTTCATTTCCTGCAGACAAAGTCTCTAAGTGAAAACAGTGAAGTCTAAGAATTGCTCATCTCTGCCATAATTGGTGAGATCTGCAATGGGAAGAGCACAGCTGGGTTTTGACAAGATCTGTTTTCTATTAGGCTGTGTCAACTAGCATTAACTCCACTTGAATGAAGCCCAGGTCAGCTTTCCCATCATTCTCCCTAGGATGAACATCTTGCTAGGCAGCTTCATTACCCACCCATCTCATTTGGCTCCCTAGATGCTGGCACATTTGCTCCACATGTTCTGGAATTTCCCGTTTTCTCAAAATTAAAGTCAGCCTTTCAGGATTCATGCACATAAATTACTTTGGTGTGCTAATTTGCAGATGTTTATCTCCAGGTAGCAGGACTCCCGTTTAACCATGTAGTGGAAAGTACTGCTTGAGGACGGGGAACTATTTCTCTTTATATTGGAGGAAACAGTAACAAACCAGGTCAAATCTCTCTACTTGATGTACCTTGCACTGTGCTGAGCCAGCCTGCACACAGGCAAGCTCCATTATTCCTGTCGTTGTCAGAACCACCTTCACACTGCTCTCCATGCCTGCCCGTGTGCACTGAAGTCAGACTAGGCTACAAAATCTAATTTTTAAAAATACAGGCCAGAACCTATCCCTGTTCCTGCCTTCTTTCCTCATTCCTGCCTTAATACTGTGGCACCTGAGTAGTAGTGTTACATTTTCTGACTGGGAGGTCAGCTGTGGGAGTACCTTAACATTCATAAACCAGTTTGGCCCCCAGCACCTCATTCAGTCCGTGACCTAAGTGCATGGATCATGTGGAATCTTGTAATGATGCTGCCTCCCTAAAAGCCCAACTCTTACAAAAGATTCCAGACTGTTTGCTTGCAAATTGATCAAGTTTGTTCTGATTTACATCAAAGAACTGCCAGCAAGTTATATTTACAAGGGCTCCTGTTTTGGCTTCTGGCAAAGACAGATGTTGAGCCAGGAGCTGCATGGGCAAACAGCTGGAAAGGTGCTGTGTTTAACACTCCACCATTCACAACAGGATGCTCATTTCTCCTAGGAAGCATTAGGGACCAGACAGGCACCACCAATCATGTTTCACAACTTTAATAGAATATTCTATCTATTCTGTACAAATTGAAAACACCGTATTAAGTTACAAATGTGTAAGGTAAGGCTGGAGCACTCTACATGCCTGGTCACAGTGTTGATACAGCTGCTATTCAACTGCTGCCAGAGGTTGGTAATGGATGCTGAAACTAGAAATGTGTACTTTAAGTGCCACACAACAACAAAACATAGTTTTGCAGACTTCAGAACTTGAAATAAAACAAATTGTGGAATGGAATAATTTCAGTGTTGCAAGTAAGACACCCAAACTTCAGATTTATTGAACTGACTCACTTTGATAGATTTCCGTGTTCATAGTGAAAGGTCCTTTCATGCTGGACACTAAGCAATAACACTACTGGAAATTGTCTGGTTCTTTGGCTGCAACCCACTTCCACCAACAGCAAGTTTGGCCTTTACATTTTGATCTTCATCCAGAAGAGTTGTCATTTTGATGCGAGTTTGTTTCTTCTGTCTAGACTACTACATTGAGACCACTTTGAATTACCTGTTTTACAAGTACCCATATTGTATGCAAAAGAGGAAGAAAATTTTTCAAGTATATTAAAAACTATTAAAAACTATTAAAAAGCACTAATTCTGTCAAAGTACTTACAAACATGAATAAATAAATAGTAAGATGAACAACTAAGTCTCAAATATGACACCCTCTTCAATGAAGTAAAATTACTTCAACTCAACTGGTTGTACTGAGATAATAAATATGACATTTAAAGCTGCTCAAGCACTAGTTCAATCTGTAGGTTGCAAGAAACATTAAAAAATGGGGGAGGGAACTAGCAAAAAAGTCATATTGCTCTATCTGTTTCAGCTACCATACATGTCATCCATTTACTTTAGCTTCTCAGCACATTGCTATTCCACGATTTTCAATGTCGAGCAAGAAAGTGGATAATCCTCACATGGTAGTCTGGACTATTCCCCTATGCATAGGGCAAAAGGCTCTAAAGGCCTATTGACATACTTAGCTACAGTGTACCAACGGCTGTAGAGTGTGCTTTATTTAAACCTCATATTTCCCAAATGCATTGAAGTTGCCACTGTACATGTTAAGCAATAAAGTTAGTGAAAATCATGCATTTTAAAACAAATTAATTTTAAGCATTGTTAATAAGATTGTGCTGCAGCGATAGAATATCCTGAACTGCAGGCCAGGTATCCAACTATTTGTTACAAGTTGTTCAAATATCACTTCCAAGTGGTATTTCCTTATTACTGTTGTTTGCATTCAGCAGGTTGGCTGGACTCTTTCTGCATAAAGGGAAAAAGAGAAAATAAACAGTTAAAAATCAAATTGGCATGAAAGAAAACACTTCAACAAATACAGAGAAACTTGCTATGCAGTTCTGAATTAACTAGGTAACACTAGAATGTACAGGAATGCTACATGAAAACTCAAGCTACATCATAAAGGTCCAACAGAGTCACCACATTTACTGGGTTTCCCCTTGCCCCCAGCTGCTTGGTGCCCCATAATTTATCTATTTTTGTGCTGTTAACACTGCATCCTGTAGGCCAAGGTTCACACAAACAAGAAAGCAAACCACCACCTACTGCCCTCAACCACAGGCTCTATTTGACTTCCAGCCCTACCGAACAATTTTAACAATAAACTGCCACCTCCTCCAGCTCTGAGGAGGGAGGAAGGCACGCTGCTTATTCTGCAGCACGTCTGAGTTTTTCCTTAGGAGCCTTTCCCTTTCTGCTAAGGTGATAAAAATGTAATTAATGTGTTGATTTCTTCTAGGTTCTGCATCACCAGCAGGTAACTATTCAACAATTTAACACTGGGCAAGAAGTCCATATGTTAATCTGAATATGTAAAAGTAGAAACACCTTCATTAGGTAGTTAAGCAACTTCCCTCTGAGCAAAAGGAAGTGTATTTGGGAATGAGAACAAGTACTCAAACAGCTAAGAACTTCACGTTTACACTGCACTTCTTGTTTTTTTTCCATTGTAAAATAGCATTCTTAGAAAGCAGGAGAATTTACTCAGTGAATTTCCACTTTGCTTCTCCCCTTACCACTCTTAATATAGTTTATTATACACAAACAGCAGTCACAGAAACCTGCTGCAGTCTAATAAAGAAAAATACAGGCATAAAACACAACACCTTGAACCTCACTGACGCAAAGTAAAATATTTCTTAGTTACTATCCTAAAGAAGAGGTTTATGTGTTATAAAATATGTACCCATGCTAAGCTCAGTATACATCAAGTAACCAAGAGCTAAGGCAACTAAAGCATTTTGCCTCTAGAAAGGAAGAACAGATGCAACTAATTTAAACTTTCTTATCATGAAGTTTTGCCCCAATAACCTGCACCAAATCCAGGCTGTTTCTCTGTTCCCCACCAAAACTGCTTTACGGTCACAGTGGTCACTATCACTCCCACTGCAATTCAGCATTACAGCCAAAGGCACAGATGTGTCAGAAACCTTTCAGACTTCTTCCTTGTGGTATTCCTCACTCAGCACATCTGGCTAACTTTAACTTTGTTCTCTCTCATCTGCCTGAAGTTCCAAGTAACACCAATGTGAATTACATTGCGCTGACTGGAGACTAAATACAGGAAAAGGGGTATGTTTACACAAAACAAAATCAGCATTCTTGCTCTTAAATGAAAATTTAACTGCCACTGGTAGTTCATTGCATGCCATTCCTTTTTATTGAGGGGCAAGCAAAACACAGCAGCATTTTTATCTAAAGTTTTCTAAAGGTTTGTATTCTCCTTTAAACTGCTTGGTATTTGAACATGGCCGGAATAGTGTGCAGGCAAAATCACTTCCTCTCCTCTTTGCCTTCTGGCTAAGAGCCATGATAAAACAAGAAATCTACTATTTAAAATGTACTTTAAAAAATCTTTCCATCTCCCTCCTTCCTTCCTAGTCACCTGCTATATTTAGATCAAAATACACCTAGGCTGACCACCGCAACCATTTCCACCAAATTTTAATGATCAAACAAAACACTTGTTGTATTTTCTAATAAACTCCATTATCCTTTCCTTATTTCTGTAAACACTTAAATCATATTTACTGCATATAAGTGTTTATCCTGTAAAAACTGAGTCACAGAGATCACAAAGTTCTTTTTTAAGAACCTTTCAGTGTTGATTACTGCTCTCAGACAAAAAGAAATAAATACAGTTTGAGGGGTTCCTGGATCTGAGGCAGTTGTTGGAGGATTTTGAGACAAATACTGCTATTTTTAGGTTACACTTGAGGATGTATCTCTGTTGGCCCTATACACAGAATGTTTAAGCAGGCCCTAAGTATGAAGGCAGTATTTCAGATCCAGACTCCAACATAATCCATGTTCTCCCACCACTTTAACACACAGCACTGCCTTTGCTGAGGAAGCCTGCATGTGAGCCCCACGCTGCCTTCAGCTACCCTGAGCCTCATGCAGAGCATCTCAGCCTAATCCCAGAGCACACCAGCACAAAGAGAGCACAATTCCCTTCCAGTTACAGCTGCTCCAGCAGGCACAGGCACACTGAAGCTCATCTCTGGCCTTTGCTGGCTCCTGTAAGATCAGGGCCCAGACCCCAAGCTGTGAGTGGGATGCAGAGCTGACCTCCACACTCCCCTTTAAAGCCTGAGCCTGCTCCTCCTGCAGAGCCCAGACGTGGTGACACTGGGTCAGCCAACCACTACACTGACCTGCCTTAGCTCCTGTGCTGTTTATCACCCCATCCTGGCAAGCTTTCCATGCTCTATTTCCCTAAATTAACTTCCCATGATATCTCAGAAAGATAGTGAAGTGCATTGGCCAGACCAGAGAGACTTGAACTGGCAAGGATAAGGAGGAATTGCATCTTATTTAAAAATAAATTTAGCAGTGAACACACATATTCAAGATCACAACCAGGGGTACAGAGACAAGAATTCTTCTGGTTGTAAACAGATTCTTTACAGTAACCATAAGCAGACTTTAATTAATCTTAAAATTGGTAGGATTTAAAAAATTTTTGTATCTTTAAAGTATTTCATTTCACATTCACTTACTCTGTGCAAGGAGTTTAAACTGCTCTGGGCCTTGAATTTCAGTCTGAGATACCATTCCAATGGATATGAACAAGCTGAGACTCCCACCTATTTTTTCTTTTTTGCTAACAAAGATCAATATATAGCTTGTTGTTACTGCCACTCACTTACTGCATCACTGTCTCACAATTAAAAATTGCACCTAAAATTCACAGGAACATAGAGCTAACACACAGAAGAAAGCAGGTTTGAGTTAATACTGCTTTCTTTCCTACACAAACCCCACTGTGTCTGCCCATCCAGGTAAACTGGTGCCCTAGAGGCTGGGGACATAAGCCCAAAATTTCCATGCCTTTTATTTTAGCAGTTTTGTTTTTTCAAAAGATATCATAAAGGAAACAGTGAATTTCTGTTAGTCTTCAGTATTTAAACACACTAGGCAAGATACATTCCTAGGTGATTCAAAGAGCAATGAAGTCTTTATCTCCTTACTTTTCCAATTCACTTTTTGGAAAGCTTCCCATCTGCTAAGGTGGCCATGCAGGAACAGGCAGATCAACAGGATCTCATCTGACTCTCCCTATGAACTCTGCTGCCAACAGCAGTATCAAGGCAGGCACCAGGCACTAAATCTGATGGCCTTTCCAGTGGAGAAGGTAGAAAGCCTTTCTGAAACATCTTCAATGTTAAAGTCCAATTATGGGACCTAAAACTGAATCTTATCTTTATTTCCTGTTCTCTGTTACTCAAGGAGAAAAAGCAAGGATATCAGAATGCAAACCCAGAGCTAGCTGGAGTTAAGTGGGCAACCCTAACCCAAACTGCCTGCCTCCACATCAGGGTCTGGAAATGAATTTGCTGCTGCCAGGTCCTGCCACTGTAACCCAGGAGACAACAGATCTTGAAGCCCAAGCAGTCTCTCACACACAGAGCAGCTCTTCTCCTCATGATTCAAACCCGCACTCTGCATTACCCTGCCAGCTACTTCTCAATTCCAGCACAGCCTCAGCAAGGTGAAATAAAGGCAGCTAAAGGAATGGACATGCAAGCACATAGAAAATGCACTAGACAAAACCAGCTACATTATCCAGTTCTGTAGCATCTTCTGAAGCTACTTTCAATCATCTGACTGCTCAGTCTTCCCAAGTCACAACTTATACATGGCACAAGTGCTTTGTGGAAGAGATGATAATGAACTGGTTCTATCTGAACAACTCCAATATACTTAAAAAACTCACAGGAAGGAAGGAAGAAAAGTTAACAAAGCAGAAAGTGTTGACATGAAGCAAATGTACTACAACAATACAACAAATACACTACAACAATAAAGGAGGAGGTAATAGGGAAATGATTGAGAAGGAGAAACTGGATTTGAAAGGAAAACAGACCAATTATTTTTGTGTACATGGAAAAGAAAACTACTCTAGAAAAGAAAAGAAGGGAGTGGGAATTGGCAGGCAAAGAAAGGCAAGGAACAGGGAACAAAAGGATCAGAAAATGATACAAGCAGGAAAAAGAATGGAAAACAGGACAGAACTGGGGTTTCAGTGTCAAAAAATGAAATAAAATAATTCCAAGTTGACTTGAAAACCTGGAGCCAGTGGCTAACAATTTTAACTGTAGGGAGGGAACACAGCTGTGAAACAAACTGCAGCCACTGTGACAAACAGATGTTCTACTGCTGCAGGTGAACCACCAGTGCACTAAAACCAATTCAGAAGCACAGCTCCATTCTGAGTTTAACAAAGGCAAGGAAGGGCATTATCTATGCAGAGGGAGTGAGCTGGAAGGATTATACCTTCTTCTAAATAATTAAAATAAAAAGACACAAGCCTAAAATACAGAGGGGGAAGAAGTATGGAGGCTGTTGCAGGCATTGTTCTCTGGGAGGAATGGAATGAAAGGTGAAAGATGACAGTATACAACAGAAGGAAATTTTTCTTTCTTCTTTTAAATAAAGAGACAGATGAGCAGAAGAGTAATACCTGTTCAGAATCATGAGAGATCAAGAAAAGGCTTCTAAGAGTGACTGGCTGCCTTTGTCAGGCAGCATAAATAAGATGCTAGAAAAGGCATACTAAGTAAGCTGATGACTTAGAAGAGTTTAGAAAGAGCAGAGAAGATATTTAAGAAATAATTTGCAAGTGCATTAGAAACAGTAAAGAGATGCAACATCAAACCAGAAACAAGGAAAAATAGTCTGACCAGTCTCAGTATCTTTTACCATGTGTATATGAAATACAGTTTGATTGCTACAAAGGCAGAGCAGGAAGTGTGCCAGGAAGGCAGAGTCATTCTGAAAAATCTACTTTAATTATATGATTTAAAGGACTCATCCCTACCCGTTTCTTTCTATTGTTTATTCATAAAACTTAAACTCTGAAGTCACCATTCCCCCATTTCTTTTCCCCATACAAGAAAAAAAAAAAAAAAAAAAACAAAACACAAAACCCTAGAAAACAAACCACATTGCATGACTACAAATGGGACTCTTGGAAGTTAGGTATGAATGGAATTCCACCTTACCTAGAAATGTATGAATGAATAACAGACTTATATTACACCTAAATGGGAAAAAATTGAAAGGAACTGTCAGCATGGATGAAAAGTGAAATGTACAAAATAATACAGGAGGCAACAACCATAACCTTCCAAGATAACTTCAGATTTTTTCCCCTACAGAATACCAAATCCTCTAAAGGATACTTCACACAAACATATGTTGATGTAGAACTAACATTGTTTCTCAGCTGCCCAACTTTTACCCTTTATAGGTACACCACTGCATCTGAATCCTACAGAGCAGTCAGAATACTGATTTTTGCCAATCTAACCCTGTTTGATTGATCTTTGTACAAGACAGACTTTCTTTAGTATACAGAATTTCTCCTTAAGAAAAACAAACTTGACTCTTGATAGTGACAAAAACCATTTACTAATGATAGGATGATGTATAAAACTGTACCAGAAGAGTGACATGTCAAGCTGCTGTTAAGACTTTTATCCAAAGATCAAGCAGTTTTGCATGCCTTTCACTTTTTCACCTGTTTTTATAAAAAATTAAAAGCTTTCATGATGTTTTAAGAACTACATGAACACAAGTCTGTCATCACTGTCCCAGCTTCACTAAATATAAGCATTTACCATGACTGAAGACCTGAAAAATACCTATCAGAAGGAACACTAACCCTCAAGGCTGAATTTTAAGCCAGGTATCATAAAGTTTAAAATTCAAAGTTGAAGACTGACTTTTTTTTGATTTCCAACCAAGTACAGACATGTAGAGTCTAAGCTGCAGCCATCAGGACAACGATAAAGAACAATTCTAAGGAAAATAACATAAACAAACAAGCTAGTTGAGATTTGTCAGACTAATTCTAGCTTGAAGTCCAGCCAAAGAACATCTAAATATGACCTTTCTGAAGGAAAACTGTAACAGCATTACACAGAGATGCCATTAAGAAGCAAAGGCACACAGATTGAAAATTATCTTGGTGCATGTTGGAAGCAAAAACTTGGATTTTCTCAACTGATGGAAACATTAACTTCTCTTTGAAGAGCAATTTGAGTGCTGGAGATAATAAAAACATTGCAGTCAGAAGCCAGGGTGTTTTTTTGATTGATCTTTTCACAAACTATCATACCCTTAACTACACTGCTCATGATTATAGCCTGTGTTATGACTAAGCACACAGAAGTCCTTACCTTAGGATCAGTCTCTGCATCTTCATCCTCTTCTCCCTCCTCTTCCCCCTCCAACTCCTATGACAAAATAGAGATAAACTAACAGAAATTAAAATAGGTTAAAAGTGCAACTTTTTATAATGGACAAAAAGCAAACTAACAAATTAAATTATCACTGTATTCCAGAATGTTTCAGATGTCAGAATTGGGTTGATTTAAAAGAATTCAGCACCTTACAAGTTTTAAATACAAATCTTTAAAACATGGTATAAAGGTCTCAGTATGGCTTAAGACAACCTTCCTATGCACACTGCTAATGCAGTCCCACAGCAATTTTTAAACTTCTACCTAACAAATTATTTGGAATTTTAGTTCTGGTAATAGGCATACATGCCTGAATTTATTCTTTAGTTCAGTCTCCCTCCAAAGAGCCACTTTATTTAGATTACTCTAGACAGGCTATGCATTTCTTGTGCAGGATTTTTGCACTCAGTTTTACACACAACTACATCCAAGTGATAACATCTGGCACTGAAAACCAATTAAAAATACATATACACACTTCTATCAATACCCAGCTTAAAAAAAAAAAAATGAAAATGTTTAGTCACTCAACAGCCTAAGCACAGAGAAAAAAAGAGACTGCATGCTAAAGGCTGCCAGCTCATATCACATCAGCTTGATAACCCCTGATGTACTCTGCTATGCTGAAGCTGACAACAATCAGGGATGTACCTTTGACAAATCAGCAAGACAGCACAGTAATAGCAGTAAAAGCAAAAAAATGTAAAGGATGTTAGTTCATTTAAGTGTGGTAACATTTAGGGACTTTGTGCAAAGCCTTTCATAGTGTGTTTGTGTTCATACAACATTACTGCAAACAGACCAGAGCCAGCCTAAATTGTTTATGCTGAGCAGTTGCACACTTCCCCTTTTTCACTTTGCATTTGGTAAAACCCACTCTTCAAGCTTATGACAGCTAAAAGCTGACAGCTGAAATTCCATTACCACCTAAGGAACAAATATTTACCATGCAGCACTCCAGAAAAAAAAAGCTTGTCTTTAATTTTTGACTCATGTCAGAAAACAGCTTTCAAAGTAGCGGATAAAAAAATGGATATATGCTCTTGCAGGAAGTACTACTATGAAAAGGGAAAACCAGGCACAGTTTTTCAAGTCATGAATGCTGAACTCTTTTGGAAAGAAGTACCACGAACAAGAGCATTTATGAACAACTGTTTTCTGCTCCATATAGAATTATTTCTGGCACTGGAATGGAAAGGGTAGTCAGTAATCTATAAAAAATAGTGTGCATCTTACCTCCTCTTCACCTTCTTCATCTTCTTCAAACTGAAAAACAAACCCAAGGTTTAATTAGCTCTGCAAGTATTTGCATAAAAACTTGCAGTAATAGGTGTAACATATTCAAACACTGTAAATGAAGCTAAGCTCCTTCCAGAAGCAGATTAACAACTTATAGCAAGCTGAATGACCCTTTCCTATCCCCAAGTAGCAGGATCTCTTCAGGGTTTTTTTTTTTTTTGTTATTCTCATGTAATTAATACTTCACCCTAATCTAATCAGAAAAGGAGCAGCATGTTTCTATGTGCTGACTAATAAACAAACTGCTAATTGCATACATACATTATCATCATCCTCTATAGCTTCCCCAGTG